>NC_142773.1:18662631-19345131 GCF_988280905.1 Pimephales promelas
GACAAGCGGAGCCTCTCATTTTACACAATGCAAAGAGATTTATTGTGCAGTGCTTCACTGAATAGCAACCACATTCTTCAAATGCAGAATTCACTCTTGAAATTGCAATGATTGACATAATAACAATGGACGGGACAAAAATCTGATAGATGTGCATAAAGGTTAGAGCACCCAATTTGATTCTGGAACCGGGCTTGGAAACCCATTTTCTGTTCATTGCCAGTGTATTCAATAAAGACTATGTTAACAATATCCGTTTCGAAAGTCCTCATTAACCAACACGGCAAATAGTCTGAGCTGCTAAAATTCTTGCAGTGGGCCGTGGAATCTTACGGGTTTCATATGCACTCAAATGCACCATATGCATATGCACAAATCATAATGATATCATATGCATTAAATTCAATCATAAGTTAATGCTGCTCTCTTCAGCTCTCTAGGGTAAAAGCAAGACACATTGCTCTCATGAGATGAACAGCAGCTGTAGAAAGTATTTTAGAATATGTGTCTTCAAGACTTGCTTTCATAAAAGACAACTGTTCCAACAAATCATGCTCAGTTACTGACTGATTCAATTAGCAGATTAGTTTGTTCAGACAGTTCAAGCAAATTAACTGGTTCAAAACATGTTTCACTGATAAATTGTAATGCCGCCCTAGATGGATAATGTCTTCTGTATTGTGGTGCAAAATGTAGTTAAATACTGCTGTTCAACAATATGTTTTCAACAACCCGATCTCATCCCAAGACGTCATATAACTGACGTTTTGGGACGTCTTTTGACCATACGTCAATATTCGCCTTTTTAGGGCCCCCTTAAACGTCGGTAGATGAGGTTATGGGATCCTAACTCTACCCCATACCTAAACCTAACCCTAAACCTAACCCGTCACCTAACTGACGTTAAAGGTAAAGCGTCAGTTGTATGACGGCCCGGGATCGCCATCTACCGACGTTTAAGGGGGCCCTAAAAAGGCGGATATTGACGTATGGTCAAAATACGTCCCAAAATGTCAGTTATATGACTTTTTGGGATGAGAATGTTATTTTCAACTATGTCTAATAAAATTATTATTTAATTTGTTAAATGTTCATTTTTTGTTTACATTTAAATTTCAAATAATTGTATAAATAGAAATACTCTAGGCGATATAGACAAAAATATTGGAACATACCGCTTATTATTTAATACAGGCGTTTTAAGCAGTCTGTTACAAACAAACAAAAAAAAAGTCATAAATACAAGTGTCATACTGTGATAGAAAGCCACCTTTGTAAGTCAGTTTGTAAGTCTTTGTAAGTCAGTTACATCGTCAACTGTAAGTGGTATCATGTCAGGGTTAATGCCCGACGAGGTGTCCATTGTCGGGTATTAATGAACGACGGTGAGGCGTGAACTGTCCGACGTGCACATTGACCTCCGCGATGCGCCGATTGACCTCCGCCGAAGTCCATTAATACCTAGACAATGGACACCTTAAAGGGCATTAACCTGCTTACACCATGGTCACTTGCCAAATAACACAATTTTAATTAGTTTTACAATCGAAATCTAAAGTTTTACAAACAATAACTTGGTTTCCTGGTTACGCCTGGCGGTTTATTTAGCGACCGGAGATATAGTCTGCTCTGCTCATAGAACCCTTCAGTTTAGCTAACTTGCGAGCCAGAAAGGTTAAAAGAGATAACGAGGTCGCTCATTGTTGGCCTAGAAATCTAAACGCACCATATAGTGGCAGGAAAAGTTATTTCGCAGCCAGTGTGGTCTAGCATAGACGTTTTAGTTGGAAAAAACAAACTCTGGTCAGGGCAATCACATCGTGTATAGAGTCGACGGGCTTAACATAATGATGACAGAGTTGCGATGGTTCACTGCTACTTGAAAACAAGAAATGGCGGCTGCTGGCGAACAGCTGTCTTTCGATTCGGCTTTGACCGCTACTCTGGATTATTTGAACTTAAGCTTTTCGTTGAAACCAGAACAAAGAACGGCACTTGAGTCATTTTAAAAATAAAAAAAGATGTGTTCGGAGTTTTGCCGACTGGATACGGTAAAAGTTTAATACATCAACTTGCTCCGCTGGTGGGAAAACGCATGTCACCTTCTTCGTTGCTCTGATTGGTTGTAGCGCTATCCAATTGCGTGCATAGAGAATTTGAAAAACAACCGTTTATCCCGCCCCTAAGATTGAGCCATGTCAATGAGTTCCCAGACCTAACATCTTGATGTAGGTCTGGCATACCAGGCTAGCTCATTGTTGTATCAGTAGGCTATGTATAACGGCTAACTAGATGTTTGTTTTGATACAATAAATTGTAAATTGATACTTTGACTGCTTGTTGCTATGGTTACTCACAGCTGACATAGCCAGCGCATTTATTTATTAATTTCGAATGGTAAACAGTCAGGTTCACCAGAACTCCTTTACTAGACATCCTCTATCCCTTTTTAAAGGACACCCAGCAGCCAATCAGAATCGAGTATTCACCCAAACCATGGTATAATGTGGAATGTGGAAGCCAACCTCTGCTGATTCCATACATGAAGAGATCCAAACTTCCACTAGCATTAATATCAGCACAAAAACTGTGCGGAGGAAGCTTTATGGAATGGGTTTCCATGGCCGAGTACAATGCCAAGCATCAGATGGAGTGGCGTAAAGTACACCACCACTGGAGCAGCAGAAACATGTTATGTGGAGTGATAAATCATGCTGCTCTCTTTAGGACGAGTCTGGGTTTGGCAGATGCCTGGAGAACGTTCCCTGCCTGACTGCATTGTGCCAACTGTAAAGTTTGGTGGAGGAGGGATAATGGTATGGGGCTGTTTTTCAGGGGTTGGGCTTGGACCCTTATTTCCAGTGGAGGGAAGCATACCAAGAGACATTTTCGACAATACTATGCTTCCAGTTTTGTGAAAACCGTTTGGGGAAGGCCCTTTTGCCTTCCAGCATAACTGTGTCCCAGTGCACAAAACAAGGTTCAAAAAGACATGGTTGGATAAGTTGGTGTGGAAGAACTTGACAGGCCCGCACAGAGCCCTGACCTTAACCCCATCCAACACCTTTGGGATGAACTGGAAAAGAGATTTCGAGCCAGGCCTTCTTGTCCAACATCCGTGCCTGACCTCACAAATGCTCTACTATATGAATGGGCAAATATATTCCCACAGAAACACTCTAAAATGGAAGTGGAAGCTGTTACAGCCGCAGTTTTTTGTCCATAGTGTAGACTATTTACTACAAATAAAATGATATAGAATTAAATCTATATTAATTAAATTATTAATAATAAGTGTATAAGATATGACTGAATAAAACAACCACAATGATTTAAAACTTAAAAACAAGTAAATCAATAAATGTGTTGATTGCTACTCGCTTTTTCTAATTTAGTTTCCATTTCTTCCCCAACACTCCT
The DNA here is from genome assembly GCF_988280905.1 of Pimephales promelas. NCBI lineage: Eukaryota > Metazoa > Chordata > Actinopteri > Cypriniformes > Leuciscidae > Pimephales > Pimephales promelas. Next base: position 18,666,052 of record NC_142773.1, read on the forward strand.
CAGCAATCAGGGAAAATAAAGTGGGATGTCTTATGTTAAGGTTAATAAGCTTTGATTCTCAGTGGTTGTTTGATTCTCGCTGATTTTTTTTTTAGCTCTGTCTGACACCGGCGGCAACCTTAACAAAATCAAAGCAAAAGAAAAAATTAAAAAAACAACAACTCCAAGTCATTCAGGGGGTAAACCGACTGTGAGCACACCATCAACGAACTGAAGTTATGTATAACTAGCCTACGGGCTATATTTAAACTTTCATTCATCCATGACGGCAACATACGCATGTAATACAGGTAATAAATCCTGCTGCGTCACACCTGCCCATCCATGGAGGCTATTTACTACAGCGCAGGCAGAGAGAATAATTGGCAACTCATGCCTATATGCACAAGAGCTTGAAGAAACAACGGTTATAGAATAATTACAGGCATGAAGGAACCCTAATGCCTATGGAGGGCTGAAATGCATGCTGGGAGCTGATGCTCATGGGTTATAGGCAAAGACATCTAAGAGGGGTTATTTAACATAATCAGACTTGTTTTTTTTTTAAAAGAAGACCATTAATAAAACATTACAAATGTAAAAGAAACATGAAATGGCACTCATAACACAGTTGACTTCCTTATCGTGACATACTTCAGGGTGAAAAAGTAGTAAATAATAGGAAATGACTGGATTGAGTGAATCATAATATTTGTATTGGTTTTGAGATACTACTGAATATCATGAACCAATTTGTATGCGTTTTACACAAGAAAAACGATTCTCTGTCTCTAAAAAACTGTCTCTGGTTCACTATTGGACCAGAGACAATCCTGTAAAATTAATGCACATAAGGGCAATGATTTAATTTCATGTTGTTCGGTCAATAAGAGTAGCATTAAATGTCAAAAATCCTAAATCTGGTCACCCAAACAGCATCTTTAGATGTCTGAATTTAATCGCAGGGTAAGTATAAGCAGACAGCATCGATGTAAAGCATGTCAACAACAAAAATAAAAAATAATAATAATTCTGATATCATCAGTATTTCTGCTTTAGATTGATAAATCTATCTCCCAAAGAGATAATAATATGATGGTAATATTATGGCACCAAATGATTACCATAATAAACACCTATATATTTACATGGTACTGTGAGCCATGAATTTATTTTATTTTATCTGAATTTCAGATGCTATTAAGAAAGTGGCATTAAGAAAGTAGAAGAAAAAAAAAAACTTGAAATCACAGAAGGAAAGAGGGAAATGTCTTATCCTGACAGGCGCTGATCAATGTTTATAAGTGAATAAAAGCCTTAATTAAATCTGGTTATCATAAAAAGACTTGGATTTGTTCATGTGGATTTATTTTACAATCTCTTTACACTGTAAAAAATATTGTTGGTTTAACTTAAAAAAAAAGTAAGTTCATTGGAAAAATTGAGTTAATACAATGAAGGATTCATTTAATCACCAGAAACTCAAAATATTATGTTATCTGAACTACATAATTTATCTAACTTGATTTGACAAAAAAAAAAATGTGATTACAAATCATGAAAATATTTTTTACAGTGTATGAACGTTATGAAGAATCAGAGTTTTGGCTGAATAGACTTTCAATGGAGGAACAGATTTCTCAGATTTCATTAAAAATATCTTTATTTGTGTTGCAAAGATGAATGAAAGTCGCACAGGTTTGGAACGACCGAGTAATGGATAACAGAATTTTCAATTTTGGGTGAACTATCCCTTTAAAGACCGTGAATGTTATCAAAAACAGAAGAATTGATCTTTCTCTTAGGTGGTGGGAGGAAAAACAATATTTTTTATTCAAACAGTAATAAAAACAGAGTACTACTGATAGTAATAAAAACAAAGAGTAGTGGTAATAGTATGATTACCATATTTATACATATTTACATGGTTCTGTAATGCACCATGAATCAATTTTATTATTTGAATTTTATGTCAGATGGTCTTAATAAAGTGGAATGAAGAAGTATCAGAAAAAGTAAAAGTAGAAAAACCTGAAATCATAGAAGGGAGGAGGGAAACATCTTATCTTCCCCTGCACAAACGGCTCAACTGACAACACAAACATAAGCTCACCGACTCCATGCCATGACCTCAGGTATTATCTGAGACAGGAAGAGAGAAAGAGATGGTTGATGCCAATGGCAGATAGAGAAAGTGAAAATCAGTCAACTGCCCAACTCTCTCATGCATGCTGGCCATTTTCCTCAAGAATAACCGAAAAGGTCTGATAACTTCTCCAGAGGTGACGAAACAGCTTCTGGAAAAGACACCCACTCAGATGGCAGATAAGACTGTGACGCCAGTACCTGTACATTACAACTAGCTTAAAAACCTATTCTCACAACAAATACTCTATTCTACTCCTCCTCGCTAATATAGGTTGGTTATCATTGGATAATAATGGTTGGGATCATATATAATAATAATAATCATCAAAAATCAAATATGATCTGTAAGGGATAATGTGAAGAGTTCAGATGCAAAAGCCTCTAAATGCCATTTGAAATTTTCTTCATTAATGATGATTTTTATCAAACTTGTATATTTAAGTTCAGTAATTTCACTTAAATAACAATTAATAGGTAATTATCATTGCCATTTAAGTGAAATTACTGAACTTAAATATACAAGTTTGATAAAAATCATCATTAAAGAAGAAAATTTCAAATGGCATTTAGAGGCTTTTGCATCTGAACTTTTCATGTACATCCAGCCAATTGTTATCTCAGAAGAAACCAATGACAGGGTTATCAGTACCCTGACACGAAACAAAGTGGTCTTGCATCAGCCTGAATGGGTTATTACATGGTCACTTGCCATATAAGTAAATAATTAACCTAGACAAGAAATATTGATTTGAGTCAAAATATGTTATTAACTTTTTAAACGCAAAGCTTTTGTGGAGAGAGCAGTTGGTACCATGGCAAGCTAAAACTAGACGGACATTTAAAGGACACGGCACAGTCATACCTGTGATGGCTAAGGCCACACCTGAAAGAACATTGGCATTGGTTCTAGTTAATTTTTATTTATTTTTTTTCTTGTATGTAAAAAAAATTATATTTTTGTTTGATCTAATGAATTAATGTTCTCTATAAGAGATGTTGAAATGAGATGAAACTCTTTATAATAAATAATCCAACAGTGTAATGTTACAAAACAATTGTCACAAAATGGCGGCAGCTGCGTTTGTATGAAAGTCCACAATACTGGATGACAGTCAAATCAATATTTTGTGTACAGTTATTTAATTGCGGTTGTTATATAACACTATTTATAAAACAGTAAGTTCCAATCCTTGATTCTGATTGGTCAACAGCTGTGCTTTATTCATGATAAAACACGCCTATGACCGCGGGACCGCCTATGACTATAATTCATATATTAAATATATGAATGAAAATGAAACATCTGATGTTTGCATACTTTTCCACAGACCCCTATAGCATCTTGTTTTTACAGGTAAAGGTGTGTGTGCTGCATTCTGGTAAGTCTCCACACACCAGCTCAAATGTAATTAGCCATTCTCTTTGGATCTCAGAGATCATCTCATCAGAGAGCTCTAATGGTGTGAGTGGATGACAAGGGAATAGTTTCATCTGAGACAAAAACCTGATGACTGATGAGACGTGCGTTTTGTTTGCTTCGATTTACTATTATTGTTGTCAACTTGGCATGATTGCCATCACTTGATCTACTTTAACATTGCTGATGTAAGACTGAAACCTGTGCCAGGAATGCCTGTATGGGGATAACGCCAGCTCGCATAGTGTGCACAGAGAGTAGACTACAGTAGGAGGAATATGAGGTCATTTATCCTTTACAGGGACTAGTCTGACATTTAAGATACGAGTGTCAATAAAAATCACAGTTAATGTTGTCAGATAAATATCACCATAATCTTTACTTTTCATATCGACACAAACATTTATTTGATTTGATTAAAGGGATAGTTCATTTTGAAATTAATTTTTGGTATGTTTTAGCTTACCTCAAGGGCATCCAAGATGTAGGTGTCTTTGTTTCCACAGTATTTTCAATTTCGGTATTTTTAGGTCAAACTGTTCTTGTCAGTCATATAATGGAGGGAAATTGGGTTCTCCTCAAAGAGCATGCACAGAGAAGTCCAAATTAAACATGATTTAATGAATGCAAGTACACATTGATGGCCTAAGACACGAAACGAGCGGTTTGTGTGAGAAAATGAACAGTATTTATATCGTTTTACCTCTTGTAACCACAGCCACGTCCAAGTGATCTGAAGGCACGGGCGCTTCGGCCTGCACAAGCGCCGGAAGTGATCTCCATGAGACTGACTTTTTCAGTGAAACTCAGAAAACTGAGGTAAATCAGCCTTGACTGGAGCGTGAGGGAATCCATTTAAACACCAAACATCCCATTCTGGGTTCCTTTAACAACGGCAAGAAACCAATCTGGGGATGTGCAAACACCCGCGCAATGGTGTTAAATATTCACTGTTTTATAGCAAGTCTTTCCTCACAGCTGAGATTCACTGTCCGCATACAGAGACACAGACACACACAATTCAAAATGAATTCAAAAAGTGTTTTGGGCAAAATACCTGTTTTGCAGAATAATGGAAGACGGTAAGGGTGGCATAAATGTTCACAAAGGCGGTTTGGAAATCATAATGATTATATACGCAGCTGGTGACTTAGAAATTAGATACTACACTTTAAAATTGCCAGTTCCACTGATCGATCGATTAAATGTCAGTAGTTTCAGTCTTTAAGTCCACGCAACCTCTAACTTCACAGGCCCACATCTCTACTAGAGCGTTTTGAGCTTTATGCCCCCCTGTAGAACATTTAATAGCTGAATAAAACATGAGCCATTACGCTTTAAAGTCTCCCATTATGATTTGTCTACGTTTAATAAGGAACGAAGCAGAAATTAGAAAGAGCTCTGGTAGAAAGGAAACAAACCCAACTTGTGCTTTAATTAGGCTAAAATTAAAGAAAAATCAATTCAGGAAATGAATGAAACCAACAGGACTGTATTCAGTATAGAGTTAACAAGCCTTTTCCCCTTTGTTAATAAACATGTGGAGCTCATATGTTCTGGCCCATTACAAAGAATCGCATGGCCCATTGGGTTCTGAGGATGGGGCCCTTCGTGCAGCAGGACCGAATGAGCTGTAACTGAGCTGCTTGACTCTAGAACACCGTCTGTTTTCCAGAAAGAAAAAAGAAAAACATATTTGCTCTTGTTTGAAGATAACATATGCTTACATGCTTCTGCTATTAAAACTATGGCTTTGTAAAAACTATTAAATCTCAATGCTAAAAATGTTGAATGAATGAATGAATTAGAAACGTATTAGAAAGTGCATTAACTTTCTTTATACTAAGTTCAGCAAGATTTCATGTTGACTTCCTTTAAGTTTAGACATTTTCTCCTTTAAATTAGATTTATTGGTAAGCAGAGGAAAGTTTAATGTGCAAGTTCACTATGGGGAGTCTTTCTTGCAGACCACCTCTCAATTAGGTGCCGTAAAGCATCCTCATACTATATAAAATAAAAAACATGTTAGCGATTTAGCATCTAAACCTTTCATATGAGCCTCGGGCCATAAGTAAACTCTGTTATTCCTCAGCCATTCCATGATACACAACCTTTATTTTAGACAGCGATTTTCTAGAAGCACCTTCGAAATGAGCCGGTCTAAATTCACATCTCTTGTCTGCGGCTAAATAAGGTTGTTCTTCGCAGGGGCACACAGTAATTTCCCCTGAAGCTATCCTGAAGTCATCTGCTTCAGACAGGCCGGTGTTCGTAATCTCAGTGGTGAGAGCTGGCTGAATGGATCTCACATTTCCCTTGACTGCACTTCTCACTTTCTCTCACCATATAGCATCGCTTTCACCCTTCCCTCTCTGTGCGTCCATGTTCAGTGCCCTGAAAAAGTGCAGTACATCAAGGTTTGAGTGGGCGAAGGTGCCTTGCTGTAATATATCAGCCTTTTCGTTTCATTCTCTCTGGCTCATTGGTCACCAAACAGTGCATACATGCACCTTTAACTCACTCCGTCAGCATGGGGACAGATAAACACAACGGCAATATTCAGAAAGCCTTCGCTTTTAATCAAACCACAGCGTAAAATGTGTTCTGGGTCATCAGGCGCCAACAGCACTGTATTAAAGTAGTTCTGTGTACGATAGTAACACAACTCTATTGTTCGTAAGGTGAAAAAAGAAAACGGTGCAGTACAAAAAAAAACAAACAAAAAAACGCATCTGCCTCAAATGCAATTCTAACCGACTCAAGAGTGTTAGTGTGTCCCTTCGTAGGCCAAAAAAAAAAAAATAAATAAATAAAAACACCAAGTTCTGCTAACTCTTTCCTCCCACTCAAACTGCCCTCGGCTGGCCGTTTAAGACAGGTGTGCTGTAAACATGGCCGTCCGTGGTACCGAGGGCATCAAATTGACCCACAGGTTCAGGACAACGAAACTCACCCACGTGGCTAAGACTAACATGCTAACACCAGCTCCTACGCTTCCTCCGAGGCGTCAACACAATAAAACTAGCACTTTTCTAGAAATGTATACCTGACTATTCAAGCTCAGAACACAGGGTTAACAAATCACAAATACTGTATGAATACTGATGCCACCACACCTCTCTCAGGATAATGTGCATGCAATAGATTCTGAGGCTAATTCATTTAAAGTTGTCAAATGATTCATCGCGATTAATCGCATCCAAAATAAAAGTTTGTGTTTACATAATATATGTGGGTGCACTGAGTATAATTATATATATATATATATATATATATATATATATATATATGAAGAGTTCAGATGCAAAAGCCTCTAAATGCCATTTTAAATTTTCTTCTTTAATGATGATTTTTATCAAACTTGTATATTTAAGTTCAGTAATTTCACTTAAACAACAATTAATAGGTAATTATCATTGCCATTTAAGTGAAATCAATGAACTTAAATATACAAGCTTGATAAAAATGATCATTCTAGAAGAAAATTTCAAATGGTACTTAGAGGCTTTTGCATCTGAACTCTTCATATATATATATATATATATATATATATATATATATAAATACACAGACATGCTTGTATATATTTAAAAAATAGTATTATATATAGATTTATATATAATTTATATTATATATAAATATCAATATTTTATATATAAATAATATTTTTTTTCTTAAATATACATGCATGTGTGAGTATTTATACAATATAATAATACACAGTGCACCCACATATATTATGTAAACACAAACTTTTATTTTGGATGCGATTAATCACGATTAATCGTTTGACAGCCCTAATTTAAAGTTTATGAACAATTTGGAAATCAAAAGTATACATTTCACTTACAAAACAAATCTATCAATTTGTACACTCTATGAATAACAACTACCACCAGTTTCCAAGGACGGACGGACAGACACAGAACCATCAATAGATAGACAGAATGGTAGATGATATACCGGTATATATAGGTTATCGTTGTACATTTCAAAAGCAAAGATGAAGGAAAGAGGTATCATGTTCTCAATTTCTATAGAGTGTCTGAAGATATTTGGTGAAACATAAGTTTTAATACACCAAATTCAGAGGGATAATCAATGCAAATCAAAGGTCATCCTCTCAGTGCTGTGACCACTTTACCCCCACAAGCGCGAGCTTTAACTGTGTGACAGCGCGGAACTGCGTGTAGGTATTTTGACAGCTCACGTTGCTGAAGCAGTGAAAGTTTATCAGGTGTGAGATCTCCCATAGACGCCTCTCCTTTTACGAAAATTGACTCTGACAAGCCTGCGCCAGCTTGCTCTAAACGAGAGTAAAATCCATCATTTTTCTTTCATGCCGTCCCACTGCTGAAAAAAATAAATGTTACAATTGTAAAGGGGAAATGGGGCCCCTGCAGATTAATTCTTAGCAAATTCATGACTAAACTCTTGGGGCCATAATCCCACTGCCTACAACACGGCTGAGTTAACAGCAAATATGCTAATCTCCAAACCCTAATCAATTTGCTTCAAACTAAATCAAATAGTCTATGAAATGTATGCATTTTCACAAATTGGCTAATAAATGAATAACACAATCCCAGTCAAAGCAATATATCTAAATTGCACAGCATAATGTGAATTATATAGTGGCCTAAATGTGTTAAATAAAATAAACAATATTTTTAGTTTGAATGATTACACTTAACGGCCTGCAGGTTATAACATAAATTATAACGATTTCTGAAATGTACATCTACAGAATTATTGAATAATACCATGTAAATATTATATATATATATATATATATATATATATATATATATATATATATATATATATATATATACATGGTATTATTAAATCATTTTGCATATTAAAATGACAAAATTATAGGAGTAGTTCACTTTAAAAAAAAAAAACTTTTGCTGATAATTTACTCACCCCCATGTCATCCAAGATGTCCACGTCTTTCTTTCTTCAGTCGAAAATAAATTAAGGATTTTTCTCCATATAATGCACTTTACTGGTAACCAAACAGTTCAAGGTCCAAAAGACAGTTCAAAGGGCATTAAACGATTCCAGATGATGAATAAGGGTCTTATCAAGCGAAATGATCGCTCATTTAATAAATAAATAACAAAGTTTTAAGTTTTATAAGCTCAAATGCTCGCCTTGCTCTGTTCTGTGACACACATTTGTGACTCTCCTGTTCGAACTCGTTTTTCAGAGTTAACAAATCTTGTTCTGAGTCATTTGGTTCATTCAACGAACGAAACGAACAAATTGACTCGGAAAAAGATTTGTTCACTTTGATGAACGAGTTCGAATAGGAGAGTCACACAGAACAGAGCAAGGTGAGCATTTGAGCTTATAAAACTTAAATAAAACTTTGTTATTTATTTATTAAATGAGCGATCATCTCACTTGATAAGACCCTTATTCATCGTCTGGAATCGTTTAAAGCCCTTTGAACAGTTTGCAGTTTGCAATGAAACTGTCTTTTGGACCTTGAAATGTTTGGTTCCCAGTGGAGTGCATTATATGGAGAAAAATCCTGGATTGTTTTCATCAAAAACCTTAATTTATTTTTGACTGAAGAAAGAAAGACATGGACATCTTGGATGACATGGGGGTGAGTAAATTATCAGCATTTTTTTTTTAAAGTGAACTACTCCTTTAAATTAAATATTAAAAAAAAAAATGCCACTGTGAACTTTGAGGGAAAATCTTACCTCAAATATAAACTATATATTGATTAGATTAATACGGGTAAAGCCATTCAATAAACATGTTGAGATGAAATTTACTGACATCAAGATCAATTAAAGGTAGTCTGTCCATTTTTAAGAGAAAAAAAAAAATCTGCAATTTTCATTGTAAAGACAAAAGAGGTTCTTGTAAAAAAAGATGGGCTGACATGAGGGTGAGTAAATGAGGACAATTTCCATTGTAAAGTGAACAAGAAATGATTTTGTGTGGTCTCCACTATAATAAGAGCCCCGAGGAGAGCTGTAAAGATGCCAGCCAGGCCAATAATTTCAACGATCTACGTACTAGTCATGTGACGGGTCACTCTGAGCTGCTGCGCCAGGTCAATGTTTAATATACGAGCAGCAGGGTGCAGAGGCTACAATGGATTTTAGCCGATGCGAAAACTAAAAACAAATGTCACTGCACTTGCGTTTGCTCTCCCTCTATTTTATCCGTCTATCTCTAGCCATCTATGACTCTCTCTGAGGGCCGACTGAATGTCTAGGACAGAGAGCTAGGGCAGAGAGGTATACGTGTAAAAGAGCAGATAAATCTCTCTCTTTTTTTCTTTTCGCTCCTCTCTGAGGAATATCAAACTGTCCATGTCTGAGAGATACCCAGCAGTAAGGTCTCCCGTACCCTTTCCACAACACAATTAAGCCGTGCACGGTTATTCCTCAGTGCGAAGTTTGTGTCACCGAGGCCCTACAGAGACAGCCATTGAATAGACTAACTGGCCGCTTAACCTTTTAAGGCCAGATTCTTGCCCCAGGATTGTTTCTTTTGGAGGATTTTTTCATCCCTTTTCTCTAGTGATGGATGTTGATTCCTCATCAGACTCATTTGGGCTCACTGGCGTATATTACAGACGGAGAGGAAACATTTATTTACGCTGGCAAAGAGCCTCGGCGTGGGGCGAGCAAACGGCAACATGGCCGATATATGAGGCGTTTCCCATAGCCTGAATTCTGTGTTTATGTGCGCACAAGAACGCACGAATAAACATTGAAAAAACTCGTAATTGCCCCCTTCCTGCTGTCAGTTGTGTCTTACATCCTTGTTTGTCAGACTGAGCCGGCCACAAGCATAAAGATAGTTTACAGTCTTGCATGTCAGACTATACATTACACTGCTTGTGGTCTATTGTGCCATAATGTATGTACCGCTTTCAATTATAGTTGAAAAAATTATATTTCCATCAAAAGAACCACTGCTAACCTAAAGAGCATAATTACCTACAAATTACTCTATTTAAAGTGCATTATTGTGCCTTAAAGCGAACTTTTCAAACATGTTAACGACAATATGATTTATGTCATATACAGTATGGCAACTGCATGCTTCCACAAATAGGGGACCAAGTGCCTTAATGACAACATGCCGTTTACTATAAAAATTATAAGAAGTTAACACATTCCAAATCAATCAATCAATCTCTATTGGCCCTTTATCACATCCCTGGTCCCTGGACCCCAGTTTGAAAAACCCTGCCTTGATATTTTATAGCGTAAGAACAAAACAAAACTAAAAACGAACCAGTTAGACCACAAAGGCCCCGTAAACGCAGCGCTCAATCCTGGGGTAAAGATAACAGCCCCAACAGCAGGTCTTACAGGCCAATAACCAGGCACTGTTACAACCTCTCAATGTGGCTACAGCATGATAAACGTTGCTTGGCTCAGGTCAATGGCGTTGTGAATCTGCCATCCCTTTAGTCTCTGCGACCGACCGATCCCCGCCGCTCCTAAAGGGAGAGGGTTCAGCAATTACTAAAACAGAGCAGGCAATTGGCCATGAAATATGTGCACAGCTCCAGAAATCAATAGGGCCTTATCAATGGCATAAAAGCCTTGCCACTCAATTAAAGCAATTATGCCTCACCCTACAATCACTCTTGCCTTTGCCCAAGAAGTGACTTTAAGTTGCTTTCGCACTAATGGAAAAATAAATTGCCATGATGCCGGTTCTCGCACGCAAACGGGAGTAACGTTTGAGAGGCGCAGTGTGAAGAGAGGCAGCCCAAGCCCATAATTTAGTTGAGAGATTGCTCTTTGCACTGACTCAATGTTCCTTTTAACGAGCCACTGTTTCCTTTGTGAAGCCAAGGCCTCATTTCCGAATCCTGGAGAGATGGAGAAACTCTGAACATCATCCCGGTTTGCCACGTCAGCTGTAATCTCACTGCGGACGCTTAAATGACTTACAAGGTAGAGCAGAATCTCTTTGTCTGCTACCGTCGCCCTGTGAATAACGCCGCTACGAGATAAGAGCTGACAAAAGAGGAAGGGAAAGGGCAACAGCAAGTTCCATTCACGCCACAGCGGCACATCTTTGTTTGCGGCTTTGTTGCACTCGTCTCTCTTGCCATTAAACCCAAGTAACAAACAACATTGTCAAAGGGAAAAAAAGAAAGCTGACATGTTCTCTTGAAACCAAATACAATTAGAGCAGATCAGCACAAAAGCTTCTTAACTCTAATTTGCTGATGACATTTACTCAACTTTGTACGATTGGAGTCCCAAAGAAGATAATTGGAATTATTTTTTTTTTACTTTAAAATCTAAGCAAATATGCTCTTCTTACCAAATCAAAACCGTATTAGCAGATATTGTTGAAGTTGTATCCTTCTTCAAAAAACCCTAATTAACCCCTGCTGGTAGATGTTGTAACTACACCATTTGGATCCAAATCATTCATTCAAACTATGGTTGGACAAAATTCGGAACTAAATTAGCTCCCTATCAATTCAGTTCATTAATCGAACCGTATGTCTGTCTGTCTACCTTCAAACATCATTTTTTTTTTCAAAACTGTTTAACAAGGCTTTGTCAAACAAACATTCAATTTTTATCTGGTCAAACAGATTGTCAATTCATAAATGAAAGTATTTGAATTTTAGTTCATTTATATTCACTTACATACATTCCTATTTAAATTGTAATTCTGCATCATGTTTGCCATCTAATTAGATCAAATTATATTCAAATGTAGCATTCTCAAATCAGTTCTCAATGGTGCACAATCCTGATTCAAATATTAGCATTGTCTTCTTATAAAATAAATCATGCTTCAAGCTACATTTCAATAGACAATTATTTTGGTTATTAAGATAATATAATATGATACCCAAAAATAACTAAAAGGGTTAAAAAGACTAAATTAAATGCTGTCCACAGTAGCCTGTGTTTGGCCGAGAGAGAAACAGATCTCTGATAATGGAGAGCTGATGAATGTGCGGGGATGTTTAGAGGTGATATCTCTCTGGCTTAGTGTGACGTGATCTTGGCAGCGATTGGCTCACCGCGGAGCAGGAAAGCTGTTAGGAGACGGTCCATATCTGTTGGCCTTGACGACACCAAGGGGAATTCTGGGGCAAAAACGATTGGGTCCGCAACAAAAGCAACCGGCTTCGCTGTTAGACGCTCTCATTTGCTGTGGAACAGATTAGGCTAAATCTGATTAAACAGTCAAAGCGAAAGGCATTTTTTTACTGGGCAGAAAACAGCGGCGGAACTGGCACGCCAGCATACTTTAATCCTTTAAATCAGACAGAGCATGCCAGCGTAGAAATTTCAATTACCAGCATGCTAAACTGCATGCCACAGACAGAAATTAGCAAGCAGAATTCATGAATTTAAATATTCAGCTTTGCAATTTAGATATGTCTAAATTTTTACCAACTGGAAGCTCCACATGATTTAACAAAGTTCAGAATTGACCTATACACAGATTCCCTCAACAAACTTGTCCTTAGAAGGATGTGGCTTCCTTCCTTCATCCATTTTGCCAAGAAAGTTTGACGGTAATGTGACACCCTACCGGACCATCTTGTCTACTAAATACACCTACCTTCATCTCTGCGGACATTTCCAACCAAATATGTTTCCTGCCAACAACAACAAACATTAGAATATGCATGAGATATTTCTTGACAGGGGGAAACTTGATGAAACCCCAAACTTTGTGAGGTCTGGCTGAAATGTTGATAAAATCTTGTCACCCTTCCAGAACTGAACAGATGCCAATACTAAATTTCCTGCCAATAAGATTTTCGTTAGTTTCAGGTATGTTTCTCCGATCAGACCCTTCTCTTCCGATGCTGGCACAGAATCCCGCTCACAACCATTCGGTGGACTTCATCCAAAACGTTAACCTTCTCAAATGTGCCTGGGGAAATGAATGGATAACATGGAAGTTTTTTTTAAAAAAAAAAAAGGAGATAAAAAAAATCTCATGAATCTCATGAATACTCATGCAGAGGTAATTAGCCTCAGTGGAGCCAGTCATATCCTTATTTTTCTGTACTGGCATTTGCAAAGGCCATCCTGACGTGTCATGGATGATCCCTGGGGACTGGGTAAGCCAACACCTGGCCTTGCTAATCTGAAGATGAGCCAAAGCCCTCAGAGAACAGTTAACAATTCCACCAGCCATCTCATTGGCCTCTCAATCTTACATCTGGGCCACATCTGCAAGTACGCTAATGATCATTAGGGATTCGAAACAAGGCCCACTTTGGCTCAAGAGCCAACAGAAACCTACCCGTCACTGTTATTTTACGCATTTGATCTACTCTTTCTCTAGCTGACGCTAAAACCTCAAATCATGCCTTAATCACATCACGTCCGGATTATTGCAATGCTCTATTTCTTGGCCTGCCCCAAAAAACGTACTGCAAGATTACAGTAGAGTATGTTCAAATCTCAGCAGCAAGAGTTCTCACTTCCACCAGGCATTCTGCTCACATGACTCCTCTACTTCATGACCTTCACTGGCTACCCGTTACATCATGTATTAACTTTAAGATATTATTTCTAACGTTTAAGGCACTAAATGGTCTTGCACCTCCCTATCCGATCCGTCTGATCTACAGTACATGGTCCCAGTCCCTTAGATCCGCTGAACTTGGTTTCTTGTCCATCCCTTGTTTTCACTGGAAGCTCATTTAGTGTCAATACTCCTAAATTGTGAAGTTCACAACCCCTTACACTTCATAATATCTCGGTGTCTACCTTCAAGACTCAACTAAAAACATATCTATTTAACATGTACTTTGGACAATGTGGCTATGTGTCCTTATGTGTTTGCAATGTGTGTGTGGGTGTGTAAATGTATTGTAATGTACTGTACAGTGTAAAGCAACCTTGAGCTATGGAAAGGGCTTACATAAATAAAACTTCTTGATTGTTAATGTTCTGTCAAACTAGAACAAAGCATAAATCTAACACTGCAATATTAGAGTACAGTACACTGGCTGCACTGTTCTTGAGGCAGTTATTTTAGCAGGTAGCTAAGGTTACAAATCACGTACTAAAAAATAGGATTGTGTTGTGCTGCAAATGCGTGTGTGCTCAGTAGGCTTTATAACCAGCAAATACGTAAGCAGCAGTATTACAATTATGGCTAATAAACAATAGGTCGCAAACAAACAAAAATAATTTATTTTATATGTAATGGGGGGGGGGGGGGGGTAATTGTATAAATAAATCAAAATAAATACTAAAAGTTTTTTTTTTCAAATATATTAAATTATTAGTGTTTTTAAAGATTAGATAATGAATAATGAGTTTTAACATTAGATAATGAACACGGTCATCTATATGTAAAACAAGCATGCATAACAAATATATACAACATCAGTTGATTAAAACAATCTTTAATAATTATTGTGCTAAATTAAGACACCAAACTAGCACCAACAAGCCTGGGCTGCATTTTCCAAAAAAAAAAAAAAAAAAAAAAAACCCATAAGCCTAAGCTTGATTGTAGAAAAATTGCCATGAATGGTCTCTACGAACAATTTAGGTTTACGATGCTTTATGGAAACAGCCCTGAACACAATACCAATGCTACTGCAGTGATTCAAATCATTCAAGCACAATGATTAGATGTGCATAAGTAGTTATTATTTTATTACAGACCTCTATTTGATCTCACCGCTGACCTGTCCAGCCCATCGCTCCAGCACTCTCACATTTCCGTCTGGGAATACAAACCCCACACTGCATCAGAAACGGGAGAGAATGAATAAACCAACTGTTCCTTCCAGGACGCGCGGCTATCGTAACAATGACAGGCAGACCCAGAGCTGCCCGTTTACAATAAAACTCTCCTATCAGGTCCTTTCGCACTTCTTGGTGACGAGGGAGCTGTCACAGCCCTCCAAAAAGGCCCGGACAGCAGTCATTCAGAATGCAACTTGAGTAACTAACAGAAAAAAAAAAAAGAAAAGGAAGCGATAAAGGGGAGAAAGCCGCTGGGAGAGAGGTGTGAGAGACGGGATTGAATGTTTGAGACAGATAGACAGCTCCTGTCATGTGGTTAGGGGTCAATCAAATGAAGTCAAATGAAGTCTGACTTGGTTTTAAAGTCTCAGAGGACTGTGGCGCAGACTAGCGCCTTTATCTCATTTGATAAAAGAAGAAAAGCTAAATGTAGTCTAGAAAAGTTCAATGTATCAACATTGTGTCATATATTTCGTATATGTGTCATCCAAGAGGATAATGTTATTGATCCTTAAAGTTTTGGAGACTTAAACAAGTTAAACCTCAATTTAAGTATTAGTCATGTGGTCTGGTAAGCATGTAGATCAAAATTATGTTCAAGATCCCCCCCTTTCTGCCAATAATTTCCTGGTGTTGCTTCATTGTCCTTTTATGTTTCCCGCAAGAATACCTTATGGAAAACTAACAAGGACAGAAGAGGGGTTTTTGCATCGAATGGCGCTTTCATAGTTCCTATAACTATTGGCGGAAGAACCTACTTTTTGCCAGGTTCACACCGTAGGAACTGGGAACGAATGTAGTTTAGGGGACTAAATTATCTCCTACTTCAGAGGGTCTCACCCAGCACAAAAGGAACTACCAGCGATGCAAGTATACGTTGATTGTCTGAAAGCATGCCATATGAAACATTGTGTACGCTTTAGTTTACATCCACGAACATGGAAAACAACCATAGATAGACCATACAGAGAGCTACATTTAACAGCATTTACCTGTCACCTTTGTCTGTGATGTGTTCTTTTCTCAGCCTCGATGATTTGTAGCACTGCAAGTTGTTGTAAATTGAATCTCTTAGACCTTCTTTTTTGCTCTTTCAATCACATAACACATTCCATCTCCATTATCACACAACCCACGACAAACAACAAAAATATAGCTTAAATCATGGCGTTGGTGAAAGCCACAGGCTTTCCAAAGATGGCTTCTGATTGTATACGCGAAGTGGTATACAATCAGAAGAAGTGGTATTTTATATAAGTCTTTATAAAATATCTTCTTATTAAACGGTCTGTACACTTAAAACGTTCTCAATGCTTCGGTTTGCATGTATAGGGATGCTCATTATGTTACTGTGTTAGTGTGGGGCTATTTTGAGCCTTGTTAGCGGCGATTTTTAATTTTCATTACTATATGCCCTATATACTAGCACTAAACAGTTTTTAGAGATAAAACACTTTACATTCGATTATCATGAAAACAAATCTCAGAGAACGGTTGACTAGGTACCAATGTGTAATTACACCAAAGGTTCATTTTGCACCAGAGTTGGGCTTTAAATTTCGCTGTCGGGTATCTTACATTAGTTCCTACTGGCAGTTTGAACTTGAAGGCAAACAGGAATATGTCCCTAGGGGAAAAAAAAATATTCTCGGGGGACTTCCCTGGTGGCTAGTTCATAACTACCCGGTGCGAAAGCACCAATGGAAAACTTAGCCCAGGCAATTTGGTTTTTGAAGAATTTGATGAGAGACTTGTGAGATCACTTGAATGCCAAATCTGAGAACACTCATTACTGAAAGTATTTCACATATTATGTTGAAAACAAGTTTTTCTCATGATAATTTCTTATGTGGTCTGTGTGAATCCCAATGCCCCACTATAGTGATGGGGACACTATACAGCCAAAAAGCACAATCCTTTGGATGAGAAGATAAACCAAGTTCCTAACTCTATGTGGTCATTAAAAATCCAAGGATGTCCTTCAATAAAATAAAAAAGTAGGGGTGCAACCAAGCATCTTGGCCAAATTTGCCTATTGTCCTCTGTCCGTCATCATGGCCTCCTAATCATCCCCATTTCTAATGATTGGCTTCATCACTCCATCTGCTGTCCACCAATAAGCTGGTGTATGGGCATTGTGGCGCAATATGTAAAACGATTTGAGAGCCGAGAAGTGCAATATTATTATTATTAAAAAGACTTGGTCAACATAAAGTAAAAAAGGCCTAATCCTTCTTATATCCACAATTTTTCATCAAAATGCCATAACTGCATCTAATATCTCTGAACCCACTTTCCTTTTGTGGATTATGTCACCAAATCCTCTTATTTCTTAACTTTTTTTCATCCCCTCCAAACTCCTGGAAACAATCTTGTATATAAAGGCAATTGTTCAATTTTCATTCAATTCTCTAAGACCCTGTTTACACAAGAACGCTCGCGGGTGAAAACGTAAAAATTTTTAATCGGATGTGCCTTTCGTTTATACGGCGATGGCGTTTTTGGGGCTTAAAAACGCAAAAAAGTGAAACCACCCTCCAGAGTGGAAATCTTTAAAACGCACCACCGCCGCGTTCCCGTGTAAACGAAAAAAAAACGCAAAGCTCTGCTTGACAGTGAAGGTTGTACGCCGGCGCACGGGCTTGGTGTTGTTGTAGTATGAACTCTTAGCCGCCTAGAGTACATACTACAGTGAATTTCACAGACTTTTGCGTCACCATCTGCACGCGGATTTCCCACCCAAAACGCTCGTCTAAACGCAGACTAAAAAGTGATGATGCAACCCCACTTTTGCGTTTTCTCTTCAGAATCATTTCCGTGTAAACATAGCCTTAAGAAACAAGAACCATTCTGTCTATTTCTTCCAATTGAATATCCCGTTACAGTCATAAATGCATCATAAAACAAGTAAAAGAGGTTGGAAACACCATTTGATATTCACTCTCATTATTAAAACAAATTGGAACATTAAAGAGATCTCTTTAAAGTTTTTTGTTTTCCCCCCAAGTTGTGATCATACAGAAAACCATAGGTGGAACTACATTATTCACCTCCATTTAATAGGATTTTGTGTCCAGCAAAGGTTCACATTCAAACCATCCCTGAAGAATCTATAAGGAAAACAATGACTCATCCAGCAAATATGTGTAAATCGCTCTGTAGCTCATCCCCCGCCCTCACATTGGGAATTCGGCGCTTGCAGCACATCGCATTCATCGATTCTCACTCTCCTTCAAGCAATATCTGCAGAACATTTGCTCCACACCCTCCTCCCCACATCTCTGACAGACACCAGCAATCTGTCCTCGGGTTTAATGCACTCCCTAAATGCAGAGGATAGATCAATAAACAATTATTTCTCCCTCTCTCCCTCTCCATTTCTCTCTCAGGAAATGCTAACCCTCCCTTTATCATCATGTCAATAAATACCTGATCTGTTTGTTTTCATTAATGCAGGTGCTTAAAATATATTGGATGTGGCAGCCAAATACAAATCCGGAATGGGCCGTGCGACGTGCCAAATGTAATTACGTGTCTGACTGTCTCCGTATTCCGCAAAAGGTTAAAATAGTACAAAATAAGCAATGTCTGACAGTTTATCACACTAGCATTGTTAACTGATAATGGATAATACAAGTCACAGCGTATACAAGTTTATTCCAAAAAGGGTTGTTTAAGCTTGCAGACTTTTTTTTTTCTTATTTAAATTACTTTTTTATATATCTAATATTAGTTTTATAAGATTCTAAGTGACAAACCCTGAAATGGAAAATATAAAATGAGATCCTGGTAACATGTTACGTTCTATCTCAGGTGGCAAAGAGACTAAATATAGAGAGAAATAAAAGCTTAAATCACTTTCTTGTTAGATGTTTCTACAGGAAATATAAGTGTATTAGAGTAATCTTGTATGCCTCACCTCTAGATAGAGGAAGAGGACCAGAAATGTGTTGTAGAAGTAAAAGAAATTAAATAATTAAATAAAAAAATGCATCTTGATTTTATGTAGAGAAGTCTCTTGATGTTTTTTTTCTCCTGAGAAAAAGATGCTAAGTTGCAAATGTGTCAAAGAACATGATTATGGAACAACATTCAAATCAACCAATCAGATTTGAGGGACAAGTTTACAGTTTATGTCAAGTTTAGACTTACAAACAGGGTTAGGTGCTTCTACATCGGTTTTATATTTCCATCTGATTCTAAGGATAAAATAACTATTTTGAACTATATTTCAAACAGGAATTTTGATTCAGGATTATGTCTTATACTTGGCAAAATCACATGACCACACTCTAACCATACAAGTATCGCATGTTAAATTTTTGTTTTCCCAATAACTTTAGGCAGCTGAACACTAACTTACACAATATGCTAAATATTAACCGACAACTCAATGAACTATGAAAGAGCAACTTCAGACAAAATAAAATGCTCCTCAAAATTTAAACATGATATTCTGTCTTCCTCTCAGTAATCTTCATTTATGTGGAGTGGAGCAGAATATGAACATAATTGTTTTGATGGGCCCACTTTTTATATTCAAAAACCCTCTTCCTCCTCTCAAAAAGATGAAAAAACAAATCCCTGCTGGGACGACATGAATCACAAATATAATCTTGTTAGCCACTTTAAGGTTGTACAATATGATTATCCTCTAAATGCAAGGCATTGAAAATGAATTTCGCATTAAAGTGAAATTAAAAGGCACACTATGCAGGAATTTAGTTTTTGTCTAACAGCGGCCCCTAGAGTCGCTGTTGTGTACTTGTACGTGTACTTGCTTATCAATGAATATCTAAATTCGCATCAAAATGAACAAATCTTTTTTCGAGTCATTTAGTTCATTTCATCGTTGAATGAACCAAATGACTCGAAAAAAGATTTGTTCATTTTGATGAACGAGTTCGAACAGGAGAGTCACGAACGCGCATCACAGAACAGAGCAAGGTGAGCATTTGTGCTTATAAAACTTAAACTTTTTTATGTAATTTTGAAATTAACAATCATTTCGCTTGATAAGACTTGTTAATTGTCTGGAATCGTTTAAAGCCCTTTGAACAGTTTGCAGTTTGTCCTGAAACTGTCTTTTGAACCTTGAATCGTGGAGACAAATCCTGGAATGTTTTCATCAAAAATCCTTAATTTCTTTTCGACTGAAGAAAGAATGACATGGACATCTTGGATGACATGGGGGTGAGTAAATTATCAGCAAAAGTTTTTTTTTTTTTTTTTTTTTTAAAGTGAACTAATCCTTTAAGGTGCAATTCTTGCATAGTGTGCCTTTAATGCTATGGACATTCAAGTTTGTCCATTTAAAAATATTATTAAACTTGAGGAACAGTGACTGATTCAGCCTAATCAAATTAGACGATGTAATCAATTCATATTATTAATAAAAATAACTATTATTATTGGAATACACCTGTTGATAAAAAGTATAGTTAAAAGTCAGTTTGAATAAAAGAGTCTGCCAATATACAAATAAACAGTACCTTATATGAAAGTTATGATGAGAGATAATATTAATTAGCTACTTCTTTGAAATTCTCAATCTCATAAATCTTTTATCCATCTTTATATAAGGGTTTTAGAGGATTAGAGACAAAGCGACAGAGACCATGACAGCAACAGAGAGAAAAAACAGACAAAGATAGAGACACTCATCTGTATTCAGTGGTCTCTCTGTGACGGGTCTGTCGTTGGTAAAATGGGTCTGAAATTCTCTGTCTGCCTCTCCATTTTACCAGAGTTCACCTTCGGCCCCAATCTGTGCCATGTGAACAGAACATATGAACGTGTGACGCAGACCTGCATGAGTCGCAAGCTAACCTTCAGACACCTTCCACTACTGTAGGTCTGTCGTGATAGTCAATAAATCAAATCAATTAATCGCACGATAAAAAAAATAAAAAAAATGAGCTTGATGATTTTTCCAGCCGTGATAATTTCCATTTGCATGCTTGTTTGATTTCCTCTTCTCTCTCTCTACCAAAAGAGACTGGATGAAAACTCTCGGTTTCTTAGCGTAGGAGGAGTGAACTAGAGCTTATATTCTATGCCCAAACCCGAACAAACCGTGCTAAATACAGTAGTCTTTAGAAGAAGGAAAAAAAGATTATTGATCTTTGAAAAGGTGTACCTGCATTATTATGCCATTATCATTATTTTAGATGAGGGAGAGGAGAGTGGAATGAATAAAAATGTGTGTGTGGTATATGTAGGCCCTACAGCTTATTTACTTATCTACACTTTGATCTGACTGAGTGCTATTTCAACATCAGCCATTAGCAAGAACTGACCTTGTGGAAGTGATTTAGTGAGCAGATATCGTTCAGGGTCAGAACCAGCAAGACAAGGAGCAGGGCAAGGCTAACAAAATGATCAAATAACATATCAGATCAAGGATTACAGATAACAAGGCTGTCCAGAATCCAACAGTCTTTAGCGCTGTAGTCGCTATGTTTAAAAAAAAAAAAATTGATAATATAACTATAAAATTAGACAAAGAAATAATTGAATGAACAAAGTCTTATTTAAAAAATGTAAGTAAATGTGCTACCATAAAAAGTAAAAGACTTGGAATAAACAACATACATATACATACATATATACATATATATACACATACATATATACATACTGTATATATATATATATATATATATATATATATATATATACTGTATATTACATAGTTATATATAGGATTTAGCTATGGTAAATACATAACATTTACATAAATATAATGCCACTCTTGGAATGTATGTTTGGAATAAAAACAACAACAATATTTTAGGGAACAATATTAGAAAACAAATTCTAAGAAAATAAATAAGTGGTTAGTGGTTAAAATTAAGTGTTAAATTACAAGTGGTTAAAATTAATAAGTGGTAAGTAAGTGGTTTAATATTTTAACAAATAAAAAAACATATAAGTAACTAAGTAAGTAAATAAATATAAAATACGTAAAAAGTTGAACATAGTAGGCATAATTAACAAAATAAAATAAAATATAGATAAATAAATAACATCATTCTTAGTATGTATTTTAACAAACAAAAATAAATGGACAAAATATCAGTATTTTAGCAACAAATAGGATAGGAAAATAGGAAAAAATAGGTTATAAGTAAATAAATAAACTAAAAATTATGTAGTGTAATATATACATGTATATATTACACTACATATATATATGTGTGCGTGTGTGTGTGTGTGTGTGTGTGTATATATAAACACACACAGACACACACTTATGATTGCTTTATTCGATTATATATATATATATGTATATATATATATATATATATATATATATATATATATATATATATATATATATATTAAACCACATCATTTTCAGTTTATTAATTTACTTAACCTATTTTTTCCTATTTTTCGTTGCTAAAATACTGATATTTTTCCCATTTATTTTTGTTATATTTCCCATTTATTCAAGAGATGGGGACCACATACCACTTATGATTGGTTTGATTTTATTTATCTATTATATCTATATATATATATATGTATTATCATGGTGCTATTTTGTAATGGAAGTCTCTCTAAAACTGTCAATTTAATAGATCACCACCAGAACCACAATGCCAAGAAATTTAAAACTAATGTCTGAAAAATAATTCCATTTCATATATTGTGGTGATGTTTACTGATGAGTACTGCAAAAAAAAAAATGATAAGCCAAAGGGAAAATGACCTAAATGGGAAGAAATAGAGAGAGAGAGGGGGAAGGGAGAGATAACCTCAGGGTCTTTATACATGTTAGGCCTTAACTGAGCTTTTGACAAACCTGCTGTGAAAAACCCAACGGCTGGGTAAGTCAACGGATTGACTTGGGAGTATATAACCTCGGTCCCTTTTTCACTTGAGGAGAACAAAAACAGAAAACAGCTTTCAGCTTTTGTCAACAGCACATTTCCAGTTGTAATCCCTTCAGCTATTGTGCCCAATGGAAGCATTGGGTGTTTAGCTGAACCAGTATTGCACGCAAGTCCACTCCATTACCCACAACTGCACAGCTAAACTAAACCCCAGAGGAGAGCAACAACAACATGGTCCACTAAAGCTTCTCCAATAAAACCTTAAAACACAGAGAAAAAAAAACCCAAAACAGCCGAACAAGCTTCCAAGCAGATAAAGACGTGTTCGTGCACTCCATCTCTATGTTTTTAGGCTCAAACTGTCAAGAGCATTACCAGTACATAATAGAAAAAGTTGTGTTGTACTTAAACTACAAAGCAAACATTCACAAGTTTTCATCCACATTTTTTCAATAAATTGTGCTGTTAAACACCAGGCGCGATGCATCTTGAATCGGCAAGTTATACATGAACTCAAATGACATTTGAGAGCTGTGGTAAAGATCAGCCTTTTCCTCACAAGACTGAATCTAT
Source organism: Pimephales promelas (assembly GCF_988280905.1). NCBI lineage: Eukaryota > Metazoa > Chordata > Actinopteri > Cypriniformes > Leuciscidae > Pimephales > Pimephales promelas. The sequence goes on from NC_142773.1 coordinate 18,689,754, forward strand.
GCTTGTATTGCTATTTTTACATCTTATGCATGATGTTATTTGCATCTGTTGTGATTATCTTGATTATTTTAATTCTTTTTGATGAAAGGCACTTTGAATTACCTTTGTGTATGAAATAAATGAAATGTCCTTGTCTCGCCAAAAAAAACTACTAGTATAGGCAATCACTTTTTTGATTTTACATTTAAATTTACATTTATTCATTTAGCGGACCCTTTTATCCAAAGTGACTAACAATTGCTATATATGTCAGAGGTCGCACGCCTCTGGAGCAACTAGGGGTTAAGTGTCTTGCTCAGGGACACATTGGTGTCTCACAGTGAATTCGAACCCGGGTCTCTCACACCAAAGGCATGTGTCTTATCCACTGTGCCATCACCACCCCTTCTGCATAAGCATTTTAATTGTACTTAACTTGAAACATTAAGTAAAGGCCCTTTCGCACCAAGAACGTCAACTATAAAGATAACAAATACTATAGTACCCACATCAACGCACAAAATCATTCTGTTTATTCTCAACACACGTTGCATTTTTGTCGTCAGCTGATCTCTTTAAAGCAGGATGGATTTTGTTCATCGGCTGAAAAAAAATCACTATGAAAGCGAGCCCAACAATATAGAGTGCGAGTGTGAATAAAGTGTGTACTCTGCCATTCATTTACATTTAGAATGATTTTTAAAACCATATCTTTATAGTTATCGGTTCATCATTGGTGTGAACATAGCATCAGAACTTCATACAAATGTACAACCACCACAGTGCCTGATTCAGATGAACTGGACAGTAGCGCTAGCCTGGCTGCGCCCTCCTACGCACTTCCGCTCAATTTCATTTTACTTCAGTACTGCGTCTGGGATCGCTCCATATCCTTAGGTTTCCAGAAATCAATTTTTTGTAGGACCAATCAGCGAATAGAGGGAGTGGCTAAGAACGATGAGGTTGATGTAAGCGTGTCAGTTTGAGTTCAGTAATGGCAGCGGAGAAAGACGTGAGAAAAGCTATTCGGTCCGTTGTTGGAAAAGAAACTGCTGAATATGCAGAATTTAAAGCCGGATTGTTATCGTCTAACCTCTTGTTGCACAACTGAGGACCAAGTGAAGGAGGCAGAAAGTTTGGAAGTTTGTGCTGGGCAGCTCGTGCACGATGACCGTGACATTTTGGACGGACGGTTTAGCCTGGTGTTCGCGGTGGTTGACTTCAACTATGGTTGAAGATCCGCTCAGGAGTCATGTCAGTCACTCATATTCCCAACTGTAAATTTACTGATTCTTGTGATGAATAGAACATTTTGAGCCCCTTTGTGCACTTGTGCAGGAGGTTGGTGTGTCAGTTTTACATGTTGTAGGCCTAAATCATACAAATTGGTTGTGATTTTTTAAAAAATAATTGTCATAAATAAAAATGTGAAAAACCATACTTTGAAGATATTTGATTTTCAGTTTTAGATGGCAATGGTTGATTTGTTTTACTAAAAAAACTAAATGCCACATAAAAATGTACAAACACATACTTTGAAGACCATAATTAAGGTAATTAGGAAACAATAAGACGTAATATGAAAAATTGTTGTTTATTATCACATCTGCAGATAGAGACAAGACTGATCATTCACTGTGGCTGCTACAGCATTTGCGGCAGATCAGAAAACGACCACAGCGGCGTATTTGTAATGATTAGACGCAGCTTCATCACTGTCCTTCGTGTCAAATATACATTTCAAATTAATAATTGTTCCTAGATTAACAAAACCTGCAGCGCTCCTTGACTAAAATCCTATTGTAAACATAATCCTCTGATCATTCGGACTTGTTGTTTCCAGCCATTTCGGCGCGTGACATACGTCACTCACGACACCCCGTTAGCGATTGGCTATGGCAGATCGTGAGTGACTTTGGGCAGATCCAATAGATTTGAACTTTAATAGTGAACCCGCCTACAAGGAAGGAAACGTTTGTCAATGGAGCGGTTCAAGACTCTATGTGGAAATGAAATGAACTAGAGTCTGGTTGAACCAGGCTAAGTAAGCGCCAGTGTCTTGGTCTCTTTCTGTTTTTCCGTACCACAGAACTTTGTTCTCAAAACACCAAATACTTGAGCCATCTGGTATCCCAGAGAAGTCTGGAGATTTTTGTTCATGACGGGAGATGTTATGACGGCCTAATTGTTACTGTGAGGTTCTTGAATCCTAGTGGGAAAAAGAGAATGAGGGAAGCATTTTTCTCCATGTGACAATGGTGCAATTCGTAAGCTTGCTGTGACTAGAAGCCGTTCCCCTAAACCAGGCTCTTGACCTCCGGCTGATTACATTGCCCCTTTGGTTTGTTATGTTTTCCACTTATGGACTCATGCAAGACCAAACGGTTGGCTTTCCAGTCAGCCATTTGACATAAACCAGCACTCTACCGTTCAGAAACCCATCACAATATTTAAAACACATTGCCATGTTGGTTTACTGGCTGTATTGTTAATTTCAGTAAAAACTGTTTGACATGCTACACTTATATCGGATGATGATGATGATGTATTGCTAGATCTGATGCCGATAAGTTAACTTTACAATAACGTCCAAATAAACAGAATGAAAGACTCGAGGTCAGAAAAAAAAATAGTTCCATAATTTAATAATTCCAAAAATCCTACAGAAATGTTTAAAAGTAAAATAAGAAATATGAATTTTGAACCAATAAGAATAAGCAATAATTAATCATTTAAATAATATAAAAATAACACAGACTCATGTCTGACCCAAGGGTAAAAATAGTAGTACAAGTTTGTACAGTAGGAAATAAACACAAGCAAACAATCCAGTCAAAAGTACAAAAACAGAGCTAGTCAAGTTACAGGATTTCAGTTAAATAAAAATATAAAAGTTATGAAACGTTGCCTTTAGACAAATCGATTTGCTGTTGCGATAAGACCAAAGATTTCCCGTCTGATATACCGAAAATGAATGATACACCTCATGTTTAAACAGTATCTACATAAGAGCCAGAGGCAAATTCACAAAGGACTGGCAAAGATAATGCTGTTCTCGTTGGGTACACGAGCGCTGAACGGCCGCTGGTGGTCTGGAGCTCACGTCTTCTAAACAAATTGTCAAATACATATAAGTCGCATATTTGAGGTCTAAATAACTAGCTACATTCTCACTTTAAAAAAACAAAGCTATTAAAACCACATTATTTGACACAACAACACTAGTATTTGTAAAAAATGATGGTGGTTTGCTCTCCTTCCATGACACTCGCTGTGAGAAACAATGTAAGCAGAGTGATTCAAACGGCGAAACGGTTCCCGTGGTGACACTTGTACAATATTGCATGGCTGGAAAAGGCTCTCAGACAATCAGATTTGAGAACCAGAATGAACTGTTGTATAAAGTAATTCATTGTTAAAAATGCATTTTAATTTAATAACCGTAAGCTACTATTGATCTACAGTACGTGTGCAGTGCATGTATATAAATGTTCTCAAACGAGGTCCCAGGGCGTGCAAACCTGAGCTGTTCACGTCTCCCTAGTATTTCCCAAAGGGGAATTATTGTCAAGGTTCTGATGCATTAATAGGATCTGAGACACATGAGCAGATGTGGTCAATAGGCCTCAATGCCTGTTGCACGTTTCTTTGACAGAGTTGTCTTGTTTTACAGTGGCTGACATCGGCTTTCCTCTGAACATATTCTCTATAAGCGTTTCATGTGCTAAGGCTGTCCATCACAGCAGGAGTGAGGCATTCACATTATCGAAGGGGAGAGACAGGGAGCTAAGAGGTGGGCGAGACGTCTGGGACCCCCTGTGGCGCTGGGTAGGAGGTAGAGGAGAAGGCTAGGAAAGCTTGGGTATTACATAAATGTTGTATGAGGGTTACTGAGTCACTCTGAAGAGAACTCGTGTGGGTTGACTTGGCAGCAGCAGGACGTCAGCAGGCACAATAGCCTGCCTCGAACAGGCACATTTTACCAGGCTGTGTTAGGATGCTTCAGTGAGCACACTTGACTTCCTGCTCCCAAGACACCCTATACCCATAGCTTTCCAACCCTGTCCGTCCTTCCTGTGTCTCCTTCTTTCTCACGTTTTAATGCATATTGAATATTGTCCAGATCAGTGTTGGGAAAGCTACTGTGAAACTGAAGCCAAGATACAAGCTAATCATTATTTAAAATAGTGCGATACCTGCTGAAATAAGTCAGTTAAAGGGGTGATGAACTGAGAAATCAAATTTTCTTTCAGCTTTTGACATCTAAGAGGTCATCATATTATAAGAATATCCTGTAAGTTTCAGAACTGAAAACGTCCTTGTTAGTCCAATAAAAGCTTTTATTGACACCAGCCTCAGCAAACGACTCAATACAGAATATTGTGCAGTGCCTGGTTGTGGAAGACAGTCGCTGCATAGATAAACTTTATTTTTAATGACGTTCCAGCAGATGAGGGTAAAATGTTCGCTGATGTTCGCTTCATTTCACTGAGGATTGTTTTGTAAACAAGACTGGATTTGCAGACCGATTAAGAGTAAAGAACGTGCTGTGCCGTCCATATTGGATCTGACAGGAATTGTGCAACACACGGAGTCTTGGTGGAACATGTATGGGCGAATCCGGTTGCCATTTGACAACATTGGATGTTTTCCCCCACGTGCACCGACGGGTGAGTTAAACTCATTATAATATGCAAAACTGTTATCCACTCACAGCAGTGGGCGTTTATTTCCAAGTATTCAGTGCGACATGCCCATAAAAACCGACCGTTTTTCAGGAAGGCTCACAACTTGGGTACAAAATAGCCTTTTACTTATTCATTTTGATGTTTTTGAATGCAAAAACCAAGCGAACGTCATAAATTGACCTCAGACAACAATATAATAAAATTTAAAAAGCCAGTTCATGACCCCTTTAAAACCAGCAAACCAATTACACATACACATTTGCTGTTTGGGTTAAAATAGGCAAATGCTTAAGAGTCTGTGATTGGATCATTATTGCAGTGATAAGTATGTTTGGCAACAGTTTGTCTATCCCTAATTGATGGAGTGTGTAGCTTTTCAACCATGTAGGAATGAATCATGGCCATATTCCAGGATTACAATTTCAAGATGCATCAGGCTCAGATTGTGAAAGAATGGTTGGGAGGGAGAATGAAGAATCATTAGCTGGCCCCTCTGAATCCAGACCTTAAATTCATTGAAAGTTTTTGAGATGTGCTGGAGGAGACTTTACAGAGTGATGGACTTCATTGTCAATACAAGATCTTGACCAAAAATTGATGGACCTCTTGATGGAACATTTATTTCCATCAAGAGGTGACGTGATCTTGTATAGTAATGCTATTCTTAGTCGGTTGCACATTTGAAAAAAAATCCCTGAGCTCCACCATTTAGTGAAAGAATTATCAACCACAGTTAATTCACCACAACTGTAGAGCGAGGCACATGAGGCTAAAACAACAGCTACAACATAAGCATCTGACTGGACTCATCTCAAAGCCGACTTTAAGCCCTCAGACGCTCCCATGGTGGATCCCCACAGCTCCTGCATGAAACTCAACGTCTGGAGCGGCCTGGCTCGCGTCTTCAATAGCTTTTCAGCTAAATATGTTTGTCCAGCCGTCCAAAAAAGACAAAGCTCATAAGCCCCTGGTTCTTCGAGAGGGAGAGCCAGAGAGAAATACATCCTGACCCATTTTTTTGAGCATCTATAAATCATACCTGCGGTATGAACAGAGCATGATCTATTACGGTTCTCATACTCCAGGTGTCGTTTTTTTCTTTCATTGCTTTGCAGATGGAGCTGGGGCAGGTAGTAGCAGCACCTGCCGTGTTTAATCTATGTACACACCATCTTCACACAAAAAGCCCTAGTTGTCACGGTGATGGGTCACAGGTGCAATAAACTTTTTTGGAAATGCTGGAATCCATCATCAGCTTGATCTAAATAAACAGACGGCACTATGATAAACCCATTCAACCCACATTTTCATCTTTGGCAAAGTCAAACCACAGCCAAATGGTTTTCAAACTGTGAAGGCATGCAGGGTCGTTTTGATCAGGAAGTTGTACACTTTGGGTGACAAAGACACAGCTTTAGACAACGAAGAATACACAGCCACAGCAAGAAAAAGAGGGTTCAAACGCGACCTTGCCTCGTGCACGCAGGAAATGAGAGGCTGTTTTTACCGAGCTTACGAGATAATGGAGTGATTTATTGAAATGGAGCATCTCGTGCCAAGCCTAATTAATCCTGCCGTTCTGTGTTATTGCTGAGAGTCAGTGGTGGAGGAAGTACTGAATCTCAGTACTTAAGTAAAAGTACAAATACCCAGATAAATATTTACTTTAGTAAAAGTAGAAGTAACACAATGACAATCATACTTAAGTAAAAAGTAAAAAGTACTTTATTTTAAATGTACTTTAAGTATTAAAAGTAAAAGTACTTGCATAACAATTTTTTATCTTAATGTCTATTTTCTAATGATTAATAAAACATTTAATTCTAACTCATTCAACCTAATAGCCTACTCCTATAATGATGTTCAATAATGATGGAAAAAAATGTCACCATTTCTGAAACAAGCTTGCAAGAATTAGGTAATATACACATGCTTATCCTTACTATATGTTAATAACTATGTTTGGCAGTAAACGCGATTAATTTATGGTGTAATTCTGAACCTCTTGGCTTGCCATAATCCTAACCAAACCAAACATATATTACACACGGTGTGTTTCCTATGAAAAACAAATTTTCGCGTATGAGTTGCAAGATAAACACTGCGTGCGAGACGCATTTAGTGTGACCGGGTTGATATACTGTATCTATGGCAACCAAACGTCACTGGTGAGACAAACGTGCAACGGACGGATGGTCAGATTACGTTTTGGCAGGGGAAAAACTGATCAGAAAATGTAACGAAAATGTAACAGAAGTTGTAGAAATGTAGTGGAGTAGAAAGTATAATAATTGCTGCAAAATGTAACGAAGTAAAAGTAAAAAGTATGCACTATTTATTCTACTTAAGTAAAGTAAAGATACATGAAAAATGTACTTAAGTAAAGTAACGAAGTATTTGTACTTCGTTACATTCCACCACTGCTGAGAGTAGAGAAAACCCAGAGATATAATAGAGAGGGAAAGAGAATTATAGAAACTAGTATTTGTGTTCCGCCCTTTATTAGACAAACATCTGCTCTACATATACATGTAGCTCACAGAACAATTGTGAGAGAAAAGAAGAAACCTTTTAAAAGGAAATTTCACTCACACACACTGGTGTAATTAAGATGTTTGCATTAGTACTGAAAGGTTACAAAAGCCTGCCGCTGTCTTATGGATCAATTACCAAAGACAGCCTACATTTTCGAAGCGTCCAATTCAGATATTTGAAATGGTAAATGGTTCGACTATGCCAGTGTTTTCTGTGTTGCTGAATCCTCAGGTCTGCATTAATAATTCAAAAACACTCTCAAATTTAAAGGGATACTCCACTTTTTTGGAAATAAGCTAATTTTACCACTCCCCCAGAGTTAAACAGTTTTTACCAGAGTTTTTACCATTTTCAAATCCATTCAGCCAATTTTCTGAAATTTAGAAGAATATCAGTAACCAGACAGTTTCAGGTCTCTTTGACTTCCATAGTAGGAAAAAATATATACTATGGAAGTCAATGAGACCAGAAACTGTCTGGTTACTGATATTCTTCTAAATATTAAAAAAAAAAAAAATCGGCTGAATACATTCAAAAGCAGTATAAACCAAATGTTTACATCTGGGGGAGTGGTAAAATGAGCCTATTTCCAAAAAAAAAAAAAAATCCCCTTTAAGAGTTTTTGGTTTGAATCAGTCTGATGTATCCTACATGAATGCACTCACTGAATCAACCGATTCACTTACTAAACTGCAAGTTATCATTACTTTCATAGACTTTCATAGATATATAGATAGTCAAAAAAAAGTTTCCAGTTATAACAGGCTATATAAAACATAAAATTGGCAAACTGAGCTATTTAAGATAGCCTGGCTCCACCTCCTACATACTTCCGCTCAATTTTAATTTTCCTACAGTATGTCGTCTGGGTTTGCGGTATATTCACGGGTTTTCTCCGGCCAATTTTCACCTGTCCAATCAGCAAACAGAGGGACTGGCTGAGAATGATGACGGTCATGCGCTAGTTTGAGTTGTAGTTCAGTAATGGTGGCAGAAAAAGTTGCAAGCGAAGCCATTTGGTCCATTTGTGGCAACGCTGCCGAAAATCCAGAAGTTAAAGCCGGAGCAAGAACAATCTTTGCTGAGTTTTGTTGGTGGCCATGATGGTGTGGCCCTCGCTCCGTTAGTGGTGCATGAGTTAAGAGCTAAGGAGAACACTATCAATTGGGTATGGCAGATCCAGAGTGGCCCTGGGCAGATCCAATAGTTCAAATAGTCCAAAAATTCAACCCAGTGTACCCACCTTTTAAGGAAGTAAACGCTTGTCAATGGTGAGTGGTCAGACTCTCTGTACAAATGAAATGTCTGGTAAGATCAGGCAACATTTAAGAGTAGGGCTGGGTACCAAGTTTGGTACTTTTTAGGTATCGACCGAATTGCCTCTAATTGGTACTACAGAGTCTCGAAGCATGTCTTGTTTTTCAGTATCAAATTTCAGTACCTAAATGGTCTCGTCAACGTCAGTGAAACAATAAGCATGCAGCATGATTGGCTGTGGCGGAAAACACTAGTTTACGCGGCTGCCCAGAGACGTAGCTTGTCGCACATGAGGCTGTAGTATGTGTCCTTCACAGTGGTGTGTGCGTGTAAGCATCCCAACCCAGATAGAAAATATGTAGAAATGGTCCAGAAGTGTACCTATGTGACAGACTCGATACCAGAAGCACGCAATGAAATATTTTCGACAAGATAATTGCCGCCAAGACCGGTAACACTGTAAATATGATAAGCGCACAGACACTTGAGAGTAGAAAGTTTATCCATTCGACTGCAAGAAATGGAGCTCGTCACAAATTAAACTTAAACTCCGCATATAGGATCCTTGCCTCATAGAGATGAAAAATAGGCCTATAGACGGTCAAAATATGTCTACTTTTACTCAAAATAATTAGAAATAAATAGTTTCCTGCTGCAGGAATGACGAGTCAGCATCGCCATTATCATATTTGCTGCGAAAACAACATTATGCTGTTTTAAACATTGCTCATTTCACATCAAAAAATGTTTTAATTTTTAAAATCATGTTTCTATAAGAGATACAACATACTCCCATTTTATATTCCATTATCTTTGTTATTCTTATTTTTTTAAGAATAACAAGATATTCGCTTATATCGCACCTCAGCCGCTGAAACAAGGACCATTCGTATTTCAATAGTCCTTTACATTGCTTTGGCATTCTTCAATCCATTCCGAGTGGTTAGGCATTGCCCCCAATTTCCCAGAAGCCCTTCTGTTCCCCTACATAGGTTTGATTGCTTTTGGTGGGAGATGGCCTGATAGAGCCCATCGTTTAATCTGTGGATCCAGGTTTGGATGCTACTCTTCTATGCGAAACAAATTGCTTTCAGGTTTTCCATGGTGTAATTTCCCTGCTCATGTGAAGACCCTCCTGAGAAGAGCCCGACAGAGGATACCCATCCCCTCTTACAGAAGCAAGACATAGAAGATCAAATTGATAGGGAGGAATTTCTTTCTTGTGAACTGTGCTAATTAAAGTGTAAATGGGCACATGTAACTGTGACAGTGTAAAAATTTAACATACTTTCTTTTTGCTCCATTTATCTCGGAAGAAACACCCTTTATTACCCTGCGGAAGACAAGAAGCAGACAAATGCACACGGCCTTGTCCACATTCAGGTTGTGGAGTTTATTAGCTAGCTAGAAAGTGACTAGGAAGAAAGCAAAGTACATAATCCCAGAGGTCCTGAAGCTCCACAACCCTAGCAAAAATAAATAAATAAATAAAAATAAGGAAGAAATTGCACCCTCTCACTCTTTTCTAGATTTGTGCCTGGAAATGGTCGAGATCACCGGCCAACTGCAGGAAGAATATGCTGGCGGCTCAATAAATTTCCCTTGGCAGAACGGGCATTCTGCCAACGAGCTTGTTTTATTTGCTATAATGGCTTCCTCTTGGCAAAATATGAGCTAAAGAGATGATGGGGAAGAATGTTTGAGAGCTACTGAGGAAAAGTTACATATGTCAAAGACGAATAGCTATAACTCCTGACTGCAGACACACGACTCATCCCGCAGTAGATCTTCTTCAATAAGCTTCCAATCGGTCAGCCCCATTTGCAGTCAGTGTAAATCAACCGCTGAGGGCATCGTGCCATCAATGTGTCAAGTGGTTTACCCTTGCTCTGCTTGTTTCGATCCAGAAAACTGTCACCCGGAGCACCTACTGTAGAGCCTTTAGTAGAACAAATGCACAAACCAGCCTCCTACCCTCCATCTGCCCCACTACCCTCTGACCACAAATGAGGATTTAAAACTGGAGTGGAGTTCATAATGATTTCAAGTATGATAGCAGAAACATGGAAATAACATCACTGTCATTTAACGAAAGGGTCTATCACAGCACCTTGCACACAGCTTAAAGCCATCTAAAACATTAACTTATACTGTACTACAAATCGAACTATGGTTTGACAAACACTATTGGTGCTGACTGAGACATACCATGGGCAGAAACTTCAAACTAATAAACAATGCTGCTGTTTAGACATTTAAGACAAATGGTCAAAAATTTCAAACTAATAAACAATTGATGTTTTGCTAAGGCTCAGAGGCCAAGAGAACTAATGAGTCTGTTCTAGCACATCACACATGCACGCTAAACATAGAAGCTCAAACATGCAAAATTTTGAAAGAATTCATTTATTTACTGTCTATTTTTATCTGGCATTAGACTATCTGAGATGTTGTTACCATAATGTGTTGCTATGGGCTGTTATTATTAATTGTTGGGCTATATTGAAATGATTCGTAGTAATAGATGCATTTGAGCTCAAGCCCCTGAGAAATCATCCCTGTATTGGATTGATTTTAATAACTTTAAATGCACTTGTAAGTGTGCACCAAGCACTAGGAAAATACACGCATCAGATCAAGTATAGGCAGATACTCAATATATAAATGACTCAGACTGGATCGAGTGGCATCAGGGGCACAAAAAAAAAAAACTTGATCGGGACATCCAAAATAACAATTTTGTACTATAAACATTTTATCTTGATCATTAACCTTTTAACCAATAAACTTCTTTTAACTACGATTTCCTGAGTGTATATATTTCTTATTTATTTATATATGCCCCCCCCCCCCCCACACACACACACACATAACTATTCCTATATAAAAAAAAACATTTTAAAATAACAATTATTTGAATAAACAATAACAAAAAAAAAATATTACTACTGAAAAAGGAGTGGTAGTAGTACTAGGTCAGACTTCCAATTGCATTCTTTGTTTTTAAACATGACTAAGAAATGGAGATGGAAAATAGGGGCAAAAAATTCTTTCTGCCTTCCCAAAGTACACGAAGAGAGAAGAGGATTGATTTTCAGATTCCATCACAATAGCTCCACGTGAAACTCTGTGGAAACCAGGACCATGAAACTGTAACCACAGCGCCTTTATACTACCTTCCACCAGAAGCAAACTGCTCCTCATTCACCTCCTGCCAGAGACATGGATAGTATGTCCATTACTCTCAGTTTCTCACCCTGATAGCAAAGCTACAGATGGAAAGCTCTACAGGAGACTCCACATCAAATTTGTTTCATTATTTCATGGTCTGTTTATTATTACATTGGATACTAGAGAGAATAGAAAATGATGTGAAGGGGGGGGGGGGGGGGGGGTGCGGAGTAGGACTGGGATATGACAAGCCTCATCTCAATATATCAGCACCCAAAGCATACCTCAATAATGTTGTCAAAAGTACTGACTTCGGTACCAAGTCGATACTGAACTTTTAAAAATGTGACTCTTTGAGCACTGTTGAGCGTTGATTCTACTTAACAGCACTCAAAGCGTCACATTTTTTTAAATTTGGTACGGACTTGGTACCGAAGTCAGTACTTTTGACAACACTGGTTACACAGTGCATGTGATGTGAAATACCGAATACCAAATTTTATAACCGTGCCAGAGGTGGAACAAAAACAAACTACTGGAGATGGCAACTACAAAGACTATACAGATAGCTAAGTTAAAACTGAAGTATGTTTTGGGCTTAAATTATAGGTCAAGACTCCAACAACACTGCACAAACCGTTCCATTCTTACTTATGTGGTATTATCAGTGGCCAACTGAGAGTGAAATTAAAACCTCTTTAATTGTGTGGTTGGTTAAAAGCTACACTGTGTAACTCTTTTAGTTTATTCTTAGCTAAAAACACTTAGTTCTTTCAAAAATGTATGTGCTCATTCTTGTATATTTACTTTGTTCAAGTAATAAAGTATTCTCGTGAGTGTATAATATGCCATGAAAATACATACGGGTAAGGCGTACCTTTCACATTTACGTTTGAGTTAACACTCATGGACGAGGTCGAACTGGAAGCCATGTTAATCTTGGACTACATTGGCCACCGTAAGAGTTAAAACGAAATCGGAATTGAGAGGAACAGAAACTAAAATTCACTGGATGATCATATACCTTTTCTTGGGGATTGTTGGGTGTACTTATGATGTCTGTTTTTTTGGTTATTTATGTCTAAGAGTTGTACCAAGACAAATTCCTATCAACTTTGTTGACATGGCAATAAATTATTGAAACTTTTCACCGCTAGATGGTGTAGTTTTAAAACATTTTGTTAAACACTCACAGATATGTAATCTTCCTCGATCAAACAAACATTGCACTCTTCAATAAAACATCAGGTGTGAGAACTTGCTTTTAACAACAAGTTGTATCTCAATCTCCAAGGGACAAAAAGACGCTCTTGCCTGTAGGAAAACCACATGCGTCGTCCTTTCTTTTGTCTCGCCTCACCTCACCTGAATATTACTACGATGCTTTGAGGGCCGTGGCGTACATGCAGACCACCCCACCCCCCGAGACACATCTGCACGCGGCGGCAGACAGATCTGTTCCCATTAGCATGACAATGCTACACACAGGGCAGAAGCAGCAGGCAGGAGGTCTCCTGCTGCACATATGGAGAGAAGCCTGTAATTTGCTCGTGTAGGAGAGTAAAGCAGCTATATCTCTTGCCGCTCGCTAAGGTGACAAACTTCTGAAGGAAACAGAAAAGAGAGAACAAACGACAGGGAACAGAAAGGAAAATGAGGCACTGGAATGAAGGACCCCAGCAGAAGGTATTCATTAAATTCGTTTTCTGCCATTAAAGCTGCCATCTTGCGAGGATTCCTTCACCCCAGCGCAAACCAGGCTGGCAGCCAGAGCTACAACAGATGAGACTGGATTCAGCTCTGAGCTAGTCTATGACAAGACCGCTAGTTTAACAACCCACACCTGATATTTGCCAATTTGACTAAGACTAACCGTATAAAAAGAGGGACAAGGAGGAACGGGATCAAGAAAGGATGCAAATCTGTGTTGATCTCTCAAGTCAAAGCTAACATCACCTACAGTATATGAGCACCATACCCCAATAATTCAGGAGGTAAATGTGCAAACGCCTAGGCCATGACTCCAACTTCACCTGATTTTGCACTAGTTATGCGTTCTTCATTGCTGTAAAGATGGAACAAGACGTAGTTGTGATTGGCAAGGCTTGCTCTCATCAAGGACAGAGCCAAACATTTTCTTTTTCATTTTCTTTCGTTTTAGGAGAGATATGAGCCTGGCACGGAGCCCGATGCTAACGTTGTCCAGCATATGCGAGGAGTGTTAGTGCTGCGTCTCTCTGGGGAACTGAATGGGAAGATGGAAGCATGCAGTTTCAATTATCCAACCCTGAACTGTGCTCTTACCAATCAGCAGCCACGCATTGCATTACCCCTGGGGTAGGATGAGATGCTAATTCAAACCGCCTGTGCTACTGTCAGCAGTCCTCTGTGAACGCTAACCAAACAAGCCACATCTAGTGTACAACATAAGGCACGGGACTCAATAAAAGCCACTGTCACACTCAGATCCAGCAAGTAAACTTGAAAAGACTGCAGAGAAAGCTTGCTAATAGAAGCGTTACATTGGGATTAGACGCTAATCTGATATGGACAAGGGCCCATTTGCACGGTTGTGCAGTTTGCTTTTCCGCTGAACTGGTGGTCGCCAAATGACCTGAATATCCTTGCAAGGTCAGACTGTTGGATTCTTTTGCGCATCTTAGTAAAAGGAAATGGAAGCCATGTGTTCTGCTGTGTCTTTTTTTTTCTTTTTCCCAACTCTCTGAAAGTCAGTGTTAGGTGACACCGTCTTCTATGGAGACACTGGAAAGGACTGTCTCCACCTTGTTGTGGTGGTATGCATTTGAGATGGCACAGAAAAGTGGCGCCTGGAAAGACTTTGACAAAAGAGCTTGAAATGGCTTGAAAAGAACTTTGCCAATGCCAGTCACGTCACTTCTACATAACTTTCTGAGCAAAACGGCAGCAGTTTCATGGAATCAAATAGAGGACGAAGCATTTAAACGTAATGCAAAACACATGCTTGAATCAAGAGGTATTTCTCTGGGCTGTTGGAACGAATTCCAAAATTCGAATATAATTCGAATAAAAAAAAAAAAAATCAATACTATTCGAATATTGCTTTTATATATATTTAAAAATAAATATATACTTCCGAAGTGACCAGGTGTAAACGGCCCGGACTAGCTTTCGCGTGGCACATTCGCAAGGTCTTGTTCACTCCCTCTCTGCCATGCACGCGCCATACGCTATGTATGTTATGCGCGGATTCCGGGAGATTTTAACTAATTTGCGGCCATCAGGGAGACGCTATCAATATGCGGGAGACTCCCGGAACTTCCGATGCGATATGATGATCACATCACCTCAGATCTGAGCCCCTATTCATCAAGCCAACGCGCCGCAATCTATCGCAAATCAAAGTGAAAGAAAGTCACAGACGCTTAACACTACCATCTTCATTAAATGAACATATGAGAGTAATCAAATATAGCCTACATAAAGAAACCTACAACTTGCATACTGCATGAAATGATGCAAAATCATAAGAGAAATTTCCATGCAAGTTGCATGGTGAATTGACTCCACCATAACAAACAAACAAAAATTACTTCATTTTGTGAAATTATTTATGTTTAAATTAAGATATTGAATATTACATTGTATTATTATTATTATTGACAAAAAAGAGATGTCATTTTAGTCAGAGTAAAACTATTAGACTTAGAGGAAATTATTGTCAAAACAAGAAAATAACTGATAATGACACTGCATGTTGTATAATAACTAAATTCATTAAAGTTTCTTTGTCACAAGCGAATCTGTCACTTTTCATAGTTTCTGCAGCACAGTATACAACAGGGTTGCGTCTCCCTGGTCCTTTCATCAGCGACATCTTTGGCCACATCTTCAATCACTCCTCCTAAACACCCCCCTGCCGAAGCTTGGTGTCAGGCTTGCTGTGTAACTCCTTTCCCGTAACGACCCCTCGCTCTGCTGACTTTTCCGTCAGACGCGGAGCAGCGTGGCTGAGGTCACAGGTCTTTGGAGTGCAGCCAGTCACAGCCAGTCACTCGCTAATTGCCCACTTCTGGAGTTTGTTACGGTGACAGCGAAACCTCAGCATCCAGGGGGCATAGCCACTCATGAGACAGAGTTATATGGATGGACAGGTGATGAGTAGAGCTAACTGCGGGTAAACTAGATGACCTATCCAGCAAGAGCTGATAATAATGTCCAGTGGTCAAATAAACACCTGATGCACTATGTGAATAATTAATTAGTCGCTAGAATCACTCAATGCAAGCACTCAATGCTTAGTCAACGACAATGTTAATCTTGCTAACACAAATGTTTAATAGCAAAGACACATGCCTACATTTTGTTTTGTCAACAATAAGAATAAAATGTCCATTATGATGATCATAATTTGTATTAAAACAATGTTTTAGTAGCTGAAAAAAATATAATCAGAAAAAAAGTAATGTTTATAAATATACATGCATGTATATGTATGAAGAGTTCAGATGCAAAAGCCTCTAAATGCCATTTGAAATTTTCTTCTTTAATGATGATTTTATCAAACTTGTATATTTAAGTTCAGTAATTTCACTTAAATAACAAGTGAAATTACTGAACTTAAATATACAAGTTTGATAAAAATCATCATTAAAGAAGAAAATTTCAAATGGCATTTAGAGGCTTTTGCATCTGAACTCTTCATATATATATATACTGTATATGTGCGTGTGTGTGTGTTTATACATGTATATATGTATGTGAATATATATGCATGTATATATATATATATATGGGTATACATGTGTGTATATGTGTGTGTATATATGTAAATGCAGTTTATTGCGATTAATCAATTTGACCGCACTATTAATATTTCCATTTTAAATTTAAAACACAAAATTTTTAAAATGTGGCTTAAATTTGCATGCATGTATAAAAATGAACACTGGTCTCATACACACTTAACACTTGCATTACCATTAGGTCCACGTTGATAGTTTTTACTCTAACTTGTTCAGGTGTTGTTGACCCACATTAGATGAGGTCAAAAAGCGTTTCTGCTACAACGCACCCTTTCCAAAATGCAATATGTACTAAGTCTTGCAATATTGCATACAATTTTGAATTGCAACGTTTAAGTAGCTATAGCTTTTAACATCACTCATTCGTACAGAGTATGTTTCGAACCTTTGATGGAAGGAATGAGGGGAAATAAATGATGACATATCTTCTCTCTTTCACACACAGTTTAACATGACTCACGAGCTTGCCAACTGGAAACCATTATCCAATTGAGTGGAATTAGGGCATTAACATAATTAAGGCATTCACTGCATTACATGGAATTGTACTGCAATTTAGGCAAGCAAATGAGCAGTTTTCCCATCAATGATTCCCTTTACATTCCTCTTTCGGCGCTATGCTATAATTTCCGCTCGGGTGTCCATTTCATCGGGATCACCTTTGTGAACGGGTCCTGGTATTAGGGGCCGTTGTTCTTTCTGTCTGTAACGTGATGGAAGTATGGAAAGGATATTCAGATCAGATTTCTGAAAGAAAAAAACTGCCCTTCCTGTCTCTCTGAAAAGCCACAGATCAACCAAATTCCAGCCCGAAACGCTTTTATCCATTGTTTTTTTTGTCATTTCTACCTGGATTCAGTTACAGAACCTCTCTGCTCTTCCACCAAAGGCCAAGGACACAAAAAAGTACTTACTGTAGACCTGAAAAAGAGTCTTGCAACGTTCTTTAGAATTCTGAAACCTCTTCCCTCTCTCGATTATAGCCCATTATAAAAGCCAGGCGATGGACACAGGATTCAACAGTTGTAGAAAGGGAAATGATAACTGGCATTAAAGAGCTGGTTTTTCTATCCAGATCGTGGGCGTCTGAGAGGATTTCCACAGCTTTACAAGTTTTCACAAGACGCAAAACACTGTGATTTGCATCAATGCACAGCACACATCAGCAACAGATTTTAAATGTCAAACTCATGAATAAAAGTGATGCAAGGTTCACATCGGCTGATTTATATCATTAGCCTAAGTTGGATTACTAGAGCAGACTGCGCATCCAAATCTCGTTTTTCTTCTTTTGACACCGTGGCATTTACTGCCTGATCTACATGCTGCTAAGACTTTCACTGTGAAACACCTGGTAAAGCAGAACCCATTTTTCCAACACTACCGTACCTGTATGATAAATCATTATTTTGTTGTTCATTAAATAAAACATTTTCTCCAAGCAGGTTCTGTTCCATTTACCACAGGAATCAAGAGCCTTTCATCAAGCGAAACAATTCGATATGATGCATTTTTATAAGCCCACTCGACACACTAAAACACAAGCAGGCGAGTCCCGCTCTAGCCAAATCTGCATGACAATGTCTTATATAAAAACATTTCTACGCCTCTGCCTGCTTGTGTTTTTGGTAAACAGAGACTTTCTGCTAATGTGACTTTTTAATGCCACGCTGACACGCAGTAAAAGCAAACCAACAGCGGGGTACCAAACTCTCACTGTGTCTCCCTTCTGTGCCCTTTGGATTGTTTTTGTCATTTCTCCTGTGGTGGCCAGTGTGGGCAGCTTTTTGACAGCTGGAGAGCTCCTCTATACAAGGCCTTCTGTCTTTAAAAAAAAAAAAAAAAACGCCATCGAAAAAGTTATAAAGACTGTGTTAGAATGTTTACAGCCTGCAATCATTTGGAATAAAACCAAAAAAAAAAAAAAAAAGAGAGGAACTCCAAGGTCAACACACTTGTGTGTTCCAAAGGTGCTAAAACAACCAGGCTGGAACAACAATCCAACTAATACGAAGGAGGACATGACTATATCCATTCAAGGACTGTGACGAGGTCAGAAGATTAAAATAGCTGGTCAAAATATTTGCATTACATGTTTCTGAAATAAAAAAAGTAGCCTAGTTTAAAGGTGTTAATTGTTGTGCAGGCTTTTATGGTAGTATCGTGCAAAACTAGACAGTTGTTTTAATGGAAAAATGCTGTATTTATTATTAATGATGATTTATCTGTGCATTAAAGGGTTAGTTCACCCAAAAATGAAAATTCTGTCAGTATTTACTCACCCTCATGTTGTTCAAACCCCGTAAGACATTCGTTCATCTTCAGAACACAAATTAAGATGAAACCTGAGAGCTGGATCACTGCATACTATAGTCCATAGGCTTCTTGAGGAATTGAAACTTGCCGGCCTCAACAAGTTATTAAAGACATCGTTAAAGTAGTCCAAGTGACTACAGTGGCTCAATCTTAATTTATCAAGCGACGAGAATAATTTTTGCGCGCAAAAACAAACAAAGATAACGACAAATCACTTTGCTTTCTATTTATTGCTGAAAGAACACTTTAAGTTGTTATTCAATACCACAGAAAAAAAAACCCCGATAAAGTTAGTACTTTTAATAAAGTACAATATTAAATACAAAAGAACAGTCATTAATAAAATACGAACAAATACACAAATTACAAGCATAGATAAATACAACAGAAGAAAGTTACAAATAAAGTGTTAACTTTAGAGTTTTACTGTATATTCCTGTACAGAAATATAATAATTAGAGTAAAATAACACTGTATAGTGCTCACTGTATAAATTAAATATAGATGAATCTGTGTTAACATGCGTTTTGTTGTTTGATTAACATTAATGATATAGTCACTAAGTCACTTTGTCCGTACAAAATCGAGTTCTCTTTCACTCTCTTCTTGCATTTAAAATTGCTTGGACTTTTATATAAGCAAGAATTAGAAACAGATGCAAATGATAAACTTTTTTTTATTTTTTGCCTAACAACAACAGCCTTTTCACCCCTTCAAATCACTGCAAACACTCAAGTGTCTTTTTGCTTTACTTCAAAACACATGTAAATGTAAAGCTTATGCAATATTATTTAAATCAGTCTGTTTTCCCCTCCAGCTGTCACTGAATTGCAGACCACACAGCGCAAAGCAAATTGCCCAACTAAGAGATACTAAATGAAAAGACCACACAACATGATCATCAGATGTTCACGCATCACATCGCATCACAGATCTGAGAATAGTGGCATATACAGGAATAACAATCACAGCACTGATTTTTTAAATGACAAAATCCCTGTTTGTAACCCTCATTCCAAGACGACAGAAGAAGATGAGATTAATTATAACCATGAGAAAAATGTTTAAGTATAAAAGTTAGTTTGGCTTCACTGGCATTACAGCAGCAATGTATAAAAAACCTAGGGTTGTCAATCAATTTAGTAACATAATATTTAAATCGTTTTAATTCCAGGATGTGCAGATGAATCAAATTAAAGTGATCAAATTAATCAAATTATAACCGTTATTATAAAACAGCAAAAAGAAGAAAAAATTAAATGAGATTAAATACCCATGTAAAAAATGGTGTTTAAGAAATAGTTTGGCATCATTGGCATTACAGCAACGTATGGGGAAAAAACGGCTGTCAATCGATTTAATTACATGATATGTAATTCATTTTAATCAGCCTACAGTAAGTGTCAAGTAATGAATCAAAATAAATCACGATTAATTGCATATTTTCGTATTATGTTTAATGAAACTTCACTAGAATTAATGCTTTAAATTGCTGATAAATGCTACAAATAACAAGCACATCAACCATTGAAGAGTACACAGTCTGTGTGTTTATCCAAGACACTAATCCTGAACATGGATCTTCTGAGCTCATGACATTCAGCTTAGCAACATAAAAGTGTGTGATAGACAGCAGGATATTACAGATGTCACTCAGACCAGAGGGCGTCTCTTTTGAGGCCAGCGTTTCTCTGGTTTAGTGTTTCAGATTGAGATTATGTTGCTAATACACCACACATTTCAGCTGCAAGTCATTTTTAGTGACTTCAAGGAGGATACAGACAGCGAGAACCGATCAACATAAAAACGAATCATGCTTGTTTACACAGACCGAAAGCCAGACCACCATGTCAGCCCATTTTATCACGAAACCTCAAAAGCCTTACAGATCTATTTGGATTAAAAATAAAAGATTGTCATGCGACTCCAGAATTGTCTGGTTACTGAGACTGAGAAAAAGCCCAAAGAAAAAACCTAAGAGCTCACCTAAGAGCTTCATTTACACATTAAAGAAGAAAAAACTGGGGCAAGCTATTTTCAGAGCTCAACCTTTCCACGACTCCAGAGAAAGCTGAGAGGTAAAACAGGTGTTGCTGTGATGCATTGGAGGCCAGGTATCTGGGTTGAAAGCCAGTTGGAGACCCAGGGCTCAGATACAGTCACAGCTAACAAGACACTGGATGAAATGTCCAGCAGCCAGAAGCAATAACACAGCCTAGTCTTAGAAATAGAGGCTCCAATTAAAAGCAAGAACGAGTTTACAACCTGATGCAATGCAACTTAAAGGGTTAGTTCACTTAAAAATGTAAATTCTGTCATCATTTACTCACCCCCAAGTTGTTCCAAACCATGAATGTATTTCTTCTGCTGAAAGAAGATACGTTGAAGAATGTTGGTAATCAAACAATTGATGGACCCCGTTGACTTCCATAGTATTTGGGATGGAGTCAACCCAAATTCTTCAAAATATCTTCTTTTGTGTTCAGCAGAACAATGAAACTGTTTAGGTGAAAAACTTGGTAACGCTTCCTTTTACAGAACAGTAATTACAGTGTACTTACCTAGAAAGAAGCTACTAGCTAATATAAGGTAAGTACATGGAACAGGGGTAGGTTCAGGGTTAGTACTAGTTATTACCCAGTAACTGTAGTTACTCAAATAAGTACATAGTATTTACATGGGTAACTCAACTGCAAACGGAAGCATTACCAAAAACTTTTGCTCACTTTTTCCCCCGATCTGCAGCGAAAGCCTGTGCTAATCTGCATATTTTGGGCGGTCGGAATTGACAAATTTTACAAAAAAAAAAAAAAAGAAAAATTCACAGTGACTACGTTTACATGCAGCCAATAACCCATTCAAAACCAGGATATTAGCAATAACCCGGTTGCGAATTGCGAATAAAGTCGTTATTTTTGTTTGTTTTTTCACACAAAAAGTAGTCTCGTCGCTTGATAAACTTATAGTTGAGCCACTGTTGTCACAATGAATATTTAAACATTTTCTTCATTGACTTTCTGGGCCGTCAAGTTTCATTCCCTTAGGCGGCCTATGTGGTAGTGATCTAGCTCTCAAATTTAATCAAAAATATCTTCATGTGTGTTCCGAAGACGAACGAAGGTCTTACGGGGTTGGTACAGCATGGGGGTGAGTAATTAATGACTTAATTGTCATTTTTGGGTGAACTAACCCTTTAAGGTTGTCCGTACATCTAGACGCTAACCGCGCTTTGCCATTTACATCGGGATATTGCAATTCCATACAGGAGAAACTCTCTCTGCTCACGCATGTAAATGGGTTATTTAATGTTTCAGAAACCCGAATAGTGACCTTAATCCGACCATATCCCAAAAATTGGCTGCATGTAAACGTAGTCAGTGTATGATAGGCACAGACTCAGATTTTTTAGCTTCAGACTATCATTACATCCAGTCGGATGACATCTGAGGCAATTTTAGAACACATATGGAAGTGTATGAAACTGAAAACTGACACTGAAGCTGTCCATCTACCAGTGTTGCAATAAAATACAATACAAAGGTAAATGATCCTGGACACGCATGACAGGGGCCTCAATATTTGACTCATCAACATTTGCACGTTGAACTCCCATTGTAATCTGTAGCGTCCATACTGATTTTTGTTTTTTTATAAGTAATTCGATGCTGGTAGTGATTTTTTTCCATTGGCAAACACTGCTCACATTTTCTTCATAAAACATACAAATCTAGCTTTAAATGTCAGAAAAGAAGAAAAATAAAAATAAAAAGATTCAAGGAGCGAGAGAGAGCACAGAAGAGAAGAGAGAATGACTCCAGAAACTGTCCTCTGAGACTGGGCTGTATCTGATATTTATGTGGAGATAGTGTGGACGTCTTGCTGCTTGGACACACCAGTGGGGCCGACCCCCCGCTCCTACACCCCATTAATTTACCTCGCCAACGTTGCACATCGCCATGGGAACCTCATTACCACACTCCCGCACTCTCCAGTCAGCGCCTTTGCTGAGCAGATTCAGTAGCTTTTCAGGAAACAGAGGATGAAAAAAGAGAGAGAGAGAGAGAGAGAGAGAGAGAGAGAGAGAGAGAGAGGGAGAGAGAGAGAGAGACACTGGCAGAAGTGTCTCAGCCTTCACCTCCAGTGTAGAGAGAGTTGGAGAATAACAACGAGTGAAGCTCAGATCAAAAGACAGCGGTTTTAATAACTTTCAGCCGAGAGGACGGACAAGGCAACAGCTTGGGAAAAAAAGGAGGAATATAAGAGGATGCGAGATACAGATAATGATCTGAGCGAACGCTGGCCCCATTAGACAGCGAGACAGTTTGTGTGTGTGTGTGTGTGTGTGTCCACCTGTCTGTGGACGTCAGACAGTCACCGCTGTGCCGCTTGTTAGAACATGGAAGTTTGTGTCTCGAGGGAAGCACTTGAGCCGGAGGTGGAATTTCTCAGACATCTTTCACTCTTGTTCTCCATCCTTCATTTCTCTCTCTCTCCATCTCCTGCCGTGACACTTTCATATTCATATAAGCCAGGAACAATGGTGCACATGCCTGATTGAAGCATCGCACACATACGCCTCATCACACCGCCTTGTTAGACCGACCAGGGAGGCAGACGAGACAAAGGGACCAACGTCCCACTGTGGGAAATTATCTCAGAGTTTGAATCAGTGCAGCAGAAATGGCTGTTGGGGATTTTGCTTTTCGTTTAAGGCAACGGTTGATTGTCACCACTGAATCACATTACAGTGATGATATTCAAACAATTTGGATATTTATTTATTTTAGATAACTGATCCTATCTTCAACCTCTTTTTCACTTCCCGACATAGAGTTGTTGTTTTTTTTGCACTAGTGCAATAAAATTGAGAAGAAAAAAAAAAGATGCACACTGAGTCCGAAATCACGTGCTGTGTGAGTAGGTATTACATTTGAAATAAAATTTTGAAAAGAAATTCAAATTTGAAAAGTGAATGAAATTCGGATGTACTGCATCTGTCATGTTGTTACTGTTATACCCAACGCATTCTCATCCTTTAGCGTCATATAGAACAAATATATAACAAATATAACGCTATAGGACAAAACGGCGCTATATTACGCAAATGGCACCCGTTATCGTTAATATAACACGCGCTGTGATGGTTAGGTTTAGGTGTGGGGTAGGGTAGGGTAGTCTCATATTACGCTAAAGGATTTATGACGCCTTGGGTTCGCGTGAATATTAACGATAAAGTGTGCCATGTGCGTAGTATAGCGCCGTTTTGTCATATAGCGTTCTATGTGACGCTAAAGGATGACAATGGGCTGATATACCAGAATCAGTTGATTCGCTTTACTTCTATTCATAAATCCTCTCCCGTGGCCTAATGGGACAGTAAAGTGTCCATCAAATGCACACTTCAGAATCTCAAAGGAAATAGTAGGCCATCCAGGGACTTTTTGCGTATAGTTTTTCGAATGCGTATTTGGACATACATACTAATCATTTGGCGTATTAGGTTTCGGACGCAGAGGTAGAGTGCAACAGTGTCTGCCTAATTTTTCAGTGGCCTTGGTTAGGAATTGGGAAGCATTTTTCCTGTAGGGATTTTTAAAAAGATGTTATTAAAGATGCATAAGCCATAAACCAAACCAACAGCTAAGAATCATAACATTACACTATCTACAGTATATGACTACCCTATCTCACGACCAATTCGTACGAGTGATTCAAAAGTGGCTAATTCGTACTAATTCATACGACCTCACTCCTACAAATTTGTACGATTTGTATAAACCCACGTGACGGTTATGTTTAGGGGCGGGGTCAGGGGTAGGTCATTCGTACGAATCCATACGAATTGGCTAATTCGTAAAATATGTACGATTTAGCTAAATCGTACTAATTCGTACGAGTGAGGTCGTACGAATTGTTGCGAATTAGCCACCTCGTAAAATTCGTACGAATTCCCGTGAGATCGGGTTGTATATGAAGCAAAAAAAAAAAAAAATGAAAATCAGTGGGAAATGCATGCACACACACTGGCTTTAATGAGGGAAAGAACTTCTGTCCCATGAAAATCAAATTAAAAACAATTGAGAGTAATTGAGAAATATGAAACTATTGATTTAAAGATGTAGATTATATACTAAAGTGGTTTATTTTATATTTAGTGGTATGCAAAAATTGCTGAAATGGCTAAAATTACTCAAATAAAAAACAAAAGCTAATATTAATACTAAATATAAATAGATAATACTAGAATAGAATAGAATATCAAGCAACTGGCACACTTACTTTTCACATTTATTTTATTATCACACGTTGTACATGAAGATTTAATTAATTCCTCAGCTAATTCCCTCTCATTTTCCCCAAAGTCTTTTTAGCAGTAACTCCCTTCTGTTAATGAACATTTTTAACGACCGAACGTCTGCAATTGTCCAGATAATCCATGCAAACAGATTCTGTTTAACAACTGTGACCACTTTTAGATGCACACTGGCGCTCGGGCTCCTGTTTGGCTGAAGCAGGACACTAACCTGACTTATGGTCACACATCGACCACCCACTCGCCGCATAGAAACTACTGCTGTAAAAGTGAACAGATTTGTGTCTAAAGATACGAGCGAGAGTGCCAATGGGCATGAAATCCACAGCCCCCGGAGATGATACAAGATCAGCGTCATAAAAGCCCAGATGGCTGATAGCCTGTGGCAGACCTGTAGGACTATAGATGGCCATTCCACTATGGCCAATTATAGAAATTGCAACGTCTCCCAGGAAAAATGAATAGCTCGGAGAGGGCAAATCTGAAAAATGGTGTGTCTGCTTGTGGGTTTGTTTCTAAACAACTTAAACTGACTGTTTGAAAAATAGAATGAGTACCATACACCAATACATCAAAAGATGAATGCATAGGAAACAGCCACAAAGTGTTTTCAGTAAATTACCAGAATGATCTTGATCTGTGTGGTGGATCTCCACGATCCAACTAGACTGTATGATCTTCTGGCTTGCTTTGTTGTTGTTGCCATTTGATTCATTATAAGGCTTGCAGGAAGTTGAATATTTAATGTCATGGAATCGCTGGTTCCTGCATAGCAAATCAAATAGCTAGCTATTATAGGGGAACGTCCCCTTAAAGATAAACTCTTTTTTTTTTTCCAGATGTTCTTCTAATCAATAGCCCGACTACGCATTTCCGCTCAATTTCAGTTCGCTTCTACTCAGTCGATAGCAAAGTTTTCCTCGGGCCTGAAAACAGCCGGCCAATCAACGAACAGGGGGCGGGCTGAGATCCGTGAGGTAAACGCTAAGCGAAATCAATTCGGTCTGTTGTGGAGAATTTTCCCAGTAAAAAAAAGGCATTTATTTAAACTCTTTTTTTAGTTCAACTATACAAGAAAGTATATTTTACGTCTGTTACATTTACGACTTTTACATTCTCTTTCTAATAAATTATCCATCCAACCAACAAGCATTCCCGTCAGTTTGTAATCAAAAAAGCTCATCAAGGCAATAGAATCATGGCTATGTGGTGTTGAGTCGACCACATAGGCAAAAGCTGCTAATTAATCTGCTATAATGATGAGGCAGCAGCAGCTCTGGCTGGAAGCCATGCTCACCTCTATAGCACACCGCAGTCCAGACACCCCCAATCTGGCAACCTGCTGTAATTAGGGCCAAGTCGCCTATTTCCCATCACCCTGCATGCCTAGAAATCAATACTTAATTATCTCCAAACCTTCCCTTTTCAGAAACACACACACATACTGGCCGCAATAGAAAACTCGACGTACACAGAAAGCTATAACAAAAACACACACAGAAGAATAAAGCCCGGCCCTCAACCATCCATTTGAACATTCAGGATCTCTTTGCCTCGTTTTCTTTTTTCTTTCACCCCTTTCATCCTTTCCTGCGCGGGTGTTTTCTGCCTAAACTGGAGATTACATTTATGGCAAGAGCACAGTGAAATATGGGTTTGTGATGATTCTGCATAGGCAAAGAGGTCATAACTCAGTCTTAATGAGAGAGCGAGAGAGAGAGCAAGAGGAGGCCCAATCAACTGCACTGCCTCTGCATTGCCTCTTCACACATCAGAGACATTACCCTGACAGCCAAAGTAAAAATAACACCTGACAAACTGCTTTTTGATGAAAAATTAATGATCTAATAACATTAGTCAGCCCCCCCGCTGACCCAAACCTTGATTTTCTGAGGTGAGCTGATTGCGTGTGGTGAGCAGTTTAAAATCAGTGAAGTTGAGGCGGAAACGTCATGTTCAGTCACACGGTGATACATGATGCAGAAAACACTGTCATGTACAGGATGTTGAATTCCCCACGCTAATGATGTAAACTTAAAGTACATAACGTCCGGCTTTGATTGGATTTTTTTTTTCTCTCTCATAAAAGTGGAAGCACAACACAGTAAATGTTGTTTTCACAGCATTATACTCTTTTTCTCAACAGTATCTTGCTGTATAACCTATTGTACAGTAAGTTACAGTAGATTTTGTTGCTTTCAAAATTACAGTAAAATAATGTATTTCATTTTAGAGTATGCTTAACACTACTGTAGTTAGTGTTATGTTAATTTAGGGCTAGGGGTTTACATTAATCCTAAAGGCCCATTCACACCAAACACAATAGGCATACAGTATAAGCACATAATACAGATTTTTTTTTCTTCTTTATAGTGGTCCTTGGTGTGAACAGGTCTTGAGAATTCAACTTTGAACTCAGCTTTTTGAAGGGAATTGCACTCTGCAAGTCTGATTGCTCAGAAAGATACATTTTCACCAGGAAAATGAAACGCCAAACGGGTGGAAAATCCCATAGACTTAAACTGAAGGAGGGAATCAAGCTTGAAACCTTACATTTACATGTTGTTCAATGCAACTTTGCAATTACAAATAAAGAATACTAAAGCTATTAAATCAACACCCACCCAGAAAACTTTAGCAACCACATACAGACACCTAAGAATATTAACATTATGATATAAATAAAAATATTTATTCAAAATAAAAGAGAAAAAAGTTGTAAATTCTACGAGTGAATTTAGCCATTACAACATAAAAATGTACAGTATAAAAAATGAGATTTGGTATTTAGATTACATTTGACAGTGTTATTAAAGAATAACTTTGCATTGGATGATGGTGAACTTAAATGTAAAAAATTATGAGAATGTACAATTAAATAATTAATATCAGATACTAATAAATTAAAATGTCTAATACCTGCTGATAATTATGATATAGGTATTGTATATCCCTATAATAATAATAAACTCCATTCATTTTATCAATAGGGAAAATAATTTGATAACTCATAAACCTTTTAAAACAGACTTGCTGAGAGTTACGAGGATGCTATTTGATGGTAATTTGCTCCTGCTGAAGATGTCAGCCCTCAATATTTCAGCTTATTTATAAAATAATCATGTTTAATAGAGCAATTCCTGGCGAAAAACTACCCATGATGCTGTGCAGAAATTTACACCAATCAGAGTTGAAAAAAGCAACATGGCAAAAGATCTTAACAGCTCCGCCCAGGCGCCCACTCACATGAAGCACTGCGAATAGCATATTCTAGATGATCTCTCTACCTCAAAATACTTAATATTATACACATTTTGCAATAAACTTCAAATATATAGTTGTTATATATAATCAACATTTGTAAATGAGTAGTTTTATGATTCTCCATTATTTTTAATTAGATTATGTTGTTCACAATGCTTTGTTTGATTGTAGTTCTTTCCCTCACTAAAGCTGTTAAGTATACAGTCTTGTACCTTTGTATTTTTGTCTGATTTTCAGATACTTAAGTTTTTGCTTCAAATCAAAGTTTGCAATGTTATGATTCACCTCGGCAGATTGGCTTGGTTCATGGCTTATAAGTCTTTAACAAAGTTTTTAAATCCCCATGGGGAAAAGTACTGGAAAAAATACTTCGGGAACCAGCGCCACTGAAAAAAGGGGTGGGTACTAATGCACTCTATAGGCAACCTCATACCAAAACCCTGGAAACCAAACACAATACCCTAGCAACCAGACACCCAGGCCCTGATACTATCATGTTGTCATGTAATTACCAAGTGATTTTCTTCAAAAAAAAAAAAAACTCTTGTTTTTTTCTTTTTCATAGAATAGTATAAAAAGAGGACTTGCAAGCTGGACTTGAACTTGCCTGTGTGAGCACTAAATATACATATGCAGCACCAAGTTACTGGTAATATTCTGGAACAAAAGCTTGTTTTTGCTTCACTCTTTCAATAACAACCATAAAAAGAATATATTAACAGCTCAATGGGTGAAAAAAGTTTCTGGGAGAGCGACTGAGAACTCTAAAATCAACCCAGCAGCCCCTTCATCTCTCTCCGCCCCAGTGTTCCTGTGCCTCATGGACTAATCCAGGGGCTCGAGAGGTGAAATTAAACCATTATGGCAGAGCACTGGAAGCAGCTTTCATTAAGAGAGTAATAAATGAGCTGCTTTGTTTCTCAGGCTCCTTAAACTCAAGCCCGTCTTTCATAGATCCAGATCTTTACAGCCTCTCCGTCTGCAACCCAAACACAGACATGGACTCGGGTTTCACCTCTGTTTGGAGAGGCGGAAAGTGGGGGGGAGCAAATGAAAAGACGACGGGGAAAAAAAAAAAGACCAACAAACTGAACAACTGCATCCATTTAACCGAGTATACAGCGGGAGAGGGAGAGTGAACAGAACCAATTATTGGCTGCGCTCTGGGCAGGAAGCAGAACTCTTGCTGCCTGTGCCGCCTCGAGTTTTAATTAAAACGCCTCTTTCCTTTCAAAAAAATGACAGTGAAGGGAAAGAAAGAAGACAATGAGAAAAAACAGTCCCAGTCAAAACAGTCCCCAAGACGACAACAGGCTTTTGTGAGGTGCTGGGGGAAGTTTGGGACTTTAAAGTAATAAAGTAATAGTTTATTTGAAAATTAAAATTCTGTCATCATTTACTGTCCCAAACCTTGATGCAGGGCACATAACGATGGCTTTTCTCACATTCTACAACCATTCTTTGTCGTTATGCTAGAGTAAATACGCCACCAAGCTATCTACACTACATTTACTCATTTGGCAGATGCTTCTGTCCAAAGCACCACAAAGGCAACATTGATTTGTATAGAGAAAGTGTCATCCGAAGCGAACACCAGCTGATCTGTGATCGTCTTGAAGCATCAGTTAAGGTTGAAAATCATTTTGCACCATGTGCTATCATCTCCCAGACAGCAGACCCGCCGCTGTAAAATTTCCAGCTATTATACTTAAAAACACACAACCACTCAAAGGTTTGCAATCATTAAGGCAGGGCTTGAGATTAACTTGTTTGCTCACCAGCCACTGTGGCTGCATCAAGTTACTAGGGCTGTCAACTTTAGTCGTTTAGTCGACTAATTGGTCGATGCCGTCTTGGTCGACTGACATTCTTATTGGTCGACCAGTTGCATTTTTTTTTTTTTACCAATAGAAAGAATTTTTCAATGATTTAGTCCTTGATATTTATTCCTTTATAAGCAGTTATTTATTACTGTATTCTAAATATAATTAGCCTATGTTTTGTCCCCAACTTTAAAATGCTTTAATTGAGGCTATTTTTGTAACTGCGCCACAATTTAGCGCACACACATAATACACTCGGGAACCGCACGTGTGGCTGGCTGCGCTGCTGCTTGCGCTCGGTAAGGGATGCTGTATTCATTCAGTTAGAACGCTGCGTTTTGGCTTTAGTCGACAAAATGTCCAGGAAATCTAAATCTTTTGTCTCGCTGCATTTTAAAACAAAGACGACAAGACTGTGGAGGGAGGCGATCGCGTTGCTCCATTATGAGCGCGCAAGTCGCGCGCCTACATTTGAAATCGAACTTGAGCGCGCAAAAGACGTGAGCAGCCTTTTAACGGCTATATCATGCTGACTCAATAGATTGTGTTTTCTTAATGTTTTCGTTTTTATTTGTACACTTGACGCATTTGAAAATAGCCTAAATAATGCAACAAAACGAAAATAAACCTATACGCGGTCCTACAGCCTATTATTAGGATTGTTTTTAAGTTATTTGGGTTCTTTGTGTGTTGTTTAAAACGTCTTGATCGTCAGGACGAAAGTTAACCCATAGCTTTGAAAGTAAAGAAGAATATAAAGCCTGTATAAACGAGAGCTTTTGTTGGGATTTTTCATTATGTGGTCAGGTGCGCGATTGTGACTGTTACTATAGACCTAGGACAGAGCTCTTCACTTTTTGCAGTTAAAAAATCACTTAATTTTCAAAGAATTGTATTATTATTATAGTTTTATTTATTTGTGATGTTTTTTCGTTGTTGTTTTATATATGCTCAATGACAATTGTTTAAAAAATGTTTCATCAAAACATCACTTTTTTTTTTTTTTTTTTTTTTTTAGTCGACTAATCGTTGCCATGACTCGACTTTGGTCGACTAAGGATTTCTTTGGTTGAATACAGCCCTACAAGTTACTAGCCACTCAGCATTTTCACTGGCCACAATTTGGAAATCGTAACAATAGGGAAAAACTGCCATGTAGATATTTTTCATTTTATCTCATAAACTGTCAGCCGGTATATTAGGCTGCTGTCACTTTAAGACCTGACGCACGGACCCATTACACCGTTTTATATATCCAATATATCTTTGTCTTTTTGACCAGTTCTTTTGAACTTTCTATTCATCAATAAATGAATTTCTCAACAAAGAGATGCAGCAATTCTTGAGCAGCAATTCAGCATATTATAATGATTTCAGAAGGATGAAGAGTAATGATGCTGATAATTTAACTTTGCTATTGAAAATATTACATTTTAAAAATATATTTAAAAAAGAAAACTGAAGATTCCTCAATAAGACTCCTTTGTGTTTCACAGAAGAGGCCACAAGAGTGGGGGAAGAGTACATTTTTTGGGTGAACTATCCCTTTAAGTAGGCCTGAAGCTTGGCCTTAACAACCTTTGGAAACATACCACAATAATCAATTCACCCTGCCACAATTTCTCCTCCGGACACACTGGGGAGGATCCCATATCTGCTGACGGGGCCACTTACCCAATGCGCCATTTGACCAGTCTCACACAGAGAAAGACGAAGAGGAAAAAAAAATGGTGTTCTAGCTCTTTCTGCTGATTGCACTTACATATAGTCGCTCTGCCCCCAACCAGGTGACTTTTAAATCATCCGCTAAAATGGTTTTTTTGGAGGGTGGGGGTAGTATTGTGTGACACAGAATCATAAATCCAAACGGACAGCGCAGCAATTTCAGAGGGGATTTTTAAGGCTATTTTAAAGTCTAAACTCATGGCTCAGTGCGATAGAGTTGCACAGCTTTCCAGCTGTTTATTATAGGTCTTTAGCCCAACTTCTAAATGGTTAACCTGATAATTGATAATTGAGAAAAGATAATTATCTCCTAAGAACACACACACGTAAATTACTGCATTAGATAACCTTATCAAACCAAGTAGTATATTTTCTCAAAACCAAATTAATTCTTTTTAGACATTTTTGCAGTTACCTTTAATCATTTGATCCAAATGTGATTTTTGGGGACATTCGCCATTCATCTCAGTTCTAAATGTGTACAAACACATGGCCGTTTGGTTTAACGAGGCCATTTCAGACCTCATTTGCCAATCTAGTGATGCTGAAAAAGGCACAGAGCGTGAAGTGAGACAGGAAAATCAGAAACCCATAAAAGACATGAAACCAGCAGGGCTTTGAGGTCTGCCTGTCCCACCATGATGCCACACACCAACACACAAACACACACCCCATCCACCATCTGGCAGCCGTGCCTGGAGAGTACAGAGAGAGATCTCGAAGGACCGAAAATGGTCTCGGTGAGCTGCATCACCCAGATGCCCTGAAGCAATTTATCAGGGTCCAAAACTGCAGCAGGAAGAGTGTGTGAGCACAGATACATAGATCAAAACACCTGGATACTTCAATCTGATTTATGACAAGTCAAACTACCCTGTTAGCTGGTCACCAGTATATACTGTGTTTTGGATGCTGGTGTCACATCTTAACCAACAAAACGTATTTGATTAACTAGCTTCATAATACTGAAACACAAGCTAAAATTGGTACTATAATAGAGCTGTCACGATATTATGGCCTAAAGAACTCACAACAATAATGATATTATTTATCACAATATCTAAAGTTAAAAAAAAGAATGAATGCTATTCATATTAACTTTATTTGTGCTTTCATTACAAAAAATAAATAAATAAATCTCACTCAAAAGTTGTATTTTATGATTAATGGTGCAATACCGCCACTATGCTGAGTCAAACAGATATACTGGCTCTTAATTATTTAAGATGTTAACGTATGTGCTGTGGTGTATTAAAGTATCAATATCTCACCTATCAGATATCATCGATACCAGTATTTTGCGACACCCCTTACACCAAACCAGCATTTAACAGTACCAAACCATCACTAGCTAGCAAAAACCAACCTGGAAACAATATTATTCATCTGCTCAACATCAAGCCAGCATCAACCAGCCTGGGGTGCGTTTCCCGAAAGCATTGTTGGCCAACTATGCTCGCAAGTTCTGTCGTTACCAATAGAGTTCAAAGGAAATTGCGACCAACTTGCGACCATAGTTGGCTACCGATGCTTTCGGGAAAGGAACCCCTGGACAGCACTAACCAGAAAAATCCAACATTTATGCTCACAATATTTATACCGACATTAATGCTCAGCTTAACGAGCAATAAAAGTATAAACCAGCCTGAATCCACATGAATGTTCAGCTAAAATCTTACGCAAAACCTAATTAACCTACACAGGACCATCACTATCCAACACCACCAAAACTGCCTAGAACAGCACTGACCAGCGTAATCCAACCAACCTCCTGCACAATATGAATTCTTGAGATAAACCAGCCTAGATTAGCACTACAATCAAATGGACCACTAATTTCCACCAAAAAAGAACTGGTTCGGAGAATCGGAACTGGTGCAGGTTCAAAGTTGGTTCGGAGTTGGTTCAACTTGCGAACCCTTTCAGAACCTGTTTGTTTTTCCACTGACTAGAGCGCCCAGGGAACGACGTCGTTACGTCACTGTGTACGTAGCTAGAAACGCTTGCAAGTACAACATTACTTTGAGATTATATCTAACTTGTGAACCAAGAAGGCTTTAAAAACAATTGAAATATGTAAGTCTTTAATCTTTTCGTTTGATATGTAATCTTTTCTGATTAGTTACTGCCTTTTTTTTGCTTTCCATTTAATTGTTCTATATTCTATAATGTTTTCAATAAAAAAATAGAAACGCTTGCGCTAACTCCAAGCATAACAATTAGAAAGGCAGACTCCATCGTGTTTCTGCAGTTTCTCCTGGCTTTGCGATGGTAAGAAAGGATGTTTAGAATACATCTAAACCCACCCCAGCCCCCGACATAAGCATGACGTGGTAAAAGAACGGTTCTAGTCCAGCAAAGAGTTGGTGCCGCTTTGGAACCAGTTTTCTTGGCCGAGAACCGGTTCTTTGGCTGTCGAAACGCAAAGAACTGGTTCGTGCGTAGGCACCGGCTCCGAACCAGCTCTCAAAAAGGCTTTGGTGGAAAAGGGGTATAAAAGGTCTCAGGCAGCACCAAGCCAGCACTAAACAGCATAAAGCAACCTAAACCAACCTGAATCTGGCAGTTTCAGCAGTGTATGCAAACCAAGCACTGTGCTTCAATCCACCCAAATCTATAAGGATATTCACCTTATAGTGAACTCAACTGCTAGAGCTGTCAGCATCAGAAGAGTTGCTCAATTTGAAAGTCAAATGACAGTGAAAACACACACACACACACACGTAATGAAAAGAAAACAGCTGTATTTCAGCACATCCATAAAGTCATGGCGGACCATCGACCCTCACATTAATATTTAATAGAGATTTAAATCCATGCCTTCAGTATTTTTGAGAAGAATTTCACCAATGGGGTGGGGGGGGGGGCTCTTATCTCTTTCCATCACCTTTCTGAGCAAGCATTCATTTAGAGAGAGTTGAGCGATCTCATTTGCAGGTGCATTAGTGCTTTTCGCTCGCTGCTCTCGGAGCCTCAGACGCTGCTGACAGTGATATGGAAGATAGAGGAAGCGTAAACGTCCTTTAACCCCGCGGTGCACAAAAATGACTCAGTCTTTTAATGATGAAGAGGTTCATTATCAACCATACAAGAACAACTTGTTTCCCACTTAGTGTTGGTGTGCACGCAGTATTGCTGCTTATGCTTTAACCCTATGGCTGTCTAAAATACTTGATTCTGATTGGTCAATGGCAGCATTCTGAAAAAAGATCACATGTATTTGCATAAAGACTACGAAACTGAATTTTGTCTATAATTTTGAAGCAAATCAATATTTCACACATATGAATGTGTTAAGTAGCAGAGAGTAATAACTGAGAAATTATTACAATCAGCTGGTCACCATTGTAAAATAAAAGATGGATAGAAAAAGAGCATGGTCATCCTAAATCTCAGCCAGCATGGCACAGCAAGAGAGGGATAAGATGAATTTGCATGCCATGGACAAGTAGAAAAAAAGAGAAAGGGAAATAGGAAAAGTGTGGTCAGCATCTGTAGCTCATTATTCACATCAGCTGCAGTAATTTCCAACACACAGATCTGTCCACCCTTAAATAAATTATGGGCACATTGTGTGCATTTAGTCGACTCCATGATAGAGATTGATTGGACAGAAAGCATGAATAAATTTTCACACAGACAAAAAAAAAAACACACACATAAATGTCTCTGCATGCATTGTAACAAGGTTGTCAGGATAGATTTAGCCTAAATATTTAAATGCTATTAATTAAACTATCAGTCAAATCATTTAAACTATCAGTCAAATCATCAGTAATTTCACTTAAATGGAAATGATAATTACCTATTAATTGTTATTTAAGTGAAATCACTGAACTTAAATATACAAGTTTCATAAAAATCATCATTAAAGAAGAAAATTTCAAATGGCATTTAGAGGCTTTTGCATCTGAACTCTTCATATATATATATATATATATATATATATATATATATATATATATATATATCACACTATAACTTTTACACTATAATATAAAATTTTAATTAAAAAAGTATTATAATAAGGCTTGGTGGTTTCACAAACAAAGCTTAGATTAAGCCAGGATTAGGTCTTAGATCAATTTAACATTTAAGTAGATTTTATAAACATGACTTAGAAAAAAAAAAAAAAACCTTATGGTGATCATTCTAAAATATGCCAGTGCAAGTTGCATTCATTTAAAACAGCTCAAACATGCATTTTAAATGCATTTTAATGAAACTGGTGGGAAATTATATACATTTATTTATGTATTCATCACTTAAATAAATATAGTCGCAACAGAATAATTATTTACGGATTATGTGACTGGTGATTTGAGGTCAGGCGTAGTACCAGCATGGCAGTACCAGCTCCCTGCAATGTGTGTGGATAAAGTTCACTGGGGTCCTTTGTCTCTGACAGAACAACGGTCAAGCGTTGGCTCAGTCTGAGGTGATTGGATAAAAGAACTCTCTCTCACTGCAGCAACGGAGGACAGAACGTGTGACTTCAGATCAGGCTTGTTTATTTGGGCCAGTGACGTGGGAACAAGGACTTCAGCGATGCACTTACGAACATGACCACACTCTTTAAAAGGTGATGGCTTGAGCGACGGTTTGGATGGCTGAGAATGTGTGTGTGTGTAGTCGAGAGTGCTTTCTATAACCAAGGTTATTTGATGTTTCCACCGAGAGAAAAATGTCAAAATGACAGCCCAATCGAACCTGCACTTAAAATCCTGACTGAGCACTTAAGTCCTCCTAAACGCACATGAACGGCAAACAGATATAAGAAAACACACTTGAGTAAAGATTTCATGGCGTTCTTCAAAATAAAGCTGATTTTTATAACCTGCATCAATCTCCAATCAACTCAACTGAAAATAAACGCCGTTGAAGATCCACACATGATCTTCTATAAAGTCATCATGAATCACACCCCAATTTATCATTGTAAATTATGTGACACATTTATTAGCAAAACAGGATATAAAATATAAAAAAAAAAAAAACTGGGAACTGATTGGATTGCACAAATGTGAGTGTTCCGTCTCAACACTGAGCCATATGTTTTGGAGGTGAGGGTAAAAACGAGTACTTTGTTTCAAATGAAATGGTTTCATTTTTCACATTCAGATAAAAGATTAAGAAGCAAATAATGTGCACATATGAATGAATCATGAACAATAATGAACCTAAAACAAGGTTAATTTTGACTTTAAATGAAGACCTGAAGTTACAAACCCTGTGTACTTGGCTAACGGAATATTAATATGGCCATCGCCATCTAACATTACCTGATTTACACATTAGCAATGTTTAAAAGTTGCAAAAATGCATGTCTGCATATTCATAATTCATTAGATTTATAGCGTTATTAGGCCCTGCTGGTGAACTGCACTCCCTGACGCATATGGAAACGTGTCAAAACGGAGTCACCCCACTTTCCACAAACCCAGATGGTCCCCCAGACCTTCATCTTCCACTCTCTCTCTCACACGCACACACAATTTGCTTTTTTCTCCCTCCCCCATCTCTTTCATTTGCTCTCTCCGCTCCCTCATCCGACACGCACATGGCTTTGACACATTGTTTGTGGTCATCGGGCTGGTTTGGCAATTAGTAGCCATAATCTGATCTGACTGATATAGGCTCAAGGAGTGTTTAATGCGCACAAATCTACCACAGCAAACACACTTTAAACCACAAAGGCCAATTGCCTTTCAATTAGCCACAATAAGAAGAGATCACTAACCCCGTTCCCTCCATCTGTCGCCTAACACACTTCAACCTGAACGTGGGGGGGGGGGGGGGGGCTCTCCAAAATGAATTTCAACAACACTTTTGTCTGTTCTGAATGTCTAAAAACTAAATCAGACACATTAGAGCTTGCGCAGACATCATTTAGTGCTGATTGTCTGAGCAAAATCAGAGAGCGTTTTGGCTTGTGATGCAAAAAAAAAAAGCATGCACGCTTAGGCAAAGCGAGTTACCGAGCAGCAGAGGGTTGAAAATAAAACCGTGTCTGAATTGTGAACTGCACACAGATTTTGAGCAATACCTGTACGAGTGTTTTCAGACAGAAGGACAGGCAAACAGGTTGTGTGATGGATGGAATTGGAGAGGCAGTGGAGATGGAAACAAATAGAGAATCCCTTCATGTTGGCTGTGTGTTCATTACTGATCTGGGGACCAATCTCAGGACACACACACACACACACACAGTATGCCGAACTGAACGTCTGATTTCTGGCGCGGCTGCAACAACCAGTCAACCACCATCTGTCAAATGCCAGACTTTGAGATTTTTTTTCCTCCCTTTCTCATTTTTGCAGTGTTTCTGCTTGATTTTCAGAATAAATCACTGACGTGACCTGAATACAACACAAAACTGGTCTTCATCAGTGGTTTGTTTGTATTCACAGAATATAAATGTCCCTGGGTTTGTCAATTAAATAGTTCACATGAAAAATTAAATGATCTATGTCATTATTTATACCATTCCAAACCTGTCTCTTTCTTCAGTCAGTGCAACACAACAGGAGATGAGAAGCAGAATGACAGTCACCATCCACTTTTATCGTGTGGAAGAAAGGCTGAGACTGTCAGTCTGTAACATTCTTCTTAACATCTCCTTTTGTGCCTCATAGAAGAAAGCAAGTCATACAATTTTTTTTTTTGAGATGTAAATAGAGTAAATGACAGAATAATCTGGGTGAACCATCCTGAATGTGTGGTTATATTCTTGTTGCTTGCTTTTTAAATGTATCTAAGATTAAAGTGCATTATAAAAAGTCAGTTGATTCATTTTTAAAGCACAAAATCTCACCAAACCAAATGATACCACCAGTTTCCAAAAATAATCTCTCTTTTTACCTCTAAGATTTAAATACCCAAGAAAAAATAACATAACAATTACCCTAACCCTAACCCTTACAGATCATACTGCACATTGCATCTTCTGTACAGGTTACCAAACATCCTTTACGTTTACCCACACACTCGTATGTGGCTGGTAGACCTTTTTGAACCAGCAACAAACCGGCTAGTCATACCAGTTTAAGGTAAACAAGCTTTCCCTTGATCATAACTGGCCATCAGCAAGTCCAAGATGGTCAAAACTGTTTTTTTTAGCTGGCCCAAAGCAGGTTGAGGAATAACGTTTTTGTTCATTCATGAACCTGCTATAAAACACCCATTGTGTTCTTTACCACAGTTACCATGTTAAAATCCAGCAGGGTTTAAGTAACGTTAATCCAACCAGCTTCATTCATTCCTAAACATTCAGCACCACGACCATCCCACGTCTATGGAACCGCCAAAGAAACTCCTTCTCAACTCCGTTGGAACCATACATTTTTTTTTTTGTTTGTTTGTTTTCCATACTCAACTTAGTCCTCACGAATAAAGTCCAGCGCAATTTCACGCTACGAGACATTACCTGTCAAACCTGGAGCGTGACACGCTCCAAGGAGCGCGTCAAAAAAAATAGACAAACATCCACATATTTACCTTCCATCGCGAAAACGGCCGTTATAGCACACAAAGTCGTTATTAATCCTAGAGTCATGGTAAAAGACATTGGCCGCTGCCGCGGTGTCCACTTGATTTGGGAAAACCGGACGGCGTGAAGTGCGCGTAAAATCCGTCACTTGTCACGAAGGGTGATATTCCAGCGAGCGAGCGAGCGGCGTGGAGTCACATCGCAGGCAGTAGTAAAAGAGTGAGTGAGTGGATGCTGTCACGGACGCTGAGCGCCGAGACGAGAGCTTGGGAGACAACGGACCCCCCCGAAAACCCCTTTAAAACGAATGGACCAATCAGACACTGCAAACCGAAAACCACCAACCAATCACAGACATTCTCTCCTTTCAGCACGCATTGTTATTCAAAACAAAAACTTTTCAGTGATTCTCTATGAGGAGAGATACGTCTTCGGTTGGAAGGGAAATAGCGAACTCAGGTGGCCACAAGCGGAACTTCACAGTTCAGATTTAAAGGTGTAAATCACTTCTCTCAAGTTTTTTATTTTTTATTTTATTTTGTTGTCTTTTGGTGCCACCTAAATCACAAAAGATTAAATTAGATGCTTCTCTAAATCAGTCTTTAAATAGGTATCATACACAACACAATGTTGCTTTTTGACTCATTTGCATGAAACCGAGTAGTAGGTGACTAACACGAACACATATTTATTTAGGGCAATATATAAAAGAAGTTTTATATGTTATGTATAATGATAATAAAGTTGCATTACTGTTAAACTTACTGTACAAATAAATCTAGTTTTCTAGAAAGTTTTACAAATCCACACAGGACTATCTGGATGTTGCTACTGTTGTAATGGAAATTATAATCAAATAAAAAAATCAGTAACCTATTCTTTTTACTGATCATAATTCACGGCTACAATTAGAGCAAGAATAAAGCATGTGTCCCTGGAACATAAAAGTATTTGTCTAAAGACAGATTTGGCTCTGGTTTGTGCCTCTTCTTTTATGATTGATAGTTTTAGAATAAGCATTTGACATGAAACTTTATAAAAATGACATGGTCTGGGTTGTTTTTGCAACTGGTCTGTCAGGAGAAATAAATCAAATAGTTTCTTGTCTTTCTAATCATATGGGCATGCTGTAGTTGTAAATTATTTGAAAGCAATAGAAGTAGTAGCCGAGGTCTGACAAAAAAAAAAAAACTCAACGTCTTGCATCATCCTGCAAGACTCCAGCCCAAAGGTAGACAGCAAATTATGACTGAAGCAATCTGCAAAGTGAAAGTGGGGTTTAGGCAGACGATTGGAACAGAAAGCGAGTCAGGTGAACACATTCTTGCCTTTCCTTTCACTACTAATGAGATTGAAAGAAACTTTGAAGCAAACACAAACAAGATTGTGACTTCACCTATCTAAGCTTCAAATATATAAAATATTAACAATACTATTACATTAGCATATTATGTAACAAAATGTGCATAATTTCAAATTGACGTAGTCCCAACAGAACATCCAGGTGGGTGGATGGATGGGTGGATGGGTAGGTGGGTGGATGGATGGGTGGATCGATACAGGTGGATGGATGGATGGGTGGGTGGATGGATGGATGGATATGGGTGGGTGGATGGATGGATGGATGGATGGATGGATGGATGGGTGGATCGATGAGTGGATGGATGGATAGATGGATGGATGGGTGGGTGGGTGGATCGATGGGTGGATGGATGGATGGATGGATTGATGTGGATGGATGGGTGGAAGGATGGATGTGGATGGATGGATGGATGGGTGGGTTGGGGATGGATGGATGGATAGATAGATCTTTTTTGTCTTTAATTTAGACTTAAAGCTAAACAGTTAAAGCATTAGACTTAAGACTGAACAATTAAAGCAGATAGTATCACTGTTTTTAAAATAGGTTGAAAGCACAAACATTAAGTATTCATCAACATAAATCATCAACATGCTATAGTTTGGTTACTTCTTCTCTAGAGCTAACCTAAAAGAAAAACAGAAAAATCAAAGCAAAACCAAAACACCAGCCAAGCTAATACACTCCTAACTAGTCTAACCCTTTACCCAGGTCAAATTCCTTCTGAAAGCAAGTATATGTTTTCATATATGAACCATAATTAACGATGTGAAATGTTTTGCTGTTAATTGGAGCTCTTTTTATTAGCACATTGAGCTTAATAAGCAGAGGATGTAAATGAGTTCGAGCTGGCTGTGCGCAGTGGGCCACTGCTGGGGAACCGCTGTTCTCAAGCACTGACTTTACAAGACTAGAGCGAGACAAGAACAAAACCGACCTGTCAGGAGAGCAACACACACTCACACTCACACACACACACATTCTCAGACATCCAAACTGTGTGCACCTTGAGGTTTTGGATGTACGCAGCTAAATGGGTGTGCATGTGCCTTTCTCAGTGCCAGCAGAGTTGTTCTGAGAATTGTGTGTGCATGCTGAAGCCGTCATTATCTTCATAAGGGCAGGAGGAAGACATTTGCATTCAAATTGGACTCTAATTGCCCTGCAAAGTCAGGGACATTTTATAATCATATTTATGCAAACAGCACACGTCACAGTCTACTCTTCCTCACTTCGTTCCCAAGGATTGACTTTTTGGAACACACAGCTCATAGTATTTTAGAAGTATGCACAATATGCAAATGTTCACATCCTCTGCTTTATAGAGCAGAGAAAACATTATGGAATACTTCATCCCACAATCCAATGTATTCGACCTTTTCTGCCTTTTATAGTAACAAATGAACTAGAATTATGATTTTAAGGTTTTGTTGTTGTTTATCTTGAGATAGTCAAAAATTCATACATTTTACACAAAATCAGATAAGAGGCTGCACATAGTGAGGTCATGTGACAGGATACTAATCATTATACATATTTTCATATGAGCATCTTTTCTCTGAGGAGAAAAAAAGAACAGAAATTAACATACCTCGACACACATACACTACAACCTGAAAAATAAATAAACCAAATGTATTTGAAATACATTTAGTTTATGGCAAGCACACTACAAATACCTTTACATATTGATGCCCTTAATTACAAATAACCAGCAATTGTACTTTTGGTATACTAAAATGATAATTAAAGTCTGCTAAATTGCAACCAGTAATTTTAATTAGTTATCCAGAGGTCCAACGTATATTTTATTGTGCTAAAATTTTACTATTGCGAGAATGCTTTAGGTAGACTTTAAAGGAGCAATGTGTGACTTTTAGCGACATCTAGTGGTTCGGTTGCGAGTTTGCACCAGGTTTGCACTAAGGGCTCATCCCACTGCTCACCCCTCCCTTTCGAAGAAGCTACGGTTGCTAAAACGGGACAAACATCTCGTCGGCTGAGACAGCAGAGAATAGCCAGAGTAAGCCAAGAGTGTGTAACATTGTCACTGTTTCTGTACCACAGTCCATTATAAACCACATCATGAATACTGTCTGTTTACAAAGTCATAGTCAGGTGAGGATCAAGGGTTTTAATATATAATTTAATAAAATAATAATCAGCTGATTGTCTCACAAACGTAACCAGCAGCACATTTCTCCCCACATACTGTAGCAAACCCATAATACAGCGAGGGAGCAGCTATATATTTTTTCTAACAGGGTAGTAATAGTTTAGCTGGCTAATATGAGCTGTTACTGTGGCAGAGCTGGGACTCGTCCGCATGAGTCCAAAGGTCGGAACTGCGCGCGCTGTTACAATCATGTCATCTCCGCATCCCATAGATACTATTTACTACACACAATAGGCTTTTTTCTCTGATTTTGAAAATTCTTCGCGATCGACTTTAGTGATAAAAGACTTTAGTAAAAGTCTCTATCGACGGGTTAGTGATTCTTGTAACGTACTGTTTTACAACGCATTCTCACCCCAAGGCGTCACCTTTGACCATGCTTCAATATTTGACGTTTTAGGCGCCCTTTAGCGTCACTTACATGACGCGATCCTACGGCGTCATCTAACTGACGCTAAAGGAAAGCGTCAGTTAGAGGACGCGGTTAGGTTTAGGTGTGGGGTGGGGGTAGGGTACACACGATCCTAGGGCGTCATCTAACTGACGCTAAAGGGCGCCTAAAGCGTCAGATATTGAAGCATGTCCAAATGTTTCCCAAGGCGTCAGTTAGGTGACGCCTTGGGAGTGAGAATGGGCTGTGTTTTACGGTCAATGACATGAATACTAATCATCAGCTGTCTCACGAACGTAACAGCACTATCCCCAACATAACAAACCCATAACACAGCGAGGGAGAACTAAGTTACATGAAACAATCCCAACTACATATTTTACACCACTCACAAGGGAAAAGTCACTACTCACGGAGTGTAAGGCTAGCTTCCAGCTTTCCGCTACTTCTCTTTCAAGGTAGTGATGAAACGCGTTCTGTAGCGCTGTTTGTTCGCGTTCGGCTACGGTAGGAATATGACGTCACAACATGGCGACCTTCATGGAAGGGGATTCCCTCGGTTATGGAGCTATTAATGTCTCATTCTAAGGTAATAAAAACATTACGGCTAATTAAGTAAGTTCTTTATACACCACTGAAAACATAGTTATGGATGTCATATTGCATTTCTGTTAATAGATACTTAACTTTGTTACACATTGCACCTTTAAATATCTTGCATTTAAACACTGATATATACAGAGATCCAACGCATTCGCATCCCAAGGCGTCATATACTGACGCTTTTGCAAATGCGTATACATCCAATGCACATGGCACCCTTTAGTGTTAATATAACACGCTTCGGTTATGGGTAGGTTTAGGTATGGGGTAGGGCTATGGTTAGACCACTAGGAGGCGCCTTCTGGCCCATATATATCTGCATCTCATATTGACGCTAAAGGGCGCCATGTGCATTGGATGCATACGCTTTGGCAAAAGCGTCAGTAAATGACACCTTGGGATGAGAAAGGGCTGAGAGGGAATGAGTTGCCTGTGGAAATTTGATTGGCTCCGAGTTTGTCCAATTTCAAGTCACTTTTAAAAACCCACTTGCATATTAGGATTGTTTTATTGCTTTCTGATAACCTACAGACCCTGCCTGCTTGAAAGTGGACTGTGTTCACTCAATGTTTTTATTTTTATTTTATTTTATGTTATTCTTTTTATTCCTCTGTTTCTTGTGTTGTGAAGCACTTTGGTCAGTCTGCGGCTGTGTTAAATGTGCAATATAAATAAAGTAAACTTAAAACTTGAACTTGAGAGATCATACTATCTTTACTAAAAGGATTGACACAAACAAATCTGCAGGCCCTGACAAACTGGATCTCATTGCCATGCCCTTAACTACTATTTTGAATCCGTGTTTGAATACAAATGTCATTCCTCTCATCTGTGACTGTGACCATACCATATTAAATAACTACAGCCCAATCTCTGCAGACCAATTCTAGAATCCCTTTTCAGTGATCAGTTAAAGAACTTTTTTTACAGTCATAATGTGTTGTCTGACTTCCAATCTGGTTTTAGAAAAGGACATACTACAACATCGGCAGCTTTTAAGGTTTTAATTGACTTTGTCGAATCCATGGATAATAAACAGCATTGTGCAGCCCTTTTTATTGACCTTTCAAAGGCATTTGAT
Organism: Pimephales promelas; assembly: GCF_988280905.1. Lineage (NCBI taxonomy): Eukaryota > Metazoa > Chordata > Actinopteri > Cypriniformes > Leuciscidae > Pimephales > Pimephales promelas. The sequence continues at coordinate 18,734,709 of NC_142773.1, forward strand.
ACAGTGGACCACATAGTGGTTAAACAGAGACTGTATAGAGCTGGGCTTTGAGAGAAAACTGTTGGCTGGTTTGTTAATTACCTTACAGACAGAACTCAGTGTGCGCAGGCAGAGGATTGTACTTCTCGCAACCTCCAAATAACAAAAGGCGTGCCCCAGGGGTCAGTCTTGGGGCCACTACTATTCATTCTTTATATAAATAACATTGATCATAACATGTCTGATGTAAAATTTCGTTTTTATGCTGATGACACTGTACTGTATTGCTCTGCACCCACAGCAGACCGGGCCCTCTCCCAGTTACAACTTTTAACACGCTTCAACAGAATCTTTAAGATTTAAAACTTGTTTAAAACACAGATAAAACTGAAGTAATGCTTTTTTTCAAATTCTAAATCTATATCAAATCTCCCGTCAATCCTTACTTCCCAGGGTATGAAAATCGAATGTGTTTCTAAGTACCGATATCTTGGTGTTTTAATTGATGAATCTCTTTATTTTAGCCATCATACTCAGCTAGCAAAAAGATTAAAACTTAAATTTGGATTTTACTTCAGAATCAAATCCTGCCATTTGTTCAAATCTAGAAAAAGGCTGGTCGCTGCCATGTTTATGTCTGTACTTGACTATGGTGATGTTTTATAGACCATTTCAAAAGATGTAAACAACACTGGTCCAGAAGCACTTCCTGTTTCAGTTTGTAACTGTTTTCTTTATTTCACATGTAAAGAAAACATCTTAAAGGTGTTTGTTTAACTTTTTGATTCAGTTTTAAATGTTCTGTTGGTTGTATTTTATCCCAGCTTTTATGTAGTGTTAAACAACTGAAACAGGAAGTGCTTCTGGACCAGTGTTGTTTACATCTTGTGAAATGGTCTATATATGCATGCGTCATCTCAAAGTTTACATGCACTGGACACTGTATACTATGGATCTTTGAGGTTCATCACTGGTATGAAAGGCCTCACTCACTATTCATACTTTGCACGTGACATCACAAATACTGGCTGGTGGGCAAGAACGGCGTTCTCCAGCAACGAAACCCAGTAAACCAGTCAAGGATCTTGCCAGGACATCACCAGTTTTTATACAAAAGTTGTATAAAACCAGATAAGATAAGCAACCTTCACAGTATAATTTCAACATTTGTTTGAATACAATGGGTGTTTGATCATGTAATTAATCGTGTCTTTATGTTAAACTGTAGCTTTGTCCATCGTCCATTTTGTGATATCTATGGTTTTCAATGAGAACAGTAGAGCTAGATTATTTAAAGAGGAATTATTACTGCTTGATTATCTAAAAAAAATCTTGTCGGCTTTACACAATTTAACTACCTTCACCTTGGAGTTAATCCTAGTCCATAGTTATGCAGCTAGCTCGCTAACAGACTTGATAGCAAGCTAGCTGCAGGCATCCATGGTTTGCCCGCCAGGCATCCATGGTAGTCATGTGACTGCAAAGTATGAATTGTGAACTGTATGAACATGTTGGATGGCCTCCACTGTCAATCTACAAGGAGACTTTGGGAAGCATTTGACCATGCTTCAATATCTGACGCTTTAGGCGCCCTTTAGCGTCGTTTAGATGACGCCCTAGGATCGCGTGTACCCTACCCCCACCCCACACCTAAACCTAACCGCGTCCTCTACTGACGCTTTCCTTTAGTGTCAGTTAGATGACGCCGTAGGATCGCGTCATGTAAGTGACGCTAAAGGGCGCCTAAAACGTCAAATATTGAAGCATGGTCAAAGGTGACGCCTTGGGGTGAGAATGTGTTGTCAACACTGGTTTATCTTCATCCACAAGGCTATTTTAGGTCTCCTCCCATCGTACCTTTTGACCTATATCAGTATAAATAGTACCAGGACTTATAATCTTCGCTCCCAGGATCTTTTCCTGCTATCTGTCCAAAAGGTTAGAACTGAGCTAGGAAAAAAGGCTTTTAAAGTTTGCGGCTCCTTCTGCTTGGAACAATTTACAGAAATCCATGAAACTTATTGAGCTCGTCTCATTGGTTGCTTTTACGAGGTTGTTGATTGACATGGAGGCAGCCACATCTGGCTGCAGATGTGTTTTTAGGATTGTGGTTGACTTTGAAAGATTTGCTGTGTCAGTTGTTTTATGTTTCTAGTGTTTTTGCATATTTGACCTATATGTGATATAGTACTGCTACCTGTTTTGGCCAGGACACTCTTGAAAAAGAGATTTTAAATCTCAATGCGTCTCATCCTGGTTAAATAAAGGTTTAATAATAATAAAAAAAGTGATATTACAACACATTTTAGGCTTAATATTAAGAAATGTGCAATAAAGAAGTACTCCAAATAAAGTTTATTTATAATATCTACATATCAGTAAGTCTCAAGCGATGTGACAGTAGCCTAAATATCTTAATGGATGTGTAGTTTACTTACATATTATACTTATAGGTTTTTTTTTTTTTTTTTTTCTATCGTTCTTGATGTGAACAGGCTTTTAGAGTGTTTGGGCTTATAGAGTGAATCTAAGCAGCGATGTGCTTCTTACTTATGGGCTGAATGTCCATCTCTCTCTAAGGTGTGCTGAAACCAGCGCAGTCTCACCCCAAAAAGTCGTATAACTGTCGTTTTGGGACGTCTTTTGACCATACGTCAATATTCGCCTTTTTAGGTCCCCCTTAAACGTCGGTAGATTAGGTTATGGGATCCTAACTCTACCCCAGACCTAAACCTAACCCTAAACCTAACCCGTCACCTAACTGACGTTAAAGGTAAAGCGTCAGTTGTATGACGGCCCGGGATCGCCATCTAGCGACGTTTAAGGGGGCCCTAAAAAGGCGAATATTGACGTATGGTCAAAAGACGTCCCAAAACGTCAGTTATATGACTTTTTGGGATGAGAATGTGTTGCTGAAACAGATGGTGTAGACAAAGAGACAGTCATCAGACAGGGGGCTTGCAGACCAACCCTGCTGTATCCAGTTCTACAGTTATCAATAGAGAGGCCGTCCCACCTGCCTCGCTCTTTTCCAGTTCATCTCCTCATCTGCATCCCATCAGACTGATTTGGCATTGGATGTCCTGCACCTGATAACACTTGAAGAGCATCCACTACGGTCATCTGTCTCTCTCTCCCTCTCCCTCTTCCTCTCTCGCTCCCACACGCTGGCTTGTATCTCTCCTGGGTTCCTTCTCCAATACTGGAGAGGAAATTCAATCGTGCTTTAGTAATCTCATTGAGGCCCACAGCCAGACCAGGCTATGCTGACATGACTGTCACACAACAGTATTGCATTAGAAACATGCAGCATGTCATTTCCCCTCTGAAATAACAGCGGTACATGGCGAGAGGCCGCTGTATACTGACAGACTATTGATTATGCCTGGCAAATTACAGCTACAGCCTATATGAGCTGAAACACCAGCACTGGCCCAGAAACACATTTCAAGTCTGACAACACAGCTGTGTGTTTCAAATATACACACAAGTGTGGGATCAACTCAGCCTGTGTTAGGAACATGCAGTCTGTTGAAAGCATTTAAGGCCCAATCACACCAAGAACGACTATAATGATAACGATAAAGATATCGTTTTACAAATCGTTCTATAGCACGATTCTGGATAAATTGAAAATCACTTTTTTTTTTTTTTCAAACAGAGATCACGAATCTCCCATGCAATTCCCAACATGCAATTTACTAGAGGTCCTGACAAAATGTTAATTTTTCTGATTTACAAAATCTTTCATTTATCTGATTTATTAAAAAAAAAAAAAAAACATGGTTTGATTCAATTATTTAATGGCTTGTTATGCAATATACTCTGTTGAATAGGTACTCATTAATAGCTCATCAATAACTGCGACTGTTAAAAAAAATGATGTGCATGTATAGTCAACGCATTCTCATCCCAAAGCGCCATATACAACGCTTTTGCAAAAGCGTAAATATCCAACGCACATGGCACCCTTTAACGTCAAATGACACGCAGATATATTTGGGCAGAAGGCGCCCCCTAGTGGTCTAACCCTTACCCTACACCATACCTAAACTTAACCATAACCGAAGCGTCTCATTAGACGTTAAAGGGTGCCGTTACGTTAAAGACGTTAAAGTCAACGCATTCTCATCCCAAAGCGCCATATACAACGCTTTTGCAAAAGCGTAAATATCCAACGCACATGGCACCCTTTAAACGTCTAATGAGGCGCTTCGGTTATGGTTAAGTTTAGGTATGGTGTAGGGTAAGGGTTAGACCACTAGGGGGTGCCTTCTGCCCAAATATATCTGAGTGTCATTTGACGTTAAAGGGTGACATGTGCGTTGGATATTTACGCTTTTGCAAAAGCGTCCTATATGGCGCTTTGGGATGAGAACGGGCTCGTATAGTATGAGTTTGTATGAATGAAATCCAGACTATAGGCCTACTTCATGGCGAATGTCATTATCATGTGACCTGGGGTCAGTTGTGTTGCATCTGTGCCATTTACTAATCCCCTCCTGTGTCCTCATGGGATAGTAAAGTGTCCATCGTATACCCACTTCAGAATCTCGCCGGACTAATAGGTCATTTGGGTACTTGTTGCCTACTCTTTTATGAGTACTGTGAATTCGGACATAATTCTTTTGTCATATGGAACTGTTTTTTACCTAATATAAATGGAATCAGCCAACGACTCAGTCATAAATACTTGTTTCATTCCTGGATGAATCAGCATTTTACGAATATCTTGAATGAATGATTCAATGACAAATACATTTTTTTTAACAGTCACTTGTCGTTATTTCACTTCAGCTGTGGTAAAGTATGCAAAGTTAGCATCATTATACGGGAACCAGAAAGTGTCCGACTTCAAGTCTCCGTTTACAGCTCCTCCCCGCCTGCGCCGAATCAAGCCGATCGGTTACATCCAGCCGCAGCCGATGTCGAACACACCTATTGTGTTTCTAAAGAGCGTATTACCCTCCTCCATCCCCAGGTCCTCCTCTTGTCCAGTCAGGATTTGGCCTTCTGAGTGGACTTTGAAGCAGAATAAATTCTCGAATTATGTACTTTTATATCTCAAATTAATGATATCTGCAATACATTCATGTTGGTTCTGTTTATACCCTAAGGAGGGTTATTGCTGCTCTCCCTGCTCTTATCCATGCTAGGCTGCACTGATGCGCAGAAATATACCACCAATCCTAACTGTATACTAACTGTCAATCATATTTGATGATAGTGGTCCTGACAGAACTTAAATGTAAAAATGTCTAAACATTTAAAAGTCCAATCAAAAACTGAGTCAAGAAAGAGATGGGCTGAATTCAGAATATGTAATACTTGTATACTACTCTTAGTATTGAAGATTCACAATCTCATCATTTAATGTTGTTTTTAGTTTTTTATTGTTTTTATTAATAATCATAATCATTAGTATTATGCATGTGATTTACACTTTTTTTAATATACATTTTTTATACTTTTCATATATCATTCATAATCATTTATAATCTACATTTACTGTGGAAGACTTTTAGAGTTTGGGGGACCTTGGGGGGAAGTTGAGTGTATTATGTTTCTTTCCGTGGAGCAGAATATACATTTCAATGATTGATGGAGAGCAGATGTTTCTGGAACAGCTATATGTACTGTGTAAGTTCTTTGTTTGGACAGAGAGAGGAAAAATACAGAGAAGCAGAAGGACGATCTTTGCTGGTCCACTCTCTCTCCCTTATGTCTTATATAAATTGGTAAAATAAATAACATATATTGGCAGAATGACTGGTGTCTTTTCATTAAATTAAATAACAAGGGGAAACGAAGATTTTAAATCTACATTTTTGGCGTCACACGAAAAGGATAGCATACCCAGGCATTCGTCTCAATCATTTCAGGTAAGACTTTTTTTCCTTTCTCAAAGTTTTAAGTCTGCCTGATGATTAGAGACAGTGACTGAAATGCTGAAAAGAACTGTGTTATTTTAAGTACCAGTTGTTTTGCCAATGAATATGGGACATAAGGAAAAATTATATAAAAATTAATCAAATTAAATAATCAAACTGAATTAGGCTTATTTAGGTTCTCTGAAAAGTAAACCTCAAACAATATTTGAAATGCTGGGATAGAGGTGGATCTTTTTTAGAAAAAAGACCATCTAGTCAGAAATTTGGAATTAGCTGTAAAACGGTTAAGCTAGTAAAATTTGCTTGGTTATAACTGCGACGTGGTTGGATAGTGGCGGGACTGTTTAAAAGAAGGCAGAGTAATCCCTAAAACATCCAGCACACCGAAGATTCGTTCTCAGAAGGAGACGAGGGAAGTTTAACACGAGCGATACTTGATTGACCAAAGCGGTTAAATGTGGCGGGACTGTTTTAAAAATGATGGCAGAGTAATCCCTAAAACATTGTAACACGCTAGAGTTATACAAGTATAAAAGGCGCCCTTGTAACTAGCTAGGATCGTGGGCATTCTGAACCTGACCGTAAAGCTGTTCAAATATTTGAGGAGACTGATCCGAGTTAACTTTAATAAAAAATTAAATACCAAAGAAATTAATCTGAGATAAAATCCAAAGTATTTAAAAAGAAAGGGAAAAAGGAACCTTTTAAAACTTTTTGAGTTTTAAAAAGAAAACTAAAATACTGAAAAGCATTAGAGTTAACTTTTCTTTAATTTTTTCTTTTGTTCTGTGAGTGAGGGAGAAAGAGAGTGAAGCAGCCCCTCCCTTCAGAATTGCCCTGTACCTTCACACACACACATCCAGTTGGAAAGGGAGAGAAGCAGGGAGCCCCATACACACATACTTCCACACACACATAGGCTGCAGCTCTGAGCACACACACACACACACACACACATACATACACAGACAGCCTGCAGCTCTGAGCACACACACATACGCATCACATAGGCTGCAGTTTCTGAACATAGACGCACATACCGTTTAATTCACACACATATAGGCACACATACATTCCTGCTGTTCTGAGCAGAAACTTTGAAACACTTGAAGATGGCAGCAAGTGTCTGTACCAGCAGCACAATAGCTGAATGGTACCTTGAAAAGAAGAAGAACAAGAAACTAACTAAACTTTTGAAAAAAGGACTGGACATTAATGCATCTATGAATGAGCAGTTAAGCTGGTTCGAGTCCCAAAAAGACAAGATAAAATCAAAAGCATTTCCAATTTTAGCAGCTAATTGGATTGTGAAACAAGGTGGAATTTGTTGCGACTTACATGGAGGTCCGGTACCGCTTGTTGAAGTTATGAAGCCTCAGCTTGAAGCATACCACAAATTAAACAAAATCATGTCCATCACATGTCCAGAGAAGGAAAACACAACCAGTGATGATTTATTTGATCCAGATTGGACAAATATAATAACTGAAGCTGAAAGGAAATATTCACAAGCACCAGTGAAATCCGCGACAACAGTAACGCCTCCACCTTACAAACCAATTTATCCACCTTTGCCTGAACAATATACAAGTTCATCTAAACCTCTGACGCAGCCTCAAGCTTCAAGATCAAACGGAGGTCCAGTTGACAAAATGTATATTGCATCTGCACAAGCAGCTCCAATAATAACAAGATCTAAATCAGCCCAGCCAAGCAGAGACATGATGAGATGTACACCAGCTCATAATTATGGATCTGACTGGGGTGATGAGACAAGAGATGATGACATGATTACAATTGACAAAATCGGTCCTGAGTTTTCTTCACCTGTGATTAAAAGGGAAGAGTCGCAACCTGAGATGATGACCGAAGAAAGACCATTTACTCCGGGAGAACGACAAGCCATTCTCTCAGCCTTGCCTCCTCTGAAGAGACAAGATCCAAACACAGAGTTTTGGCGAGAATTAGACTCCCTGGTTGAAGCACATCAAATGACACTAAGAGACATTCACACCATTGTGAAAGCTAAAATCCCAAGAGACCGATGGGAACGCCTGCCAGCGTCGATAACAACAGCCCAATGGGTAGACTTGTGGGTTGATGGCCAAGGACGACCCCTGGGTCTTTGGCAAACATTAGATGTATTCCGAAAGGAAATCCAAGAAATCTTGGGAAGCGGTAAAATTCCATTCACTTCAGTGACATTGATTAAGCAAAAGGATGATGAATCTCCAGACGAATATGCTCTGCGTAAGTGGAACACTTATGAGAGATGGGCTCTCTGCGCTAAGAAACAACCTGACAGAGATGATGTACAATTCACTGACACACTTGTGGATGGCTTTAGCTCTAAATACCAACAAGCGTTATCACTTGGAGTCAATCCAGGCGAAACATATGACCAAATTATGCAATGGGCTGGCCGTCTAGAGATGGCGATGAGATCAAACAAGGAAGAAGGAAACAAGACAAATCGAAAAGGAGTGGCAACAGCTCAATACAACATGGATACAAAGAATAAGATTGTTGTTTGTGGCAATTGTGGAAAGCGTGGCCACTCAAGAAAAGACTGCTGGGCTAAAGGTGGTGGAGCAGAAGGTCAAGGTCCATCATTTAAACAAGTCACTGCGAAAAATCATGATGAAACCTCTCAAGGGAAGACATGGACGGACGCACAAGTCCGTCAACTCATAGAGGGGATTATGCGTCCGCAATAGGAATCAGCGGCCCCCTGTATTAGTAAGAAAAGAGACAATCGCCTTTTCATCAATGCATTAATAGGGGGCCACCCATGTGATATCCTGGTTGACACAGGAGCCTCAATTTCAATAACAGATCTGAACCTACCTACAACAGATGAAGCTATGGAAGTTGAAGGAGTTGGAGGAGGTATCACAACATTTCGTAAAAGTATCCAAGTTCCACTACAAATACATGAAGATGAAGTCGTATGGACATCTTTCTGGGTGGGACCGAATTCACAAGGAAGCCTCATTGGCATGGACATACTTCCATTGTTGAACATGATCATCTTCACTGACAGTCGTCAAATCGCTACAACAGCTGGGATAATACCACACGAAGATCGCACATGTAATTTGAGTTCAGTTGGTGCAGCAAAACCAATTATCAGAGACTGGACCAAAGACGGTGTGTGGGGTCTTCTGTGCAGTTTACATCCAGAAGTTTGGGCTAAACACAAATTTGATTGTGGCAAAGCCAACATTGACCCTGTTGTTATTGAAGGGCCGACACATGCCCCTCATAAACAATACCCTATCCGACCTGAAGCAAGACGAGCCGTGGAAGAGATAGTGGCAGACTTGGAAGCTGAAGGGATCATCAGACAAACTTCATCAACTACTAATAGTCCTGTCTGGCCTGTCAAGAAATCGGATAACTCATGGAGATTAACCATTGATTACACAAGACTCAACAGTGTAACACCAAAACCGCATCCTATTGTGGCCAATCCTGCCACCATTCTGAATGATATTCCAGGAAATGCAAGGATTTTCACAGTACTAGATGTACTGTCTGCTTTCTGGTCTATACCTATTGACGAAAAATCTCAAGAGAAACTTGCCTTCACAGTGGGTGCAAAACAGTATGTCTGGAACAGACTCCCACAAGGACTTAATATTTCTCCTGTGGTATTTCACAGAACTTTGGATCAGTTCTTAACTGAGCAAAAAGCTGAAATTGAGAGTTCAGGAAGTGTTTGCCTCCAATACGTGGATGACTTGTTAATTGCAAGCCCAGATGAAAACAGCCACATATTTGCTCTGAATATTGTCCTACAAGCCCTTAAGAAAGGAGGATTCAAAGTCAACCCCGACAAAGCACAGCTGGCCAAAACCAAGGTTATCTACTTGGGCCAAGAAATATCTGTCGAGGGAAGGAGACTGACAACAGAGCGTGTGGAGGCATTACGGCAACTTCCAAAACCTCTAACAGTTACAGGAATGAGGAAAGTGATGGGACTTTTCAACTATTGTCGTCAGTATATTCCTGATTTTGCCAGCATCACCAGCCCCCTCATTGACTTGTACAAGGGAGGAAAGCCTGGAATGGAACAGATAAACTGGACACCGGAAGCTGAGGAAGCATTTACTTCAATGAAAGAAAAACTGACTTCAGCCCCAGCCTTGGGACTTCCTGATGGACGATTGCCATTTCATTTGTGGACCAGGGTGGGAGATGAGACGTACTCAGCAGTACTGTGTCAAAAACCAGGTGATCGATACAAACCAGTTGGATACTTTTCCACAAAGATTCCTGTTACAATGATTGGTCAACCACGATGTATACAAGCTCTCGATGGTGCCACATGGGCAGTGGATGCTGTGGAAAATTTGATAGGAGCACAAACAATCATATTGCATACTCCACACAGTATAGTGACGTTGCTGAACAACACAAACATCAAGACCATTACTGATGCAAGGAGAGCAAAATGGGAAGCAACTTTGTTGAACAAGGATTTGAGAGTGGAAATCATCAGAGACACATCCCTTAACCCTGCAACGATGATGATCGAACCACACGAGGGAACACCACATGAGTGTGAAAAACAAGTAGAAGAAGAAAGTCTTGGTCCTGTTAGTCCAACACCTCTTGAAAATCCAGACAAGGAGTTATGGGTCGATGGATCCAGTTACTATGTTGATGGAAAACGACATACTGGATGGGCTGTAGTGGAAGCTGATGGAAATGTCGTGAAGAAAGGAGCTCTTTCTGGGCATTTTTCAGCACAAGTAGCTGAGCTCATAGCACTTGCAGAAGCTTTCGAATTATCGGAAGGACAACGAGTCAACATCTACACAGATAGTCGTTATGCTTTTGGAGTGGTCCATGACTACCTTGCCCTGTGGAAAAAACGTGGACTTATCACCAGCAATGGGAGCGAAATACAACATGCTTCCATAATTCGTCGTTTGATTGCAGCATGTCACCTACCCAGAGAAGCAGCCGTGATCAAAGTAAAATCACATCAATCTGACAAGTCCAAAGAAAGTCAAGGAAACACGGCAGCAGATGCAGCGGCCAGAGAAGCAGCACTACTTCCTCTTACTCCTGTTACCTTGGTAAAGGAAAACACCGAAGATAATCCTGAGCTCCGCCTTCTGTCATATCAAACTGAGACAGATGAAGAGAAAGAACAATGGATAAAAGCGGGAGCGAAAGAGGATGATCAAGCTATCTGGAGAATTCCAACAGGACAAGTGGTGATGCCTATCGGAACAAGAAGGGAACTAATGCAGCTGTATCATGGAAAAGTACATGCTGGAGCAAAAGCAATGAAAGCTCAAATCAGCGAGACGTGGTGGTGGCCACGAATGATGAGAGACATTGATGATTACTGTAGAAGATGCTTGATCTGTCTGAAAGCAAATGTTGGAAAATCTGTAAAGGTGCGGATGTCACATGCACCCAGACCAACAGGTCCATGGACACATCTCCAAATCGATTTCACAGGACCTTTGTCACCCAGTGGAGGGTACCAATACATTCTAGTAATCATGGACAGATTTACTAGATGGGTGGAAGCATTCCCAACAAAAACCTGCACTGCTGAAGCAGCCGCACGAGTGATGGTTGAACAAGTCTTTCCTCGCTGGGGTCTTCCATATGAACTTGATTCTGACAATGGAACTCACTTCACTGGAAAACTGATGAAGGAAGCAATGAAGTTGATGGGGATTAAACAGAAGTTTCACATCCCATATAGACCTGAGTCTTCAGGCCTAGTGGAACGGATGAACAGATCGTTGAAAACCGCTCTTACCAAGGCCATTCTGCAAACTGGCCAAGGATGGCATAAGTTGTTACCCGCAATTTTGTGGAATCTGAGAGCAACCCCGAACAGAGTAACGGGACTGACTCCTTTTGAACTGATGACTGGAAGAGCAATGGTTCTGCCTCCTGATGCTCCGCCGCCTGCGGGAACAGGAGGAGACTCTACTTTGTTCCAAGAGAAGCTGCGATGCTATCTTGCAATGCTGGACAAAGCAATCAAAGACAATAATAAGAAAGTGCGAGAAGCTCAACAGCAATGGGATGAAAAACATACCACTACTGACATTCCACACATTCCTGAGTTAGGCAGTTTTGTTATGGTCAAACGTATTCCCAGGAAAGGTTTAGAACCTAGGTGGGAGGGGCCATATGAGGTACTCTTAACAACAGATACAAGTGTCTGCCTAAAAGGGAAGGGTGTAGGAACAGATAGATGGTATCATTGGTCACAAGTTAAACCTTGCTTAGTGAATGAACAAAATGATGAAGGCTTAGGACCTGAGATTGAGCACTGTTCACTCATTAACTTTGGGAAAAAGGAGTGATGATTAATTATTTTTCTGCTTCCATTTCAGGAATCAATTCCATTGACATTGATTAGAGATGGTCGCAAGTTATTCTCGATACACAACGACAATGGTATGCTTGTTTTTAATTTTACTTGGCATTTACCAAGGAAGCCAAGCTTTATGGACTCCTCGAGTTCAAGAAATTACTCGGAATGCAACCCTGAAATCTGGCCAACGTTTTACTCTACCCTTTATTTCCAGATGGGGATTATGGGATTGGGTGCCACGTAATGATAAAGACCTTGCTAAATATCGAGTGGGCATCTACGGTGGATGTAACTTTCACCACCAATGTTACAAAAGCAGAGTAATTTGGCCGGTGAAAGATGGGGGGTATACCGGTAGTGCTCAAAGACGAGAAATTTGTTCAAAAGAACAATGTGAAATTGTGGGGTTAAACCTCATAACATCTACTGATGTGGAAATTAATTTCATTTTGAATCGTACCCACATGCTTACAATATGGGATTCATTAGCCCTAGGCTGTATCTATCCCATAGTGTTACCATGCGAGGGGTTTCTATGGGATGCTACCTCCAGGACAACTAGATTCAAGGGAAATTACATACGAGTTTGGCATTCGGAAGATGCGAATGAATATTGTGAGACTGAATTAGAAACTGGGGAAATTGGACGGTGTTTTTATCTTTCTGCGGGAAAGACAAACAAAGCTAAAACATGCCCAAGTACAACTATTGCACCAGCTCATGGTATATTGTTAGCAAAGGAAACCAAAACCTTGATAAACGAAGCTCATATGGTGTGACAACGCATTAATTATAACTTGATGTCTCTTCTTACTGTTTATGATCAGTCCTATTGTGGAAATTTCACAAAAATTAGGAGCTGGTTGGAAAAAGAAATTAAATATTATACCTCTAAGGATCCTCTTGGAAGTCGAAATCGTAAATCTCGAAGTATATGGGGAGACATAGCGGGGGTATTTGGCTCTGTCAATTCAATTAGTAATACTGCTCAGCTGAACCAAGTAAGTGAGTACTCTCAGTGGGTGGGAACAATGACTGGCAAAGGACTTACTGAGACTCTTCAAGGTTCTCTACATATTATAGCAGCGGGTCAGCATCTTAATGACGCAGCGAGGGAATTGGCAGATGCATTAGTGAAATCGTCTAATTTTGAGACACATCGTGCAGCGTGTTTATTTTTGGCTCAGAATTTGAAGGATCAAATGGTAGAGGATATTCAGGTTATTCGAATGGGTCAAGTTCCTGAGCGAATAGCGGGATCTTTGTTATTGGTTTTTGGAGAACAACTTAATTTGACTTCTGCTAAACATGCTCCATTAGTTAAAATCGCAATCAATGAAGATTTGTTGTCAGGTTCTGGAACATTACCTTTGATTATGGTCTGGCCTCAATATGGGAAACGCAATATTATGACAGTTAGACGATTCCAATCAATGGGGGTTAGACAAGGAAATTCAGTAATTAGATTGGGAAGGAATGGATATTGGGCTGAAGGTGAAACACCAATGATTTCTACTACAGACTGTTGTATTGAGGAACATGAGTGGGTAATTTGCTCATGTTCTACAATGTTTAGTCTGTCTCTTAATGGATCTGCAGTTTGGGAAGTAGTTCCTTTAGATCAAGCCACAGGTGCATGGCAGGTGTCAGAAGCACAGTGGTGTATATTACATGACGGAATAAATGAAAATATGATATACGGAGGAAAGCTATGTCCAATTCCTTCTGATCCATTTTGCGTTGAGATTCTCTATCCTCTTCAATTGGGTGGAATTCATGTTCCACATGTACAATTGTTGCAGTTAGATCCACAGTGGTGGAAAAATGATTTGGTGGAAGAGAGGAATTATGAACTCTTTGAAATGGTTAAGAGAGTTAAAGCAAGCGTTAAGGCAGCTCAAGAGGAGGGAATTCAAGCAATGGGTCATGTTATCGTAGCGAATGGAGTAGCTAAATTGATGTCTGAGAGGAAATTAGCTCGAATTCCAGGGAATTTAACATGGTTGGAATGGATAGTTTTGACTATGGTAGGAGTTTTTGTGTTTCTGTTAGTAATAAAACTTATCATATATGTGATAAGAAAGAGAAGTACCAAACCTTTTAGATTGGTTATTATTAACAAAATGGATAAAGCCGAGAATGGAAAATTCGGAGTGAGATAGGAGATTTTTTACACTACACTACTTACAAAACACAACCTCACAAACAATGAACACCCGCTTACTGATTTACAACCCCAAGGGATAGGACCCTTTAACATCAACGTTTATTTTAATTTCTTATTTTGGCTCGGAACTGGGGGATTTAATTAGTTAACGAGTTAATTAATTAATGAGTCCAGGCACGGGCAGAAGACTTTTTTAGTTTTTCTTTTCTTAGATGATTGGGGTTCATTTTAAATGCTTACACATAGATGTTAAATGACACATAGTATGCGGGGACATACCATGGGTTGGGTTTGTGTTTGTTATTTGTTTTCTTTTCTGTTTCAATTCTTTTGTCTTCTATGTCTATGTCTTGGTCTACTATTTCTCCTCAACACTATCACTTCAATAGGTTGGCCACCTGGAGATGATGGTGTGGAACTGACGGCCGTAGTTCCAGAGGAGGGACTGAAGATTCACAATCTCATCATTTAATGTTGTTTTTAGTTTTTTATTGTTTTTATTAATAATCATAATCATTAGTATTATGCATGTGATTTACACTTTTTTTAATATACATTTTTTATACTTTTCATATATCATTCATAATCATTTATAATCTACATTTACTGTGGAAGACTTTTAGAGTTTGGGGGACATTGGGGGGAAGTTGAGTGTATTATGTTTCTTTCCGTGGAGCAGAATATACATTTCAATGATTGATGGAGAGCAGATGTTTCTGGAACAGCTATATGTACTGTGTAAGTTCTTTGTTTGGACAGAGAGAGGAAAAATACAGAGAAGCAGAAGGACGATCTTTGCTGGTCCACTCTCTCTCCCTTATGTCTTATATAAATTGGTAAAATAAATAACATATATTGGCAGAATGACTGGTGTCTTTTCATTAAATTAAATAACAAGGGGAAACGAAGATTTTAAATCTACAGTATCTCTGCCATATCTTTGGAATAATAGGAATAGCAAGAGTCAAACACAATGGAAATGGAAGATCAAGTTGAGAGCATTGTATTGTGGGATAATGAATTCCACAGAGTATATGTCAACGCATTCTCACCCCAAGGCGTCACCTTTGACCATGCTTCAATATTTGACGTTTTAGGCGCCCTTTAGCGTCAGTTACATGTTGCGATCCTACGGTGTCATCTAACTGACGCTAAAGGAAAGCGTCAGGTAGATGACACGGTTAGGTTTAGGTGTGGGGTGAGGGTAGGGTACACGCGATCCTAGGGCGTCATCTAACTGACGCTAAAGGGTGCCTAAAGCATCAGATATTGAAGCATTGTCAAAATGCTTCCCAAGGCGTCAGTTAGGTGACGCCTTGGGGGTGGGAATGGGCTGTATCAATATCATCCAGGTATTGCAACAACGCATTCTCACCCCATGCGTCACCTTTGACCATGCTTCAATATTTGACGTTTTAGGCGCCCTTTAGCGTCACTTACATGACACGATCCTACGGCGTCATCTAACTGACGCTAAAGGAAAGCGTCAGTTAGAGGACGCGGTTATGTTTAGGTGTGGGGTGGGGGTAGGGTACATGCGATCCTAGGGCGTCATCTAACTGACGCTAAAGGGCACCTAAAGCGTCAGATATTGAAGCATGTCCAAATGCTTCCCAAGGCGTCAGTTAGGTGACGCCTTGGGAGTGAGAATGGGCTGATTGCAAATGTACTAAACTAAGAGCAGGATGATCAATTCTGAACGTGTTTTTGAAATGGACTACTAATGTGCTTCAACTTAAATGCAGCAATTTAGTCTAGCATTTCAAAAAAACAAATGAGGTTTATAATTAAAGTTGTTTCAAAAACCTAAAGTTGACCTTGAATATTAAAGCTGTGCAGTTCTTCTGCCTCTAATTGAAGCTGAAAATGCAAGGTTGCAAGAGGTTATGCCGGGCAGCTCGGTAATCACAAGTATTATACAAAGTAATGATTTAAAAAAAAAAAAAAACATTTTGTGGAAAGGCAGTACAAACTCAAACACAGCCTCTAATCACCTTGAGATTTCTCCCTTGGGAAACTTCAAGGGCAGAAGCAGAGATTCAAACAGACGATTCATGCTTTCGTGGCAAGTAAATAGCAGCAGGATGTACAGAACTTATTAAAATTCAAATTGCAACTACAATGGTAAAGTATCAAATGAACCATTAACTAAAACTAACAGATACTTTAAAAAGAACATGCCAATACGCAATTACTCAGATAAATTAGTTGAAATGCATTACCAGATATACTGTATGAATCCACCTGCTTGAACATCTCAATGAAAATGTTATACTGCAAGAGTAGATTTTTTCAATAACTGGCAACTATCAAAGCCAAATAATAAACGTGTGCTGACAGGGACCTCTCTGATGACAAAACTGGGAACAGCTGGGAGTGGGATATATTACATTAACACATTTGCTTAGATTAAAATTTGCTGCTATAGGAAAGACTTATTTGTTCTACGGTTATTTCTATTATTTTATTTTAATTCATATTGCATTAACTGTCATTAGAATAACCTTTTTTTAGTATGATGTTCCCATTATGTGTTAAAAAAGAAAAGTAATCGTATTTACTGGATTGTAAAGTTTTTGTTTGGATTGTGAAAGGTGAGTACTGTATACGGATGCATTTTGATCAAATTATAAAAGTTAAAGGTGGAATACCTAAGATTTTTGCATTTAAATATACCAAAATCACAAGGCCAGTGTTATATATTTAGCGAAGATGATAACTTACAATATTCCAAATGTTTCAAACAATGTTTAAATCGCGTGAAAATTGAGATTTTAACCAAGGAAACGGGGCGTGTGAGCAGGGGTGAGCTGGGAGTCGCGAGTCAATCGCATCATATCCGCTTACCTCGGTTTCCGCTCGTACTACGTGTAGTCCTGGACAAATGCGGTAGTTGTAGTTGTGCGTTAGCGTCTATCAAGCAACAAACGTCAGCTTGTTTCGCGCATTTGTTATGGAATGGAGCACAATTATTATTTTCATTTATTCTCGGAATGTGAACTGTTGGCTGTAAAGGGGGTCGCACACCGGACGAGAAGCGCCGCGCCACGTTTATAGGACAACTCCACAGTAACGTTATCGAACACCGGACGCGCACTTTCTCATCAGTGTATGGCCAGCAATATTGTTCTGTTTAATGACAGGAAATGAAGATAATGTCTGTTCTATGTTATGATTGTACTGTACAATTAAATACAATCGTTGCTGAGTCTGCATTCTGAAAACTTTACCTCAGATCATCTGTTCACTGAATGAATTGAGAATCTCACCTGAAAAATCTAATAACATCAGCAATTGTCATTCAAGCAGCTGATTTCTGTAAATGAATGCAAACTAAATGCATATTGAAGCATAGGGCGAAGTCAGGATCCATTAGCAACGATTTGAGACAAAAATTATTAAAAAAAAATGATACAAAACTATGTAAATGGCGCTCTGTGGCGCAGCAGGATTTTGAACACGGTCCTGAGGCGTTGCTGGGCGCCGCCGGTATGTGTACACTTATAGATAATAATGTGTTCGAATTTTAAATATGTGGCGAGACGCGGCGTTGAGCTTCTCGTCCGGATGTGCGACCCAACGATAATTTTGTGAAACTGTAGCTGTGGTTGAATACTTACACAACATGAAAAGATGTGTCAAATGTACATGATTTTTATTTTTATAAAGTTACCAAAAAGGAGGACCAGCCACGTCAACTCCTTGCAAGAGACCTGCCCCTTCAAACCCTCTCCACCATAGCTTCATCCAGTGACTCGTACAGTAACATCTGTGATAACTAATTTACTTTTAAACCTGACTTCTCTTGCGGTTATTTCAGTTTAAGGAAAAACAAGCATGTAAACGCAACATTTATAGAAATCGAACTTTACCTCATCCATGACAACTAATTTTCGATTCCTGTCTCTGACTGATTTATCCACGGTGGAGTTGAAAACAACAGTTCCCATCATTCCGGGTTTCTCCACGTCGTCATCAAGCAAAGCCGTTGTTGTTGTTGTTTTGAATGTAGCGCCATCTAGCGGCATCTAAATCTTAGGTATTGTAGCTTTAAAGTCGGCATGAAATGGAAATTTCAACTTTTCCTCTCTATTATGACGTATATATTGAGTTAAATGACTTATTTAACAAACAAACAAAAATGTTTGGTAATTGGAAAATTGGTTTCTTACGATTGGAAATTGGAAAGTTGAATTGTTGATTTTTGCAGCTAATTCCAGCATTCTCGAATGATTGACAGGTTGCTGGAGGAAAGGGATTATTGTCCCGCCCTCGCGCCGGTGCAAGCGTCATCAGAGAAAAGGATTTTGTGTGAGGGAGCGTTTATGTTCAGGATAAAAATTAAAATAAATAAATAATAATGCGTACTGATAAATCATTTATAATAAACTCTGCAAAATTCCATAAAAAAAGAATAGCCCATTTTGGTTTCATGGTGACTTTAAGAAAATAAATAGGGTCAATTTTGATTTCATGCCTTTGATTTCATATTATCTGAGAGACTTGTTCTGAATGCTCTAGCAACACTAGGCCAGCAGTATTGACCAAAAAATTGAGAGAAAGAGTGTGTGTGTGTGTGTGTCTGTGTGTCAGGTACAGAACTGGGCCAGAGTTTTACACAAAACACAGCACTTTGGCCCGCTGCTACTGTCATCTGCTTCCGCTGCTCTCTGAGCCCATTCATCATTTTTAATGGTGTCTCTCTGCATCCTCTTTTCTGTGAGTGTGTGTGGATTTATGATGGTGTGGATTTTCATGCCTACTTCCGACACACTAAATCCAACCTTTGACCCCTGGGTCATCTCTAGAGAGGAACTGCAGCCTGGACCAATCAATCCTTGTTTGCTTTCAAACACACAAGGGAGAGAAACACACTAGATTTTGAACTGGCTCCTTCTCATTCACATGTCCATACTGGTAATTTTCGCACAAAAAGATTACAGACAAAAAAACAGCACAGCTCACAGTGTGGTGGACAAAGAAGAAACCAATACTCAATGGGGAGGGTAAACAAATGCTGCTAAAATCAATACTGGTTTTGTTTGGGCTTAATTGATATGGGTGTTGTGAGTGAATGAGAAGAGAGTAACAATAACAGAGAGAAAAGAAAGTCACCCCTATGTTTTATAATTTAATCAAGTTTAAATTAACCCCATTTAGGGCAACAATCCGATTTATTTTATCCAATTTTATCCAATTTTAATTTTCATATATATTCAATTCCAATATCCAATTTTAACAATCCATTTTAACAATCCAAGCGCATGGTCTAAAGCGCACGGCACAAACGCACTTATGTCGTGTCTGAAACCACATTTGCTAGTTTAACGATGGGAAAAATGGTCGGCGTGCCCGCCGCATGGTCTAAAAGTGTTATCCCTATTCTCTTAATGAGTAATGGGTGTGTTTTGGGCGCAACGTGCAATAAACCAATCAAAGTCTCATCTCCCAGTTCTCAAAGAAGGTTGTGCTCGCGCCATGACGGATTTGATATTTACATGGTGGAATTTGATAGTGGAAAGACTGAACGCTTTTCCAGAGAGGAAACGGATCTGCTCGTGTGCAAGGTTAAAGTGCGCAAGCAGACCATCTACGGGACAAGCCGGATTCCACCATGTCTTTAGATACACAATAATAATCTTTAACATTTTAATACTTTAATTTTTTAATATTTGGCCAGTTTGTGTGCCGCTGCGCAGAGTGTGGTCACGTGTTGTACCCACCTATAGGCGCACATTATTGACGTGCTCTTTAAATAACAAAAACAAATATTGCGCCATTGACTTTAGACCAGGATTTTGTTGGTCAATGGGGCAGTCTATTTTATTTGCCTCAAAGTAGCAATGCGCCAACAATGCGCCCAAACACTCCTCATTTTCAGACCAGCACACAAGGGTGCACAAATGGGTGGAAATGCATTTGCTATTTAAACAATGTGGCGCAGGATGTGGAAAATGATAACTGCGTCAGGCTGAAAATACCAAAAAAAACTCTTGCGTAACGCCTGGGGCTCCATTGTGTCATATGTATGAGAGAGCGCTAGTCTGGACTGATGAAAATATAAATAAATAAATAAATAAATAAAATAGATAAATTCAATTAAAATAAATAAGACAAAAGAGAAATAAATAAAGGAGAAATATTATAAATAAGAGAAAAATAAAAAGTCAAACAACTCAAGAAATAAAAAAAACAAAGTAATATTATACATAAAAGAAATGAGAACTAATGAAAAAAATAGGGAGCTTTATGATTTAGAAAAATTCAGCTTTGTGGTATTTATAGCACTTTTTTGGAGCTTGAAAGTGGTTAAGTTTCACTATATGGATTGAAGGAGTGGGAACTTTCTACAAAACATCTCTATTTGTTTTAAAATAGGAAAGACACGTGGTTAAAATGACAGAATTAAACATTTTGGGTGAACAATCTATGCAAGGCTGCACAGGTAATTGAACCTACAGCAGAAGTGTGGGCTGGCTTGTATTTTTTGAAGTAGGTCAACATGAACAGGACTGTGCTTTCTCAGGTCACTGCTTCACACAAACTCTGCTCATTCTGAGAGTTGGTCTGAGTGGATTCTTAGCAGTTTTCAATGCGTTACATTGTGAATTAAGTGACTGAAGCCGTTTTGTAAAACACGGGAAACTTCTAGACACTGTCTCTGGGCTGATCCACCTCAAATACATGATTAAGCCAGAGCTTAATAACTGCAGTAAATAAAGTAAAAACAAACTTACAGAGGCAAAACAGAGAGCCCACAAGACTGGGGCTAAATGTAGAGGAGTTATTAATCTACTCGACACACAGACAGATGGGTGATGCTCTCTTCAAACACGCAGCGCACACACACACACACACACACACACACACACCAAAGTCTCCAAAGATCATGAGGCTGTGCTAAGACACGTATACTAATGTGTTTCTTTCAAGTCTGAATGGATCAGAGTCTCCACGGGGTACAAATATCTTCATAATTAGCAAAAGTTAGAGGTAAAATAATTAGGGAAACAAAGTGTGGTATAAGGGTCTTAATTTTATCAATAAAAAAGGCCAAGAATTTCGCAGGAAATTACGTATACTATGTCAGTCACCCGTGTGGGGTCTCGTCATAGTCAAGCGAAAATAGAGAAAAGTTGGTCCGGCTACTTGACACGTGTATAGTGGGGGTGGCATAGGTAGGTTACAGTCAAAACGAGTGAGAAAAGGTTGAGAGAGCATGCTAAATCTCCAACCTCCAGAAAATCACCTGTATTTCCGACCCATAGGTAATTAGCCGAACATCTGCTGTCAACGCAGCAGAGCTCGTAATAAAACAAGAATCAACATTGGCTTGGCTTTTCGAACTGAGGGATTTGAAATGGTGTTAAAGTAACAGAGGCGTGTTTTTTCATTACTCTACAGGAGAGTAGGTATTTTATGGAACAGATAAATTGCCTCTCTAACAGAGCTCATTGTAAAGACTAATTTCATAATGGTTGTTGTAGCACTGTTCTGGAAATGCCATGTTAGTGGGAACAGCTGCAATAGCCAGCTTGAGATCCTTTCCATCTAAACTGGTTAAGCATATTAGGGAATGTTTTATGAGCAGTAGGATAGTCTCTTTCTCTCTTTTAGTTATGAGAAAGAACCATATTCATGCGCAGTCACGCAGAGCCGAAACCAGTGGTACCTTCATTTTTACTTGCATACTGCCACTTCTCATACATTGCCAGTCTGATTGATTGGTAATGACATTGCACTGCGTGAATTACTTCTCATCTCGACAAATCACGTGAATGCAAGCCGGATCGTTCTACCCTATCGGAAGTTCCCTTTCAGTATCTCCCTTTCCACGTCACGTCGGAACATAGCGATGAATTGGGATCCCAATTGAGACACAACACGTAACTTTGAGGGAACGAGAGTTATAACCAAGACTTTCTCTTTTTGGTGCTAATTTGACATTGATGTAAAGGCTAGTTGTGCAAGGAATACCATGTTTCTATTACTTTGTTATTCTGGCAACAGGAGACCAAAAGGACGTACGAGTCAGACACACAGCGTCAATCAGAATAAATCAAATTCTCATTGGTTTCTTTTCATGTCAGTCAAACAACCTCTGGGTAGACCTTAGTCAACAAAAGCTGCTGATAGAGTTCAGTCTGAAGATCTGGCTACATGAGACTACCAGAAAAAGTAACACTTCTATGAGTAAATTATGTAACGTGCAGTGGTGGAATGTAACGAAGTACAAATACTTCGTTACTTTACTTAAGTACATTTTTCACGTATCTTTACTTTACTTAAGTACAATAAATAGTGCCTACTTTTTACTTTTACTTCGTTACATTTTGCAGCAATTATTATACTTTCTACTCCACTACATTTCTACAGCTTCTGTTACATTTTCGTTACATTTTCTGATCAGTTTTTCCCCTGCCAAAACGTAATCTGACCGTCCGTTCGTTGCACGTTTGTCTCACCAGTGACGTTTGGTTGCCATAGATACAGTATATCAACCCGGTCACACTAAATGCGTCTCACGCGCAGTGTGTTTATCATGCAACTCATACGCGAAAATTTGTTTTTACGTGCATAGGAAACACACCGTGTGTAATATATGTTTGGTTTGGTTAGGATTATGGCAAGCCAAGAGGTTCAGAATTACACCATAAATGAATCGCGTTTACTGCCATAACATTTAACATTTATAGTTATTAACATATAGTACTAAGGATAAGCATGATATTGCCTAATTGCAAGCTTGTTTCAGAAATGGTGACATTTTTTTTCCATCATTATTGAACATCATTATAGGAGTAGGCTATTAGGTTGAATGAGTTAGAATTAAATGTTTTATTAATCATTAGAAAATAGACATTAAGATAATAAATTGTTATGCAAGTACTTTTACTTTTAATACTTAAAGTACATTTAAAATAAAGTACTTTTTACTTTTTACTTAAGTATGGTTGTCATTGTGTTACTTCTACTTTTACTAAAGTAAATATTTCTCTGGGTATTTGTACTTTTACTTAAGTACTGAGATTCAATCCTTCTTCCACCACTGGTAACGTGTTAGTGCAAGTAACGTTCCCCAACACTGATCTGCATGTGATACACAAGCCTTGAAGCTTTCATAATTAAAACTTAGCCCCTGTTTGCCATCTTAGTCTCGCAGCAGCAGTCATGGTGATCTTTGTTTATTGGATTTGTTGGATTAATAAGCGTTAACTTCATTCTGTCACCATTTGAGACTCTGAGCTGACAGTCTAACAGAAGGTGTGCAGGTGGCAGGAGGCAGTCAACCTCTGACCTTCATTCATAGGCATAACATCCTCCAGGCAAAGAGTGGGTGATCAGCGAGATCTCTTACAGTTAATGTGACAGCACGTGCAGCTCAATCTCCGGATCCTGCTGGGAGGTTTATTTCATGATTAAAGAAAGTGGACACATTTTTGTCTTAGAGAGACACACAAACTACAGTCAAAACAACTCAAAAAAGTGTTTAAAATGTTGAAATAAAGCACACAAAAACACGTACACTTTCTTTTTTTTTATACCTAAAATACTTATTTAAATATAAATAAATAAATAAATATAATAAGCAAATGAAAACAAATAACTCAATATATTGACTTAAACACGTAAACAAGTGACACATGGAAATCAAATATACAGAAATTATGGGTCTATCTCTCTGTGTTGGCTAATCATACAATTAACTCAGAGCAAAAGCAGAGCCATTTATCAGAGCCACAATGAATAATGAATTTTCTAAAATTAAACACATAAAACATTCATAATTAAGGTCATTAACCATTTTCAGGGTTAATTGGTGTTTCGTTCACCTCAAATGTGTGTCAAATAACCTTTTTTTTTTTGGAGAAGGTTACCCATTTGGATGGTTTCTTTAATTAGCTAGTGACGCTCCTGACCGTCAGTATCATGACAACCACTCTTCTTTCTCATTAAAAATAAGAGTTGTACTATATAGACATGAATCTACCACAAAGCTCTAACTCATTTAAAGGGTTAGTTCACCCAAAACTGAAAGTTCTGTCAGTAATTACTCACCCTCCTGTTGTTCCAACCCTGCAAGACTTTCGAACACAAATTAAGATATTTTTGATTAAATCTGAGAGCTGGATCACTCCTCCATAGGCTTCTCTGTAAAGTAAACTTGCCGGCCCAGAAAGTAAAGACAATGTTTAAAATAGTCTACTGAGTGACTACAGAGGCTCAACCATGTTGTTAAAACTTAAATCAAGTTTATCAAGTGACAAGAATACTTTTTGTGCACAAAAAACAAAACAAAAAAAAAAACGAAACAAATATGACGACTATTCAACCATTCATTTTCTTCTCTGTGGGCCTCTGAGTGAGTTCACGTAGTGTAACTGGTTTGTACATCAGAATGTAAGCTCACTATTGTCCAGTACTTATGGCCCTTTTCCACTGCTGGTATGGCTCGGTACGGCTCAGTATGGTTCAGCTAGCTTCGCTTTTCCACTGCTGGTACGGCTCAGTACAGTTCGGCTCGCTTCGCTTTTCCACTGCTGGTACGGCTCAGTACGGTTCGGCTTGGCTCGCCATGATTCGGCTCGCTTGGCTTTTCCACTGCTTGTACGGCTCAGTACGGTTCAGCTCGGCGCGGCACGGTTCGGCTCGCTTCGCTTTTCCACTGCGTGTTACGACTCGGCTCGGTTTACTTTAGATCGGTTTGCTTTTCCAGTGCAGTTGGTACCGTTTCAAAGTGGGTGGGAATGGGATTATAGTCTCACCGTTATAGTTTATCCACTCCTCGGCAACCAAGAGAGGAACGCCTGCACTTTGTCCACTGACCACGATTCAGCCATTTATTTTTTGGAAGTATTCTTTCTTTCGTTTTTCTTCTTCAAGCAAGTCAAGCAAGTTGTTTTAAAACAGGTGCTGCAGCGGTGGCTGTTTAAATTTAGCGGGTTTGATGTCTCGCAAATACAGTGATGCTGGTAGTAACAATTCTGTCTGACCAATCAGTGATCTGCAGTGTGTTCATGTCACATTTTATTATTGGTACGGTACGCTTGGAACCTCGACAGATGTGGTACCATTTAAAGCGAGCCGTACTGCACCATGCAGTGGAAAAGCGCCATCAGTTACACTGTTATGCCTGGTTCAGATTACACGATTTTTTTTTGTCTGTTACGATAGTCACTGTGTCAGATTACACGATTCTGACTCCTAATATCTTGTCGTGTCGTGGACAAGACATGTCAGACTACATGTTTCTTCCTGACCAGTCATCGCATGCCGTTTTTAAGAGAAGGCGAAACTAGTAGCGAGTGACTTCTGGAAACGAACATAAACAAACAATGGATGAAGCGGTGAGTGTTGTATTGGCCGTCCTGTGTTTAGAAAAAGGTAAAAAAAAAAGGAAAGAAAACCCGACAATGGACACGTTCCTGGATTGCTCGAAGACGACAATATGGGCTGTCAATCCTCCAAAGAGAACTTGAGGTAAAATATTGTTTCCTTGTATATTTTTACTTTTAGTTTTAACATTAGCACCATCGTCTCTCTTTCATTTCGCCATTTTTGAAAGTTGTGTACAGAAAAGCTTCTGTGCTCCTATTGGTCAACCTCATACATGTGACGGAACCGTCATGGATGACCGTTAAAAAAATTAAACATGCTAGTCTTTTTGTCGGGATGTCGTAATGCATCGCAGATGCGACGTAGGTTGTTGCCCACTATGACACACTATACGAGATGATACGATCAAATCTTGCGTCCCGACGCACATTGGCGTTGACGAATCCTCACGACACCCAGTGGTGGAAAGAGTACTGAAAAAACATACTCAAGTAAAAGTACCATTACATTCCAAAAAATGTAGTGTGAGTAGAGTAAAAAGTACTTGTCCAAAAAACTACTTGAGTAAGAGTAAAAAAGTAGCTTATTTAAAAGTACTCATGAGTAGTGAGTAGTGAGTACTGAGGTGCGGTTTCTAACCCTTATAATAAACACTGTGCACTACAATTTATAAATTTAAAAAAATGCACATACTGGAATTCACATTATATTTTGTTCTTTGTAAGAAAGATTGAAGAATATCTATCATCCATCTTTTTAAAATGCATCAAATCAGTACACTCATCACCATTTAAATCATATTATTTGGGGGGAAAAGCATTTAAAATTAGGCGAAAAGCCACTGGGCCTGAGCATGTTATTGTTGCACATAAAATATCAATATTCATAACTGTGCAAAGAATTCAAAGACCTTTAGAAACTCATATGATAGTTCAGCATCACACACCAAGAGATATGGGTAAAATAAAATAAAAAAATACCCAATTTCTCTCCAAAATGGTACCAATGTTAGTGTTTTGATAAATGAGAATCACTAATATTATCATATTACCTCAACTAATGCACTGAAAAAGGCTAAGATAGTGAGCTAACACTAATTACACACTTTTATTCCATGCTATTAAATATGTTACAATTTAAACGTAAATGCATTGTTCTAGAAGGATGGCATCATCCCTTACATTTTACACAGCTACATTTACTCACATTGTAATGCTATTATCAGCATTAAATGCTGATAATATAATTTGTAAGGAAAATTGTGCATTAAATAGGGAAGTTATATCCAGGAAACTTTTACAAAAGAAACAAACACACTTTGTCTCTGAAGTCTCCGCTAAGCTGTTTTATCAGCAGCATCCACAAAAAAAAAAAAAGTTCAGCATGAAAAATGTTTTTGCGCAAGTGCACTTGCCAAATGAAGACGGATCATATAATGGATCAATCAAAAAACGCTGTTTATTAACGAGCTGTGCTAATTTCTTATTAAGAAATGCAGTTCAAGTTAACGACATGGTGCACTGATTCTGAATCTGGCGGCATGGCGAGCGCGAGACGCGGCAGTGCACAGATCGTGACGCGCGTCTCTCCTGTGATTGTGAAATGGGAGCGGGAATTCACCGCATTATGAACTCGTCTCGCAATTCCCCCAACCTCAGACCAAATGTTAGGCAATGTAGACAGGCCAGCCTATATAAATATCATATTAAGCAGAAATGTGAAATGTACCGTAGCATATTAGAGCAAGACGCTGATATCTGGAATTGATGCGTGATGAATGCACTTCACCGCAGTCACGAGTAACAGCATGATTAGGCGGTAAGTTTTCTATGCTTAATTTGAATTGATGACCGTCACGAGACCGATTACTCGATCCAATCACGTTGATGGATAAAAATAAAATTAAAACAAGCATTTAACGAGTAACGGCCACAAACAGAAGGAAAATAACGGAGAAAAAGTACCGATACATCACTTAAAATGTACTCAAGTAAAATTACACAATTTTAAACTTACTCAAAAAAGTACAATTTCTGAAAAAAACTACTTAATTACAGTAACGTGAGTATTTGTAATTCGTTACTTCACACCCCTGATGACACCCTACGTCAAACCGATCAAAATCATGCTCAAATCGTGTAATCTGAACCAGGCGTGTTACTTAAACTCACTATAAGGCCCACACAGAAGAAAACGAATACTTGAATACATGTTTGGGTGTTTTTGCGCACAAAAAGTATTCTCGTCACTTGATAAACTTATGTTTGAGCCACTGTAGTAATTTGGACTATTTTAAACATTGTCTTTACTAACTTTCTGGGCTGGCAAGTTTCAATTACAGATAATCCAAATGGAGGAGTGAGACAGCTCTTAGATTTAATCAAAAATATCTTAATTTGTGTTCTGAAGATGAACAGGGTTGGAACAACATGAAGGTGAGTAATTACTCACAGAATTTTCAATTTTGGGGGAACTAACCCTTTAACGACAACAAAAATAAATAAAAATCAGATTATGCTGATCAGGCACACTTATTATTATGATTACTAATGTTTAAATACAAGCCTGGTGGATTTACTTTAAAACACCATCAGGTACAGGTATGAAATTTCCAAACATGGATTTTGTCTAAATCATAAAGCCCGTTGGATTCGTAGGAAAGGCGGTCCCAGGGCGGCAAGGTGAAGCTGACTGCTCAACAGGCCAATGTAGAGTTACAGGCCTGGAGGGTCTGTGAAGAGCAGCCTGTTCTCATGGAAATGTGTCTCTATAACACGCATTGTGTAATTTATATGCGTTTTTACTTGCATTTTTCGCGTGCATTTGATGCGCAGTTCATTTGCGTGTAATACACACGCACCCCACACCACTAATTCTACCCAAACGTATAATACACACGCACCCCACACCACACCTAAACCTACCCTAACCAACCAATGCATATCATATGCACATAAAAACAAATTACAGACAATTAGACATGTGCCGGTATTCGGTAATGCGATAAATCGCGGTAATGAATATGCACGATATTGTTATAAATATCGTGATAATACCGTATACCGCAATAAAAGCTCAATCAATTAACCGCAGCATGAAAATTTGATACCGGCACATGCCTACAGACAATACACGTGCATGCTATAAGACGCATTTTGTGTGATCGGGTTGATATGTGGTCAACAATCCAAGGCTGGGCTTGCAAATGCAGATCGCAGGCGAATAACTGCTGACCAGGCAGTGCAGGCAAGAGTGAACACAGGCAGGCTTAACAGGCTTTTACACATAAAATTCATGAATGGCTCTCTTGACCAACGGCAGACTTGGAACAGGCAGGTATAGAAACACTTTTAAAACTTCACAAAACCATTTCTGACTACTTTCTAGTGAAACTTTCCAAAGTTTTTCCCTTTAAGAGTGACTGATGTTCTGGAGATAACCGTTGCATTGATACAACATTCTTTATTTTCTTCTAAAAGTTTTGAAGACACACAAAGCTCCTTAGATTAATACTTTTCCCAATGAAAATTCGGAGAAAAGCTTGATTCACTTATTTTTCAGATCCCCATTAAATCCCTATAGACTCACCCACTCCGCCATCACAGGAGTCTACCTACAGCCGCTGAAGAGCGAAGCAAGAACTCGCCCTGCCAGAAAGCTTTATCACATCTTCATGACACATAAAGACGCTTGCCCTAATCTCTTCCTGAAAAGCGTTTGAACTTTACCTCTCTGAGCTGGCGGTCTTCTGAGAGCAGCTGAGCTCTGACTGATAAAGCACAGCATATGTCTGAGGTGAAGGGTCAAGCCATTAAATCACACTCTTATCTGCCGACACAATGAAAACATACCTCCGTTTCTCTTATTTAAAAAAATCTGAGATCTGAACCATCCGAAACCCAACAAATACCTTTGACTGTGTCATCTATATTTCAATATCTTAAAGTCAGTTTTTTGTTTTACAATATAATTTTAAAGTCAACATGAAATGGTATTTGTTTTTAAATTAATTAACCAAAAAGGACAAGCGTAAACTTGACTTTATCCATTGAGAATTGAAGATCGGATTGGGAAAAGTGGCAGAGCATGATGATTGATTTTGATTTCCAGGGAACACACATGTGGGCAAAATGTATGGCTTGAATTTATAAATAAAGCTTTAATAACTATACAAACATGTGCAAAGCTTAGCTATTCATGTCTGACAAATACATAAATTATGAAGAGTTTATTTTCGTCTTTGGAATAATATGCACCAATTATTAATCACGGACAAGTCCGGGAAAGTACATTTAATTTCATGTTGATTTTAACTCAACTCAAAATGTCTCCCTTGGTCAGTTTACTGCGAGTATGTCTGGTATATGCATGGCATTATCCATATCAATGGTTAGGACTTATAATGAACCTCTGTGATACGGATCAGTCGGCTTCTAGGTGGTACAAAGACAAACCTTTTCTGTGACATTTCTGAAGTCTGACAGAGTAATCTAGACAAACTTCAAGTCCCTTGAAATATGAAGCAGATTTTTTGAAGAATGTCGACATTCTTAAAACATTAACATTAACATTAACATTCTTAAAATATCTTTTGTGTTCAGCAGAAGAAAAAAAATTCATACAGGTTTGGAACAACTTGAGGCGGAGTAAATGATGACAGAATTGCGTGAACTATCCCTATGAGGCAGGTATCTCTCTATCTCTCTCAATGACAGATCAGATTGAAAGCCCATCTTGGACCAGGATGGGAACATAAATGACCACCTAAATCAAGTTAAACCAGAATTTTCCAGTAGAGTTCTCAAAAAACATGTCTAAGATATAATCCATTATCTCTTTGCCTATGTAGTACAGTAGGTGTGTGATCTAGAGAGAAGAGGCCTAGCACTGACGTGCCACAAGAGCAGACAGTCTCATTCACACGGCCCAAGAAGAGAGATGAGCATTTAGACAAACAAATCATTTCAGCTCAAGATTGCTCCGGCAGCACAGAGCTGTTCCATTATCACGCCTCGGCTATCTGGGTAACGCTCAATTACAGTGTCATTAGGCTGAAGAGTGGAGCTGCCAGGACTGGGAAATGGGGGGCTGACGAGAGAGAGATTGAGGGATACACTGAACAAAGAAGATGCTAGAATAGATTTAAAGAATCAGGTTTTGATCAGTAAGGCCAGGCTTTGCTAAACCATTTCATTTTAAATCCAAGCAAGCAAATGTTCAAAAACCTGTATTCCCAGGCTATGTATATATACTGCACAGCTGAAACTAAACTTTCTGTACTGATGATTTTAAATCAAGAACTAGAGGTGAATTTTGAATGTATAAGATAAGCTAAAGCTATAGACCATTTCACAAGATGTAAACAACGCCCAGAAGCACTTCCTGTTTCAGTTTTTTAACACTACATAAAAGCTGGGATGAAATACAACCAACAGAAAATTTAAAACTAAATCAAAAAGTTAAACAAACATCTTTAAGATGTTTTCTTTACATGTGAAATAAAGAAAACAGTTACAAACTGAAACAGGAAGTGCTTCTGGACCAGTGTTGTGTGAAATGGTCTGTAGGCGAAATAAAAACTTAATGTTGATTAACCCAGGGTGGTTTGAACTAGTTTTTTGGAAACCAGTATTCACTGGCTATTTAAGCAGTAGTACAAGGTAGTGCACTATTCCACTTTTGTTTCCATATCCATGAACATAAAACCAACCCATAACAGCGCAAATACAATTTCAACACAAAAATCTGCCACTTAAAATCCATTTTTTTTAAATCCAAGCAATACAATGGCACTTATAAACACTCTGCGCATTAATCATGTCATATAAACATATGCAAACATATTAAACAGTATGAAAATCAAGCCTGAAATTAATCAAACAAACTAATTTGTACCATATGTAATCAAATCCTTTTAGCAACACATTCACCAAATGAAACTGCATTAAAAACAATATAAAATGACACCAACCCCAGGTTTTGTCGGGTAAATCCACATACATTCTCGAGGAGAGTAAACATCCAGAAAGTTTTTTCCAATCATGTCCAACTTCTCTGGCATCTATTTATAAACCACACCCACTTATCTGTTGCTGTTTAGCTTTGATTGCCTTATAAAGTAGTCAATATAATTTTCAAAATAGTAGCACACTTGTTGTCTGAAGTAATTACAGCATTCTGATGAAAATGAATCTTTCTACATAGACAGCAATTCAAATTCAACAGCGTATTCTTACAAAATGGCACCCTTTTCCACAATTCTGACTATTGCTTAGATAGAAAGTCAGAATTGCAAGATAATTATTCACAATTACCCTTATTTTTTATATAGCTTCCATAATATTCAGCTATCAGTCTTTGTCTCATCCATACTGATTGATTAATAATTATAATAATTTGTTACATTTATATAGAGCTTTTCTAGGTACACAAAGTGCTTTACATATACACACATACCCAACATACATCAGCTTATTGGTGGAAAGGAGACAGTGATTTAGTAAGCCAATTTAATATTAGAATTGATAGATTGATTGGTCAATCGTGCATGGCACAATGCCGAAATGTTCGCTCATCACACATTTTGCACTGGGACTAGACCTGGTTTCATAACACATGCATGTCATCTTGAGTCTAATTGTTATGAAAATTATTTTTTTTCAAACAACAATTTTTGTTAATGTTTTAGCCCCATTTTGTACGATATATTACAGCTGTATATTTAAATATTAAATGTTTATATTCAGAGGGAACTCTAAAGTCTTTCCAACAGATTGTGGAGCAATATAAACTATCAAAGTCAAATTTTTACAAATATCTTCAGTTGCGACATTTTCTTAATTTAAAGACAGACAAAGGAGAGTTAAGAATGGACATAACAGAGATTGAATACATTTTATTAAATCTCATCTGTCTAAAGGGTTCGATATCAAGGACATATGACATCTTGTCTAGTAATTGCACCTCTACCTTACTGGGACTGAAGGAAGTCTGGGAGAAGGACATTGGTCAAAACATTGAAGATAATGACTGGACTATTGTATGTGAGAATGTGTACCCTAAATGCACCTCCCTTGGAATCCATGAGCTCAATTTCAATTTCAATTCTTTAATAGAATATATCTTACGCCGATGCGTATTAAGAAGATGTTTACCAATGCTACAGGCTTGTGTTTCAAGTGCAATAAGGATAAAGGTACATTCATGCATTGTTTTTGGCACTGTGACATAATTTTGTCATACTGGAAGAAAGTACATAGTGTAATGGAAGACCTTCTTGGACTACATTTCGATATGACCCCAGCTTTGTATCTATTAAATCTCAATGTGAACATTCTGTTTAAAAAAGATGCAGTAACACTATTTGTGATACTGGTATAATTTGCTAAAAAATGCATTTTGTTACTTTGGTCTGCATCGCAGGCTCCATCCTTCAAAATGTGGATATTACAAATCGCTGCATGGTTACCACTTGAAAAACTCACTTACGATAAACATAAACAATCTGACAGATTTTGGTCCATATGGTCCTCCCTTTGGGATTATATAAAGGAACTCCCTTAAAGGGTTAGTTCACCCAAAAATGAAAATTAAGTCATTAATTACTCACCCCCATGCTGTACCAACCCCGTAAGACCTTCGTTCATCTTCGGAACACAAATAAAGATATTTTTGATTGAATCTGAGAGCTGGATCAGTCCTAGATAGACTGCCTAAGGGACTGGCTCTTGACGGCCCTTAAAGTCATTAAAGAAAATGTTTAAATATTCCATGTGCCTACAGCGGCTCAATTATAAGTTTATCAAGCGACGAGACTACTTTTTGTGCGAAAAAAACATAAATAACGACTTTATTCCACTATTCCATTACTTCCTTATGGGCGCATGCGCGAGAACTGAGACGAGGACGTTCACATTCGTCTACTTCTTGTTACCGGCTGCTCACCGCTTAGGAGTTTTACCGCCACCTACCGTATAAAATGATGATCCATATATAAGGCGCTCCGGATTATAAGGAACACTGTCGTTTTTTGAGAAGATTAAAGGCTTTTAAGTGCACCTTGTAGTGCGGAAAATACGCTAATTGAAAAGCGTATGTACAGCGCGCATCTTCCTCTGCTTGTAAACAGAAAGTTTTGCGCTTCCAGCTATATCAGCACATCATCTTATACGGTAGGGGGCGGTAAAACTCCTAAGCGGTGAGCAGCCGGTAACAAGAAGTAGTCGAATGTGAACGTCCTCGTCTCAGTTCTCGCGCATGTGCCCTTAAGGAAGTAATGGAATAGTGGAATAAAGTCGTTATTTATGTTTTTTTCGCACAAAAAGTAGTCTCGTCGCTTGATAAACTTATAATTGAGCCGCTGTAGGCACATGGAATATTTAAACCTTTTATTTAATGACTTTATGGGCCGTCAAGAGCCAGTCCCTTAGGCAGGCTATGTAGGACTGATCCAGCTCTCAGATTCAATCAAAAATATCTTTATTTGTGTTCCGAAGATGAATGAAGGTCTTACGGGGTTGGAACAGCATGGGGGTGAGTAATTAATGACTTAATTTTCATTTTTTGGGTGAACTAACCCTTTAACTTCCAATCTAAAGGATGCTAAGTCAATGTGACCTTGTTTATGTGTGGTAGTTATTTTAATTTTTTTTCAATTATTACTGTCTTTTATGTTGTGTACACCTTGTAATACAAATAGAACTTTGTTGTGATTCTGTAAATGTAAATTATTTTCTATTGTGGGCAAACAATAAAAAAAATAAATAAATAAAAAAAATTAAATGTTGTCAGTGTGTTCTGTGGAGAACACAAATGCGGACGGTACTACAGCCAGTGACACGTAAACAGAATAGACAGGCAGGATGATAGCCAACGCATTGACCTTCTGATTTGAGCTGAGACCTTTACCAGTGACTAGCTCCTCGAGTCCTCGCTCACACAGAAACACAGCACTAGCTTCACATCACTACGCTCACCACTCGGCCATCCCATAATCTTCCTGTTATCTCCATGACAGCATGCAAAAGGGCTCGAGGACAGGAGAACGCCACTAAATGTCAGAGCTTGACACCAGACGTCATTTTGCAAACAGCAGACTTGATACTGTTGTGGTGAAATGAAATATTAATCTATGAAGACACCAGAGACCGATTCTGACAGTGGTTTTAAAAAGTTTAGCTTTTTAAGAAATGCTTAAAAATGAAATACTCTGACTCCTAAAGAAATGTTGCTTTTATCTTTTGCTACTGTAAGCCTGAAACTATGCCTGCGGGGCACACCTCAGGCAGGTGTGATCATATACTGCGTTTAACGAACTCTGCACAGTTGTATACTGGGTAATTCACTGAATTGGAAAAAGCTGAACTACACACTTTTCTCTTGAACAAACTTAGTGGTGCTTACTGTAGAGCCAAATGACCAGGGTTGCCAGGTTTGCGTAAAAAAACAGGCCAATTGCTAATCTAAAACCCAGCCAAAACTTGACCTAGTTCAGCCCCACCTCTGGATCTAATGGGTGGAGTTTAATCTAATTAGGTTTAGGGTGTCTGGATGTCAAGCTCCACCCATTGGCTCTGCAGCGAACAGCCTTTCCAACAAACTAAATCACTCTAATATTACTTTGCTGATGGTGATGCCACATTAGGTTGTAAACCACATAGTGGATGATACATACACTGTAAAAATTATATGATCATAAGTTATAACAATTTTTTTTTTACATTGCTTTAACTCATCAAAATAAGTCATTTTTTAAAGTCAGTTCAACACAATTTAGGTCGAGATGACTTAAACAGTCAAGTTGATTGTACTTAAAACTTTTAATGTACAGTGCACACTCTAAAAATGATGTGTTGGATTTACTTAAAATATATATTGACAATTTTTGCATCATACTTTTCAAGTAATTCCATCTTGGAATAATTTTACTTAAAATTAACAAGGAAACCTTAGTTATATGTACTTAAATATTTGAGTTCACGCAACATTCTTTACATACACTAATGTGATGCATATATTTTTAAGTAAAGAATTTTGCGTTTCAACTGAAATGGTGCAAAAATGGTGCATATACATTTTAAGTAAATCCAACACAGTGCAGGCCATGCGAGATGGTTAACGAACGCTCGTTTTAAAGCGGGAATGCAATTCATTTGCTCATGGTGACACCGATTTAACCGCCTATAATAATAGCTATTCTTTTTTTCCCGACCATATGTAACCGATCCGGTTATGCCATTTGGAGTTTGCTACACTCACCGGGTATAAATTATTAACGGTCTGAAGTACACAAATAACGAAATATGCAATCATCGTCAATTATGCTGTGTTAAAAGGATAATATTCGTAAATTAAAATTTTGTCTCTTTGACCTAGACATTTCAAGCTTCACCATTGAAATACTTTTAGTTTCTTGGTTACATGTCATTTTGCAGACACCTTTTCCAAAGTGACTTTTTGACACCTGAAACTAATTGCATTGAAGGTCACTCTGGAGCAGCCTGATATTAAACGCTTTGCTCATAAAATTTTTTTCCTATTTCTCAGAGATACAGAATATGTCGCTCGCTGCACATGACCCTAAGGGTCCACCAATCAGAGGAGAACAAAGAACTGGGACACTGCCAGTTTCTGATTAGCAATTCAAAGAAAGTTCTGTCAAGTTAGAGTCGTGTCTCTTAAAGTCCCCCTGTAGTCAATATTGTATCCCTTAAAACTCATCTTTGATCACCAAAATGACATATTTAAAGTTTTTTCTCTCATGCCTTAAAATAAATTGAATGTAACCCTACACCCTTGCCTCATTTGATATAAGCAGTTCTATAAATATGCAAATCAGCCCCGCCTCCACTCACGCACACCAGCTCAGAGATCCACTCACTCACGCGATTGGTTACAAAGTAGTTTGTGGCCCCAGAAACACCAGCGATTGTCTTTGTCACTGCATTCTTAAAGAGAAAATATTCAGCAATGGTGTTGACATGAATTTACACATGGTTTGTCTGAAAGCATATTAAAAACTCCCCATAGACATATAAACAACATTAAAAGCTCGATTTTCCCCACAGGGGGACTTTAGGAGTTTGCACTGCTGGGTCTAGAGAGATAGAGTAATTGGCCATTCACAATACCATGCCAAAAGATTCTGACTTCATAAAATGTCCGTAATGAGTTTTCCAAATTCTTTTATTCTTGCACTCTAAAAAACGCTGGGTTGTTTTCACCCAATTTTGGGTAAAATACGGACAAACCCAAACGTTGGGTTAAAAAATGTAATTAAAAAATTTTACCCAATGGCTGGGTTTGTCAATATTTCACCCAAAATTGGGTGAAAACAACCCAGCGTTTTTTCAGAGTGTGGTCATTATTGCTCATACCTGGGGATAGAGATTTCAACAAACCTCTTCACTCTTTTTAATTGTCACTGGTCAGCATGTGACTATTGTGCGATTGAAAAGCAATCAGGCTCATGAATTTCACATGAAGACAATAAAAGGAGCTGGAAATGATCTAAATCCAAAATGTTAGGGGTATCCAGTATGCTATCACTTAGAACCTTCCAGAATAGAAAGTTTTGCACAAGAAAGTACCACATCTTTCCCCAAAAAATGTCAAATCTAGTTATATTATATATGCACTATTATTTTCCCAATAACAGGAACTATTTTCTTGTTTTGATGCTTTTCAAGCATACGACAAATGTTGAAGAAATGACATGCATTGATAAAAAGCGCCGTACTATTTGCATCTTTTAATGAACGCACCACAGAGCCAGCTCTTGATCAGTCATCGCTCTCTTTGTTTTTCTCTTCTAAACATTTCAAAGACAGCTGCTCATTTTCATACTTAATCTGATATTCAAAACAGGGCCACAGAGGGCAGACTCGATTAAACTCTCTCTCTCTCTTCCCCCCATATTTCCATTTTCCGTCCCATAGACTCTGACTCGCTATCAAATTGTGTTGAGATCCTGTTAAACTGCAGTGAGGTCCTGTTACTTGCCAATTTCTCAGTCAATGATTTTTCATTTTCCCCTAAGTCCCTGGATTCAGAGCTTGTTGGAGAGCTGATGGATGGGCCAATCAGAGTGTATGTATGTGTGTGGTGGGGACAGGCGGGGTCAGTCTAGGAGAGGGAGTGATCCGTGACCTGTCGGCTGACAATGGCGGGAGGGGGGTGGCTGGGCGCTCCAGGCATCTGGAAAGCAAACAACAGCATTAGGGAATGCAAATTGAAACTGCAGACAAGCTGGAAAGGCTCTATCACAGACGGAAATGTAGCACATCCTTGTCTCCTTATTGAAATATATCAGCGAACACTTTGCCCTAAGGGATGTTTAGCATTACGAATAACCTGCGTGGCATAATCCGTATCTGTGCCAGTGAATATTCAGCGAAAACATAATTCCCTCCCGTGAGTGACTGCTGATATATTACCTGTTGCCGAGCTCATAGCCTTCGGAGCGCAATTTGTTTATGTCAATCAAATGTAAATACAGCATTTGCCTCTCATTTTCACATCTTGCCTGCAGTTAGCCTCGAATATTTTCGGGAGCAATGAAGTCAGCAAATCTGATTCTGAAAGAAAAATCAGATTCGAAAAATTAGATCTCATTAACGTCTCAAATTTTTCTCCTAAAAATTAGGTTATACTTTTGCTTTTGCTTGACTTTTGCATGAGTCTCCTGCTTCTACACTTGTCTCCTGATTTAAAAACACACACACACACACACAAAAAACTCTAACACTCTCACAATCGATCTCCTTTAAAGTTTAGAAGAGATCTCAGTGACATGACACACTGTGCTCGGATTTTTCTTCTTACCTAAACTCTGGATCGCTCACATATGTCTCCTTTAAGGATTCAGAAGAGATTAGGAAAAGCAACTACTGAGCAATATTTTTTTCCCCCCTCTGGGCCAGACCATTTCTGACTCAAGAGATTCACCAAAAAGTTTTCTTTTTACTTGACAAAAGAGCAAGTCTGGATAGTTTTGAATTAGAATATGGAAAATTGACTTCATACTGTTGGGCTCCACCAGGTTGATTTAACAAATAATTTGGAGAGAAAAAGGAAACCATGAGCATGTGACATGAGCATCCGCACACCCCTCTAAATCCTTAATTTTACAAATAATACGAAAGCTGATGCACTCCTGAAATAAAGAATGCAATTTTTTTAATGTAATTTTTAAATTAAATATAAGCTTTGTAATGGAACCAAGCTCATTTCAGATTAGACCATTAAATGTTTGTGTGTGTGTGTGTGTTTGTGTGTGTGTAACAGTATGAAAGTGTGTTTGTACTTTAATATTCTTTAGAGAGTTTGTGTGCCAGCAAGTTTAATAGATTTTTAAGACTTTTCTGAGACTGATTAAATTTAGAATGACACACTACTATTCATACTACAGTATTTCTGTATAATAGCCTAATATCAGCCCATTCTCACCCCCAAGGCGTCACCTAACTGACGCCTTGGGAAGCATTTCACCATGCTTCAACATCTGACGCTTTAGGCGCCCTTTAGCATCAGTTATATGACACCCTAGGATCACGTGTAACCCTACCCCCACCCCAGACCTAAACCTACCCACATCATCTGACTGACGCTTTCCTTTAGCGTCAGTTAGATGACGCCATAGGATCGCGTCATGTAGCTGACGCTAAAGGGCGCCTAAAGCGAATATTGAAGCATGGTCAAAAGGTGACGCCTTGGGGTGAGAATGTGTTGCTAATATACATTTTTCTGTGTGAATAGATAACCAACTACATTAGAATACATATGGCTAGACCGAATAGCACATTCGTAATATGCTAAATCATAAATCAGATGTATAACTATGTAAAATAACATACCGATGTCCAGCTATCGTTTTAAATAGTACATTGTTTAATTTGTCGTTTAATGTGATCTAATGGCGAGAATTTTCACGTGAAGAAATACATAGATACAGTCAGGAAGAGTTTCAACTACCTGGACGTTTCTGAATGGTTAGTGGATACACGGATGGAGTTGTGGAGTTCGATTCGACTTTGCATGCACATGTCATGTTTAACTTTTACACAAGTTGACAGTTCTGAGGTCTTTATAAGATATCTGTGACATTTTTTGGTCAAATAGTGTTCTGTGTTCGTCTGTGCAGCCGACGACAGATCAGTTTGAATGGTTTGCTCCAACTTTGAGTTTGAACTGGACACTGTTGTAGCTTGCCAAAACCAAATGGTGGTGCCACAGGTGGAAATGCAAACGGGATGGTTATAGTATAATAATATCCCCTTCCTACGTCAGAAGAAGGGGAGCAAAATCAGATATTTTCACGTTTTCAGGGTTGGTAGATGCACAGGGGACCCAATTATAGCACTTAAACACAGAAAAAGTCATATTGATATGTCCTGGAATGTCCCCTTTAAAAGAAGCCGCTCCTTAAAAACAGATCATTAAAGATGGTCAGAATGAGGGTTGAAAGTAATCATTTTTACACACACACAGAGATATATTTATTTGAGAAACATCCTGTTTATATATATATATATATATATATATGTTGAAGTGTTTGTGTGTGCAAAAAAACAATCCCTTTAACATATCTTAATTAACTGATTTATCACACCCTCAAGACTTAAAAGATTAAACAAAAAATTTGACTAACAATTTCTGCCCAGTTTAGACTATTTTTTTTTCTTTCTAGCAGTTTATTCTCAACAAATCCCTGTGCTTTGTTTTTCAGTGAAGATTTAAGCGTCATCAAAAGTTAAGTAATGCTTAATTTCAAAACAATTTCTGCAGGTTTCTAATGAAATAAAACGTTATGAGCGTTTTTAACAATGTTCCTCTGAAATGACTTCATTAACATAAGGCACAGATTATCGTCCATAATGATTAGCAGTCATATTTTCAAACTGCAGTGGAAATAGGCTCTACACGGTAGATTGCTAAAGCTGTCTCCGCTGTTGATAACTTAAAGTCATATATTTTGGAGCCCTCTTCTATGCAAGAAAATGTTGTCCTTGATGCTTTTTAGTAGCTCTTCCTCGAGAACTTCGACTGGAGTCAAAGCATGAGAAAGTTTTTAGTTGAAATGTAGTTTTAGGGAGTCATAACCCCTTGAAAAAAAACAGATCCTGTATCAGCAGTATGCTAATGAATCTGTCAGTTTGTTTACACCTGGGCAGTATTTTGGGATGTTTAATATTAAATGTGGCTTAAGGGAAGCCACCAGGGCTTGTTTTTTATTTCTTTATTTATTTCAGATTAAGTTTCAACTTTGCTCAACTGGCCTCAGCACTGTTTATTACCTGCACACACACACACTTCAGCTTCAGCCTGGCTAAAACGGTTTGGAAGCTCAGGAAGTTCTCCTGATTGCTGAGAATTACATCAGGATTCTTATTCACTTCTATTCTTCTATGGAAATTGTAATTGTGTCCCCCTGGTACGTTGCCCTCAAACAGCCTCACATATAATTGGATTTGGAATTTTTATCTAATAATATGACATTTCCTCGTCTGAATTAGCTGAACTCTGGTTGAGCGAGCCTCTCAGGATTTATGCACTCTTTGGCCCTGTCCCAAATGGCGCACTTCATGCGGACTTTCGGTCTCATGGACTTATTGCGCGTGCTTGCCGAGTCTACGAGTCCGTATAGGCCTTCCCCCATTAGCATTTTAACACTCTGAAGTGTGCTCAGCAGTGCCCCCTTTGTACCCCTGAAGCGGTCTTCCGCGAAGCCCGCATAAATGCAGGCTCCATGCACTTTAACTACCCAGGAATCCTTGCGAAATGAAGAATCAGAAAACGGATAGGCTTTCGCTAACAAACTGTAAACATGGCTGAGAAGAGAATATTTAAGTGTATGATTATGGTTTTTATGACATAGGCTACATTTTACCAGTTGTTACTTACAGTTTATACAAACATTATCGACCAGTGGTTGATATCTCAAACATAATAATATTGCGTTAAATAATACGATCGCATTATGATTCCTTACATAAATAGAACCGAATGCCATTGCTTTACTGAGTCATATGACGCTTTTCCATTACCAGTACCAGCTTGACTCGACTCGACTCGACTCGGCTCGGCTCGACTCAGCTCGCTTTTCGTTCCGTTTTCCATTGCAGACAGTACCGCCACAAATAGTACCTGGTCGTCATAGCGACGCTTTCGTTCCTCGTTGCTCTATCAATCTCTCGCAGTATCCTCTCTTCGGCAACCAAACAAAGAAAAGACTGCACCTCCTCATTTGACCACGGCGTATTCTTCCAAGTTGCCATAATAATAGTAGTAAGTTTAGTAACTATCTCTGGCCAAACTATTTAAAAATAGCGGGATTATTCTGGATACTCCATCTGGCGCATTTGATGATGACGCAGTGAATTGTGGCGATTCTTTCTGACCAATCAGCAGTCGGCATTGTTTTCACATGACATTTTAGTATCGCCTTAGCTCGCACAGAATCTCGCCTGGAGGTGGTACAAATAAAAGTACCCAAAAGCAGGAACAGGTACAACTTTTACACAGTGGAAAAACAAACAAAGGCGACCCAAGCCAAAGCGAGCCTAGCCGAGCCGAGTCGAGCTGGTACTGTGTAGTGGAAAAGTGCCTATATAAACGTAGTATGAATATTGAAACCTATAAATTTTTATTAAACTCATTTTCAATTTGAAAATGAGTTTAAAATTGAATATAATATATTATTATACAACTGTATTTATCATTTACATAACCATGACATCTATTCTAATGCCCTGGTGGTGGCGGCATACAATTATTGGACTGTAAAAGCAGGCTGTGTAGTTCACATTGACATAAGATTTGGGAAAATAAAATAAATCCTGTTTTCGATGCTAAAGACTTTTAATGATATTTGTGATATTTTTCTAATAAAGGGACTGATGAGATGACCTTTAAGTTTATTCAGCTCCGTATGGAGAGTGAAAAGGCTTTCACAGGCATGAGGAACATGTCTGAGCACAAAAATATGATTTCTCCACATGAAAAGACATCTTGCAAAAACAATAGTTAAAACAACAACAACAACCGGCAGCAAATCGACCCGTAGCTCCTGTCCTACAACAACAACCAGACCTTCTTCCTGTTTCCAGCGTGACGATCGAGTCTGTCCCAAAAATACCTCTCATGCGCCCTCGTGGACTCGCGCTAAGAGCCTTATAGGTCTGTACTACAACTGTGGACATACCGCTAATACTTTGATATAAAACATAAATATAAAATAAAACGTAATTCAGCAATGATAAAAAGTGACAGTAAAGACATTTGTAATGTTACAAAGGTTTTCTACTTCAAACAAAATCCTGTTCTTTTGGAGTTTCTGTTCATCAAAATTCCAAATGTATCATGGTTTCTAAAAAAATAAATAAATAAAAAATAAAAAAAAATCAACATATTAGAATGATTTCTGATGGATCACACTGAAGACTGAAGTAATAATTCAGAAAATTCAGCTTTGTCATCACTGTAATGAATTACAATTTAAAATATATTAAAAATAGGAAAAATTTAATATTTTGATAATATTTAACAATACTTTTGTTTTGACTATTTTTAATCAAACAATTGTAGCCTTGGTGAGCATTATAGAATTAACATTTAAAACACCTTGGGGACCCCAAACTTTTGAACGGCAGTGTACCTTATTTACATATACCCAAAAACATGCCATGATATTCCTAAATAAAGTAGTAGAGTCCATGTCCATGTCCATGTTTTTTGCATGCGTCCTGCAAAACTTTGACAGTCATAACTTTGTCATAAGTCATGTGCTGTACTGCCTACCAATGGACAGGAGGTGAATTGCAGGCTCTGATAATGCACTTGCATTCTAGTTCTACCAGAAAGTCTCTGACGTATGACGTAACAAAGCATAACATTATTAATGGCCCAGCAAGCAAATATTCTGTTATAAAGTTATTTAGTGTAGGCCCCATCCGTAACTCTCAATCCGAGTGTAACAGATTCGGCATTCATTTCCTGTCTGAAGACGAAGGCAGGGGCGCAGCCGACCCCCTACCCAGCAAACACATAACGTTCCCCTAATGTTCCCGAATTGTCTCATGAGGTTATTTTTTTGGGAACCAAACAAGAACGTTACAGGAATGTTCCATGTTGGTTATTTTTAGGTTCCATTTTTATAACGTAAGGAGAATGTTCCGGAAACGTTCCCTTAACCTTAAGGGAAAGTTCTAGGAACGTTCTGGGAACCAAAAACTTATGTTCCCAGAACCTAAATTTGTTTGCTGGTCTGCTGGTGGAGCCATGGAGGGGAGGATGAAGGGGAAGGAACCATCTTGTGGTGGTGGTGGGTAGGATGGAGGTGAATATTGGCGTCAGCATCTACAAACTCAGACATGTGTAAAAACCGATCTTTTATACTACGAGTATTAGAACACGATTGGTTAGATGACGTAACAATTGAGTCTTCCTTGCTGAACTTATGCTATTAATTTCTTTAATGTTTGAATTCCAAAATTCACTTTCATTCTGCTTAAGAACACAAACGGATCAATCTTTCAAGCTTCAAAAAGCATACAAGCAACATAAAAGTAGTCCTTATAACTCGTGCACTATATTCAAATTCTTCTGAGATTTCTTTAAGAAACAGATTCAACATTACTGAAAATATTAACATCCGTGGCATGTCTCCATGGCTTGTTCACGGGAGTAAAGATGAGTACCCTACATTTTTCTGAGCTTGATCTTTTGAATGAATCAGTTAATTGATCTGGATTGAAATGATGTAAGGACATAATACAAAGACAAACCATACTCCGTATGATAGAGATTAATTTGCATGTGATGTTTAACTCAGTCTTTTTGAATCTATTAAAAAGTTGGTCACTGTAACATTGAGACCGTTTCTCTGTGTAGCCTATATGGGCCACAGGAAAAAAAAAAAAAAAACTACACAAAAAACAGGCTTCAGGCTTTTCTGTCTAGTGTTAAAATACATACTAGACTATAACCTGCCCCACTCCTTCAGACAGAGCCAGTGGAATTGATTATCTTTGTGTGAACTGACCCAGTACCAGACCAACCAAGCAAGTGAGCAGGTACAGTATATAGGCCAACCTGGCAATTACCTGAGAAGTTCAGACTCTCTCTCCTTGTCCGGCTTTCTCTCTATTATGTTGGGTACATTCTCCTCCAGATGTCTTTAA
This sequence comes from Pimephales promelas, assembly GCF_988280905.1. NCBI lineage: Eukaryota > Metazoa > Chordata > Actinopteri > Cypriniformes > Leuciscidae > Pimephales > Pimephales promelas. Next base: position 18,779,616 of record NC_142773.1, read on the forward strand.
GAGTGGGATTTTAAAGCCAGGAGAGGCTCGGTTCTGAGAAAACTGTGGTAAAAATCTCAAAACAACAAAAGCCATTCTATCAACTTGTTTTATAGCAGGCACTTTATTAGGCTACTATTGATCGTTCTCAAGTTATATGTAAACCAGAATACTCCTTGAAAGGACTGCACTAAAGAACCACAGTAAATAATTTAGATTAGAGGTCTATCATTGTTATTGTTATTAATTTTGTGGCAATAAACAGAACGCCGTAAATACTGAACTGTCAGCAGTCCTTAGATCCAACTTCCTTATAAACAACCATGAGATGGCAGCAAAGTCTTGGCTTAAAATGAAAAATTTCCATCAGACTATCTGACGGGTTCAAATCTGCATTTGTTTCTAGAAAATCAACCACATATAGCCTAATTAGAAGCAGCATTTAGTTTATTAACACGAAAAACAGATCTTTGACCTTTTTATTCTCACAGTTAGTATGGCAAGTTAGATGCTTGAAATTCATCAGATGTTTCTGTGATCAAAACCAGTTGTACTACTTCTAGATAGAATTAGCCTAATAACTATTATTGCTCACTTTGGTTTCATCCCATTGGCGCAAGTTAAACTCTTCATCCAAAAGAATAATTTACATATTCGTTTAGTGAAGATTTCAAATTACATATTTCGCCAATAGGTGGCGGCAAATGATCGACTTGAATTTGCCTGTCTGCAAATCTGAAGTTTTTACATAATTCCATTGATTAACTTCTAAATTTATAAAGACAAATGACAAACAAATGAGAAAGACTCGAAAAACAACCCCCTCAAAAATCCCATCAATTTACATTGAAGAAGGCATATATTCACTAGAATAGAATAGATAACTGACTCTTTAGACTTGGGTGACTACTAGGCCACCCAAAACACCATAGCAACCAGAAACATGCTAAAAACACTTACCTTAGCAACAGCAAAGACCTGGCAAATATACAAAACACTAGCATTGTGGGAAACACAAGCACTCACTTTGTCTTTGTGATATATTAGTGGAAGGTGGAACAGTAAGCAAGAAACCTGTATTTCACAGTGAAGACACTCCACAAAATATTTTGAGGGATTTTCAATCGGTCTGCAGGGTCAAGGCACTCTTAATGTGGAACGCTATGAATCAGTGAAGACCTCGCTGATGCGGATAAATAACGGCAATGGTCAATTTAGTCTAGCGAGAAAGGAATGTTTAACGGAGACAGAAGAATGTCTGAAAGACATGAACCACAAATTCAATAAAATAACATTTGGACCCGCTCTTAAGAACCCAAATAAGAACTGTAGGATTTTTTTTTTTTCTGGCCGGTGGCTCAACAAACACGAGAGGAATCTCAGATGTGGAATATAGTGCTGTGTTGATTTTGGATGATCACATTGTCACACTATTAACCACCATCCATCTGGAGGTGGGAAGAGATACGCTTCAGATCTTCCTACAGCCATCATCGCTCTGAAAAATAAATACACAGGCTGACACATTGTCGCATTGAAGCTTTTTGTTTTATAGCGAATCTGCCTGGTATCAATCTGTTGGGGGAAGACAGCGGAAGCGGATGCGGTGTGTTCTGAGCACAGGACAAAGAGGATGCGCGTCGCATTGCCTGCTGACCAGATTTCATCAAAGTGAGAGACGTGCTGCAGGGCCTTTATGTCACATAAAAGAGATAAGCTTCAAACAGACCAATCTAAAGCTGGGCTGCAGGCCTCCACGTGGGGTGTGGAACGGCAGGTTTAAAGCATGAAGCAGGCATATAGTTCTCTGGAGAAAGTTTGAGCATCGCTGTGATAGAATCAGACAGGTAATATTTTATTTTGACATAAAGCTTAATACTGTGCGATTATCATTCATATGCTATGGTATTGATTGAAAGAATGTTATGGTAGTGTCCAAATCCATTGCAATGGTATGTGATGCAAGAGGACAATAAAAGTGGACAATGATAGTTGGTATAATAACAGTAATAACAGTGAAGTACACTCACCTAAAGAGAACGCCATACTAATACTGTGTTTGACCCCCTTTTGCCTTCAGAACTGCCTTAATTCTACGTGGCATTGATTCAACAAGGTGCTGAAAGCATTCTTTACAAATGTTGGCCCATATTGATAGGATAACATCTTGCAGTTAATGGAGATTTGTGGGATGCACATCCAGGGAACGAAGCTCTCGTTCCACCACATCCCAAAGATGCTCTATTGGGTTGAGATCTGGTGAGTGTGGGGGCCATTTTAGTACAGAGAACTCATTGTCATGTTCAAGAAACCAATTTGAAATGATTCGAGCTTTATAACATGGTTCATTATCCTGCTGGAAGTAGCCATCAGAGGATGGGTACATGGTGGCCATAAAGGGATGAACATGGTCAGAAACAATGCTCAGGTAGGCCGTGACATTTAAATGATGCCCAATTGGCACTGAGGGGCCTAGAAAGTGCCAAGAAAACATCCCCCACACCATTACACCATCACCACTACCAGCCAGCACAGTGGTAACAAGGCATGATGGATCCATGTTCTTATTCTGTTTACGCCAAATTCTGACTCTACCATCTGAATGTCTCAACAGAAATCAAGACTCATCAGACCAGGCAACATTTTTCCAGTCTTCAACTGTCCAATTTTCGTGAGCTCTTGCAAATTGTAGACTCTTTTTCCTATTTGTAATGGAGATGAGTGGTACCAGGTTGAGATGGTCATCACTGCAGTACACAAGATCCAGGGTGTACTGTATCCAACCTTACATATACCTAAACCTACCCATCTCCACCCCTGATCCCTAACGCCACCCCTAATCCTACCCATCCATCTCCACCCCTTAGATCTGGATCCAACTCCGCCCCCTGGATCTCGTGTATTGAAATGAGGTGCTACTGACCAGGTTGGGTCTTCTGCTGTTGTAGCCAGATTGTGAAATACTGAGCAGATTGTGAAATACTCAGACCGGCCCGTCTGGCACCAACAACCATGCCACCCTCAAAATCGCTTAATAATGGTGTTAATGTTGAGGTGAAAAGGACTTAATAAGCAATCAAACATATAAATTATAAGAGAAATAAAACTTAGAAAACGAAATTTATAAAAATAGGAAGTTATTAAAAGTTATATAGTTATATAATAATAATAAATGTAATTTTCTATATTCAGCCCCTGTTTGAGTATTTGCCAGTTTAATTTGGGCTCAGGCTGCATTTCATGGAAGCACAATGAATGAATATAAAACCCTGTTTCTTAATGTAGAAAATGTCCATCTGCTGTACCGAGCGTGGGGTGTGTGCATGTGTTTTTGGATGGGATAAGATGCTATTTTAGCTCCAGAATGAGAGATTTGATTTTCTCTCTCTCTCTCCGGAGAGACACACAGAAAAGCTCACAATATAAATGATGTCTGTTTCTGTAATCAACCTCCACAATTGGGTGAAATTAACACAGACCCACCTGATCAGCAGGGAAAGCGAGAAAAACGGCATGAGCCAAACATGGCGAGAGAAACAGAGAGAGAGAGAGAGAGAGAGAGAGAGAGCGAGAAAGAGATGTAGAACAAATGAGATTAGGCAGAATAATCAATGAGACGCTGATACTGATCCCAGAGCAGATTCACTGGCATAGACAGATTGGCACAATTAGACAGGAAAGGGCTGTTGATATCAGAAGTTGTGTAGAGGGCACAGATGGACTCTACCCAGGTGAGAGGAAAGAAAACATTGGAACAGACCCTCATGAAAGCATCTGAAAAAAGGTTGATGTATGTTAATTTATGGCTTTCAACATTAAAAAAGGGAAAACAGTGCCATAACAATGAAATATAAGTCTAATTGTTTCTCACATCTCTTAGTGTACAAATATTCAAATTCAATGTTCAGAATGGGGTAGTTTAGTCTCAAATTTCAGTCACGACTGTTCATAGTATATATTATTCATAATATGACATCCACTGGATGCATACAATACATTTATAGACAGCTTCATAACATCACAACATATTGGAAGCTTTTTTTTTTCTCACCAGAAAGAGGTGAGCGTGAAATTCCAGAGCAGATCCACAGCAGAGTGATTACTGCAAATTTACAATGCACTATCTGTTTTTAGTATATGTCTGCTGCTAGTGTCATGCTAATCTTTGGACTTTGGCTGTGTCCGAAAGTATGTAGTTCACTTGAGTGAGTGAATGAAACGTGAGTGAGTGATTTTTGGACTCTTACTATACTTACTATATAGTAGTAAGAGCCCGTTCTCATCCCAAAGCGCCATATAGGACGCTTTTGCAAAAGCGTAAATATCCAACGCACATGGCACCCTTTAACGTGAAATGAGACGCAGATATATTTGGGCAGATGGCGCCCCCTAGTGGTCTAACCCTTACCCCACACCTTACCTAAACTTAACCATTAACCGAAGCGTCTCATTAGGCGTTAAAGGGTGCCATGTGCGTTGGATATTTACGCTTTTGCAAAAGCGTCCTATATGGCGCTTTGGGATGAGAACGCGTTGGTAGTAATTAGCAAACTGTGCGTGTAACACGAGAATGAACCTCATTGGTTCTTCCTAAAGCTCAAACGTGCTGAAATAACATGAGAATTAATCTCATTGGTTATTGCTGAAGCTCAAACGTGCTGAATAACATGAGAATGAACCTCATTGGTTCTTGCTAAAGCTCAAACATGCTGAATAACATGAGAATGAACCTCATTGGTTCCTGCTGAAGCTCAAACGTTCTGAGTAAAATGAGAATGAACCTCATTGGTTCTTGCTAAAGCTCAAATGTGCTGCGTAACATGAGAATGAACCTCATTGGTTCTTGCAAAAGCTCAAACGTGCTGCGTAACACGAGAATGAACCTCATTGGTTCTTGCTAAAGCTCAAATGTGCTGCGTAACACGAGAATGAACCTCATTGGTTCTCGCACATTAAAGGGATAGTTCACTTTGAATGTAATTTTTGATATGTTTTAGCTTACCTCAATGGCATCCAAGATGTAGGTATCTTTGTTTCCACAGTATTTTCAATTTTGACATTTTTCGGTCAAATCGTTGTTGTCTATCAGTCATATAATGCAGGAATAGGGGGTCCACGCCAAAGAGCATGCACAGAGAAGTCCAAAATAAACATGATGACTGGTAAATGTAAGTACACATTGATGGCCAAAGAAACGAAACGAGCGGTTTGTGTGAGAAAACAAACAGTATTTATATCGTTTTTACTTCGTGTAACCACAGCTATGTCCAACTGATCTGAATCAGTTGTCCAATGTCCAACTGAATCATGTCCAACGTTCCGCCGGATGTGATCGCTTGTGTGTTTACGTCACTCATTGTTTACACAGAGATTTCGGAAGTTTTACCTTTCACTAAACATATTTAGATATATCGAAATCGTCTTCCATTGCGATTTCCTGTATATCTAAACATGTTTAGATCTTCACATTGAAAGGTAAAAGTTCCGAAATCTCTGTGTAAACAATGAATTTTTTTTTTGTTGAAAATTTCTACCTACCCCACCTTTAACTATCCCTTTAAATTCGATAATAATATAGCCTTCATAAACATTATAAAAATGTAAAACAGACACATCTTCACTTGTGGTCTCAAGATGTTTGGACCCAAATGTTTATGAATGTACCATGGTATTTATTTACTCAGTTGAACAGTAAACTGATCAAAGCTTTTTTGATTATATAATTCTTTGCACTTATATTTAATGGTTTGATTTATTTTCTAAAATCAGGCCAATTTAACAAAAATATTTTTAGAGAAAGATTCAAAGCACTTGTGTATCATCTCATGTCTGTCTAAGTGTGTGAGTGTGTGAACAAAATAAACACGACAGTTGTTTTCAAAATCTTTTGATCTATATAATTGACACAAGGGTTTTTCTCTTTCTTTTTAAAGAACATACAACAACAATGGACAAATCATTTCTTCAGTCTCTTCAAAATGTTCTACTTTCAACCTTAAACACAAACTCCCCATTATTGTTCATTTAAAAACAAACTAACAAAAAATAATACACTATATACCAGAATGCATTTTTTTTTTTCAATCTCAGCACAATATTAGCAACATTCATCAGTAAGGAGAAAGTGGCAGTGCCACCATTACGCCATTGCACCTACAGGTGGGACTGTTTTCCTGACCTGGAGTCAGATCACTAACTGTCAAAGATTTGACACATGTGCTAAAGACAGTTGAGCATATCACTCTACAGATAGTTAGTGAATTGTGCCATGGCACGGGTCCTTTTCTTCAACCACATCTGATCCAATCGATCAAGAAAACAATCCATAACACTGCCTGTGGGATATTTCTCTGTTATCGACCCCTGGTCATGATGTAGTCATGCGGACGTGGCCGTGTGCGTCATGCATTGTGCAGCATTTCTAACTGTAAGAGTAGGGGCGTTGTTCTCCATCTTAATGACCCGGTCAGATCTGTCCACCACTGTATATAGTGGCTGAAACTGCAGCATTTTTCTCTGCAGTGCTAATGGCAACCTCAATCATCATTCAGGACAGTTACATCACTTCCTGTATCCTCTAGAAACGCAAAGTTCATTAATAGAGCGGAACAAATATGCTCTTCTCAGGTTTGGTCAAAATGCGTCATTCTCTCTTAGGCCTGAAACTCTATGCAAGTACGAGAACGCAAATGTTTCTTTCAAGATTTAATGCGTAGTTCAGACACTGATTGGTTCTTCCAACGCCATTGGCCAATCAGAAGTACTTCCCAATCCACGTAACCATTTATATCATGCCGTAGCCTGTGAACGGCATTCTGCGCGATTATAAAAGCTTCTCCCCAGCACCACCTGTAGAGATCTACCATTTCTTGCAGCAGCCAGTCCTTTTGTTTGGTATTTTGACTAAGCTGAACAAATTATTGTATTAGCTCAGCAGCAGCGTAGCAGATCTACGTCAAAATTAGGCATGTGTATATTCCATGCCCCATGCCACTAAATGCTGGTTGAAATAATCCACTCCGAGAGTTGTCAGGACTAAAATGTAGTAAATAATAAAAGAGAAGCAAACCGTTGATTTACTGTCATGGCGGAGCAACAGTTTGAAGTGAATTCTAGCTGAGCAAGCTACTTAAGGCAAGTAAAACTCTCAACATGTTTAGCTATCGCTATCACTCAAATATCCAAAGGTAACTCTATCGCCCCCTTGAGAACTAAGGTGTGATATCACTACATCGCACGCAAAAACGCACATTAGTATGCATGATGGCATGTTATTCGCATTTACATACTTGCATAGAGTATGGTTCTTGCCTACAACTGACATACTTTCATTGGTAATAGTTAAGCAAACGTTTGCTCAATGTTGCGCAACACAGTTTTTTACATCAACATTGTGTGTGCCATAAACAAATCCAACTTGTCTGCTAAATAATGAAGGGCAGGGAAATATTTGAGACACATACAAAATGTGACTCACTGAACTAATCTGACCTGACATGGATGTACACGAGTAGTTTCGTATTGTGAGTTCTTGCAATGCTTTCTCTGAAGTACACTCACACATAACACACACATCTTTATGATGAGGTTTGAATCAATATCAAATTATCAAATGTCCAGAAACCCCTCCACGTCCCTCTGGTTTCGAGTCTTTCATTCTCCATCTTGTCTTTTTTCCCGCGTGTAAAATCCCTTTCTGAGACGACGGTCATTATTTATCTGTCCCACGGATTAGAGCACATCTTTTCGTAAAATGTGCCCATCTCTTTCTCATTGCTGGTGCATTAACGTTTCATTCCATATATTGCTCTAGTGCCGTTGAGGGTCTTCAAGGATATACTGAAAATGTGACTGTGGTTAGTAGACGTTTATTTACATCCAGAGTAAAATACATGTAGGGTTCTCTTTAGGATGGCCTCCAGAACCCATTTGTGAAGCGGAGTGCGGAAACTGTTACAATAAACGAGAGAGACAGAGAGAGAGAGAGGGAGAGAGAGACAGCTGGTCTTCACAAAACAAGACTCAGTAAAGCTTGTTTTCATGATTAGAAAGCTTTAAAACAAAGGAGAACACGCGGTTCTTTCATTTGCTTTGATCGAGTGTTGAAGGACATTCTCAAGCTTTGAGACGTCTTATCTTTATGGGTCTTCATTAATAAATAAATATAACCTAAAATCATTTTTGAATAAGGAGAAACCTGCATGTTTTGTTTGCTGGGGTGGATTTTCATAGCTATTGTTTTAGATATCACGGAAGCATTCTCAGAGACCTTTTCATCACAGACATAAAGACAAGCAAAAGACCAGCTCTAGGGGTGTCATATATCAAATAAGAGACAGAAAAGTACACAGATCTAAGAATATTATTCCATGGTGTTCTTATTCAAGACAAAAGAAAAGTGATGCATTCGCCGGTTTGCGTTGATGTTTGCATGTTTGTTTTGGCAATGTGACTAACCCCGCCCCTCCATAATCCAACCCAGTCCTGTACTCAGTCCCAGTTGGTGGAAATGCCTGTCAATTATCGCCTAAGCAGGACTGTGACCAATGAGAGAAGGTAGAGGCTGAGGCAAGGAAGGTTCTGGCTGCTTCTTCCATTCACCTCCTTCTTGATCCCTGGCTGATAGGCGTACACTTTGGGTTTGTCCGTGTTTGGGGCATTTAAACGCGGACCACGGGAACATTGATCATCGACACACATTCCACTTCCTGAACCGCTGATATCATCACCTAAAGATGAGAAAACAATGAGCTAAAGTGAGACAGGAATGTTCCACAGGAATGACCAAGCTACATTCCAGGGTTGCAGAGCAACTAACTAAAAGTAGCAACGCTGTTTAAGTTAACTGCATTTTTGGATCCGGAATGTAGACTGTTTTTAAATTAGGACATCATCTTGCGTCCCTCGCCCTCGATCCAACTAACTAGAAATTTTGTGTGAAATGAATTTCAAACTCTGGTGACAGCTAACGTTAGCCTTGTAGACGAAAGAGTGATTTCTCTGTTTGCGCTGTTCCGGATTAGTGGGTGTTACATACAAATGCGCTCTTCGGTTATTTTATGTCTTTTCTCGGTCAAGGGGGCACCAAATTCAAAAATGATTTCACATTTTGACTACATATATGATCCACTTTCAATAAAGATTAATGTTGAAATGGGTGAAATGCTCCTTTAACTAATATTAACCAATTATTGTAAAGTGTTACCAAAAAAAAAAAAAATGACTCAAATCACATTAATGACCAGTTGTCAATCAATTAATATCCCTTATTTTGTAATAAACAAAATAAGTAGTTTTCAGTTCTGTTAAATTAGGATTTTTTTGGAGGTGTATTAACCCTTAAAGACCTAGACCATTTTTGGAGCACCTGCACCGCTTGTTCTTTTCTTTGTTTTTCTAACCCATTATAGCAGTCAGCATCAAGTGCCATATATCATTTTTAACAGGAGAACTTGAAGTTTCAATCTATCTCATTTAAATAATCCAATTTTACATTTAATTTGTCTTAGAATGGATGAATTTACCAGATTTAAGAAAAACGGCAGCATATTTGTAGTGATTTTTTTTTACTCAACTCAAACAAATTCTCCTGAAGTTTGGATTTTTTTTCCTTTAGAAAGCTGTACTTGGATATTTTACATTTCCAGATGTAATTTTGACTACATGCAACAATCCCTAAGCGAGTTATAGGTATTTATTACAACATTATTATAGGCGATTTTCAGTGAAAAGCATTGTTTCAGTGAAAACATTTGTAATAAATACAGTACTTACTAGTGTCCTGGAAGTTCACGTCATTTCCATTGACGGCATATTTCAGTCGGTTGATCATTATCTTGAGCTGCATGATCTGTTTGCGTACAGTCATGTCTGGTTTAGTGATGTCGATCTCCACCTCAGGATTATTGATCTGACTGGCCAACCCGTCTCCCATCACTTCAGGCAAATACCTGACAGAACACGACACATTAAGAAAGCAGCATGAAATCATCAACAGGCAACATCACACACCGACTAAAATCTGAGTGCACATGTTTCCATTGCTGACAATATCTGTGCTCCTCAGCTGCAGATTTTCTACTATAAAACGCTATTAAATAATCGGTAACGCTTCATTTTACAGTACAGTACTTACAGTGTACTTACCTAGAAAGTACTGGCTAATATAAGGTAAGTACATGGAACAGGGGTAGGTTCAGGGTTAGTACTAGTTATTACCCAGTAATTGTAGTTACTAAAATAACCACATAGTATGTACATGGGTAACTGAACTGTAAAAGGAAGCGTTACCAAATAATCTACAGAGAGCCATCTTGTAGTCACTGTATAAGGCAGTACAGCTGTGCAACACAGTGTGTGTTTCTATTAAAACTGAGGTTGATTGAGCTGTCCATGTGCATTTACCTGTCCACATTCATTCCATTCCAACATCTGTCTACATCACTCGGTCCAGACTCACGATCCACACACAGTTTTCTGGGCAAATGGACCCAGTATTGCATCATATCCCTCAGCATTCTGGACACATCGGATAACTGAAAGAAAATGTGATCTCACAAATATGGCATACGGCATCGAAAAAACAATTGTAATTACAAATAATAAAATAATTAACACTTCTGCTATATGCATTTACAAAAAAGCATATTTTTTTGTTTTAGATTATGCTAACATATATATTTTAGCATATTATGGAGCCTGCAGTTCACTGTAATATTAACCCTATAAAACCTGCTGCATCCTCTTTGATACACACATTTTTAAACCCTCTAAATTATCACTATGATCAGACCATTGCAGAAAAACCTGTTGTACGCAATATACTACATGTCTTCTGATTTATAGTTCATACTTTTAGTCAATTTAAATGATTCTTAAAAGGTCCACCTTCAGGTTGTGGTAAACGTCTTTTTACTGTGAAATATTTACTGATTTTTGTAAACGTAAAAAATTACCTTTATATGTTAGTAATATTTCAAGATTAACACTTACTGGATTGAAGCAACTTTGCTTGATTATCCATACATATATTTATAGGCATTTTATGTACGCGCTATTCTGTTAAAGAGTTACATTACAAGCCACTGTATCAGAGTTTTCTCTAATTTTTCAGCTAGAGTTATATCACCATCATTATCATTCTTCTTATTATTTTATCAGGCTTTACAGATAAAAAATAATCATTTTTGAATGAAATGTTTGTGACATTTTGTAAAATCAACAATTTTGTTACTGTGGTGGGCTGCCACTTTATGCACTTTAATCTGGGTTCTGGAGCAAAAACGGCTACAGTACACCATCTAAACACACTCACTAGTTTCTCCAACTGGGCTCCTGGGGTGCTGCTGACTTCTTCTGCAGTGTTTCTCCCTCGCTTGATCTGCTCATCAATGACGGAGCCCTGAGCAGGAGAACCACATGCCTGAAGCACCTGAAAAACAACAAATTATGGCATTGGTTTTGGCACAGGATTCTGGTTAACTTAGGTTCAATATATATGTATGAATTCATGATATATAAAAGTCTGTTAAGTCCAGCACTGACCTTATTGTTGAATGTGTTGCGGTTGTCTTGCATGTAGAGAATAGCTTCAGCAATGCGTTTTGGTAGAGACAGAACCACCGAATCCACACTGTAAGGCCGACTCAGTTTGTCAACCACCTCCAGCATGGCATCTACACACAAACACAGTCTTTATATCATGTTGACATGTAGACAACCAACCAACTACAAGGAAAATCACAATATTATAACATTTGATTTGAAGCAAAAAAAAGTATTTGAAAATCATACAAAAAAACAAAGGTTACAGACTGTGTACTTAATGACTTTAATAAGGGGAATAACTACAATCCCATGAAACATTGCAAATGTCAATCAAATAAAAAAGATTAAATGATTAATTTAAAGGCAGGGTAGGCAATTTGTGATTCGAATTTATGCATTTCAATAGCAACACTATCAACGCCGAAATGATCTGCAGCAGTCAGGTGGTCATAATTATTGCAATGTTATGTGCTTTGAGACATGAGTTAATTTAATGCCATCACTTGTGACTTGCTATTGCTAGCCGTTTCAAAAATTGCCTACCCTACCTTTAAATTTGCTGTATTGAGACCGACTCATTTGCAGTGCTTCATGGGAGAGAGCGTTCCATGCCATTTGGCACATTTTGCTACGATATAATGAGAACTGATGGCTTCAGCAAAAGAATACCATCAACTAACAGTCGTGGAGCTCAACAAAGGTCTGCCTTCAAAAGTTTAAAAGTTAAAATCAATCCCCTTGAAGAAAAACAAAGATGTTGATCCAGGAACATGTTCTACTTGGTGAATCAGGTTCTGTAGCGAGCTACAGACAGTCAATGTGGCGTTACATTACAAAATGAGTGTTTAGGTTGTCATTTGATCTATCTTGGCCCCGCCCACCTGCCAGGTTCCTCCACTCAGTGTCCAGATCCGCTTGATTAGCAAGGCAGCCCTTCATGACATTCTTACAGTAGTTTGAGCATGGCTTGGCAATGGTAACGCCGCTACAGTGAGGACAGTACGTCAGCTTCATGACGGCACGCACACATTCAGTGCTCAGAGACACCTGCATGAGAGAGACAAAGAAATGAAAGAACAGCGGAAGCTTATTTATACTGGCTCGCGTCACTGAAGAAAATGCCCTGAATTGTTTTGTGTCACATATAATAAATAAAATTGATAATTACAATCAACAAATAAGTCTTTGTCAGTTCTTATAGTTTCCCATGAGGTCCAAGGATGTGGGATGATACATTTTTCTATTGCATAATATCATGCTTCACTACAGACGAGGTCAAAGACATCTTTCACAATATTCCCACTTTTTAGCAGAAACCTCCACCCTTCTGATGTCAAAGCACAGGATTTATCCAGGGCCCCTTAGGGAAAAGTAGCGCAACTCAGAAAGGAAAGAAAAACTTGACATTTGCTTGTATAGATATTTAAAAGAATCTAATTTCATGGATATTAAAAGGCAAAACTAGTTTTTGTTCAGGTGTAAATCAGTATGACATTTTGTTTCTGTACATGTAACTGTATTAGTTCTTGCATAAACAGCTCTGCAATGCAACTTTGACACATTTTTACAAAGCTGAATGTCAGCAACTGTATATTGCAATGACTTTGTTCTGAACAATCTTTAATCAAAACCTTCCAAGCGACCAGACGAAACACTTACAATCACATGCGTTCCTTTTATTATCAACTCTGAGTCGTTCAGAAAGTGATGCGAATAAATTTGTATTTCATTGAAATTTATACTTTTAAATTCAAATCGAAACGGACAAGTAACCCCAGATGAGTTAATGCTGAGCTGCAGTTCTGTCATGCAGTATGAGTTCAGCCTGATAAAAGTAGACTCCATGGCCCATTATATTAAACCTGGATGAAAAGTAGATGCTAGGAGACGAGCAACAGTCAATTCTGCTGTGGCTTTGTCGGCGGATGCAAAAATAGACAGTGTAAATGGCAATAGTGTCTAAAATGTAAGTTACTCAAGATTAACTTTTTGTTTGTTGAACTGCAGTAACTGGGAAAGGCGCCACATGGGTAGCAGATTCGCTTCGCTCTAGATATTAATATGCACATACTTCACTTTAAAGTGAAATCCGGCAGCATCAAGGGAGGAAGACATTTTTATCACATGTTGAGATATAAATAACTGGACATAATTCAGACTCCTACACACCTTACACACACATACACACCAACTGAAGATGACTCAAGCACACTCTTTAAAGCTGCAGTCAATAGATTTTCCTCTTTGTCGCCATCTCTGTTTGAAATCTGCAATTTAACGTTGTTCGCGGAATTATCAACTTTACGTGGGTTGTGCCTCGGCATGGCACAGCACGGTTTATTCTAATGTTTTGAGGATATTGTGCAGCTGTCAATCACCGCGCTGTTGTAGATACTTTCATTCCGAATCACAAGCCATGTTTCCATCCACTTGTCAATCGAATTATCTGAAATTCGGTTAAAAAACTCATGCGGATAAAGCTGGTGAAAGTGTGTTTCCATTCAACGGCTTTAAAGCGAATAAAAACCTGTACGTAATGACGTCACATGCTGTTTTGCGATCAAATTGGTATATCGAATTGATTTGAGACATTTTAAGGTGTTTCCATTTATTTTCGCACTGAATCGAACAACATTCAAGCAAACTTTTGCGAACAAAGTTTTGTTAGACAAAACGGATCGCGCCATCTACCAAAAATGATCAATATTTCACAAGTTGAAGGCTAATAATATGTGCCAGCTGATAGCGACATATGAATGGGATAATGTATGCGAGGCGGTTGTTGGTTGTATTCGCTATAGACCATTTCACAAGATGTAAACAACACTGGTCCAGAAGCACTTCCTGTTTCAGTTTTTTAACACTACAAAAAAGCTGGGATAAAATACAACCAACAGAACATTTAAAACTGAATCAAAAAGTTAAACAAACATCTTTAAGGTGTTTTCTTTACATGTGAAATAAAGAAAACAGTTACAAACTGAAACAGGAAGTGTTTCTGGACCAGTGTTGTTTACATCTTGTGAAATGGTCTATAACAACCACCTCGCTATTATCCTGCTTATTACATATAAATCAACCAAATAAATAAATAAATCAATAATTTGACACAAAATATTGACTTAAAAACGAGTTTATTGATTTAAAAACGAGTATTGCTTCTGCTAAAGAAAATAGTCTGTTCCGTCTCTGAACTGCGTCCATGGCAACGGTGTGTTATACTAGCAGCGCCGCAGTCTGTTAACTAGAAATAACAGACCACATTCTACATTAGAACTCAACCAAGCCAAGTAAAAACAAGCAAAACTAACCTAAGAAAACAACGACGCTAAACATTGCTATGATGATGACGATGCACGTATGCCCGACGACAGCGGAGGTGACTGTGGTGTGGAAACGAGCGCTCCATCAGTTCTGGGAGATCGTGGTTCACGGAAACCCTTTGGTTGAAGCATCTTTTTGCTTTGTCCACTTACATCTGTCTTTGTTGACATCCGCCATGTGTGCGCAAATAGACTGGCCGGAAATGAACTCGTCTTCTGACGTGTTGCAAACCATAAAAGGGCATAAAACTTAATCGCAATTCATTATTTATTCGGAAAATAACGTTTCCATCAGCTTTCATCGCATTAACCTTATATCGATCAAGAGAAAATTCGATGAGACCGAACGTATTTCATTTGAGTCGATTTTCATGAAATTTCATCGAATTTTAGGGTTTCCATAAGGCATTTTTCATTCGATATCACTTAATTCGGATAAAAACGTGTCGATGGAAACATGGCTACATATTCTCCTTTTTAGATGTATGACCAACATAAGAATATTCACCAGAAAATGTCACCTGAACAAGTAAGTAATATCCACTTTTTTCTGACCAACTTAGGGGGGGAAAGCATTGCAGTAAATGATATCTAACGATCGCTTATCATATCACGGCAAATCTTGCAAATTATACTTTGTTCTCAAATAGTTAATGTTAACAATGTAGGAAGATAGGAATATAGAGAATAGACAAATTGAGTGAATGCAAGAAGGATGTGTGAAGATGCACAGGAAGCTCCGGGGAGGAGGGAAAGTGAGGACAGGAGAAGAGAGTGTGAGAGAGGGAAAAGATAGAACCAGTTGAGGGAGGATAATATGGCACATTAAATCCTCTGAGCACTTGTGATTCATCAGATCAGAGCAGGATAGAGAGAGTTTGCGGCCCAGTATACGGCTCAGATTCAGTTCAGACACTGGACCCACATTTGGGCTTCAGTCTCGTGGACTTCAGTGGAATACCAGGCTGGACAATCAGCAATCTCAAGATAGTGATTAAAACAAATGTTTCAATTAGCAAATGTGTAATTTGCAAATGTGTTATTTGCTTATTGAATTGGTCTGGGCATCTCATAGCCTCCCAGGAAAAAAAGGTACAAAAGCTGTCACCTTAAAGAAATTATCTCATACTTTACTCACCCTCAAACCAGTGAAATCCTAGGTGTATATGGCTTATGTCTTTCAGCCGAACACATTTGGAGTTATATTAAATGATATCATGGCTCTTCCCAGCGTTGTAATAGCATTAAATATCGTCAGAGTTTTGAAGCTCCAAAATGCACATTCATGCATCATAAAAGTAATCCATGCATATGACGTATGATGTAGGTGTAACGTAAGATAGATAGAGCAAAACAAAACACCGGTCACGATTTAGAAGGCTAAAATAAGATTTTTTTTTTAATATAAATTGAGGATTTCGATATAAGAGAAGAGGAGCTACGCCATACGTCGGGTCAAAGGTTACCATTCCGCCGGAACTCGACTCTCTCGTGAGCGCACGTACGGCCGTTGCTGGAAGCCAGTGATTACGGTTTATAAAGTTTTAATTATGATATAATATTTTATTTATAATATAATTATTTAAATATAATATTTTGCTATATAATAATATCCCTTCGCTTCAGAATGCATTTATTAACCCACTGGAGCCACATGGATTATTTATGATGGATTATGATGGATGGATGTGCTTTTTGGAGCGTCAAAAACTCGGACACTATTCAATGCCATTACAAATTTGGGAAGAGCCAGGATATAATTTGATATAATTTAGATTGTGTTCGACTGAAAGAAGAAAGTCATACACATAGGATGGCTTGAGGGTAAAATATGAGATAAATTTCCTTTTTGGGTGAACGTCTCCTTTAAGGGTGCATATTAGTATCTTTTGAAAGGGTACAGCCCCAGTACATTTTGTCTTTCTGTCAGGATATGACCTTTAGTATTGTTTATGCAAATAATTATTAATGAGCAAAATCATGGCAAAATAAAAAAACAAGGATGAGTTGCTTAAGGCACACACATTAAATACTGCAACACTGTTATGTAACTCCACATCTGCTGTAATTCAGGCAATGAGTGCGATTTGATCAATATGTCATGATGCATAACTGTCAATATAATGAGAATGTACATTTTCGATGAGCTCGTTCATATAATCATATTTCAAGGATATATAAGCTTACCTCACTTTTGTGACAATACTTCCAGCATTCCTCCTTCACCTTTATTTATTTTTTTTTTACCTTCTATATTTACTATTACTAAATTCTTTATCTATTATGTTTTTGGGTTTAGTTCAAGTGGAGATCTAAGTCCTTGAGCAGAGTCTCATATTTAATAAGCTTATTTAATGTGTAAGTAAAGTATTGTAGCGTGACCGTATATGAAATGTTAGTCTCAATTAGACTGAACTGGAACACATGAGAATAACTGAATCATTTATGTGGAACTGTCTGGAGGAACCAAATTCGCAGAAATGAGTCATACTTTCCAAACACTACTAATTTGTGCCCAGAGATTCTGAACATTGAACGAGTTTAAGATTTTAAACCACTGAAACTTGCAGAATGATTTAAAAAATGACCGCAGATGGAGGAAAGAATGGTGCGAGACAAGCTCATCCCTCATGTATAGATCAGTGCGAGTTAAATATGCATGTCTCTCAAAACTAAGCACTGACAGAATCTCGAGGCCTGTAATTTACTTGCCATCTAGTAGGGGTGTAATGATACCCTCATGTCATGATTCGATACATATCACGAAACTGAACTCACGATACGATGTTATTGCGATACTCCAAGACATAAAAGGTTAACAAAATGTACTGTTGATTAAAATGCTAAATTTGATATTACATTGTAGGTGTAAATAAAAAGGCTTGGACTTAATGCTAGAAACCCAATGCACATGACGATGGTGACACCAGAATAAAAAAAAATTCATGATTCTGAAGCTGAAAATACAGAATTATTTTAGACGAATATGCTTGCACTCTGTGAACATATATTTAAGATAATGTATAGGCCACTTTTTACTGGCAACATAAGACATTTGGCATTAACAGGACCCACACATATTTCCCCATTGCATTATTATACATAATATTTAACGTTATATATAGTAGTTTAATGTAGACTGAAACTAAAACTCTGAAAACTTTTTTCTCACACAATCATTTTTATTTTGGGTGAACTATGCACAATATACAGTAGGGTGACCATATTTTGATTACCAAAAACCAGGAAAACTCGGCCCAGCAAACACATGGGCCAACTCAAATGATACTCGAAGTTTACTCAAATATACCTTATTAATTTCAATACATTTAAAGTAGGTTATGCCTCCTCTGTATGGATAGAAAATTGTTATATTGTTATATGAAAACAGGACAGGTCCTGGGAAAACAGGACAGTTGGTCACCCTAATATACAGTATATAGTCACTACCCACAATACATAGGCTATTGAGGCATTTTTGTATTGCGATATATTGTTACACCCCTACCATCTAGCTTCTGCATCCTAATGAGAACTCCATGGCACATATACCAGAATGTTTGGCACCAAAATCCCAAAATAAAGGGCTTAAAATAATTAGCGGTTTAGCTAATGCTACGATTGCTAGAGGTTAATGTCGGCAACAGTATCTAATGTAATCCTTTTATCTGTTCCCATCTTATCGCCTCACGTTATTAATTTCAGCTTTGAATCAGACACCCCAGTGAGCAGATTACACACGTATCACTGATTCCTGATAATTAGAAGGAACTGCTGGAATAATGTGTCAGGGAATACATACCAAACAGACCACAGTGAATCTGATCAAGAGCTTTGGAGTAACAAAACACAAACCAACTGAAATATGCTTGGAACATTTTTTTTTGGACAGAAATTAAACATTGTTGGACCAAACCAAAAGTAGTTCAGAGTAGAACAGACTAAATTAGACTTAATTAAGCTTAAATGGGCTACTGTCATATCTGTTTATCTAAAGTGGTTGAGGAAGTATGCTGTTTGCATGGAAAAAAACCCAGACATCGCACGACATTGTATGTGCTTTAAACAGGTTTAAACAGGGTTGTTGGTCTGGACAAATGTAGTATTGTTAATATTAGTATTTTACTTCAGTTTTTTTTTTAAAGAAGTCTATTATGCTTATCAAGGCTGCGCTTATTTGATAAAAAAAATACAATAAAACAATAATATTGTAAAAATATATGACAATATAAAAAATACTATTTTTGTACATTTTAAAATACAGTTTATTCCTGTGATGGCAAAACTAAACTTCAGCTACTTGATCCTTCAAGAAATCAGAGAGAGAAAGAGAGAGAAAGAGAGACAATTATCCCTTAACAATGTGCCTTTTTACAGTCAAGATATTAAGAAAAGGCTGTGTGAAATCTGTCACATTAAACATTAATATGAGTTGTGAATGGAGTTTCACATTTAATTTATACTTGAGATCATCACCTTGTCTGTTTCAAAAAATGTGATCTTTATCGGTATCTACAAGGACAAAAATCCAGTCAGATAAAGTTAGAGTGCCACTGAGCTATTTCACAACACTGGGTGACAATTTCACAGAAGATAACTTGTTCTCTTGAGAGATCAGGCTATGGTTAAAAATATCGCTGGAGCTTATTGCTCTCATTGCCCTTTTTGTGAACAATCCATAGATATATTTTGCTTTGGGGAAATTAGTCAAATCCACATGAAGCAGAAGAACAGATTCAGAGATACACATATTAGTTATGGTAATAAAAAGTGTACAAGGTAATAATACTTGTTTTCAGAGAATATATTGTGTGGGGTGCAAAAGTCTGAGATCACATTGAAAATCGGGTTGTTATTTTTAAACTGGAACATACATGAAAACTGTAACATGCAATAAAGAAATATTTATTATTCTGCAGTTTTTACACTACTCTAATCAAATACCCAAATTAGTGACATTAATGATGTGAAATAGCTAATGTTTTACAAAAGATAAACTCAATTTAAGATACACTATACTGTTTGGGGTCTGTAAGATTTTTAATACATGAAATCTCTAATGCTCACCATGGCTGCCTTACAGTATTTGATGAAAAATATAGTAAAAACTGTAATATTGTGACAAATTATTAAAATGTATAATTGTTTTTCATTTGAATATATTTTAAAATGTAACTTATTCCATTGATAGCAAATCTTTTCAGCATCATTACTCCAGTCTTCAGTGTCACATGATCCTTCAGAAATCATTCTAATATGCCGATTTGATGCTCAAGAAACATTCCTTATTGTTATCAATGTTGGTTTCCATTATTCTACTTAATATTTTCTGAAAGTTAATAGATGAATAGATAAATAGAAAGCAGTTTTTTGTAAAAGAAAATAAAAATAAAAATATTTTGTAACATTATAAATGTCTTTACTGTAACTTTTGATCGTTTTAATGAGCATTTGCTGAATAAAAATATACTGTACATTTGAATGTGTTGACCCCAAACTTTTGACTAGTGCTGTATTATCTGAAAATAATGCAATTATCTACTGCAATTTCTCAAATACAGTTGATCTTATTTAATGATATTTAATGAATGCGTATGTTTTTTTGTTTTGTTTTTTCAATTAGTAATGTTAACACATATCTGACATCGAGACATTCTCTCAAATAACGTTCTGCATTCAATGGACCCTAAAAGCCAAAACAATTGAACCATGATGCCTTGTTTCCACATTCCCAGCTGTGATGGATCTGCGTTGGAAAGCAGAAGGCCTTATCCTGTGAGGTCCACTGTGTTTGTCTGCTCTAGATTTTTTGCCTGGGCTCATCCTATTCCACAAAGCCCTGTTTTTCCAGAGGATTCATGCTATTTATTCAACTACAGCTGTATAATCAATTCCACAGATATCTTATTTGCAAAATATTGCTGTTTGATTACCATATTCAAAAGCTACAGTTAGGCCTATTCACATCAACATAAAATGGCATTCGCAACCCTTTTTACTTGTGCAATGTTATACACTTACATGGAGTACTACAATAATACAATGGAATATATTAGGGTTAGTATCATTGTCTATTTCAGAATACCATAACATTACTGTACCGTGATACAGTACTACCAGAGCATGTTTTCCGCAAGGTTTAATATTATACTGTAATGTACTTCAAAGAATACCATGCATGGTATCACCACCAAAACACATTTATATTGGATTTTTATGTACCACTGTTTTTTTAAAGAAGGCCTATTGTCTTGATTTTGTTTTTAGGGTCTACTAGAAGGATTTCTTGCTTGAATGTTCAAAAAACACATTATTTTTCACGTTTTTCATAATTGCAGCACCTCTCATCCCAGTCTGCCAGTAACTTTCTGTTTAGTTTCAGTCTCTATGAAGCTCCTCCTTCCATAAAAAGCGCAATGCGCTCTGATTGGTCGGCTGGATCAGTGTGTTTGGGATTGTTTAACTGCTTCACAGAAATTTCAACACACTACTAACACAACTCAACCAGGCCTCGGCAGTTTTTTTGCGTATACATTATTGAACAAATTATTTAAATGAGGGATATTGTGTTGTACATTCACTGATGAAAATGAAAGAGTACAGTGGAGGCGTTTCAGAGAGTTCAGAAACAGTGCTTACTGATATAGAGAATAAATCCCTTCGGAGTGACTTTGCAGATCTTTTTCGTGCTTAAAATGTAAAATTTTGAGCATTGAAAAAAAAAAAACATAATTGGTCTTCTTTCAAGAGTTTTCACCTCTGTTTGATTTATTAATTCATTAACATATGCTAAAGGTTCTTGCCGATGATTCCCCATCATTGTCTGTTTTAAAAGGCTCTACTAGTGCTTGTGTTCTTAAATGGCAAGTCTAAGTGGTCTGGGTCTAGATGTGCTCTTTTTTATAGATGACCTTCTCTTAAGTAATTAGAAAGAAATATTGCTGCGCTCCTCCCAGTGTTCGGCGACTGGACTACTTCTGAAGACACGGGGAGCACATGCCGTCCTTAATAAAAATGAATAAACCACAGGAATGACTAAGGAGGAAAGAAGGGAAGACCAGCTGTGCTCATCGCTCTTTTATTCTTTCATTTCCTTCCTTCATTTCAGGCTAATACTCCCCTAATACTTCTTCTTTCCTCTAAAACTCTTTCTTGTTCTCGTATATTCAAACTGAATGACCCCAAACAATGTATAAGTTTGTGTATTGGAAGAATGAAAAAAATATTTGAAATCATTCATAATGAGAATAATAATCCAGAACCCAGCCTAAGCTGTCGTATTATACATGGAGTGGGTATAGATGGAGTTAGCATGGAAATGCTAATAGAGCATTTCTATGATGGCTTTGTTGACCAAAAACTATTGCTTTTGCATGATACATTTTAATATATCACTAAGAATCAATATTAGCAACTATATGGATTCTATGGAAGCTTATTTCTGCCACTGAACAACAAAGTAAAAAAGGTAAATACAATATTTTATTTCACAATTGTGACTTTTTTTTCATTTTGAAATTCTGACAATATTTTTTTTATATTTTTACAAGGCCGTTCCATTTGTGATCTCCTGTGTGAACGTGAACGTGAAATGACCCAGAAGTGACCCGCATGCGCAGAAGAGTACTCAACGGTCAACAACGTCACATGTTGTTTACGGAAGTAGCTAAATGGATGTCAACAGTGGAGCTTGTTTAGCAATATTAAAATTATTTTCACAACAGAGCCAGCACACTTACAATCTTCTCGTTATAAGAAGAAAATTAAACAGAGAAACGTGTGGGTGCGGAGTCGCAGCCGGGAGTGGTGGGATACTGATGTGAGTGGCCAACGCATTCTCATCCTTTAGCGTCATATAGAACGCTATATGACAAAACGGCGCTATACTGCGCACATGGCACCCGTTATCGTTAATATAACACACGCTGTGATGGTTAGGTAGGTTTAGGTGTGGGTTAGGGTAGGGTAGTCTCATATTACGCTAAAGGATTTATGACGCCTTGGGTTCGCGTGAATATTAACGATAAAGGGTGCCATGTACGTAGTATAGCGCCGTTTTGTCAAATAGCGTTCTATGTGACGCTAAAGGATGAGAATGGGCTGGCGTGGCTTCACTGGTACAGAATTCATCAGTAACTTCCGAATGACCAGATCCACCTTCGATTATGTTTGTGAGTGCTTTCGATCAACTCTGTCACGGGAAGAGACACGTCTGCGGCGGCCCATAACAGTGCAGAAACGCGTTGGAGTTGGAGTGTATTGGCTAGCTACAGGTGCGTGCAATGACGTGCGGGTCGGATATGTGTGACATGGCCGTTCAGATTGAAGTCGCATTTCAAACGATCGGATACATATCGGATTTGGACCACATACCCAAGTGGCCTGGGTCGCATTTGAAAAGATCGGATCTGTGTCATTCAGACTGTCATGAAAAGATCAGATACAGGTCGCATAAGGGCAAAAAAATCGGAATTAGGTTATTTCAGCCTGCAGCGTAAACGTAGCCTAAGAGACCAGAAAGGTTTGACCTAAAAATATCAAAATTCAAACTACTGAGGTAACAAAGACACCTACATCTTGGATGCCCTTGAGGTAAGCTAAAACATATCAAACATTTATTTCAAAGTGAACCATCCCTTTAAAACACTTGTGTCTTTCCCTGTCTGGGGCTTGAAAGTGTCAGTTGCGTAGCTGTCTATGATGGTACAGAAAGATCTCAGATTTAATCAAAAAGATCTTCATTTGTTACATGAAGATTAA
The DNA here is from genome assembly GCF_988280905.1 of Pimephales promelas. Taxonomy (NCBI): domain Eukaryota; kingdom Metazoa; phylum Chordata; class Actinopteri; order Cypriniformes; family Leuciscidae; genus Pimephales; species Pimephales promelas. The sequence goes on from NC_142773.1 coordinate 18,803,225, forward strand.
AGTCTTACGGGTTTGGAACGACATGTGGGTGAGTGATTAATGACAGAGTTTTCATTTTTGGGTGATCTCTTCAACTAAACCTTAAACTATTAGAACATTTTTGTTGGTGGAAATAGCATTCGAGATGAAAAACTTAAAATACAAACATAAATATTACCTTGGCAAATAACTAAAATAAGTGTAAGCACCAAAATTACTAACTGGAATTAAAAACTACAAAAATTAAACTAAAATAATAAAAAATATATATGAAGAGTTCAGATGCAAAAGCCTCTAAATGCCATTTGAAATTTTCTTCTAAAATGACCATTTTTATCAAGCTTGTATATTTAAGTTCAGTAATTTCACTTAAATGGCAATGAAGATTACCTATTAATTGTCATTTAAGTGAAATTACTGAACTTAAATATACAAGCTTGATAAAAATGGTCATTTTAGAAGAAAATTTCAAATGGCATTTAGAGGCTTTTGCATCTGAACTCTTCATATATATATATATATATATATATATATATATATATATATAAATCAAACCTAAATAGTAATATTTAATAAATACAAAAAAATAAAAATAAATACACACACACACAAAGAAATCGAACACAAAAAAGAAATCAAGTTTCCAGTCCTATCAAAGTTCATGTATATCTTTGAAGCAAACTCCAACTAGAAATAATGTCAATAACCAAACATTAATCAACCTAATATAAGTAGTCCAAAGTAGATGACTTTACAAATGAATTAATAAGGGTTTTACTGAATAATTTATGGGCTTCACAGTTCTTCGTTTAAACCCTTTGGAATGTTGGCCTGGTTTACTTTCATTGTAAGTATGTCATTATAACAGATTATTGTTTAAAAGAAAAACTGAGGGATGAGTCTAAATTCATTTCTGTGGTAATAGACATTATGCCACAAATGCTGTTGATCAAGCTTAACTTTTACTGAAGCCAGAACAATCCATTAAGAGAATTGCCGCACATAATGAACGATATTATAAATGAGTATAACAGAATAGAATGACGCACTATTTAACAGAAATGGCATGGAGGCGTAAGGGAAAGGGGGCACTAATTGAAATAAACTTTCTAATATAAAAGAAACAGGGACGCTAGTTTTATTGCAAAACCATCACTTCCAGATTGAGTTGTATAAGATACACTGAGAGCAAAAGATAAGACAGTTTGTTTAACAAAACTCTCAGAAGAAAAGAACACAGCAAAAGTAGGACGCTCAACTCCCTTTGGCGCATACACACAAAATAGTTTTATTCCAAAACCTTTCGTTTGTTTATGCTGTATGCTCCCTGCATAGGCAACTGCCTAGATTTTGGGAATACACAGGCAGCAACACTGCATCTCACAGAAATAGTCAGCCCATTCTCACCCCCAAGGCGTCACTTAACTGACGCCTTGGGAAGCATTTGGACATGCTTCAACATCTGACGCTTTAGGCGCCCTTTAGCGTCAGTTAGATTACGCCCTAGGATCGCGTGTACCCTACCCCCACCCCACACCTAAACCTAACCGCGTCCTCTAACTGACGCTTTCCTTTAGCGTCAGTTAGATGACGCCGTAGGATCGCGTCATGTAAGTGACGCTAAAGGGCACCTAAAACGTCAAATATTGAAGCATGGTCAAAGGTGACGCCTTGGGGTGAGAATGCGTTGAAATAGTGGAAGCCCAAGTTTGACATTTGCATGTTGTTAAGCTAACTAGATAAGAAACTAAAATAATTGGCGCATACAAATATTAGGTACTTTTTTTAAATAATTCCCATCCCAATCAGCCTCTCTTCACACAGTTTTATTTTTTTTTTACTAACATATGTGATATAATTTGAAAGAACTCAACTTTTAATGAAACATCAGCCAGTTAAACATTATTATTACTATTAAAGAGCCCCTATCATAGCATTTGAAATGTTCCTATTTTTGTTTTAGGAGTTCCCAAAAACAGTTTAACGTGCATGCAAGGATAAAAAACACTTTATTTGTCTTATAATATGCATTTATTTTTAACTGATTTGCTCAACAACTCTCAAATGATTCGTTCGACAATTCATTTTCCCAAACACCTCCTTTGAGTGACGCGAATCTGCGGCGATTGGTCAAATGACCCAGTCAGTTGTTATTGGTAAACCGTAGGCAGAGATTATCGGAAACGGAACGCCCATAACCAGGATTATAGCTTGTCAAGTGTTGAAAATTGTATATAGTGTTTGAACAAACGTGTCAGAAAAAGTGCACTTTCCACACGGTCCCTTACTCGCGTCTCCGTCAAGAGCGAGCTTTCCCGGCGATACTCACATTGTGGCGGCTTTTGAGGGACAGTGCTTATTATATACAGCGAAGTCATATTTGGCTAAGTCGTTTAGGAGGTAATTGCCATTTTTCAATGAATGTCTGGTGAATATCAAAAACAAAACTAACTTTACCCCGCTTAGAAGCTGCGCGGAGTGTACACAACACACACAACACAAAACTATATTGTGCATGCTACAGAAAACATAACAGCAAACATTATTAATATTACTCACAGATTGTGATTCGGAGGAGGACGAACCTGATCCATAAACACTGGATACTGAGCCCTCCTTCAGGAACAACCGGCTTGCGAATACACATTTGAATTCATTCATGTTTTTGAATGATTCGTCATTAAAATTATGTGAACACAAGGTTCGGGCTATACTGTTGTGGTATCGTTGCTAATATGAACTCTGACCACTGATTCTTCACATGCTCGTCCCTGGACAATGGAAACAAGTGGCTGAACTGTCTTTGCAATGTAGAACACAGCGTATTCTCGACATGACGCTATTCAGCTGAAGTATTTTAATGTGTTCTAGACGTCACTTCAAGTCTGCGTGCGCAGTTGTTGGGAGCGGCCAATGACCTCTCTACGTTACGATGTAACAGCTAATGACTCGTTTCAAAAACAATTCATTTCATAGACTCAGAGTCGACTCTCACTTTTGAAAGACAATAACTTACGGTGCACTTTTAGATATAAATCTTTGCAGGATGTTTTCATTCCCTTAGAGCTATATTCCACACTACATGAACAGTCATTTTCAAAAATCCATGATAGGTGCTCTTTAACTTTAGTAATTAGAACAAAATAAAGCATGCTAATGTCTGACAGGCTGCTGGGCTCATGAATATTGATCAAGTTGTTGGAACTGATTTGCTGCAGTCAAAACGTGAAGTGTGACTTTGTAAGCGCCAGCCAATGGGATTGACACTAGTGCATTATGGCTAATATATATTATTTAGTCACCGTGCAAAATGCAATTGAATATGTGTGTTATGTGCAGTGCATTCTGGGAGTTTCTTCTCTGTGTAGTTTCCCTCTTACATACTGGGGTTAAAAACATCTCTTGGTCAGACAAAACAGACTGGAACTGAACTGCCACACCAATCATTTCCCCACCTTACACACACACACACACACACACACACACGCACACATACTGCCCTTTTCAATATGCAGTGCTGGCAGTTTCTCTGTGTTGTCAACCTTGACTTACTTTGAAGAGGTCAGACACAGAGTTAGGTTCCCTTCACTACTCATTTAGATTTCAGGAGAGAAGAGAATTGAGAAGAGGAGAAGAAAGGCAGAGGAAAAGAATGAGAAGTAAACAACAGATAAACCAAAGTGGACAACAGCAATAAAAAGAAATCAAAGATCTTTCTATCCTTTATCAGTGATAATGTAACATGTTTTTAACCCTATATGTGAAACTGAATCTCTTCCTAGTGTGGAAACCATGCATGGTTCAGCACGGTTTGGAACGCCTCGGGTTCGGAACCACACGAGAGTGAGTAAATAATGATTTGTTTTATTTTTGGGTGAAGTATTTCTTACTAATAGAAGTTTCAAGGCTTGACAGAATAAGAAGGCTTTATATAGCTGATATAGTTTTAAAAAATGAAATCAACACCAACTGTTGTTGAACTACTTTATAAATAAAAGTAGCTTGCCGTTTCCTCTTCACTTGGTGAGAAGAATCAATGAATGAGAATGAGAATCACTACACTGTCTCCCTGCAATGAAATATATTGCAATAGTATGGCCATATGCTATGTCTGCGGTACATTTTAGGTTTAATTTACATTTTTGACTTTAACATGTCAGAATATACAGACACTTTTATTGGGTAAAGAAATGGGGTTTTGCCTCCAAGGATTTCAAACAACAATAAATGGTCTTTACACGAAACAAAGTACAGTTTGGATGAACCTGCAAAGGCTGAATATCAGCATTAATTGGTCAGATGCAATACTTTTGTTGTGGTGTGTCTGTGTGTGTGGGTGTGTTTATATGTACACTCATTGCCACGGCCTCAGGGATATTCATTTTGCCTTGTTTTCCTGATGCATTGATCCTACGTGGTTTCCCACAATGCCTCAACGTGTGTTTGTGTCTGTGTGTCTCGGTTCTAGGTGGTATTGGGTTTGTTCATTGCCACAGGTATAAAATATGAATACAATAAATACTGAGAAGGAAATCTTTCTGAAATCTATAACCAGGTGCAAAACAACAAATTTGTGTCCTTTGTGAAATCTGAAATACAGCATAAAGTGAAGAAATCAGAGCAAGCCCCAACATATTTGATGTTTTAAAGAATAGTTCACAGCAAAATGTTACATTTTTTACTCAACCACTGTTTCAAACCTGCATGCTGTTAATATAGTGCACAAGTGGATCCCTTTTATGATACTTTTATGGTACGTTTAGTGTCGACATTCACTATAAGCTTGTTTTATTGCAAGAGATGGGTGGTGATTCTTCTGTAATTTTTAATTTTGTGTTCCAGAGAAGAATAACCGCATTTATGTGAGGCTAAATAAATAAAATAAAACGTGTAATCATTTCAATTTTGAAAGGGAGTGTAGCTAAAGGGATCACATTAGCATATTAAAATGATTTCTGAAGGATCATGTGACACTGAAGACTGGAGTAATGATGCTAAAAATTCAGAATTTCATCACAGGAATAAATTACATTTAAAAATTAAAGCTGCAAGCAGCATTCATCGGGGTTCAAGCACTTAAGGCCTTTAAGCACAAAAGCAGCCAAAGACATTCATTTTATTTAGTAAGACCATTACTGGCAATTTACCATAGGGAATATATATATATATTTAAGATTTTTAACAGTTATAGCGCCACCTATTGTCCGATCTCCATATAACTTTGCAGGCCTGTTAATGATGTTATGGCACATATGCTCACCAATTATCGTGAAGTTCTGAGTTTTTGTTTATGATTTATAGGCTTTTGAATTTATTTTGCCACGCCCATTATTTAAATGACACGTTTATTGCCAACCAAATGCAAAAGTTTAACTTTTTCTGATAATTATTGATCACGAGAGTTCAGAGAAAGTTACCTGTGAAACTTTCCGGACGGCTTCGCCGCTGATCACCAGACCCTGCGCGAATGTTCTGGCTGCAATAACCGTGCGTGTGACTTTGGTCTTCATCTCTCTGGGAGTGTCTCCAAAGGGCTTCAGCGTTTCTGACTGCTTGGCTACACACTCCAGATACTCCTCTCCAATACTGTACTGAGGGTTTAAGGCTTTAAAGAGTCTTTCCAGCAGACGGGCCCAGAATTCATTCAGAGCCTCCTCGAGATTGAGGTTGCTCCCTCGATAGTAGCGCCGGAGGTCTGAGTACAGATCCTGAAACACCTTTGTGATTTGAGAGAAGAGAGGTCCAAATCCACTCTGGAAAGAAGTCTGGAGTGATGCTTCAGAACGATTCAACAGCTCCAAGAAATAATCTGGAAGCACACACACAAAAATATTGGAGCAGCGATTCAACTTTGGAAAGCTCAAGGGCCACACTCTAAATAAAAATGAAAAAAACAACAACATTGGTCTGGTTTCACAGACAGGGTTTAGACTAAGCCAGGATCTGGCCTTAGTTCAGTTAGGACAGACAGTATAATATGAGCAATATTTTACATAAAAAATATATATATATATATATATATATATATATATATATATATATATATTACAGTATCTATCAAATTAATCTATGTTAAATTATATTTATGTGTGTTGTCCATTAATGGATACATTTAGATTTAATTGCAATAAATCACATAACCATGTACTCATTATAATAAGTCAAGTAAATGACATAATCAAGCTATTTATTTTATGGCACTTCATCTCATTTGATTATTTCCGTATTTGGGGGGATTTTATGGATGCACCCAAAATATAATGTTATTTACAACAAATGAACCAAATTAAATGAAACTGTAGGACTAATTGAGTATGTTTTACAAGAAAACATCATTTCTTCTTTTACGAAAATGTAAATGTTTAATTCAATGTTACTTAGTAATTATTTGTGAAATTTACAAGCAATTTCAGACCATTTTTTTCTCTCAAGTTCTTCAGTTAAAAAAAACTATTTCAACTAGTTGCCAAGACAACACCTCTCATTTTGATTCAGTTTAACCTAATGCACTAAAATAACAAATGATACAGTATTAAAAATGAAAAAACAAACAAACATGAAAAATGACTAAAACTTGAACTAAAATGCAATCAGAAAAATAGAAGCTAATATTAATAAAAACTATAATATCTCAATTATACTAAAATTAAAAGAACTAATAGAATTAAAAGCCAAAACATCTCAAAACAGTAATGCATTATAAATCTGATTAGATGAGGCACTATTAAGAATTCAGTGTCACAAATCAATTATAGCAGTAGCATAGAGGTACATACACTTTTTCTCTATATATAATATTGGGGTGCAAGCTCGGATATAGTCTTTTTGCAATAAATAAATAAATAAATAAAATAAAAAATTAAATAATTGATTAATAAAAAAAAAACAATGAAATAAATGAGAACTCATTTACCAGAATCCTTCATTATTTAGCTAAAGTTATTTATTCCCCACACAAATTCACCAGACACTTTGAAACACATCTATATACACATATCTATCTCTCTCTCTCTCTATCTCTCTCTCTATCTCTCTCTCTCACACTCTCACACACACACACACACACACACTTACTCGCATGCAAAAATGTTCTTAGAGAAAGTCAATTGTTATGTAACCCAGTGATATCATCAGCTCACAATAACCCAGTCACACATCAATAAATCACACATTTATGAATGACAGTAAACCGACACAACTGACATGTGACGTGACAGTAACAACATGGCGAACGTATACTGTACGTCTGAATTTCATTCACACTACCCATATTTATACTATAGAGCGTACTTTTTAACGGCCGTGAAGTAAATTCAAATGTAGAGGTGATCTCAGATTTTACTATCCTTTTTTTTTTTTACAAAGATTTTACAAAGTATATTAAACCTGTACACACACACACGCACACACAATTAATAACGATGAGCCCTAACAAGGTCAAAATTAATCTTCCTAAATCCTATACAATTTCTATTCCTACATCTTATGTGTGTGTGTTCAGAGATCTTCCCTACATTGCACCAATGGGATTATCTCTACAAATACTTTCATGATGAAATACAGAGCAGTGTGCTAAATAAGACCTCTTTGTGCCCTACATCTGATTAAGTTCACATTAATCATAATTTTGAAATGGCCCAACAAATGTTATATAAAGGATAGTGCACACAGACTTGATGAAGAATTTCAAAACCTCCATATTAAGCAGATCATTGACCATTAAGTTTTTCCAGCTGTCTTTTCTTGTTGAAATGAATGTTCCTGGATTCTAAATCCCATCACATTCACATTCCCCTGCACTGTGAGGATCCCACATTCATTATCTCTCTTCACGCTTCAATGGACACTTTTCTCACCTTTCATATTTTTATTTAATAGCCTTTCCAAAGTATGTTACCACTGATCCAGGTGAGCCTTCACTCCCTGTCGCTCCGAATGCAGGTTTTTAAAGTCTGATTCATAACATGACAGTCCGCAGCAGAAATCGTACTGTCCTTGCATATTTGTTCATTCTTTACTATAAAGGCATAACAATAGTTTTGATTAAAAAAATGAATTAATATGAAAATGTACAAGTGAGACACATATACTGTATGTAATCAAAACTATTGTTATGCCTTTATTTATACATACACACTCACCTAAAGGATTATTATGAACGCCATACTAATACTGTATTTGACCTCCTTTAGCCTTCAGAACTGCCTTAATTCTATGTGGAATTGATTCAACAAGGTGCTGAAAGCATTCTTTAGAAATGTTGGCCCATATTGATAGGATAACATCTTGCAGTTAATGGAGATTTGTGGGATGTAGATCCAGGGCACGAAGCTCCCGTTCCACCACATCCCAAAGATGCTCTATTGGGTTGAGATCTGGTGAGTGTGGGGGCCATTTTAGTACAGTGAACTCATTGGCATGTTCAAGAAACCAGTTTGAAATGATTCGAGCTTTGTGACATGGTGCATTATCCTGCTGGAAGTAGCCATCAGAGGATGGGTACATGGTGGCCATAAAGGGATGGACATGGTCAGAAACAATGCTCAGGTAGGTCATGGCATTTAAACAATGCCCAGTTGGCACTAAGGGGCCTAAAGTGTGCCAAGAGAACATCCACCTCACCATTACACCACCACCACCAGCCTTCACAGTGGTAACAAGGCATGATGGATCCATGTTCTCATTCTATTTACGCCAAATTCTGACTCTATCATCTGAATGTCTCAACAGAAATTAAGACTCATCAGACCACGCAACATTTTTCCAGTCTTCAACTGTCAAATTTTGGTGAGCTCTTGCAAATTGTAGCCTCTTTTTCCTATTTAGAGAGGAGATGAGTGGTACTCGGTGGGGTCTTCAACTGTTGTAGCCCATCCGCCTCAAGGTTGTGTGTGTTGTGGCTTCACAAATGCTTTGCTGCATACCTCGGTTGTAACGAGTGGTTATTTTAGTCAAAGTTGCTCTTCTATCAGCTTGAAACAGTCGGCCCATTCTCCTCTGACCTCTAGCATCAACAAGGCATTTTCACCCACAGGACTGCCGCATACTGGATGTTTTTCCCTTTTCACACCATTATTTGTAAACCCTAGAAATGGTTGTGTGTGAAAATCCCAGTGACTGAGCAGATTGTGAAATACTCAGACCGGCCCGTCTGGCACCAACAACCATGCCACGCTCAAAATTGCTTAAATCACTTTTCTTTCCCATTCTGACTTTCAGTTTGGAGTTCAGGAGATTGTCTTGACCAGGACCACACCCCTAAATGCATTGAAGAAACTGCTATGTGATTAGTTATTTAGATAATTGCATTAATGAGAAATTGAACAGGTGTTCCTAATAATCCTTTAGGTGAGTGTATATATATACTGTATATATATATATATATATATATATATATATATATACACTCGACGCGTCCATCCGCATGAACCCAAAGGTGTCTCTGCATTGCCTAGACACAGGTTACTACACACAATAGGCTTTTTTTCTCTGATTTTGAAAACTCTTCACGATCGAAGGGTTGGTGATTCCTGTAACATTCTGGTTTCCGGTCAATGACAAGAGTACTAATCAGCTGTCTCACGAACATAACCAGCACATTTATCCCCACATAGCAAAGCAATAACACAGCGAGGGAGAAGCACTAAGTTACATGAAGAAATCCAACTACATATTTTACACCACTGGGAAAAGTCACTACTCACTGTGTGTATGGCTAGCTACTAGGTTTCTGTGGCTTCTCTTTAAATGTAGTGACGAAACACGCTCTGTAGCGCCGTTTGTTCACGTTTGGCTATAATAGAAACATGACGTCACAATATGTCGACCTGAAAGGGGTGTCCACAGTTCTGTAGATATAAATGTCTCATTCTAAGGTAATAAATACATTAAGGTTCATTGAGTAAGGTCTTTATACACCACTGAACACAGTTATGGATCTCATATTGCATTTCTATCATTAGATCTTCAGAAATATTACACATTGAACTTTTAAGTGTTTGATTTTTATTTATTTTTTCTTGGGTCAATGTATCAGTGGAACATCCTGACTTTAAATAAAGAGAAACTGATATCAGAAAAAAAAGGAAGGCCGTGAAAGGTATATCCTCGGTTCTTTATATTCCTGTCACACTGGTCTGACCCTCCATCCCCTCACTACACCCCTCTCTCCCTCTCCCTCTCCTCCATCTATCTCTCTGACAGGCGTGCAGGCGTAATTATATCAGCGGCGTCGTAACAGAACACGCGGGCTGTTAATTTGCGGCCGAGTCCGTGATGGAGAGACAAGCAGCTGGGGACCACAGAGTGATGGAATGAGAGGAGAGAGAGGGGGAAGCGATGAAAGGAAGAGAGGGATTTGGATGTGATTACATGTAATTGTATTTGTGCATTCTGACAAAGTGCTGAATGGCTGATTTAAGGTGTACCAGCCCTCCCTCATTTTATTCAATATTTTAAATTAATGCTCACAGAGACATTTGAAGCTGTATTGGAAAGGACCTTTCATAGAAGCAATATGTACTTTAGCAAACCCACTACTACTAAAGGCCAGTTCACAGCAAAAACATTAACTATAACAATAACTGGGCGATAATCTATAGTAAGTGCACTCTGCAGTTTTGTCATCCGCTACTTTAAATGCTAAAGCTCTTTAATGACACTATTATTCATCATCTGGACAAAATCAATCAGAACATAACCCTCAGTATCATTCCTCTGTGTCGTTATTTCAATAATGGTGTATGGACTTCACTATTCTCCTAGAATTAGAATAATTATCAAAACTTGGTTACTTGACAGTGGTTGTATACATTATTCAGTTTAAAGGTGCAGTATGTAATATTGGCAACTAGTGGTTGAAATTGGTACTGCAGTCCAGATTCAAAATATTGTAGAGGGTTGTTTCTCTCGTCATCGGACTCGGCGCTTACATGGGTTGCCAGACTGAAAACATGCAACAGGAATGAGCGCAATTGACAAAAGAAAGTGACATTTATGGAAACTAAAAATGTTTAGATGAGCATTAATATGTCAGAGGCCCACACAGAAGAAAATGAATTGTTGAATAAAGTAGTTATTTTTGTTTTGTTTTTTTTGTGCACACAAAGTATTCTCATCGCTTGATAAACTTAAGGTTGAGCCACTGTAGTCACTTGGACTATTTTAAACATTGTCTATACTAACTTTCTGGGCCGACAAGTTTCAATTACAATAGAAGCCTATTGGAGGAGTGAGACAGCTCTCAGATTTAATCAAAAATATCTTAAAGGGATACTTTAGGATTTAGCATTAAGCTTTGTATTAGTAGAAAATCAGTAGTATTTTCAAATTATCGTGCTTTCCACCCTTATATCCACCTTTTTTTTTTTTTGTCTGGAAAAAAACCCTCAGATGATGCAAAAATCGTCATTTTGCGTCTTTGGAGGATTTTTAGCCAGAGGCTAAAGACTACAGCCAGTAGAAGGAGCTGTTCTGCATGTTTTCAACATGGGATCTCACTCACAGAATGAACACATAGTGTCAGCCATTTTATTTGGGAGCTAAGCTATCAGGCTAGCTAGCTGTGGAGAAAGCTGAGAAGTAAGGGTTACCATTCATCCTTTTTTCCCATTGAGAACGTACAAAATATCCGGGATTCAGCTTTTGCTTACTGCAGTTGCCATTCTTTGTTTACATGCACACCTTTTGTTTCAATCTAACTGAATTCATTCTGATTGGTGAATCTGAATGTAGTGTTTACATAAACACTAAACAACTGATCGGATGATGTGCGTTTTAATATTGGTAAGAAAATTCCCGCTCCTCTGAGAGATATGAGATCGGTGTGTCTCACAGGTGTCGCTCATCGGTAATCATCCAAAATACATTTTCTGGATTTTCTCAGTCTAGAAAGCTCCAAATTCAAAAATACTTTCACATTTCTTCTACATAATCTACATGATCCATTTCAAACACACATTAATTTTTCCAGGGATGAAGTATCCCTTTAATTTGTGTTCCGAAGATGAACGAAAGTCTTACAGGGTTGAAACAACATGTGGATGAGTAATGGGCTATATGCACGCATAAGTTCCGCATTTGACGTAAGGATGCTCGTCCATTTCCGGTTGTGGAGATTAAAGCGGAGGAAAACCGAGGAAAACGGGATTATGGCAGAGTCTTCAAAATGTACTGTCCTTCCGTCTTTGAAACGAAACGTACATACGTTTAGATGTAATTTTATATATAGTTATGTTTATTTAATATAATTTTAAAAAGAAGCATAAACACAACGAGGGGTGTCTGTTTAATCTGTTTTTGTGACTAACGTTTCTTTAGTATAACCATGGAGTATAAATTTCAATATATATTCTCGGTATTGCATTGGACTCTACGATCGGCGGAAGTTATCGAGCATCCTTAGACCTTCACCGGAAATACCGCCGTGCATAGAGCCCATTACTGACAGATTTTTCATAACCCTTTAATGTAAAATTAATTGAAATTTTAAGAAACTTGACCCTTACACAACAACACAAGCACACACACACACACACACTTTTTCCACTTGTCCTGTGAAAGGCCGCAGGGTCCATCACATAAACTCAAGAATTCTGATTGGGTGTTAAACCCAGCGGCCAAGCAGAGCCACAGCTGAAAGGTCATGTTCTTCACCTACAGGTCTGTCTACACCTACTGTAGTATCAGAGATCATTTGGAATGTACATGAACTTCAGTAGCTTAATGGTCACAGACGAGCTCTTTAAAGCCTCCTACAGTGGAGCTTGTAAACTCTAGCTCTGTCTGAAGGGTCTTAAATCAGTCAGTACACCAGCTGTGGCCTGAATCTCCTCCTGATAACATGGATGTCAACCGAATCTCCACAGGTGCACACACACAGGTGGACATACTGTATCAATGGAGCCTATGGTACTATACACTAATGTTCAAAACTTTGAGGTCAGTAAGATTAATCCTTTTATTCAGCACGGATGCATTAAATTGATCAAATGTGACAAGACAAAATGTTGTTCTTTTGAACTCTCTGTTCATTAAAGGGTTAGTTCACCCAAAAATGAAAATTAAGTCATTAATTACTCACCCCCATGCTGTACCAACCCCGTAAGACCTTCGTTCATCTTCGGAACACAAATAAAGATATTTTTGATTGAATCTGAGAGCTGGATCAGTCCTACATAGACAGCCTGAGGGACTGCCTCTTGACGGCCCAGAAAGTCATTAAAAGAAAAGGTTTAAATATTCCATGTGCCTACAGTGGCTCAACTATAACTTTATCAAGCGACGAGACTACTTTTTGTGTGAAAAAAAACGTAAATAACGACTTTATTCGACTTTCCATTACTTCCTTATGGGCGCATGCGCGAGAACTGAGACGAGACCGTTCTTCTTCGACTACTTTTTGTTACCGGCTGCTCACCGCTTAGGAGTTTTACCGCCCCCTACCGTATAAGATGACGTACTGATATAGCCGGAGGCGCAAAACGTTCTGTTTACAAGCAGTACGTCATCTTATACGGTAGGGGGCAGTAAAACTCCTAAGCGGTGAGCAGCCGGTAACAAAAAGTAGTCGAAGAAGAACGGTCTCGTCTCAGTTCTCGCGCATGCGCCCATAAGGAAGTAATGTAAAGTCGAATAAAGTCGTTATTTACGTTTTTTTTTCGCACAAAAAGTAGTCTCGTCGCTTGATAAAGTTATAGTTGAGCCACTGTAGGCACATGGAATATTTAAACCTTTTCTTTTAATGACTTTCTGGGCCGTCAAGAGGCAGTCCCTCAGGCTGTCTATGGAAAAGTGATCCAGCCCTCAGATTCAATCAAAAATATCTTTATTTGTGTTCTGAAGATGAACGAAGGTCTTACGGGGTTGGTACAGCATGGGGGTGAGTAATTAATGACTTAATTTTCATTTTTGGGTGAACTAACCCTTTAAAGACTTGTAAAAAACAATATGACGATTTCCACAAAATTATGTTTTTACCGTATTTATTATCAAAAAAATGCAGCCTTGGTGAGCAAACTTCTTTCAAAAAACATTTTAAAATCCCAAGATTTTGAATGCTAGTGTTCAGAGCGAAGCAAAAGGCAATAAGCAATAAGGGTGGAGGGTTGTGATCCATAAAAAAGGTAATTCATCGCCATGGATTTGTTTTAGTATTTATACAGTATATCTCCAATTAACAAGAAAACTATTCATGTTTAAGGTTTTCACCCAAACATATATGTACAGCACTTTAGCCAGAAACCAATTTGGTGTTTGGAGAATGAAGGAGTATAATAGTCTTGATAGTCTTTTGAAAGTCTTTATCTATTACTTCCATTTAGCTTTATATCAACATGTGGCCAAATGTATGTGTTCGAGTCTGATACGTTCAGAAACCCTCCCCTACAGCGAGAAGCCACTCAAATGCCTAAAAACTACTGAGAATCTCCTCACCCTTACAGAGAATCCAGCAACCAGCATTCACACACACACACACACACACACACACATATCGAGACCCATACTTAACCTCCTAAAACAGACTCATAACAGCTCATTATGCTCTAACTTTTAGCTGTGATCCTAAGAAGACAAAACAAACTCTCTAGGAGACAAACCTTTCAACACATAAAGAAACAAACCCAATCGTTCACATACCTGACGACAGATACAACTAAACAGACAGTAAAAGAGGAGGAGTGCTGTATGAAAGGATTATTTACATGTCCTAAGGATAGAAAGATGATGGGTGGATGAAAGACAGACAGAAAGATAGAACTGACAGATAGATAGAAAGATAGAATTGATGGATGGATGGATGGATGGATGGATGGATGGATGGATGGATGGATGGATAGAAGCTATTAAACTAAACCAGAAAAATGTGAGAGAAAATTAAATCGATGTAGAAATGACAACAGCCCTTGAGATTTACAATTTAAAGACTTGGCCCTAGGTTGCTGTAAATTGATCTCTTTTGCAGTTAGTAAGGGGTGAAAACTGGAAACAAATGTTAGCGTCTTTGACAGCATGCAGGATTCAGAGAGGCTGTTTTATAATGTCTATAATAAATATTGTCACATTTTACACTGTTACTGATTTAAGTCTTTCAAATCTTGCATAAATAGCTACACATAAACACGCATGCACGCACGCACACACACCCTGGGTATAATCCACCATCACTGCTTACTGTCCTGCCAAGCATAATGCATGCTGGGAAACACACACTGACCAGATCTCCTCCCTGTGCAACAGCACTTGGGAAATAATCACAGTTTAAGCATTCTCACCACAAACACACTATATTATGTGTGTGTGAGAGAGTGTGTTTATACACACACAGATTCCTGGATGGTGAGCTGGCAGAGACATGCTTTAAACCCCAAAATTGGCACTTATGAACTCCAGAACAACAGAGACACTGACTTTTTTCAGTACCTAAGTCACCAACTGTACAAAAAAAAAAAAAAAAAACAGTAGAAGAGAGAGATTTTATAAATATTTTTTCAGCTTTTAACATTCACATTCAACTAAACATTCTAGAGATTATTAAATCTTTGAAAAGCGTTATATATTATGTCTGTTCTCTACTCTACTTTTTTTGTTTTGCTTGCCAATAAAATTAATCAAATGCGACATTTGGCAAGGATCATGATTAGGATGCCAGAACTGCACAAACCCATCTGTTGACCTTTATTATTATTAATATACCTCTCAATGTCAAGAAATGCACTGGTCATGTTTTACATTTAAAATTCAAAATGTTTTACATTTATTTTAACTTCTGTATCACAATAACAAGAAATGCATTTTTATTTCTTTAAATGAGAATTTGAGAGGAAAATGCCCTTGAATGAAAATAATGTCACTAAGCAACAAAAGAAAAAAAAATGTTTTTGAATTGTTGAATTGTTTTTTAAAAAAGGCTTTGATTTCTTAATGCACAATATAATGTCTATTTTATTATTTTGTGAAAATTGCCCCCTTCAAAACTGCAAAACACACACATTTAACGCATGTACTGTAATTGTGTGAAGGACGATGTTATGATTGAGAAGTTGTTTATCTCTTACAGAAAGAGCTAATCAAAACAAATCTAACACCCACACACACCAATCTACACAAAAAGTATCTAAGCAAAAACAATGATTAAGATGCCTACACACACACACACAGAGAAAGAGAGAGAGAGAGAGAGAAAGAAATGATTATAAAGCAAGAGAAAGTAAGGAAAATATATATATATATGTGTGTGTGTGTGTGTGTGTGTGTGTTTGTGTGTGTGTGTAGGAAGGATGTAAAATGTTTCTCGCAGCCTTAAGGAGGAGCTGTGTTCTATGAGTGTTTCACTGTGTGAGTGAGCCCTTCCAAAGACTCCATTTGTCCATTATTTATTTCTAAAGAAACACAACAATGATTAAAAAGCTCCATTACCTTGTATCTTACGTTATCGCCCCGTAGAAGCAGTTTTTGCCATATTTTTTTTTTTTTACCGTATAGACAAAAATTACTGTATGGATGAATCCGGTGAAACTAACGAAAGTAAGCAAGCGCCATAACTGAGCTGTTGCTGGGTAGCGTTGTGCCATTGGCCCGCGATTTACGACTGTCACTAACGTTACAACATTACAACTTTTATAATGTCGAGTGGAAAAACATGTTCCGTTATAAATTGTTTCAATGGCGGCAGTAAAATTTCAATTTGGAAGAGAAAACATTGTGAGCTACATAAAATACCCCGAGTCGACTGCCCCTGTCTGGTGGTACAAGACGCGGACATTTGCGTATAATAACAATTATCTAATGACATAAGTAAAAAATATAATAAATATGTAATATAGTATTCAGCAAAATCTCCTCTCTAGCTATTTTTTATATTTAATTAACATGCTATGGTCATAAAATGGCTTTCCTGAGCTTAATAACGTTATGTGACATAATTGTTCTCCTGCTGTTATTTTGACCTCTTTCCATGGTTTAAAAACACTAATTGGTCAATATTATGTATACTTTCTAGCTGTACCTTACCCTTGCCTTTTGCAATGTGAAAATTAGATAAATAATGGACACAAATGAAAAACATGAATTCGTTAATTTGATGTCATTCATTTATTTATTGTTGCCAAATGGACAGATCTTTTTATAATTTCCTCGTTAGCTAACGTTAGCTTAGCAAGCTTGCCAAGCTATTTTTATAAATAATATTTATATAAAGTTTTTTGGGCTTGATCTCCATCTCTCCAAACACAATCACTGGTAAACAGCATGAATAATATCCACACTCACAGTATTCAGCAGGCTTGAGGGTAAGTGTACACACACACACACACACACACACACACACACACACACGCACACACACACACACACACACACACACACCATCTGTCTAATGCCATGGAGGTTGTAACTGTGTTACTCTGAGATATCAAGCACAGGTTTGTTGGGCACGCAAGCCACCCTCTTAGTAAAAAAGGTTCTATATAGAACCCCACGGTTCTTGACTCAATTTGTAAGAAGCCTTTATGCCAGTTCTAAAGAAGAAATCTCTTAAATGATTGCATAAAACTTGATTAAGTATGTTTACAAGCTATGTAATAATAGCTCTGTCAAAATAAAAGAAATTGCATTAAAACTACTTTTATCAATCAACTAATTCCATAACATGATGGGAACTCCCAAAGGGTTCTGTATTATGAAGTACCTGACAGAACCCTTTAAGGTTAAAACTGGCATAAGTGGCATCATTTTTTTCATAATTTTTCAACCTCATGATGGGAAGTGTAATGTAAAGAGACCCTTTTGTGTGATGTGACATGAGTGAGTTTCCTGACAGTAACTCACCGTCAAAGCTCTTGAAGTGGCCGCTGAGAGAAACCTGTAAGGAGCGTCCAGACTCCTTCACCTGTGTCTCAAACTCTATTCTGCTCAGGTTTAGGAGGTTCTCCTCCATTCCGGACGTGCAGCAGGTGTAACCCTGAGGACAGACCCGCAGGTGCTCACCTGAGAGGGACACAAGTATAACATCATCAGAAGTGCATTTAACTTTCTCCATCCATCCATCCATCCATCCATTCATTCATTCATTCATCATATAACCCATAATATCTCAGTAGCATTCTCTTATGGTGACCAAGGCCTCAAAAATACAGTAGAAACAGTAATATTGGAGAAAATATAATTACAATTTAAAATAACTGTGTTCTGTTTAAATCCATTTTAAAATGCAATGTATTCCCATGATGATCATTTTAATATGCTGATTTGCGGGTCAAGAAACATTACACATATATTATTGCTGTCAATCAATTAAAATAATAACTAATCACACATTTTTCTGTAATGAATGCACCTAACAAAGTTTCTAATATTTTTTTTTTATGTTGTGATACCGGTTATTTCACATTTAATATCCAAATGAATGTAGAAATAACATACAATTATTTTGTGTGTTAGTATATTTAAAATATTTGATCTAACAGGAAATATCCAGAAATTGAATGAACCTGACGTACATTAAACTTTATCTAACCTCATTTAAGACTGCTTACAAGGATACGCACTTTGGTGTTTTTTGTCCATTCAAATGCAAAAGAGAACTCAATATGATCTGAATGCGTCTGTGTGACAACTGAACAACACAGCACGGTTATATAATGGAGTACAAATGATTTTTTGAAGCGGCTGAACAGTAATTGAAAGTTTCCACTCAATCGACTGGTGAATTCACCCCTGTGTTATTGTTTTATAGAAGTGATGACCTGCTCAGTCGATATAAAAAATCTTTCTCTCTCTGTCCTTTCCAGTTTTCAGTGTTCAATGTTCTCTATTAACAGTTTGCAGCACAGTTGCATACAAAAAAGTGCAAAATAAATGTAATAATAAAATTATTATTCATGTATTATTATTTTAATCAGCTGTACAATTATTATTATGCATATTATTTTATTAACAATAATAAAACAAATAATAACAATGCACTTTATTGTTATATTGGTATTTTCTGTTATTAAATGATAAACATTATAAAACGGTTAGTTCCAATCCTTGATTCTGATTGGTCAAGAGCTGTGCTTTATTCACGATAAAACACGGCAATGACCGCTTCACCCAACGGTTCTAGTTATCACTGCGCCCTTAGCAACACCCTTAGCAACCACACATATACCAATGTGCAGTGAAATGCTTCGGTGACTGGTGTAGTGAAAAAGGTTGCAGCATATTTTAAACAAATCACCAAGACGGAACTCAACGCACCATCCGTGACTTCTACGGAACTGTCACGCCGAAAAAAATACGCGCTGCTGACGCTCTGCTAACGCGTGCGGTGTGAAACCGGCGTCAGAAGCTCCACAGGAGAAAAATATGGGATCATTAGCTATGTAGCGTTACGCGCGGGTCTGAACAGATTCCTGAATGATCCACCTTTGAGTTTGTCCTGGTGTCTGAAGAGACGCAGCGAATTCACCTCATCCAATAATGTTTTCGGTGGAGTCGTAAAGACAATAAGAAGAGAGGGTCGTGATGAAACACACACCGATTTCTACTAAAGATTTCAGCACCATAAACTGTCCGATGCGCTTAATCCCAACCTGTCACTATACCAGTCACCGAAGCATTTCACTGCCCATTGGGTTTGCTGCACGGTATTTTTTTCATTACGAGTCTTCTCGAATGTATTACATTTCAGCACTTCAGCATGACAGTTCGTATTTGTAGAAGTCTCTCCAAATTGTTCCTCAAACCACTTATCCATCGTCATGCCACCTATATAAATCGAAATTTACTTTAAACATTTTAGCCTTTTTAAATTATGTCTGTGAGTGGACATAAGTGTAAAAGTAAAGTGGAGGCCAAACTTAAAACAAAGAAAGCACTGGAGTGACATTCAACAGAAAACACCGCTGACAGCGCTGAGCCCCAACTAAAGAGGAGGTTATATCACCAAATTAGTCAAATATTTAATGCGTGCACAATAAACGGAGATGTTCAAATAAATTTAAATAAACAACAATAAATAAAGTATCTCTTGTTAGGCAGCATTTAAGCAACTAAATTAATAACTAGATTAAAGACCTAACTGTTATCTATCAAAATATGTGCCCTTGTGTTTTTTATTATTATTTTATTTGTTAGTTTGCTGAGAGATAAGCTATGCCTATTTGTGTGAGGAAATTTCACAAATTTTGTGTTGTAAAAAAATAAAAAGAATGAGACAAAGTTTGAGAATGGTTTTGTTGTTTTTATTTGAGCTTTCCTGCATATTACACATTGGAACGTTGTTGTTCACAGCCAGGGACTATATTTTTCTAGCGGAAGGAATGTTTTTATTGATTAAACTACATTAAAAAGTTGCACTAATACATTGTTTTTTATTGTAATATTGTGTGGCAACCGTTTTATAAAAGCAATAAGGTACTCGAGGCAAGTGCTGTATCGTGAATAAGTAACGGCTGAAGGGGTTGCAGTAGGGGTGGGCGATATGGAAAAAATATCATATCACGATTTTTTTAGGAAAATCACGATCACGATTTTTTATCACGATTCTTTTTCAAGTTGGTTTTAATATTTTGCAAGTGGCTGTTCATTACAGCCAAACTAATGTCCCAATGTTAAAAACAAAGCTTAGGTAACAAAAGAAAAAAAGAAAGCCACACATTTAGGCCAGTGGCGAAGATACAAAATCTTTGTCATTATTTACTTTGTTATTAAAAAAATAAGACAAGATAAACATTACACAAATTAATATTCATATTAAATAAATAGTGCTTTATTTTTTCAGATGCAGTAGGTGTATTTAGCAGTAGCATTGAAGTAATTAAACGAACAAATATGAAATTAAAACACTACATAGACTTCACTGAATAAATTGATTCTTATTAAAGATATATTAAAGTTCTCAGTCAGTGAGTGATTTTCTCCTTGTGTTTTTTTGTTTTATTAACACTAAAGGGATAGTTCCCTCAAAAATGAAAATTGTCTTAATTTACTCTCTCAAGATGTTTTAAACCCGAATAAGTTTCTTTCTTCTGTTGAAAATAAAAGTTATTTTGAATAATGTGGGTAACCGAACAGTTGCTGGTCTCCTTATAGTTTTTTTATAGGTTCTCTCCTGGAAGTTAATGGGGACCAGCAACTGTTTGGTTACCCACATTAAAAAAAAAATGTCTTTTGTGTTAAGCACAAGAAAGAAATTAATACAGGTTTGGAACAACATTAGAGTGAGTAAATAATGACGGATTTTTTTTTTTTTTTTTTTTTGTGAACTATCCCTTTAAGGACAAGCGGCAGTAGGCTACTATTTATTCCTGTTGCTTTTAGACCAGCACGCGACGCGTTTAATATAGACGCCTATTACACCAGATATTCTCTCAAATGTTTGCTTTCACTTTAGACATAGCCTGTTTATGTAAACATTGTGCGTATTTAACAGTATTAGCTTAATAAGACTCGAGAGATAACTTAGTCCAGTATTCAGGCGCTGTTTGACAGGCTTCTAGTGGATGTGAGCGTCGGGGGTTATGCGGTCAGGAAAGCGCACGTTAGAACAGCGCATCAGCGCGTGAATTAAATGTTTAACCGGCAAGGCTTATGCAAATAATGAACTTTTGTGAATTGCAGTGTCCCGGACCTATTCATTAACGTGTGATCATGTGTAGGCTACGTCGCGTTGTACAGTTGAGAGACGGAGGCGCCAGAACTGAACTGATAGAATGCAATGTAACACGATACTACGATATTTCTTCAAAAGCAGATCGTGGAGACATTTTAATCGTCCACGATTAAAAATCGTCATATCGCACACCCCTAGGTTGCAGGCACTCCGCTTCGCGTCGTGCCTAACAACGCCCTTCAGCCGTTACTTATTCACGATACAGCACAGCCTCTCGTACCTTATTGCTTACATAAATTCTTGGAAAACCAATAATTATTATTCCCTCTGATTAAGCTCTCGTGGATCAGTCAAAGGCTTGTGCCTGCAGTCCTTTCATTAGTATTCTGAACATTTCTATCAATTAGAAAGCCAGACCATTCTTATTTATTGCCATCTTGGGTCATAAAGATGAGTGTATTTCTGTGTTAGTGTGTCTAACTTGTGTGGTATGTTAGTGTCAGATAAATCAAGTGTCTACCTGTGACTTGTGTTACTGAGCATGTGTGTGTTTGTCAGCGGTGAGAGTACACACTGGCAGAGACAGGATTCTTTTTCTAAAGAGCTGGGCTGTCAGCCATTTCTATCCTGAGCCTATTCTCAATCCAAGGACAGAGGAAGAGAGAGGTTTATTTCCCACTCTCACATATAAAAGCACAGTGCAAACAGAACTTAATGGGCTCTTATCTGAGCTTAATTTTACTGCCCAAGGAGATTTACAGGGCCTAAATAATAAAATAAAAATAAAAATACGATACGAAAGAAGGAATTCTGTCACAGAAAATGGCAGAAAATAGCTAATTAAATTCCAGTTTCAATGGATAATTTATATTAATGCACTATAAACTCAAACTGAGAGAGTTATTATATATTTTTTTTTTTAACAGACTAGTTACACAGAGGTGTCAAGCAATTTGTTGTGATCTTTTGGTGGCTGTTCAGTGTTTTTGGTCGAAAACAACCCCTGTTCGATTCTGACTCATGGTGTGCTGGCTAAATTACCCCTTAGAGATCAATAAATCACATCTCTCTGTAAAGTGAGCAGAGCTGGAGTTCCGTTCCGCCTCGATAAATTAGAGTTAATATAAAATAGATTACTCTGTAGGTAAAACTGGAAACATATAAACATCTTGTAAACATCTTCTGGTTTCTGCCTAGAGAGATACCTTATATGACCACTAATAAAAGCATTATAGTGAGTAAAGCCAATGCTATTTCCCTCTAAGGTCTCTCATGGCCCACAAACACACACAGAGTAAGATTGGAGATTGAAGAAGGACCAATTCATAGACCATTAACTTATCTGAGAACTCCAAGGAGGAAAACTCCTATTAGGATCCAATTAGACCACATAATGAGAATCCAAAAAAAGTGTGTGTGTGTGTGTGTGTGTGTGTGTGAGAGAGAGAGAGAGAGAGAGAGAGAGAGAGAGAGAGAGAGAGAGAGAGAGAGAGAGAGAGAGAGAGAGAGAGAGAGAGAGAGAGAGAGAGAGAGAGAGAGAGAGAGAGAGAGAGAGAGAGAGAGAGAGAGAGAGAGAGAGAGAGTTAATGTTATTTTACAGGGAAAGGAAGGAAATGTAAACTTTAATCCGTTCAGCTCAAACCGGTTACACCGACAAAGCATCAAATTAACACACACAGTCAGCCTGTATAGCAGTAACTATATCATCACCACATTCAGAAGGAAGTAATTACGGATATCTATCTTAAAGAAACCTCTAGAAAGAGGACATTTAAAACACGAGAATCCCAGAATACATTTCCTCCATGCCTTTTAGGCGTGTGAATGTACACTACCATTCAGAAGTTTGAGCCTGCAAAGGTCTGCAAATAGACCGCAAAAGTAAACAATAAGTTGCTTTAAGTCAACTCTCTTCAAAATAAACCTTTAGCAACCTTAACCAGGCCCTGGTGGAATTTACATAACGCTTTACTCACAAAACATGCACATACATTAACATGCAGTCGTATAACTTTTTTTTTGTTTGTTTGTTTAAACATCTGAGATAGTTTGAGCAATTTGGCCAGAGAAGATATGACGCTCTGATACTTTACATGATCGCTACACCACTAGTACAATCTTTAGATAGCCACACAAGCCTTCCTATGTTACTGTAATCCTTACACCATCGCCAGCCATCCAAACAGTTTCTATTTTATAGTAAACACAGTCTTTTATTTCCAGTTTCCTTCACGGTATTGCTATAAGTGCAAGCATAGACAATTAGCCTAGCACAATTAGCCTAGCAATTAGCATGAACACATTCTGAGGAAGCTGCTTAATGATGTTACAAAGCAGACAAACAAGCAGACGTTGTCCACTTTACTGTTTCTAAATATAAAGTGGGTTGTTTTCAATCTATAAGGAAGACATGTCAGCAATTATTTTAATTTCAGCACATTTAGCGGAGATTGCAGGGTTTAAGGTTAATGCATGCTAGAGAAAAAGTGTGTGAAAAAGCAAATGACATTCATTAGCTTGTCAAACTTTGAAAACTTCCCATTTATTCCTCACATACAAAAGAGTGCAAGTTAGCAGCAGGGACACTTTATCTGAGTAATTTGATATGAAACATTTAACACACTAGCTCTTCACCACCCAATCAATACAACACAAGATCTCTCATCCTAAAACACTTTCAGAGGTATTTGATAAATGAGTTTGCCAGTGGCGTGCATTTCTCCTAACGATCCACTGCAAATGACGATGATTGTGAAGCCCCGTGTCTTGCATTAATGAGAGCATTTGAACTCTGGGATAGATAGGAAGCATCCTATGATAGCATCAATCATTCACATTCACAAGCATCCTAGCTATCGGCACTGTAACAAACCCTTACACGGAAGAACTCTGGCTGTACCATACACGACGACACCCTTTAAAAGTTTGGGGTCAGTAGGATCTTTAAAATAGGTCTATTATGCTCAGCAAGACTGTATTTTTTTAATCAAAATACAGTAAATGTTATGAAATATAACCATTTAAAATAACTGCAATTTATTCCGGTGATGCAAAGCTGAATTTTCAGCATCATTTCTCGTCTTCACTGTCACACAATCCTTCTGAAATCATTCATGATGATTTGCTGTTCAAGAAACATTATTATTATTAATAATATAATAAATGAAGAAAACAGTTGTGCTGCTTAATATTTTTGTGGAAACTGATATTTTTCATAAATTATTTGATAAATAGAAAGTTTTAAAAATATTTATTTGTTAACCAAATCTTTTGTAACATTATAAAGGTCTTTTGATCAATGTATTGCATCCTATAGCTGAATATATATATATATATATATATATATATATATATATACATTAATTGCGATTAATTGCATCCAAAATAAAAGTCTGTGTTTACATAATATATTTGTGTGTGCTGTATATAATTATTTTGTATATATGAAGAGTTCAGATGCAAAAGCCTCTAAGTGCCATTTGAAATTTTCTTCTAGAATGATCATTTTTATCAAGCTTGTATATTTAAGTTCAGTGATTTCACTTAAATGGCAATTATAATTACCTATTAATTGTTATTTAAGTGAAATTACTGAACTTAAATATACAAGTTTGATAAAAATCATCATTAAAGAAGAAAATTTTAAATGGCATTTAGAGGCTTTTGCATCTGAACTCTTCAAATGTACAAAAAAGCACTTGTTCTCGAATCAGCTAATCTCAGACTTGAATATGCATCTCAGAAATGAAGAAATCTTATCAGAGCTCAGTAATACATCATAGTGTTCTGGTTTATTAATGTCACTTGCATCAGAGGAGAAGAAGCAGAGATATCATAGGAAGTTGAAAGACCCATTCTAGTGATTTGCCTCATTAAATAAATCCCAGACAGAAATCTCACCCACACACCATTCCTGTCACACACACACACACACACACACACACACAGAGAGAAAGAGAGTTATCAGGAACATGATGGATTACAGCACGTTTTAGAAATGAAGCCCGAACAGAGACACACACAGTGGCGTTCAGTATAACTGAGCTGTATAGCGTTGTGGGCAGAGAGACAGGACAGATGATCTGGTGTGTAAACACAGGATTATCACTCTAACATCGTCCTGTCTGCCGCTGGATCCATTTATTTCACTGTGATTATTTCCTACAAATTCAACCAACGCAGTCATAGGGTTTTTGAATGTCATTTTTAATGGCAGTGTTTTAGCAATTCACAAAAATATACTATACAGTATTATGCAAATAGAACATTAAACAAATTCCTGCTTGACCATGCGATTACAACAGTCTTTTACTGTACATCATTCGATGAATTGCTGCTAACCAGTTAACACCCCGCTGACAATAGATGTTTCAGTCTCTTTTTTCTTGACAAGAATTTATTTAGACGTACGTAGAACGACCTCTTTACAACACACAGGAGACCTTTCAGACGTGCACTCCAATAAGCACAATAGGTAGAGGGAGATTGAGTGAACGGCGAACAGATAAACGAGAGAGTGGAACAGTTCATACAACAGGCGATTAAAGCGGCGTCAAAGACTCAAAACTTTGCATTCGTGTAGCCTATGTACTTGTTATGCATCACATTTTAGGCTCTCAAATGTATGGACTAAAATAAATTGATATGACATTTTTCGTCTATAATTTGAATGCACAAAAAAAAAGTGTGAGAACTGTGCATTTGTACTAGAAAATCGCCACCAATTTTGCTCTAGTATGAATTTAAATGTAAATAAGATTAGCCTGGTTAAAACCAGACCATTCTCAGTAGTAACTGAGTTATGGTCTGGCAAAGCGTCAGACAAATCATTTCCAGAAGGGCGTCACCAACGGACGTCGCGGATAGACCTAAAACCAATCAGAGCGATGAAGGAGATGACGTGTGCAGAGCGGCGGAGTGAGTGTTGTTCTTAGCTTGGTTTTTAACAAAAAGGAAACGTTCAAATCGTTTAAAACAGACGCGATAGCTGATTCGAACGAGTGATGTTCGAGGGCGGCATCCATCTTTGTAATGTAGGCTACAAAATCTGCTTCAAAATCCCAGCGCTGTCATCATCGTGTAAGCCCCGCCCCAACGTTTCTGATTAATGCCGCGATTTCGACGGATTGGAAATGGGCTTGAATGAGCTCTTTGTCAGACTAACTTTCAGAGCAAATCTAAATTTGCCGGAAGTTGTCTGGGTTTTCCCAGGCTAGAATAAGATGACTAATTTTACATTCTGGCATTTATATGCAGCCGGTGTGCTTCATACCAGCAGCCATATCACCCTGTAGCCCAAGACTGGTTGCCCACTGAAGCTAAGCAGGGCTGAGCCTGGTTAGTACCTGGATGGGAGACCTTCTGAGAAAGCCAGGTCGCTGCTGGAAGAGGTGTTAGTGAGGCCAGCAGGGGGTGCTCACCCTGTGGTCTGTGTGGGTCCTAACGCCCCAGTATAGTAATGGGGATACTGTACTGTCAAAAGAGCACCGTCCTTCAGATGAGACGTTAAACCGAGGTCCTGACTCTCTGTGGTCATTAAAAATCCCAGGATGTCTTTCGAAAGAGTAGGGGTGTAACCCCGGCATCCTGGCCAAATATGCCCAGTAGCCTCTGTCCATCATGGCCTCCTAATCATCCCCATATACACCAATTGGCTTCATCACTGTCTCCTCTCCACCAGTAAGCTGGTGTGTGGTGAGCGTTCTGGCGCACTATGGCAGCCGTCGCATCATCCAGGTGGATGCTGCACACTGGTGGTGGTTGAGGAGATTCCCCCCTCTATGTGAAGCGCTTTGAGTGTCCAGAAAGGCGCTATATAAATGTGATGAATTATTATTATTATTATTATTATGACAAATCAGGTCCTCCCTCGAATTTGGTTCTCTGTTAGGACTCCAAGCGATCCCATTGGCTCCAATATTTGTTTGTTTAAAAGCTACTCTTAAGTGCCTGATTACATTTACACCAAAATCATGTTATGATAAAAGCTATTTGAACTGCATTATAATGACAGCTTATGTCTATAGTTAGCTTATGTACTAGCATAGCATACAGATACCCGATTAGCATAACCTAGCCATCCTTAATCACTGAAAATATTCCCCTGTGGTGTTGCTCTCAAATCAAATATGTGCTGTTCGGTGTGTAAGTGATGGTTATGATATAGGAGTTGATCAATATTTATTGTCACTGACATCCAACCTGTGCAGTAGCCACCTATTTGATTCAAGAGTAATGACAGAGGGGAACATGTTCAGTTTAGACACTGCTGAAAGAAAAAAAAAAAAAACTCTTTCCCGATTCCCGTCACTTTTTGCTGTTTCAGCTCAATAAAAAAACAGGACCACATGGCACTGACAGGAGGCCTTGTTAAACATACAGGTAATGCTGAGATGACATTTAGATGATCAAGTTTTGCCGAGAGGAATCTGGATTTCTGATCCGCCAGTCTGCATCTGTCTCCCCCGTCGAGAATCACAAGCAAAAATCACTGTAGCAGAGCTGACTGGACAGTTTTTTCACACGCAGCCTCATCAGCAGGCATTTATTGGTGTAAATGAGGGATTTGAGAAATGAATGCGAAAAATGTGAAAGTTGAGAAAGCGGGGGGACGGGGGAGGTTGGGTAACTGTCAGATGTGGCGTAATTCAACACTGCATGATGATATGAAAGTCATTCATTTACAAATTTTCCTGTAAAGAAACAAACTGAAGGATTTTCACACAAAAAAAATGCATCACTTCACACTCACAGTATCTTGGAAATCAATATTATAGTCAAAGATATTATGGTTTCAGCATAAGTAGCCTAATAACAGTAAACCCAGCTTGCAGTTAGTCATAACGGATTTCCATCAGCTAAACGAATACTCTTACACCTATAAACTCATAACAGAATTTGTTCAGATTTCCCTGTTTTGTTAGAACTTGTTAGTTCAATAAAAGCTTTTATTGACACCAGCCTCAGCAAACGACTCGTTTTTCAAAGTGGGGAACTATGACGTCAAAGAGGATAAAACACCACCCCCGCAGAAGAAGATCAACAACTACTTCAACACGACCGGTTTAGCCCCGCCCACCGATTCACGCATTACACGCATAGCTAAATAACATAGATGCCTACCTCGTGATGACAAACCGGATTGAGAGTGAAACTCATTATAATATGCAAATCTGTTATCCACTCACAGCAGTGGGCGTTTACTTCAAAGTCTTCAATGCGAGACGCCCATAAAAACCAAGCGTTTTTGAGCTGGGCTCAAAACTAGGATAAAAAATAGCCTATTACTTATTCATTTAGATGTTTTTTAATGTAAAAACCAAGCAAACGTCATAAGTTGACCTCAGAAAACAATATAAAAAAAAATTAAAAAGCCAGTTCATGACCCCTTTAAACTAATTATTATTGCCTAATTATTATCATTATTAGTCATTTTCTAAGGCTATTGTTCACTTAGGTCGGTTTTATTACCACAAAAAAATATTATCCGATTGTAAAATCATCAAAATAACCCACCGATTACCCAAAATAACCGTTACAGTTGACAGCCCTATTAGTTCAAACATTTCAAAATGCACTTGCATTGTTTTGCGTTTTGTGACTTTCAGTTGGATAAAGTATTACAAATGCACATTTCGTCAATTAATATTTCTTAAAAGTAGTGTTAAAAATATCATTTTGTATCGTGTATCGTCATTTTGTAAGTGTATCCTCACACCCCTAATAACAACGTAATATCCCAACAAAAAAAATTGTGGCCGCCAGTAACCTGTCTAGTGACTACATTATGGAGAAGTGCATATAAATTATATAGTTTAAAAAAAATGTTTAACAAACTTAATTAAACTTAAAAGTAGAGCCCGACCGATAAAGGATTTTGAAGGCCGATACCGATACAAATATTTGTTAGTTAATCCGATATTCCGATATATCGGCTGATATTTTTTTGGTATTTTTTTTCCAGAAAAGCGCAACAAAAAATTAGCAGATTTCCCTAACATTAGTTATTTGTAGTTATTTATGAGTTTTAACTAAAATAATACGATAATTTTAAAAAGAAATGTCGCAACAGAACAGAGGAACATCAAAATATATAAAAATTCTGATAAATAAAATAATAATTAGTCCATACATTAGTCCATACCTGGATCAGCAGGTTGCAGGATGTGTGGCGCGTTACGTTATACACAGGATGCCAACAGGGACGGTGTAGAGTGCCCTCTGGTGGACAAACTATACAACTCCAACACTCATGACATGGTTGAAGCGTGTTTCGTCCGTTTTTATTTTATTTTTAAAATATTCATTTATCGGCCATTATAACTGCCGATACCGATAGTTTAGAAAATGCCTAATATCGGCCGATAATATCGGCCTGCCGATAAATCGGTTTGGCTCTACTTAAAAGTAATGTGTATTACTTTTATTTTTTTATTATTTTTAAGAAGACCTAACTCAAAAATTAATGTTTACATTTATGTAGTAACACTTTATTCATTACATTAAAAAAGTAATAATGAATATTACTTGTTATGTGTTACCCGCAATGTTGTAGTAGAGCACTCTTTGCTTATATCAGTCCTGAACGCTAACTATGAGCTATCTTTACTGCGACAAGATGCTAGTAGTGAACCGAGCCGAGGATCAGCTGGGCTCTGTGGCCCGTGGTGCAGCACGTTCTGTTCCCTGTGGGAGAGTTCCTCAGGGACACTGACATGGATCTAAATCAGTGTCTAATCCGCTCACTTGTCAGGCCGACAGCGCTATGCAGGTGAGCGTCAGCGCCCTACATCTGCATGCTAACCTGTTTTCGAGTCTGCATGTCGATTCGCTTCTCCTTCCTGTGGTTCCATTTCCTGAATGAATCATTGAGTCATAAATGCATTGAGACTAGGAGAATAACAGCGCAACTGGTGCGTCTTAGATGGCCTAAAAGGTTTACACAGCACGATTTTAGTAGCGTTTTATTGGACTGTTTTTACTGAATAGTCAAGGTTGCTTGCACAAATAAATAAAACAGATTTTCAATATTTTCAGCTCTCTTGTTGATTTAACAGGCGTTTTTTGTCACAAAGAGTTGAAAGGGCTGTTTAGTGGCTGAAAAAATGTGTAAGAAAAGACTCAGTCCTTGACCTGATCTACAGATGGGCTTTGGTTAATCCGTTCCGTCTGCTTTTGTTTTAACATTCATTATGGACACAGTCTACTGGAAAACTCAATCCCCTCTGTGCCTTGGTGTTTTGACAGCATGAGATATTTTTTACTTTTGTAATTTTGTGTGTGTGTGTGTGTGTGTGTGTGTGTATAAACATTTATTGAACCTTTTTGCTGAGATACAAAGGAAGTATTTATCAAGGACAAATATATATTTGGTAATGGCACAAACACACAGACCCACAAAATAACTGTTCAGCTTGTATATAAATGTACACACACGCACACATTTTATAAAAATATGGAATCCTATCAAGGGATAATATAATGCTATATGCAACTTATAATAGATGTTTAATGTTTGACTTTGTTTATAAATGATTATATTTTAATTATTTAGATAAAAATAGATATGCATTTAATATATATATATATATATATATATATATATATATATATATATATAAATGCATATTATGAAATGTATTTATAATAAGTGATATAATTAAAATTATATATAGATGGATTTATAATATAATTTTCCAATATTTATACATCAATTATTTATATATTAATAATTAGATGGCTATCTATGGAGAACTAATCTGGTATATTCTATAATAAAACTAATTTGTATAGAATGTGACAATAACTTGATTGAAATATAAATATTATACACATATATATGTACTATGCAAGCACATTGCGCAATTGAATAAACAGTGGGTTGTAAGAACAAAACAAAGGGTTTATGTTTAACTAAAGCACGTTGAAGTGGGAATTCGCCATTAAGTGTATTTGAAATGAGACCGCACTAGTCAAAAAACTTTCTGCACACTCTGTAAAGCCTAGAGCAGCTGTCCATGAATCAGCAGACACTGTGGTCCCTTCATGAAATAAGGGCACAAAAACACAATTCAGCTGTTTTTTCTGTTCTTCACTCTTTCAACACAACACCCACATCAGTCACCAGCAACTGATGAATCACACGCATTCACAGATTTGTGTTTGTCTGGAATATCTCAGCACCTCGGGCTGGATCAGAGCAAGTGCAAAACTCCGCATCAGTCTGTCTGTCTGTTTCCTTCTCTTGTTTGCTCTCTCCCTCTCTCTCTCTCTCTCTTTCTCTCTTGTTGCTGAAATCTATCATCTACTCAAGAGAGCAAATTCAGAGTCGCCCCAAATGTCGACAGCTCGCTTCACTGTGAGTGTGTTTGTACTAAGAAATAGACTGAGACTTTAGTGGAAGAAAAGCAATGCAATGAGCGAAGGGTCGACGGAGTCAAATCTGACACCCACAAAGATAACTCCAAATGAAAATGTTATATTATTAAAGAGAATATATCTCAGCTATTTCCCTTAAACAGTGATGAGAATGAATAGATGCGTTTAATTAAATGTCATGCGTGAAACAGGATTTTTACTGATAAGAAGCTTAAGCTATAGTATAACTACATCTTTAATTAACATTCTTTTCTCAGCAAGTAGTCAAGCGGTATCGGGTGACCAGACACTACATCACTGTTTTATTGCACAAGCCAAGCCAAGTGAGCAGAGACATGTTCCCTTAACACATTCACATGAACTCTTTCACTCGGAGGTAGTGTCAATGTTTTAGGTTAAGTTATGACACTTCCTACTCCAGCTATGTCCAGTCATGGGACAGCTCCTAAATCAGGGAAATCAGATGACATCAATGTTAATAAATACCATTTAATAATTTGGGGTCGGAAACATTTTCTTATTTTTTTTTTTGAAAGAAGTCTCTTATACTCACCAATGCATTCATTTGATCAAAAATACAGTAATATTGTGAAATTTTATTACTAATTAAAAACAACACTTTTCTATTTCTAATGGAAGCTGAATTACTGTATCTTCAGTACCATAATAACATTCTTATTTGGTGCTCAAGAAATATTTTTTTATTATCGCAGTTGAAAATGGTATATCATCCTTGGTGAATGAAAAATAATTGATTATATACATATATTTATGTTACAAAAGAGTTCTATTTTAAACGTTCTTCAAATTATTTCTTAATGATCATGTAACACTGAAAACTGGGCTAATAGATAAATAAAATAAATGTTATTTTAAACTGTGAAAATATTTCATATATTACTGTTTTCAACTGTATTTTTGATCTACTAACCTCTGCTTTGGAATGTAAAAACCCTATTTTAAAAACAAAAAAATGCACTGATCCCAAACTTTTGGACAGTACCATATATACACTCACCTAAAGGACTATTACAGTAGGAACACCAATACTGTGTTTGACCCCTATTTCACCTTCAGAACTGCCTTAATTCTATGTGGAACTGATTCAACAAGGTGCTGAAAGCATTCTTTAGAAATGTTGGCCCATATTGATAGGATAACATCTTGCAGTTGATGGAGATTTGTGGGATGCACATCCAGGGAACGAAGCTCTCGTTCCACCACATCCCAAAGATGCTCTATTGGGTTGAGATCTGGTGACTGTGAGGCCATTTTAGTACAGAGAGCTCATTGTCATGTTCAAGACACCAATTTGAAATGATTCAAGCTTTATAACATGGTTCATTATCCTGCTGGAAGTAGCCATCAGAGGATGGGTACATGGTGGCCATAAAGGGATGAACATAGTCAGAAACAATGCTCAGGTAGGCTATGGCATTTAAACAATGCCCAATTGGCACTAAGGGGCCTAAAGTGTGCCAAGAAAACATCCACCTCACCATTACACCACCACCACCAGCCTGCACAGTGGTAACACGGCATGATGGATCCATGATCTCATTCTGTTTACGCCAAATTCTGACTCCACCATCTGAATGTCTCAACAGAAATCGAGACTCATCAGACCAGGCAACATTTTTCCAGTCTTCAACTGTCCAATTTTGATGAGCTCTTGCAAATTGTAGCCTATTTTTCCTATTTGTAGTGGAAATTGCATTAATGAGAAATTAAACAGGTGTTCCTAATAATCCTTTAGGTGAGTGTATGTATATTTTCACAGAGATAACTATATATACTGTATTATTCCAGATGAGGAATAAAAAAAAATAAAATAAAAGGCACAATAAAATGTATCAACAGTTGTATCATAAATTGGGTTTATTTGAAAGCATTTTTTTCTATTTTAAGTTGTATTCATTTATTAATTTTAAATTTCGGAAAAGAGAAACCAATGTGAACATATACGTTGATCTATAAAGAAATATTAATCCTCCTGGGCTTTCGAAAAATCAACCTCTGCAATAAAATCATCCTCTGGCTAGCAGTCTCAAGAACACAGATGCAGATTCGCCTCAAACCAAGTAGAACTAGACTCAACTTTAGAGGAAGAGGTTCAGAGCAGAAAGCACAGGTCAAATGAGACGATCCTGACATTCACATACAAACGAAATCTCAAAATACACATATGTATTATCCCCTCTGTCTCTCTCTCTCTCTCTCTCTCACACACACACACACACACACACACACACCTTTGTGCCCATGTGGGTGGGATACACTCACTCACATCTCACAGCCTAAGGTGAGGTCCTGTTAAGTGTGTGTGTGTGTGTGTTTGTGTTTGTGTGTCTGTGTCAATCTCTATGTCCTGAGGGTTACATGTCTTTTCCTATGCAGAAAGAAAAGTAACATTGACTAGCCTTTGTTTCCCCAATACAGAAACAACTCCATTCCAACATTTAACACCCAGCGGGGAAGAATCAAGTTCAACCAGGAAGACACACTGGAAAAATGAAATATTCATCGTATCACCTCAAGAGATATGAATGAGAGGTGAAGGCAAATATAATTTAGCAGTCGTCCTGGGGTTCTGCTAGTCTACGGCACAATCACTGTGGTGTCCAACAGCGTGGGAGCACTAAATGGACAGACTAAAGCCTAACACATCATAACACAAACCATTATAGCTTTTCTTTCAGCTACAACATCTAAATTAGACATTTACATTTGATAATAAATAAGAAATCTTTCAGTACAAAACTCGATGCTATCATTTAGAAGTGGGTGGTTGCGAAGGCATTGCTATAGATGTAACCGGTCCTACTCAACACTCTCCGAGCGGGATTCAAACCGTGGTCTCTGGCGTGGGAGGCGGGTGCTCTAACAAGGAGTTTGAAGACAGCAGACTTAAGTATCAGTCAATAGAGAACCTCTTGAGATCAGGGGAGTGAGGTTTGCATGTACAGCTCTTACTGGCCTACGACAGTTATTGCTAAGGTATTTTACCATATTGTTTTGTATTTAGCATATAAACTATGTACGGCACATAAATAGCATAACAGAGTGTGTCATTAGCATGCTGCTATACTGCAATATCCTAAAAACAAAAACAACTTGCACAAATACTGGGTAGTTCATTTTCTAATTATATCAAATGATTATGTATCAATCATTTTTGGTGTTGAATATAATATAAGTATACTACTGTTCAAAAGTTTGGGATGAGTACGTTTTTTAATGTTTATGAAAGAACGTTTACATTTACATTTAGTCATTTAGCAGACTTACAACTGAGGACTAAACCAAGAGAGTCATAAGCCAGATAAGCAGGGATTTAAAAGAAAATTATTTTTATTTATTTTTTATTTTTTTTATTATGATGTTAAGTGCTCACGGGAGAGAAGAGAAAGAAGTCTCTTATACTGTTGAGCAAAAAAACTATATAAAAACTGTAATATTGTGAAATATAAAAAAAAAATTTGAATATTGTTTGAATATTTTTACATGTAATAGGCTTTATGCACAACTTACTTCCGCATTCTCTGTAAAACAGGTCGCATTGCTTCCGGTCCAGGTCTTTTGTATGTGCTTCATGAAATTATTTGCGGTTTTACTCAAGATAACTTAAAGGGAGCGAGCAAAGATTAGCATAACCAATATCCCTCACATGTGCAGATTGATAATTAAACGTTTTATATGTTTTATTCTTCACAGTAATGTTTAGATATTTAAATGCAATAAAACGCCAATAACAAAGTGAACTAGGTAGGTAAGCTGATTACCTTAAATATCCATAGATATCGTAGTCAGTTCTTACAGCCTTTAACACTTTCTCTGACAAGCGGATGCGATGAGACCCGTTTTCTGGTTTGGTCACGTGACGCACAGCATAAAGCCTATTTATTCATGTGATGCCAGTCTTCAGTGTCAAATGATCCTTCAGAAATCATTATAATATGCTGATTTGCTGCCCAAGAAACATTTCTTATTATTACCAATGCTGAAAACAGCCGTGCTGCTTCACATTTTTGAGGAAACCTTAATACTAGTTTGTGATATTTAATATCGTCATGAGAAAGTTACTTTTATTTTTCAAGAATTCCAAAGGAAGCATTCATTTAAAATATAAATCTTTTGAAACATCATATATTCATTTAGTGTCAATTTTGTTTTAATTTAAAGCATGCTTGCTGACGTTTTATCCCTAAACATTTGAGCAGTATAATCATAACTTTTGAGCATGTAATCAATAATCATAAAATGTTAAAAAAATTTTAAAGACTTAATGTCAAAGTCAAGCCAATTAGGAAAAAATAATTCCTCAAAACGAGGAATAAATTCAAAAAGACAATTTAATTAAATATAGAAATATCTAATGAGGCAAATAATAATGATAATTTCAAAGCATAAACATTTTTTGTATTCTTTTCAAATGTTATAATTCACAGGAAACCAAAAGTGTGTGGAAGGCAAGATGTATTCACTGAGGTATCAGTGAATACATTCAGTAAGGAAGCTGAACTTCAAGGATAATGATCCTAAGCATACCTCAAATACCACCAAGGCTTGGTTACAGAAGAAGTCCTGGAAGATTCTACAGTAGCCATCAGTCACCTGACTTGAACCCCATAGAAAATCTCTGATGGGATATGAAGAAGGCGGTTGCAGCACGCAAACCCAAAAGTGATGCACACAAAAGTGATGTCACACTCCTTGTGTTTTCCAAGGTCATGCATTGTAGCCAATGCCCACATTGATCCATAACAGTGTGTCTCACCATCACATGGGTATCTGACACAAAGGAGTCTGAGACACAGTCATTGGACCCATGTGGCTGACTCATGTGAGGCCATAATGTGATATATCAGCACAATGTGCGTCTTTGAGTGATATCGTACTAGTGCTGGCATGCTCGCTGGCACAAAGGATTAGCTCCAGAAATCTGACAAACTCCTGGCAGAATCATCCTTGAGCATCCAGGAATTCATTCAACAAGTTCTTTAAATTCCATTCGCCTGATGTTTGATTTGATTTGATTTGAGAACAACAAATGTCAATGAAATACAATTTTAAGTGAATAAACAACAGCACCTTTTACACAGTGAGAAATCAAATCTAATATTTTGATTGATTAGTCAGGTGGCATATTAAGATGTGAAAGAGAGCAGAAGTCAAGAGGGAAACTAGGCCGCATCCAGCCTGAAACGCTGCTTGACTGGGAAACCCACAGCGTGGCATCATGCCATACCAGCCGGTCCTATCAGACAGACACACGCGACAACACACATTCATACAAGCACACACACAGTAAGCAAGAGTCCACAGAGTTCATCTGTCCCTGTCTCTGCCTGAGTACAATCCAATTTAAAGTTTTCAAATTCCACTAACATGCATCATTCACACTCTCTTATACCCCTTTCAGACAGAGCGTTGATCCCAGAAAATTGCCATTTAATTGCTAGAGTGACTTTTGTGTGAACGCAAACACGTCCCGGGATGGGGACTTAGTAACATTGCCAGGATCAGTCCCGGAACACAACAAAAGGCCGTAAGGGATGTGTCTTAGAGATGACGCTGAAGCTAAAATTGTTCGCCAGCTTAGTGTAACGGTACACAATGTGCTTGTTTATAATCCAATCAGGAAAAAAAAAATGCACAAGCATGGTTTTTCAAGAGAGAAAGATCATCATAACAAACCTTAGATGCTGCACACCCTGAATGATGTCACGTGTCTTTACGGGATGTGTGTGAACACACGCACAGATTCTAGAAACTCACTGGCACTGTGAATTAACCAAAACCAAACAATCCTAAACAAATCCAGGAACACATTATCAGTGTATTTTCCACATCTATCTCTGCGCGAAAGGGGCCAGCCTGAACCCTTTACCTCTTGTCCTCATTGCTCAGGTCAAATCCGGCCAGTAAGAGACCTGCTTTAAGCTCAGATAGGTATTATGTTTTAAATACAATACTGACATATGCAGACACAAATTGACAGACAGTGGGTTTCCAGATAGAAAACACGAAATGCCTCCTTCAGACTCCACACACGCTCCTGGCGGCAGCACACAATTCACTCTTTAATCTCGGGTGGCGGACAGGGACAGGGTGGCATTGATAGAGTAAGGTATATACTGTATAAACAGTTGTAATTGAAATTATTTAACCCCCATTGCAAATCTAGTTTATCTGCAAAATGCACAGACTTTGTTCGCAATGAACAAATCAAACAAAAGTAATTGAAATAGCTCAACACAACAATTGTTTCAAGTGGTTTCCCCAAATTCAACTGAAAATGCAACTTTAATGACTTCTGCAGCATCAAAATTATTCAACCCCTTAAACAGAATCCCCCACAAAAGCACAAATCTGCAAAACAGGTGGTGTCTCAAGCACACCTGAAAATATTTGAACTCTAGGTTTGTTGAGTTTCTGTTTGTCTGCATGTTCGAAATATGGCTAATTCAAGAGAATGATCCAAAATCGAAGATTTAATCGCCCTTCACAAACAAGGAACAGGATACAAAAATATGGCAAAGGCACTAAATATTCCTAAAGACATTGTTGGTAGCATAGTTTGCAAGTTCAAGGTTAAAGGAACAGTGGTTACACTACCTGGACCAGCAGAAAACGGAAACTATCAACGGCTGCAACCAGATTTAAACTAGATGCATGCCAAAACTCTAAGATGTACACCACTGCTGACCCAAAAGCACAAGAAAAGTTGAAAATCGTATAAATAAGCCACAGAAGTTTGGGGATTATGTTCTGGGAACTTTTAGTCCCTATGGATCAAATGTTGGTATGTCTGGAGGAAGAAGAATGAAGCATATGCTGAAAAGAACACTATCTACAGTTCAGCATGGTGGGGCTCGGTGATGCTCTGGGGCTGCTTTGCATCCTCTGGCACTGGAAACCTAAAGCGTGTGGAAGGCTAGATGTATTCACTGAGGTATCAGTGAATACATTCAGTAAGGAAGCTGAACTTTAAGGATAATGATCCCAAGCATACCTCAAATACCACCAAGACTTGGTTACAGAAGAAGTCCTGGAAGATTCTACAGTAGCCATCAGTCACCTGACTTGAACCCCATAGAAAATCTCTGATGGGATATGAAGAAAACGGTTGCAGCACACAAACCCAAGAATAATACTGAACTGGAGGAATCGTAGCCCATTCCACATGAGCAATGGCACTCATGAGGAACAGGCAAAGATTCCTGAGAAACACTGCCAGAAGCTGGTGTCTGGTTATACATCTCGTTTACAGCAGGCCATAACAGCAAAAGGGTGTTCTACTAAGTACTAAAGATGCTTGCCATGAAGTTTAGGTATGTCAAAGGTCATTGAAGCAGACAGTCAGGTCATGGTGGTGTTAGAGCTTGGCTGAGATTCCAACTTTTCGACTGTTGTAGATTCACATTTGTTTATGTGCTTAAACTGATTAATGGGGAGCCACAACACATTATCTGGAAGACAGGATGAGTTCATTAAAAGGAAATTAGGTTGATATTGATAAACGAAGCCATTCTCAAGAAAATCCTCAGGAGAGTGGTATTATATAGCTGAAGCAATAAAATGTCTGCGGTCTGTAACTGGTGGTGCTGGCTAAGGCAATCATCACTATTAGGAGTAGTTCTCTTTTAAAAAAACTTTTGCTGATAATTTACTCACCCCCATGTCATCCAAGATGTCCATGTCTTTCTTTCTTCAGTCGAAAAGAAATTAAGGTTTTTGATGAAAACATTCCAGGATTTTTCTCCATATAATGGACTTCATACCAAACTGTTCAAGGTCCAAATGACAGTTTTATTGCAGCTTCAAAGGGCTTTAAACGACACCAGAGGATGAATAAGGGTCTTATCAAGCGAAACGATTGGTCATTTAATAAAATAAATAACAAAGTTTAAGTTTTATAAGCACAAATACTCACATTGCTCTGTTCTGTGTTGCGCGTTCGTGACTCTGCTGTTCGAACTCGTTCATCAAAATGAACAAATCTTTTTTCGAGTCATTTTTGAAATGACTGATTGTTTCGCCAAATAAGACCCTTATTCAACGTATGGTGTCGTTTAAAGCCCTTTGAAGCTGCACAGAAACTCTCATTTGGACCTTTAACCATTTGGTACCCACTGAAGTCCATTACATGGAGAAAATCCTGGAATGTTTTCCTCAAAAACCTTAATTTAATTCGACTGAAGAAAGAAAGACAAGGACATCTTAGATGACATGGGGGTGAGTAAATTATCAGCAAAAGTTTTTTTTTTTTTTTTAAAGTGAACTACTCCTTTAAGGATCTGAACAAACCCCGATCACAAGTATTACACATTTTTTAACCATTAATGCTATGGACATAAACAATACATTAAATCATGTGCATGGCCGTCAGTTTAGTTTGAAATGTGCTGGGGACAGAGACGTAAATAAATAAAAATGTATACAAAAATGTGATGATGTCCAACTCGCTTTATGAAGAAGAAAGCCTTAAGTTTTCAAAAAGCATTAACATATGACCCACTATTCTGCTTCATAACTACAACTATGTTGACAAAATGACATGACACAGTTTAATGTACCTGAAGAATGATTAACAAATTTCTCTCTCAATTTGCTCCTCATAACCACTGAAAACTGTCAATAAGTCAAACCCAAAGTCCAAAAATTATAGACGTTATCTGGCATTAAATGGTTACTTCACCCAAAAATGAAAATTCTGTCAGTAATTACTCTCCCTCATGTTGTTCAACTCCGTAAGACCTTCGTTCATCTTCGGAACACAAATTATTGATGAAAGAAGGTCTTACGGAGTTGAACAGATATTTTTTGATAAACTTAAGATTGAGCCACTGAAGTCACTTAGACTATTTTAACGATGTCTTTAATAACTTTTCAAAGCCAGCAAGGTTCAATTCCTCAAGAAGCCTGTGGACTATAGTATGGAGGAGTGATCCAGCTCTCAGATTTCATCAAAAATATCTTAATTTGTGTTCCGAAGATGATTGAAGGTCTTACGGAGTTGGATCAACATGAGGGTGAGTAAATACTGACAGAATTTCCCCTTAAGCATTTCTGCTTCACATTTTCAGCCGGGCGGCAGAGCGGCTGTGGGTTGACTCCCCACAGTTCTCATGGGCTTTATATATTAGTCCTTACATGAAAAAGCTTTACGTGGTTTAATGTACCTAAACAATGTTCACCAAACGATTACAGTTGTTGCAGTCTTATGAACAGAGAAGTGTGTAGCCGGCGCAGCAGTAGAACGGCTAAATTGAGCTCCAGGTTTTCCAAAAAGAAAAA
Source organism: Pimephales promelas (assembly GCF_988280905.1). NCBI lineage: Eukaryota > Metazoa > Chordata > Actinopteri > Cypriniformes > Leuciscidae > Pimephales > Pimephales promelas. The sequence continues at coordinate 18,844,476 of NC_142773.1, forward strand.
AAAAAGTGGTGGGTACAAAATGACTCATTATGACATCTGGTAGGGACACGTAACCACCGTCCCCACCGAAATCAACGCCTATGATCATGTGACTTAGTTTAGTTTTTGTACTCTGAGTACAAAACACCCCCAGAAAATATGATTCTTACAGACCTTAACATATGAAGAGTTCAGATGCAAAAGCCTCTAAATGCCATTTGAAATTTTCTTCAAGAATGTTAATTTTTATCAAGCTTGTATATTTAAGTTCAGTAATTTCACTTAAATGGCAATGAAGATTACCTATTAATTGCCATTTAAGTGAAATTACTGAACTTAAATATACAAGCTTGATAAAAATGATTATTCTAGAAGAGAATTTCAAATGGCATTTAGAGGCTTTTGCATCTGAACTCTTCATATACAGTCTATATATAAACATTATGTGCTATTATGTATATTTATTTATCCGGCTTCAAAGTGCGGTCAGAGCCACTGCTCTACCTGCAGATTCACAATTTCGTTCACGGCTACATAGATCTCAAAGCACAAAACACATTAGCAGAGCTACACAAAGACAAAAACAGAGAGAAAGAGTAATAGAGGAATAGGCAAGGAATGGCTACAAGTCCAATATAAGCTTTCTCAATATTTCTTTTACATGAGCGCACAGAGAGTGGTGAGAGACGGAGAGTGAATTAAGGTGTTTTGAAGGATGAATGGGAGCACCGTTTAGAGGAATGCACTGTTCTTTCTCACCATCCACTTCTCCCTAATCCCTCTTTCACAGTCACACTGAAAGGAAGCTTTTCATCAAAAGAAGGTTGAAAGGCATGAATGCCCATCTCTCTCGCCGTCTCTCTCTGTGTATCTCTTTTTATCCCACTTTCATTTTAAAAACCACATTCCTGCTTCAGTGTTCAGGTACTGATCTTTTGTTCCAACCCCTTTTTCCATCTCTCGCTCTCCCTATGGCCATGAATTTTAGAGAGATTGTGTCTTGCCCTTTTTGGAAACAAAAATTCCAGTTCTAAGCTATTCCCAGCCACATTTCTATATTGCCAACAGGACTGTAGGCCTAATACTTTAATTTCACTATGGTAAAGTGTCTAGATCACAAGTATTATTGCAAATGTACTTTCCACAGTATCTCTACAGAGAAGCATATCATATCAAATAGATTTGAGTTGCACAATGCTGAGGTTGCTACCAGGACATTGTTAAAATATCATTTGTCACTAAAGGCATTATCAAACTAGCCAAAACAGCTACAGTAACAAACAGAAAACTGCAAATTTGAATTCTGAACACTTATAAGTGACAAAAAAAGGAAAAAAAAACTTGTATGTTCTGAGAATATGACTTCTGTTTACAGACAGAAGAACAGTGAACAACAAAAACAGTGAACTGCTAATAATTACTTTATTTCCGCAATGATTAAAAGTTAAATTACTCAAGTACTTTATGTATTTAATCTCACTTTATTAAAAAGTGTCTCAGTGTCTTTGCAACTGACCTTCGATGATCAAATTCAACCATATTCATTGCCAAAAATGACTCTCTTTTTTTTTAAGTAAGAGTGCTGGACGTTCTTTTCCTGCGTCCTATTCTTCTACAATCCAGAATGACAGAACAGCTGCAAGGTTTCTTTGAGCTGTGCCCTCTACTGTACAGACATGAATTTGCATTTCCTTCAGCCTAAGGCTTATTTCTTAGTTTTTGGTGTGAAAGGGCCTTTAAATGTTTGCCAAAAATGTAACTTGTTTTTTTTTTTTTTTTAATGGGGTCATGAACTGGCTTTTTAAATGTTATTATATTGTTGTCTGAGGTCAACTTATGACTTTCGCTTGGTTTTTGCATTCAAAAACATCAAAATGAATAAATAATAGGCTATTTTGTACCCAATTTTTGAGTCTAGCTGAAAAACGCTAGGTTTTTATGGGCGTCTCGCACTGAAGACTTGAAAGTAAATGCCCACTGCTGTGAGTGGATAAAAGATTTCCATATTATAATGAGTTTCAAATAACCTGTTGATGCACTTGGGGGAAATTGTTTTGAAATCGTCCAATGTTGTAAAATGGCAACCAGAATGATTCGCCCATGCATGTTCGACCCAGAGTCCGTGTGTTGCACAATTCCTGTCAGATCCAATATAGACGGCACAGCACTGTCCTTTACTAATAATCGGTCTGCAAATCCAGTCTTGTTTACAAAATAATCCTCAGTGAAACGAACAGACGGACGGACGATGTTTTACCTTCATCAGCTGGAACGTCATTAAAATAAAGTTTATCTATGCAGTCCTATTGGAATCCAGTGCAGCAACTGTCTTCTTCCACAACCAGGCACTGCACAATATTGTGTATTGCTCGCTCAGTAGCTCGATCCGGTTTGTCATCATGTCATCTATGTTATTTAGCTATGCGTGTAATGCTCGAATCGGTGGGCGGGGCTAAACCGGTCGTGTTGAAGTAGGTGTTGATCTTCTTATGCGGGGCGGGTGTTTTATCCTCTTTGAAGTCATAGTTCCCCACTTTGAAAAACGAGTCGTTTGCTGAGGCTGGTGTCAATAAAAGCTTTTATTGGACTAACAAGGACGTTTTCAGTTCTGAAACTTACAGGATATACTTATAATATGATGACCTCTTAGATGTCAAAAGCTCAAGGCAATTTTGATTTCTCAGTTCATCACCCCTTTAAACAAACAAGCAAGCCCAGCCAAGGTCAAAAAAGTAATGCATTACTTTTCATAAAAAGTAACTAGGTAATGCAATTAGTTACTTTTTGAGGGAGTAACACAATTGTAATGGATTACTTTTAAAAGTAGCTTTCCCTGACACTGGCAACTATAATTTTTAAAAAACTTTAGTCAGTACAAAAAAAGTCTCAGCTAGGTAGCCTGTCAATCATACTAACCATAACCATAGCTCCTTATGCGTAAGTATTGACATCCAGACCATGTGATCATCAACAGACTTACAGTTCTGCAACCCCGATTGGCTAAGGATTTGAAAGCCTGCCAGGACTCATTTCTCAGTCTGGATAACAGTTGTCTGTTATTAAATTATTAGCTTAAAAACTATCAGTACTACACATGTGTGTGTGTGTTTGTATAAAGGTTGCTGGTTGGAATATTTTAGAGGTGACCACACTTACATCATTTTACCCTTTACCCTCCATCACAGAGGCGTACAAAGCATGCATTGTCCAACTCTTTCTTTTTATCCCTCTGTCTTTCTGTCATCATAAAGGGCTGGCTGAGTGAATGGATGAAAAGTTCACTTTTAATTCAGTTGAAATCTGTCTAACGTGTGTTGTGCCAAAAACACAAAGTGCATGTCAGATCATGTGCCACGGGAACTTTGAGACGATCTCTTCCATATTCCTTCTCTTTTACATATTATATTTCCAAAGCAGCCAATCAATACAAGACCAGTATTGGATGGAAAACAACAGTGCTCACAGGCGTTGGGGAACATAGTGAGCAATGGAAGAGTTCACAGAGTTTATGCCCATTACTAAATTATACAAAACATATACACACAAAAAGATGATGCAAATAGACATTACAGTACAGGTGTTCATTCGCGAGGGCTGATGGAAAGGTTGAGATTTTTTTCGTTGTTCTCGCAATTATACATTTTGCAGTAATTTGGAAAGATTCTGTGGTTGCCAGTTTACCTTCTGACTTCATCTTAAACATACAGTGTGTCATTTCTATGCCACAGAATTGCATAAATAATTATTGCTTTCAAACAGGTTTCAATGACTACCTCGTCTAGCCTTATCCCGAATCTCGGCATTGGATGAGTCCAAATTGCTATGTCAGGCTGCTTAAAATACAAACTTGACCCCTAAATAAAGAGAAAGGGTGTTTTTCAGGTTTAAAGCCAGATGCTAAAGAAGAACCTTTTAAAGCTCCATAAGGAACATTTTATCCTGGAATACTTTAGATAACCATTTATGTATGGTGCTTTAAAGAAATAAAGTTCAGAGTATGCAGAAGACGTGGGTCATGATTTCAAATCAGACACGGGAACACACTGACTTCCTTCCAGAAACCCAACCGCTCATTAAAAACGAATGACCTCACAAATGAGTCAGACTCTTTAAGTCATCTGTCAGAAGAAAGGCAAAGGTTACATAAAGAACACGTCTTGAAGAGGAAACTATTCAAAAAGGAGCTGAGATTTTCTGGAGGGCTCTTAAACTGCGAAAGCAAATTAAGTAAAAAAAAAAAATAAAAATAGGAAAATCCGAGAATGTTGCTATGTGGTTGCTAGGTGGTTTGTAGGATGGTTCCTTATTGGCCCAATTTAAAATAGCAAACTCAGAGCTTTAATAAAGTGTTCATTCATTTCCCAACCATAAAGGTGTTGTCACATTAGTGAAATTCTGGAGGCAAAAATATAATATTTCCATTATCACTTGTGTAAACCTTGTATGAAGCACAGCTTACAAGTGATTTTCAAATGAAAAAGCATTCTGTTGTTCAACACGTCAAATGTGTGTTAGCAACTTAAACTAGATGCAAAGTCTGCATGTGGAAATCTTTTGCCCTTTACTTAAAATTCCAGATCATATGGATTCCTATTGCAATTTTGCTCGTGAAAAATGAACATTCTGTCATCAGTTACTGACCCACCTGTTGTTCCAAATCCATAAGTTCATAATTAGCTTCGGATTCACATACAAACATTTATTAGTGAACAAACTTAACCGTACTTGCTTGACGTGCAAGAACAAACCTCAGCATTGGTTCTTGTAAAAAAGAACATGGTATATAGCATTCAAATTTGGTAACCCAGACAGTAACATAGTGTCGGCCCAGATCCGGCCTGCATCTGGAACAGATGGATTCAATGCGTACCGAATGTGGGCCAGACTATGTTGCTGTCTAGGAAGCATGGTTGATTGATGAAGTTCACTCTCGAGTTGAGTTTTCGCACGTCAAGCAAGTTGAGCATCCAGCCCATTCTCATCCCAAGACATCCTAATGACGCTTTTGCCAATGCGTAGACATCTAATGCACATGGCACCCATAAATGGGCTAGAAGGCGCCTCCTAGTGGTCTAACCCTAACCCTACCCCAGAACTAAACCCACCCATACTCTGTGCGTTTTATATTGACTCTAAAGCGTGCCATGTGCGTCGGATGTATTACACATTGGCAAAAGCTTCAGTTTATGACGCCTTGGGATGAGAATGCGTTGGAGCATCAGAGTTTTGGATGAATAGGCTTTTTAGTGAACAGGCAGAAATCTCTCAGATTTAATTCTCTTCCTTATTGTTGGAAGATGAACAAATTAGTGATTGATGAGAGAATTTACATTTTTGGATGAACTATCCCTTTAAGTGTGAGCACTACTGGCTCATACTGAGACTTAGCAAGTGGCACTTGCTCATATTTTTGAACAAAGTCCACACACACACTTGCCTGTCTGGACAGGCTCACTTCAAAATTACAGGCTGTCAGAGGAGCTGATGTTTGCTGGCAGTTTAATCTGAACGTACATGACACATAAACACACTTTACCGGCTGCCAGACTGAATCTGCTCTTGGTAAACAACAACAACGTGCTTTCTGTCTGTTTCTGTGTGCGGGTCTGCTTTTGTCTACATTGTGTGGACTAAATGTTTTTACTAGGTTAGAATTTTGTTCTACTTTTGCATGAACACAAGCACCCCTCACATTTTCTTTTGAAACATCAAATATAGATTTAGTTTAGTCCATTCTCCAGAGGATTGTGAAGTACAGATCGCTGATGCCCTCATTATAGGATCCCAAAGACTATGATTAGAGGAATATTGATAAACACTGCATGAATTATTTCCTTGCTTTTGTGCTGGACATAAATAAAGTCCACTCACGTCAGCTCTGCTTTTGAAAACACACAAATACATACATACATATATATATATATATATATATATATATATATATATATGAAGAGTTCAGATGCAAAAGCCTCTAAATGCCATTTGAAATTTTCTTCTAAAATTACCATTTTTATCAAGCTTGTATATTTAAGTTCAGTAATTTCACTTAAATGACAATTAATAGGTAATCTTCATTGCCATTTAAGTGAAATTACTGATAAGCTTGATAAAAAATGATCATTTTAGAAGAAAATTTCAAATGACACTTAGAGGCTTTTGCATCTGAACTCTTCATATATATATATATATATATATATATATCATCTTATCACAAAATTACACATGCATCATTTTAAAGACGCTAATTGTGAAAATTAAAATACTTAGCCTACTAAATGTATTAGTTATTTATTTATTTATTTTTTTACTCTCTTAGAATACACTTTTTTTTCTTATTGTTATCAATATCAATAACAAAATTAAATTAAAATAGATTTTATAATTAATGTATTATATTATTTTATTAAGAATATCAATTTCATTTAATTAATAATACTTAAAATAATTTAATTATTATTTATTAAATTATCAAGATTAAATTACATTTCCATTATTGTTAGATAAGAATGATTCATCAAAATCAAGAGGGGGCAGCGATGAAAGTGATATGACAAGTGAAAAGCAGGAAGAGGAGGATGAGAGGGACAGATGGAGAAAAAAAAACAGAAGAGTGAGACAAGGATAAGGAGAGAGAATGATGGATACAGGGTGGATGCAGAGAGAGATGAGCAAAGGAAAAACAGAGGGCGGGAAGAAGCTTCTGTAAGAACAGGATTACCGCCTTGATGTTCCTCAGATTTTCAATTTATCTGAGGCATTTTAATCCCACGGGAAAACAAACCCTGCAATATCTTTCTCTCCCTCTCTGTTTGTGTTTTGTGTCTCTTCGCATGTGCGTCTGTCTTTAGTTAGACTGAAGAACAAACACTGAATTCATCAAGCTGTACAGAACATCACGTCAGTGCCAAAACCCAACAGAGGCCAAACACTTCGCTCACACAACCGTCACACTGGGTTTGGCTTCTGCATGAACTGTCCTCACTTTCGCATAAAACCATGACAAGATCAACACAGGTGCCAAGTAGAAGAAGAGGTCAAGTTATAATAGTTAATAGTTTACTTTTCTTTTTTTTTTCTTCTTTTTTTTTTTTTTTAAGTTGCCGCTACCACCAGCATTTTTGATAATTTTCACAAAAGTTTCAAGGCCAACAGAATATCTGAAAATACAATATATCAGAAGAAAGAACAGAGTCTCTGCTCTAGACTACTGCATTTTTTTTTATGTGAGCAAGTTTAATTAAAAAGCAACATTTTGAGCAAAAAGTGGAAAAAAAGTTTTTGGATTCAGAATGATGATCATAACATAGATGGAGTAGACCATCAACACCCCCCAAGCTTGCACAGTACCTTGTCCTGGGTCAACATTTAATTCGATAACATTAGGCAGTTTTGATTTATATACTGTTTAATGTGGATGATTGAGTTATTTTATGCATCAGCTTACAAATCACTTGTTTCTGCTTTTTCTTCAGATTCCGTGTTTTGATTAGGAGATTCAGTAGTCTTTCAGAAGATGTGTAATAGCGCCATAAAACATGGAAAGGAAGCTTTGAGTCAATTCCATCAAATGGCGGGGTTAGAGTTTAAAAAGCCATTTACATTTGAAAAATTTTTCCACTTCAAGAGACATTTAAAATCTGTAATTTATTCACTCTAAATGTCATTTCAAGCCTGTATGACTTATACTTTCTTCTGTGAAACACAACCAATGCTATTTTTTTTTAAATGTCTCTCTGGGGGTTTTTTTCTTTTTCTTTTTTTGTGTGTATACAGTGAAAGTCAGTGAGGTCCAAAACAACAGTGACTTTCCTCGACTTTCATTGTATGAATGAAAAAAAAAAAAAAAACACTCAAAACATTCTACTTTGCATTTAAATTTCAGGCCATTGTCGAATTCTTCAAGACTTCTGTTCACTAATAAAGCATACTTTTTAGGACGTAGAACATGACAAACAACTGTAAAATTTAAACAGCAATCCATTTAAAAAAAAAAAAAAAAAAAAAGGATAAATCATGGAAATTCATTGATAAAAATTGGTGGAACCCCAGTAATTTTTTATTATTAACATTTAAACATGCAAATAAAATAATAATAAAAAAACTATTATTACAAGTGGGAACTATGTATTCAATTTTACCAAAATAAATAAATAAATACTAAAACACATTACAATGTCATGCAATTCAATATGTGTGTTATCAACTGCTCAAAGACAAGAATGTTGAGGATCCAAATGCAGTTTATTAAAGTTCATCCAAATCGTAATCAGAATCCAGGCAAAGGTCATAAACAGGCCAGCAATCCAAACAAACAAACAAATCCAGAGGGCGAGGCAGGAACGGGAAAACCAGGACACGGGCAGAAATCAAGAACCAGGAAGAAAGAAAACAAAGGAAACGCTCAGAAATGCAGTAGAATAACATACAAGACTTTGCAGGGAATGATGAGGTGAACCAGGCTTAAATGAGGTGAACTAAACAATATAATGAGACACAGGTGAATGTGATAATCAGGGATGATGAGTCCGGGCGGTGAATTATGGGAAATGTAGTTGTGAGTGAACAATGATAGTCTGATGTGGAGTACCCTCAGGTGACTCTCAAGGGCACTCCAGCTGAGAACGGTTACAATGTGACACTGGATCACAAAACCAGTCACATGTCGCACGGGTATATTTGTGGCAATAGCCAACAATACATAGTGTGGGTCAAAATTATCAAAAATCACAATCGCAAACATAAATGGACAACTTCAAAGACTTTCGATTTTTTTGCACCCTCAGATTCCAGATTTTTAAATAGTTGTATCTCAAGCAGTATTGTCCTATCCTAACAAACCATACATCAATGGAAAGCTTATTTATTCAGCTTTCAGATTGTGTATAATCTCGATTTCAAAAAAGTTGTTTTCCTTCTTCAGAGTTCATATTTAAAACTTTGAAAAACCTTACAGAAACTATCACACACACTAAAGTAACCAAGACAGGGATCATAAAATAAACATCTGCCGTTTCCTTTGACTCCAGACTGTGATTGTCAAGAGTTTTGTGTGGTTGTCTTTGTGTAGTTTAATCTTTTTCAAACACGCGGCACATTGAGTTTCTGTCTACACGTTCATTGTCATCTGATCACTGGTGAAAGACTTTAATCTGAGACCGCAGTAAAGCGCACTGTATCATGGCCCATCTCTGCTCAATCTCAACATGATGCCATTAGACTCCCAGCATGCATCAGAACGACAAGGCTTCCCACTGTGATAATCTAACCCATGATGGCCAGCAGAGAAGGATTACAATAAAAGTGAAACACTACAGCACAGCGTTTGGGCCTCTGAATGTGATGGGAACCTGATGACATGCTGAAAAGAACATTCAAGAAGTTTCACAGACCAAACATTAGAAATTAATTTAAGCATGCGTGAGCAGTAACTGCAGTTAACTGTCATTCCAAAAATGTGACAATTCACTTCCAAGTAAGGATCACCATCAATCTTAAAGAATTTAGTAAGGAATTTCTGCTTCCACTGTGACTTCATACAATTTCTTTCAGTATTTCTGAGGATCGCAATGGACCTTTTGCTAAGCTCCTCTACTTTTAGATGATATTCGCATAACATTATTCTATGAATCATATGATGGTAAAATGTATCAAAAATTGACAGTATGTTGAAACTGGTTATTGCTTATTACTCTTATTTGGTCTGAAATAAAGTGTGACATCTACTTAAATATACTGTGTGTATATTATACTGTAGGTACCTTGAGTCACATACATTTTAATTGCGTAAGCAACGATTTAATATATATTTTTAAGATAAATTCTACAGTTATTACAAAAGTTCTCGTTTTCAGTTCTCGTTCCCCATGTTTTGAATCTCAGAGTGTCAGTCAACAGTGGCTCTTTTCATATAAATATATTACATAATCATAATATTTACCCTCCAAAAAGAGTCTGTATGAAAATGTCATTGTAATTGATAGTCTACAAATGATGAATTAGTGGTTTATGCTCCTTTATCAAGAACAAAGCGCTGGCATTTAAATCTAATCAGCGGTCATGGAAATATAAAATGTGCTCAGATGAATCAACAATGCAAAAACTACAAAACCTTAAATCTAACAGCCGTGATTTTTTCCAGTGCAGATGTGGCGGATCTGTTCAGTTGGCTGGAAATTAGAAAATTACAAATTAATGCAATAAACAGCTTATTGGAAACGAGTCAGCTTTCAAACAGAGCTGATGTTTCTGGAGTGTATCAATAACCATAAAACACTCATTATTTATGAAAGAAATTACACTAAGCCATCCAAAACACATGGATCACAGAACACCCAATAATCACACACAATCTTTCCCAAACTTTTCACAATGATCGAGCCCGAATCTCAGCCTCAGACAGCACAACCACTGTATACTGACTATCTGATGCAGTTGCAGGTAATCCAGCCTCTAAATGGTGCATAAAAACAAAATGAACTGTGGATGGTCTCTATACATGTCAATCAGACAGTCTCCCTTTTTTACGCAGTATCGTAAAAGGTCTGACAATGCTGGACAAACCTAGCCTTTAACACACACAAACATAGGTGTAATGTCCCGAGCTCCTGCTCCCAAGTAATCCCAGAAATCATACATGACAGCACAAATGTAACATTAGCGCAAGCTTCAAAGAGCCAGGTACAGATTAGCTGATCCCTGAAGAGGATCAATAACTGTCACGTCTGCTGCTTCAGCTAAAGCCTAGAAAAGCCAGACAGTGTCCACCTCCGGCACACACACACATCCACTGACAGACATGGGCTGTGTGTGAGCTATATCTACTATATATATATATATATATATGAGGGAATTTTGGGCACATTTTTGTGGCCAAAACCATCCTGTTTGCAGTAAGGTCCATTTGGTCAAACTGGAAAGATCAAGTATACGATATCACTACTCTGTGACTCATTTAACCTCATCTGGTCTTTTCCTCTCATTTCTTCATCTACAAATGCAACACCCTTCTACTCAGCCAACACATAAACAAAATAGGTCATGCCTGACGTCAGATAAAATCAACAACAGTCAGAAATCACTTTGCTTATGTAACAATGCTAATCACTGTGATTCCCAACAGCTGGAATGACTCACTTACACAAGAGAGAGATCAGGACAGGACGCCTTCGCCTGTCACCGCACAAAGGGCAGTCCGGAATCAGCTCTGCCTTTGGCCCATGATCGCCACATCTAATATTTCTCTTTAATTGTATTTGGTCTGATTAATGAACATTAAGGACAATTCACACGACACTGACAGACGTCGACCAACGTGGACGACCGCCAGATTATAGTAGGCTCTGTCACTTACATGATGATGTCAACAGGGTTAACACTGATCTGACAAAACCAAATACTGAAAATTCCTTCATAACACAGTAACAGTATATTGTGTCCTATTTTTTTTCCTATTACAGACTTTTCTTAGAATGTAAGTGGTTTGCAGGTCTTATCTGTGAAATAATTAGTTTTCACTGGCCCAGTTGGTCTAGTCTGATGGATTTAGAGGTGTTAATATTTATTTTTAAAAAATTAAAATAGGATTTCCACGATTAAACTCCTGACAACTTAATTGTCATTAAAACCATCCAAGACCTTTGGAAATCGAAGATATGCACTCTTGCATGCTTAAAAACACTGACGTTTGCAGCTCCATTCAGATTTTTTACATTATGCATCCATCTTAATAGTGTTTTCTTACTTATAATGGATTGAAAATCAAAAATCAATATGCTGGAAACATTTTTACAGATAAGTTTGAAGTTCTCAAACACAATTGAGAGTAGGTACAGGAATGATAGAAAAGTAAAAAGGGGTAAAGGCTGAAAGAACAGGGATAGGTTTTCTAGTAAACTATAAATCAGCTCTGAAATTCTATACAAAGCAACAAAGAGATGGACTTGTGTCGTGGTGAGATGTAATGTACTGTAATGACTTTAAGGAGAACCATTGATAAAACTGATGTGTCAGCATTGCTCTTTCTCCCCCCGTTCCATCCATCTCCCTCATCTATTTTCTCCTGTGTGGATTTGTGATTCAATTTTGTTGAGTGATGCCATGTGGTTGGGTCACTGAGGAGAACAGAAAGAAAGAAAGAAAGAAAGGAAGGAAGGAAGGAAGGAAGGCAGGAAGGAAGGAAGGAAGGAAGGAAGGAAGGAAGGAAGGAAGGGAGGGAGGGAGGGAAGGAAGGAAGGAAGGAAGGAAGGAAGGAAGGAAGGAAGGAAGGAAGGAAGGAAGGAAGGAAGGAAGGAAGGAAGGAAGGAAGGAAGGAAGGACAGACTGGAAATCGGAAATCACTTAATTCTGACATCAGACTGGAAAACATGCATATAATATAAATCAGCTTGAGAGAGTTTAGAGCCAGTAGGCCATCACCCTCAGCAGTGTCATTTCACTGAACATGGGATTTAAACAGACAGTGCTGCATGAAGCACATGGTTTATCACATTAACTACAGTATGGACGTTATAAGTTTAACACATTATCTACTAGTTTAACTTATTTGTGAGAAATGTTTTGCTTGAAAAATTATGTGTGCTATCTTTGTTTAATATGAATGCCACTTGGTTCGATACTTAGTTTTATATTGCAAAGACATTCATGCAATTTTAAGTGTGACTTAAGTGTTCAAATACATTCTGTGGACTGTGTACACACACACACACAAACTCAACTGAGCATGAACTATCTACATCAAAACAAAGCTGGATTATCTGTATTATTTATGAACAACTTTGGCTCAGAGAAAGAGAGAATTAAAAATAGAAAACGAGAGAATTTGCACTCCAGCTTTGTCTGTAATTACACACAGACTGCTGCACAACTAAGATGACAGTTTGTACTTCTTTTTGTGCAATTATCTCAATAGCTGTTTCTTCAGAGAATGAGGGAGATAACTGGATCGCCCAGAGCTTTAGAACATCTAAAAATACATCAATCTCATCAAACTCACAGAGAACAAAATACATCACACTCCACTGTCTCAAGGGCCTGTATCTAAAAGACGATGCATAGAAACTGATAGCATTTGAACAATTGTGATGAAATTTCCTGCTCAGTAGAGAAATTACAAATGAACATGACAGCATCTGTCCTGCTTTATTGTACCTGTACTGATAATATGTGCACAGAATTGTTCTAGTCTTATTGGTACTTATTGGCAGTTAAGTAAACAAACCCTAGTAAAAAATATTATACTTAAGTATTATTGATTGAGTATAACTAAGTGTATACATGCCACACTATAAATTTGTTTGCTTAAAGTCTGAAGGCTTCTTGTCCTCAGCTCTGGGCTTCTTGTCCTCAGCTCTGGCCTTCTCGTCTTCAGCTCTGGGCTTCTTGTCTTCAGCTTCTTGTCCTCAGCTTTGGCCTTCTCGTCTTCAGCTCTGGGCTTCTTGTCCTCAGCTCTGGCCTTCTCGTCTTCAGCTCTGGGCTTCTTGTCCTCAGCTTTGGCCTTCTCGTCTTCAGCTCTGGGCTTCTTGTCCTCAGCTCTGGCCTTCTCGTCTTCAGCTCTGGCCTTCTTGTCTTCAGCTTCTTGTCCTCAGTTCTGGCCTTCTTGTCTTCAGCTCTGGCCTTCTTGTCTTCAGCTTCTTGTCCTCAGTTCTGGCCTTCTTGTCTTCAGCTCTAGCCTTCTTGTCCTCAGTTCTGGCCTTCTTGTCTTCAGCTCTGTGCTTCTTGTCTTCAGCTTCTTGTCCTCAGTTCTGGCCTTCTTGTCTTCAGCTCTGGCCTTCTTGTCCTCAGCTCTGGCCTTCTCGTCTTCAGCTCTGGCCTTCTTGTCTTCAGCTCTGGCCTTCTTGTCCTCAGCTCTGGCCTTCTCGTCTTCAGCTCTGGGTTTCTTGTCTTCAGCTTCTTGTCTTCAGCTCTGGGCTTCTTGTCCTCAGTTCTGGCCTTCTTGTCTTCAGCTCTAGCCTTCTTGTCCTCAGTTCTGGCCTTCTTGTCTTCAGCTCTGTGCTTCTTGTCTTCAGCTTCTTGTCCTCAGTTCTGGCCTTCTTGTCTTCAGCTCTAGCCTTCTTGTCCTCAGTTCTGGCCTTCTCGTCTTCAGCTCTGTGCTTCTTGTCTTCAGCTTCTTGTCCTCAGTTCTGGCCTTCTTGTCTTCAGCTCTGGCCTTCTTGTCCTCAGCTCTGGCCTTCTCGTCTTCAGCTCTGGCCTTCTTGTCTTCAGCTCTGGCCTTCTTGTCCTCAGCTCTGGCCTTCTCGTCTTCAGCTCTGGGTTTCTTGTCTTCAGCTTCTTGTCTTCAGCTCTGGGCTTCTTGTCCTCAGTTCTGGCCTTCTTGTCTTCAGCTCTGGGCTTCTTGTCCTCAGCTCTGGCCTTCTCGTCTTCAGCTCTGGCCTTCTTGTCTTCAGCTTCTTGTCCTCAGTTCTGGCCTTCTTGTCTTCAGCTCTGGGATTCTTGTCTTCAGCTCTGGCCTTCTCGTCTTCAGCTCTGGGCTTCTCGTCTTCAGCTCTGTGCTTCTTGTCTTCAGCTTCTTGTCCTCAGTTCTGGCCTTCTTGTCTTCAGCTCTGGCCTTCTTGTCCTCAGCTCTGGCCTTCTTGTCCTCAGCTCTGGCCTTCTCGTCTTCAGCTCTGGCCTTCTTGTCTTCAGCTCTGGCCTTCTTGTCCTCAGCTCTGGCATTCTCGTCTTCAGCTTCTTGTCCTCAGTTCTGGCCTTCTTGTCTTCAGCTCTGGGATTCTTGTCTTCAGCTCTGGCCTTCTCGTCTTCAGCTCTGGGCTTCTTGTCTTCAGCTTCTTGTCCTCAGTTCTGGCCTTCTTGTCTTCAGCTTCTTGTCTTCAGCTCTGGGCTTCTTGTCCTCAGTTCTGGCCTTCTTGTCTTCAGTTCTGGCCTTCTTGTCTTCAGCTCTGGGCTTCTTGTCCTCAGCTCTGGCCTTCTCGTCTTCAGCTCTGGCCTTCTTGTCTTCAGCTTCTTGTCCTCAGTTCTGGCCTTCTTGTCTTCAGCTCTGGGATTCTTGTCTTCAGCTCTGGCCTTCTCGTCTTCAGCTCTGGGCTTCTCGTCTTCAGCTCTGTGCTTCTTGTCTTCAGCTTCTTGTCCTCAGTTCTGGCCTTCTTGTCTTCAGCTCTGGCCTTCTTGTCCTCAGCTCTGGCCTTCTTGTCCTCAGCTCTGGCCTTCTCGTCTTCAGCTCTGGCCTTCTTGTCTTCAGCTCTGGCCTTCTTGTCCTCAGCTCTGGCATTCTCGTCTTCAGCTTCTTGTCCTCAGTTCTGGCCTTCTTGTCTTCAGCTCTGGCCTTCTTGTCCTCAGCTCTGGCCTTCTTGTCCTCAGCTCTGGCCTTCTCGTCTTCAGCTCTGGCCTTCTTGTCTTCAGCTCTGGCCTTCTTGTCCTCAGCTCTGGCATTCTCGTCTTCAGCTTCTTGTCCTCAGTTCTGGCCTTCTCGTCTTCAGCTCTAGCCTTCTTGTCTTCAGCTCTGGGATTCTCGTCTTCAGCTCTGGGCTTCTTGTCTTCAGCTTCTTGTCCTTAGTTCTGGCCTTCTTGTCTTCAGCTTCTTGTCTTCAGCTCTGGGCTTCTTGTCCTCAGTTCTGGCCTTCTCGTCTTCAGCTCTGGGCTTCTTGTCTTCAGCTTCTTGTCTTCAGCTCTGGGCTTCTTGTCCTCAGCTCTGGCCTTCTCTTCTTCAGCTCTGGCCTTCTCGTCTTCAGCTCTGGGCTTCTTGTCTTCAGCTTCTTGTCCTCAGTTCTGGCCTTCTTGTCTTCAGCTCTGGGCTTCTTGTCCTCAGCTCTGGCCTTCTTATCCTAAGCTCCGGCCTTCTTGTCCTCAGCTCTGGCCTTCTCGTCTTCAGCTCTGTGCTTCTTGTCCTCAGCTCTGGCCTTCTCGTCTTCAGCTCTGGGCTTCTTGTCTACAGCTTCTTGTCCTCAGCTCTGGCCTTCCTGTCTTCAGCATTGGGCTTCTTGTCCTCAGCTCTGGACTTCTTGTCCTCAACTCTGGGTTTCTTGACCTCAGCTTCTGGGTTTCTTGTCCTCAGCTCTGGCCTTCTTGTCCTCAGCTCTGACTAGTGTTGTCACGATACCAAAATTATTGTTTCGATACCGATACCAAGTCAAGTATTGAGATTTCGATACTTTTTCGACACTTTTTCGATACTTTTCCTGAAAAGGAAAGTATTTCTTACAAGGCGTTTCATATGCACCTCCTTTGCATAGGTCTGTGCTCTTTAATGCTGTAATAACCTAATATAAATAAATCACTAACATGCACATGCTCTGATTATAATCATATAGCCGATAGATCATTTTGCTGATGTTTTGTATCGAACACGGACACGCGCTTCAAACTATCGCCGTTGCAGAGACCTCTGGATTGTGTTGCTAATAACTTGCAATGTATAACTATCAGACCGGCCCTCGCGGCCTCGAAACACCACCGGCCCGACGGGAATAGATCTGACTCTCCTGATTGCCACTCCGTTACTGACAGGCGACCACTGTATCACGTGTGCTCGCGCATGCAGCCGTCTCGCGGTAGTGTTTGTCTCATGACATCTGCAGCTTCTTTGCTGCATGCGTGACTTCTTGTCTTCAGCTCTGGGCTTCTTGTCCTCAGCTCTGGCCTTCTTGTCTTCAGCTCTGGGCCTCATGTCGTCAGCTCTGGCCTTCTTGTCTTCAGCTTTAGCCTTCTTGTCTTCAGCTCTGGCCTTCTTGTCTTCAGCTCTGGCCTTCTTGTCCTCAGCTCTGGCCTTCTTGTCTTCAGCTCTGGCCTTCTTGTCCTCAGCTCTGGCCTTCTTGTCTTCAGCTCTGGCCTTCTTGTCCTCAGCTCTGGCCTTCTTGTCTTCAGCTCTGGGCCTCATGTCGTCAGCTCTGGCCTTCTTGTCTTCAGCTCTGGCCTTCTTGTCTTCAGCTCTGGCCTTCTTGTCTTCAGCTCTGGCCTTCTCGTCTTCAGCTCTGGCCTTCTCGTCTTCAGCTCTGGGCTTCTGGTCCTCAGCTTTGGGCTTCTTGTCTTCAGCTTCTTGTCTTCAGCTCTGGCCTTCTTGTCTTCAGCTCTAGCCTTCTTGTCTTCAGCTCTGGCCTTCTTGTCTTCAGCTCTGGTCTTCTCGTCTTCAGCTCTGGGCTTCTGGTCCTCAGCTTTGGGCTTCTTGTCTTCAGCTTCTTGTCTTCAGCTCTGGCCTTCTCGTCTTCAGCTCTGGGCTTCTGGTCCTCAGCTTTGGGCTTCTTGTCTTCAGCTTCTTGTCTTCAGCTCTGGCCTTCTTGTCTTCAGCTCTGGGCTTCTTGTCCTCAGCTTTGGGCTTCTTGTCTTCAGCTTCTTGTCTTCAGCTCTGGCCTTCTCGTCTTCAGCTCTGGGCTTCTTGTCCTCAGCTTTGGGCTTCTTGTCTTCAGCTCTGGCCTTCTTGTCTTCAGCTCTGGCCTTCTTGTCCTCAGCTCTGGCCTTCTTGACCTCAGCTCTGGGTTTCTAGGCATTGGTGGTTTAATGACGTATCGGTATCCAAAAAGTCATTCAGCTCATCAGTCTCTCTCAGGCCTCTTAGGTGCAAGCTGTCCGGTTTTTCATTTGAACTCCAGAAAACTCAACCAAGATGGCTGATTTCCTTTTAAGGTTCTAGGAGTAGAAATGCAGGAGTAGAACCTTGAGCACACACACACATACACATACACTTGTGCTTCTCAATAACTAACAATACTATAAATCTCTGCCAATTCAGTATAAGGCATTTATTAGAAACAAAATAACAACATTGTACACAATGCATTATATTCAGTACATTGGCTAAATATGTGTAACAAAAATGTGTCTACAATAGACAAGCAGGGAAATTGCATTTCCTTGATATAAAACTGTACAGCAGTAAACTACAAACCATTAACATATTTACTGGCATTTCACTTGAGACTTACTGATATAAATGTTATATTTAAACATTATTGAACATTGCAAATTTCTGCATCCTTTATCGAAGTATCCTTACAAAAAAATGGCCTTGGTAATTATAGTTTTAGATTTCTGCCAAATATCACTATTCTAGTACTTTAAAGCCTAAAAAAACTACACTTAACTTAAACTAAACTTAAAGGTCAAAAGTGAATGTCACAAAGACAGATGTTTAACTGGATGTCCCTACAGACAGATAGACAGATTACAGTTACAGTAGATCACCCTCAGTGTAATCTCTCAAAATGCTGGCCGGCCTTCAGAGTTTTCCATCACTGCTAAAAACATTCAGTTAATGATGGAAAATATTCAGTTAACATGACCTTTAGTTCATTCCTAAGTAACTCTGACCCATGAACTGGAGTTATGAAAATCCCTCTCCATCTCTACCGTAGCTGTCAACACCACACTTAACCTGCGTTTGCCTCAGGGAGGACAGAGCCTGCAATTAGAGCACTGTTTGTTCAAAGACACTTCATCTTCTGAAGCACAAAGGAAATTCTCATTAGAGGCATAATAAATTAATATCTGAGCCAAAGGAGAAGGAAAGTACACAACTACAGCATTACAAAATTATGAATTGCATAACATTTTGTTTTCTGGGATAAGGAACTAATTTGTCATAGCTGATTTCAACAGATACACACAATCGTCTCACTGGTTCCTTCTGCTGAGTGCTGACTGATAATAAAAATCAACCCACACAATGCTCTGTAACAAGACTTTTTAAACAAAGTCTGGTCCATTTTGCAGCTGTTTCTGTTCAATTTGTTGTATTACATTTAAATGCATCCTGATTTTATTGCAAAAGTAAATAAATAAATGTCATACAGGTTTGGAACGATTTGAGGGAGAATAAAGGATGACAGAGCTATCGTTTTTCTGTGAAGGCTTCCACCTGCAGCTTTTCCACAGCACTGGCACTTGTACGATTTTCATGAGGTCGCTGTACAAGCTAAATGTTTCTCATAAGCAGCATTAGTGATCATTATTACGTCAGAGTCTCCCATAATGAATTGGGTGAAATCTCTCTCCTTTTCCCACACCTCCCTACAGCTGCTGAGAGTCCAGCCAAACCAAACACGTTCTCTCCTCTGCAAGCTCGCTGTTGTGAATATCCAAAGCGGAGTTCGGCCCAGCTTTAACAGGAAGCCCCATTGAGTTTCACATTTGAGAGTACACTGCCCTTCCAAATCCCCCAGAATGCTCTCGCTGTACTTCCTTTTGATTGTAGCGCATGTAATGACTCTTTCAAGTCTTCCCTCTGCTCTCATCTGGAGAAGCTTTGCGCTTAGTCTCCAGGGGTTAAAGTTAGGCTGCTGTTAGGAGTGTCAGGCCAGAGACTAAGACACATGCTAAAATTAAAACAAGAATTCACAAGCTCTGGCGCACTTACTGTTCTGTCAGAAAGTCATTACTTGAACTCCATGTGCTGCTTGTGCTTTGTTATTCTAAATCATGACTCAATAATAATGTACAGCAATCAGGAGTTATAGATTGAATTTAGGTTCTCAGCCAACTGGAATCCAGATCAGTTTCATAACATAACTGCTGCAACCATCTTCCTGCATATACAATATAAAACAATATACCCTGTTTCATCTCAATAAATATATAAATACCAACATATTTATTCTTATTTATTTTTCTTTGAGGTGTAAACAAGCTTCCATAAGGGGGTAATGGACCACTCATTGAAAAATGAATGAGCAAATATGTGATGCTCAATATGGCGGCTGTGGAAATGGAAGTCCTTTTCAATTAAATGAACCAAGTAGGTGTATTTACAGTATCTACCAGCAGGGGCTAACTAACCTCTTAGTTGTATCACAAATGACACACTACACACTTATACACTATGTACTTATGAATGAACTCAACTGTCTAGTGTATGAATTTTATATTGTTATTTTGTCATTCAACATTGTAGTCTGAAGTTAAAGTCAACCAAATTGACTAAAGTATGTTATATTAAGAAAAAAGACAAGATTTGCAGTATATTGATGACACATATTGATGGAAATAAATGTTGTGATGTTATTTCCTTTCAGAGGTGCATACATTTTTGGTCAAGATCTTGTATTGACAATGCAAGAGTCCATCACTCTGTAAAGTCTCCTCCAGAACATCCCAAAGACTTTCAATGAATTTGAGGTCTGGACTCAGAGGTGCTAATTCATGTGTAAAAATGATTCTCCATGCTCCCTCTCATCCATTCTTTCATACTGTACTTATAATTTTTCCAAAACCAGGATTTTCACTCACAACCATTTCTAGAGTTTACAGATATTGGTCTCATGAAAATATCTTCTTGATGCCAGAGGTCAGAGTAGAATGTCCAGACTGGTTTGAGCTTATAGAAAGATGACAGTAACTCAAATAACGCAAACAAATCTAATTTTGAACCCTGTATATCAGTATGTGCCATATCGTTCAGGCTTTGTCATGTATGTACACAGGTAGCAGCTATGGGGGGGATGTGACCCTTCGTCGCTCTCTCTCTCTCTTCCTTAAAAGGATGTCACACAATAGCAAATCCATCAAAATGTCTTCGTCCAAATGTCACCTTGGTCTGTCACTTCTCTCTCTCTCTCTCTCCTCTGGGAGGGCAGTCCTTCACTCACAGGAAGACTGAGAACTACATTACACTGCATGTATTACAATCTGAGTCAGTTTGTCACATTTAGTGGCTAGATAATTCAATAAGCCTCGCTCTGGACTGCAGATTTACATCATGGCACTGTCCTGGTGTTATCTGATTTCAGAAGTATCATATTCAGCAGTGGACTGCATCCTGGGAGAGAGGCCAAGGTCTTGTATTGACACACAGTTTTATGTTTTACCCAATTACCAAAAAACTCAGGGTCTGCCTAAAACGGTACAATTGCATTCAAGACAAATTCCTGGTAAGTGATCCGCTCGGCTGAAAAGACAAGTGGACCATGCTAATTCACACTGGCCTGGTTAGAGATGGCTGGTTAAAATATAGCTTATCCTAAAAGATTTTTTTTTGAAACCACCCTTGTTCCACCTCACCATTCCATTCCATTCCTGTGACATTCTTCAATTAAAAACATCTGAATCTCTTTTCAGTTGCAGCTTTTCAATGAATCGTTTCACAAAACCCGTCTGATTGATTCGTTCACAAATCAAACTCCTGTTTGTACTGTTTTTTTCCATTTAGCTCAGTGACTCGCTGAGTCATTTGGTGGTTAACAGCTCAATGGAGGTAAAAGGTTCACAAAATAACGACTCAAATTTCAGTCTGATTTACACACAAAGAAGACTTCTGAAGACTTGAAAAATAATGCAAGAATCATATGGACCCTTTTTTTTACTTTTATGGTACTTTTGCAACCTTTTTTAAACTTGAAAGCTTTTCGGTCCCCATTAATTGTAATTGCATGGAAAAGAGAAACTAATGATGAGTCAGTAATGCAGGTTAACAGCATGAGAATGTGTAAATTACCATTTTAAATTTTTGGGTTAAATTATCCAGGACAGCAACATCCAAAACACAACATTGCTAGTCATAAGAATCTTTTTTTTTTTTTTTTTTTTTTAGCAGAGCAACAGGGATGGAACAAGACATCAAGGGAGAAATTAATAAAATACTAGTACTTCTAAAGTCCAACAATCTGTTTTTAGGGACAGAAAGGACAGAGGAAGGAGTAGATTGCACCAGGGTCTCAATATCAGTTTTTGTCTTCCCCCTTTCACTGCTGCAGTGTGTCGAGTGGTTTCTCGGCTCTGCGTGACATCAAACACTATGTGGTGAGTTTCAGGCTCCAGAGGGCAGATTACAGCGTAATGCCTTCAACATCTACTGCATCAGCACTATAAACACTTCACTCTGTGTCTGTGTGCATGTGTGAGAGTCTAGGAATACCCCATTCTTAATTCATCTATGGATTGGAGGATAAATGCACAAATTCTGTGAAAGCATGTTGGGTGACCCCAAAACTAAATGCATGCAAATCAATACACATTTACAACAAATCAATACAAAATACAATGCATTTTCTATGCACACACACACACACAACATTAATAAAAAGGGGAATTCTATACTATGCCCTAGAGCAATTTTGCTCATGCAACTTAAATATTGAAATATTCCTGCACAAAGAACTTCTGCTATGATGTTACCATGGGCCATTTTGCTTTTGAGCAAGCATGGTTCGCCTCCAGCAGTTAAACTTGCGGCCATCATCCAGCGGGCCGGCACTGCTCAGGGACCTCATTAGTGCTTTCATGCTCGCCTGTGTCCATGACTTAAACATGACTAATGACAGCTGCTTTATGACCACTGCCGACTCTAGAGTCACAGCTAGGGGGCGCTAAACCTCATCATCATGGTGGATGGGGTTTGAGAGATTTCAGGTGAGTCAATAAATAATATTTGATTTTTGATAATATTTAATAGTTCAGATGCAAAAGCCTCTAAATGCCATTTGAAATTTTCTTCTTAAATGACCATTTTTATCAAGATTGTATATTTAAGTTCAGTAATTTCACTTAAATGACAATTAATAGGTAATCTTCATTGCCATTTAAGTGAAATTACTGAACTTAAATATACAAGCTTGATAAAAAATTATCATTTTAGAAGAAAATTTCAAATGGCACTTAGAGGCTTTTGCATCTGAACTCTTCATTTGCTTCATACAACCATAAAACTTATAAATAATAATAGTAATAAATAACTGAGTGAAATTGAGTACATCAATAAACTTTCATACAACAAAAAAAAAATCATCAATTAGATCAACAATTCTATATGATATATTATTTTAATAAATAATAATGATAAAGGCCAGGAACAGAGGAAATATACATTAGTTTATATACAATGTACAAATTCATGATTAGTATAATTAATTTATTATATATGATACATTATGATAAATGATAAGCATTTCCAACATGGTATGCAGGCTGGGCTCAAACCTTGGTAGCCCACATGAGCACCATGGCTCCCCCTATACCCTCATTTACAGTTCCCTACATTAGTCCACCAATATAGTTCACTTGAGGGACTTTCAGACACTGAGTGTGCTGGAATGGCTGCTTTTGTACAGTTTATGCTTTTGAAACTTAGCAAACTGGCAGCTCCAGTAGTAAGATGGAAATATTTATATTGAACTCTGTCATGGAAACTATGTATAGACCTTAGTAAAAAAATGTAATGATTAATTAAAAAGGAATTTATACCTCTATGATATTACGCTGTACCCACATTGGACCAGCGGTTTGAAAAACGGACGGATGTGTGAGTCCTTCTTCTGGTCAAACACAGTAATTCATTCGGACTCTCACAGTTATTTATGAGTGTTCTCTAGCCATTGAGCTTGCATCGGTCGTACACTCGTTATTATGGTGCATTGCAGGATTGAATAAGTGCATTTTATAACGTCTACTATAGTTTCGGACACCACTACAAATGGCTGTTCCCTCAAACAGTGTCCACCCATTTGCATTAAGCTTTCCATTGTTAGAAACCCAGTTATACTATTGAATGGTCGTGCAACACTCTCTCTTTTTCCCCAGAGACGAGAGAAATCCGCTATTTACCTTTTTCACTTCCTCCTACAATGACGCAAAAATCATCACTTTTTGTCATTGTAGGAGGAAGTGTAAGAGGGAGGGTTTCAGTAAAGACTACAAGCACTAGATCTCACCCTTTCAAACCCGCCCATAGGGGGTTGGACCTAATGCGCGAACAGACCTATCACAGATCAGTGCCAGTGCGTTTGATTTCACCGGCAGAAACTTTTTGAAAATATGGACAAAGATACTGAATACGCAGACGGATGCATTATGGAGGATTGGGATTACACATAGTGTCAGCCATCTTTTTTGGAAGCTAAACTAGCAGGCTCTTGTTCTGTGGAGAAAGGCAAGAAGCTAGTAACTTTAGGGGTTACCGTCCTATTTTTCAAGGACATGTCCGGCCGTCGATGTCCGGGATTCAGCTTTTGCTTTCTGCAGTCGCCATTCATTGTTTACATGTAAGTTACAGCTTTTGTTTCAATCTAACTGAATGCATTCTGATTGGTGAATCTGAATGTTTACATGAGTGCTAAAAAAGTGATCGGTTGATGTGCGTTTAAACATTCCTAAGAAAATTCCCGCTCCTCAGTGAGAGATACGAGACCGGTAACTTACGTCTCACAGGTGTCGCTCATCGGTAATCACGCCACCGGCCCTAGCCTCGTCCTGCTCGCCACAGTAAACATGATGAACGGCGACTGTAGAACGCAATAGCCGAATCCTGGACATTTTGGGCGATCTCGAAACACATTTTCGGGCAGACTCATCATGGAGACTCACTAGTAGCCTAGACTTGTTGTTTACCTACTGCACGGTTACCGGTAGGCATGGCCTCCTAGGACAGCGAAGCAAGTGCATTCTGGGAGTTGTTGTTTGCCATCCACATAAGCCAAAAATACATTTTCTGGCTTTTCTTAGTCTAAAAAGCTCCAAATTCAAAAATAATTCCACATTTCTTCTACATAAATTACCCATTTTAAATACACATTCATCTTTCCAGAGGTGGAGTGACCCTTTAAGGGTATAGGGGGCAATTTAGGATACAGCCTCGCACTGACAACAATGTCATGCCTCCAACCAATTTGACAGTTTTTTTTTAAGTCATCCAGATATCAGATCGCCAAAATGTCCCGTTCTTGAAAAACTTAGACAGACCGTTAATCTGATAAGGTGCGTTTGCAGGTACAATTCCAGAAATGCGATCTATGATTGGAGCATATTCGACAATTATATGCTCTCTAACTGTTTTCAAATGCATCAAAACAATTTGCATGATTTTACAAGATGATAGCCTTTACATTGGGTGTAACTCAATCTACTATACAAGGAGGGTGAGTACAAAGGTGAGCTGAACTTGGCTTGGTTTCCTAAAATGATTCCTGATATGAGCCTAACAAGAACTGACAGGAGCCATCTTGACCTGATCTGTCACTGAATCACTCTTGAAATGAGGTCAGGTACAGATTATCGTTGTGTATTGTCATAACTTCAGGCTCTGGTGTGGGTCGCTCGGCTTGTTTGGGCCATTAGCAGGGTGTGCCACAGTTTGCCGGGGTGGGATCCCCTCTCCGGACTGCCAGGGGAATATCATTACTCACTTCTGAGTAAAACAAGAAAGCATGGGGACTGATAGAAGACAGCTGCTTTTGCATAAGCTTTGTGGTGTTCTACTAGATAAAGCACGGTAAACATAAACACTCACAAATATGACCATGGGCCAAACGTTGCTCTCACAGGGTTGGTGTCAAGTTCATCTCAAATGAGTCAGAGAGAGAAAGATGATATACAATCCAGCTGAATGTTCAAATCCAGCCTTAAAATATTCAAACAAAGCTTTCCGATCAAAAATTAAAGACACAGAATGAAATTCATCCATCTAAGGTTAATGCCGGCAAGCAGCGGCAGAGGAAAGAATGGAAAAAGCGAGAAGAGTTGGAATAACCGGCCATTCCATTAATGTCACAGAAACCGCTAAAGAAGATCCCAGTCTGTGTCCAGATTTCCTGTCCAACCAGCTGACAACAGTCATGCAACTTTAATATTCACAAAAACCAAAATCAGATTCCCGCAGTTTTACGCATGGGAGGACAAGTATGTCAGCTCTTGAGTGGAGAGCCAGAGAAACATCACTGCTAAAGTAAAAGCTGCAGTTTAATTGGAGAACATTTCCTGGGGGAAACTCTTGACTCTGAAACAATTACTTTCAATTAAATCTCATTGTCTCAATACGGTTGAGATGTTAGGGATAGGAGTTTGATCACCATCGCTTAGACATGTAAAAGTGTGCTGTCTAAACACAGCCCACACTGGCGATGTTAACATGTCTGATTGAAGCGACTGTAGCGATGCATCACTCTGATTGAATGCGTCTGGACATGTTGTACGTGTTTATGAGGATAATATCTCCATCAAATTAATGTACAGTCACTAACGTCGGATGTTCACGTCTATTAATCTTCTAAATGGAGAACACTTACTGATCATTAGGGAATACCGGGCGAGATCAGCTCGTGCGTCATGTGCAAGTGGATGATGGGTAAAAATACATTCAGGCTGCAGTGCTGAGCACAGAATCTAAGGTGATAGAAAATTTCAATGAAGCAAAAAGAAATCAAGGTGTTCTGTGTGTGTGAAAGCACTTCAACCACACAGAACACCTGGTGAGGTTACATCTTTTCAGCTTGCTCCTTAAAAATCAAAAGTCAAAACTCTATACCCTAATGGAGCAACTTTGGATGAGAAAGACAATACTCCACCCTGACACACACACATACACACAACATAAGCAACTGCAGAAATCTCATAATCACCAGTAAATCTCTGTAACCATGCCACACACTCAAACCAAATGACAGCATAAAAAACAGAAACTGTTATGGAATCCTGGGTCATGGAAAATAATAGTCCAAAGACCTGTGGGAATGTCAAATACTGTTCATGTGCAAGTTATCATAGCATTTGACAACAGTTGACCAGCAGGAATTATTAGGCTAAACGTATACTTTGCCACCTTTTTAATATTTGTATTATTGCACATTGATTTAGTGTATCATTGCGTTGTGTGTGAATGAAACTTGTCTTGCTTGCTGATAAGAACAAGATGAAAATACATTTAAATCGCATTGTAGCTACTTGCATTAAAAGTTTGCCGTTGTATGCAATGTCTTCATTCACAACTGCCTAGAATAACAGCAGGACTAATTCACCTACCGGATATTTCCGTTTGCGGGACTCCGTTCAGATTGAACCCCTTGCTGTTGTAGAAGTGCCTGATGTCCGAGCATGCCTTGGGTTTACTGTCCCCGAACACCAGCCCGGTGAGAGCGCACAGAAGCACCAGTACGGCAAAACCCATCCTGGACAGAAGAAAGACGCGTGATGTGCGAATCAAATCCAATGGCGAAGAGCAGCGGACAAACGCATCCACAGCGAAATGTATCTGCCGTTTCCAAAAGCGCACCGGTTCGCTCCCACGCGCTTAGTCAGTGGCAACAGTTTGAATTAAAACGGAGAGCGCGATCCTGTGTGAGAGATGAGGGAGGAATGACACGCTCACGGGAGCTCACAGTTCGGAGACGCGTCTGTGCGCTCGCGTTCGGTCAAGTGCGAGGCGGAGCGGGGCGTGCGCGCGAGCGAGCGAAGGCACCAACTGCAGGGCATCGGGTTCGTCTGCCGCCGCGATCCTCCACAGGATGTTGCATCAAATCATCCCGCTGGCCAATGAAGACGGGATTCCATTTCCCCACAGGCTCTCCTGTAGGACAGAATATTATAACGATCTCTGAGATTCATTATGCAATTTAGTGAAACTCTGGGTTTGAGCTGACTTTATGTCATTATGCTGGATTTTTGTCTAGTCCAAAGGCATAAAGTAAGAACTTTATAAGGGATTCAGTTTGGAATCGTACTTTGGAACCAATCATAAATTATCCTAAAGGGAATTTTGAGGATTAGGACATAATATAGGCTATAGGCTACACTGAATATGTCCCACGTGTGCATCATGAGCATCCAAGTGAAGCAGAATGACACTAAATCGGGTCTAATTATTATTATTATTTTTTTTTAAATTCAACCACTTCAACGACATTCACAAAAAAAAAAAAAAAAAAAAAACGCACACACGTGACCTCATTGCTGCTAGCCTATATTGTAAATGTTAATCTGTTCTGATGCGCCCCAAAGAACAAGGATTTTAACCGTTTCCAGTTAGCCCTGTGCGACTTGGGAAATGGCCGAATACGGTTATCAATTAGAAAATAAAAATGTTTCATTAAAAAAAAAGGGAACATCTGAGATCTGATCATTTAAATCACAGCTAAAAATCAACTAAAATTGCTTCCTGTTTTGGTGTCCATGGAAGGTCAAGGTCAAGCATGTTGCATTATGGGATATAGTGATCTTAAAGCAATTATAGAATCTTAAATATAATCTAAAGTATTTGTAAGATGATGCTAAACATTCTCAAATAAAACTGTATAAAGTGAAATGGATAGGGGAATAATCTTCCTTTCTACTGGCCGCAAAAACGCCTCTCAATAACAGAGTTGGAAGATTATATTGAATTATTTATGAGGGAAATAACAAGGTTGAGTCCCAGCCTCTCTATTTCATGTTAAATGTAATACTCAGTCATATTTATTACGGTCCCAGACTGTCAACCCCTCTGCGGACAGGCCAGATCCTGAAATGCTTCAAAGATGCAGTAAATTTTTGAACAGGCTGGAGCTCGCCTGTGACAATACACACACCCGTAGTTATTCCTTGACAGACGTGCTGTTTTCTGAGTCATGTCTGCAGCCTGCAGTTTGACAAATCTGACAGAAAATACCGGCCCCGGGGCCACAAACAAAAGTCGACGGGAATATTACAAAGATAATCCAGGAAATGTAGATCTGAAAAGAGAATAAAGGAGAGCGAATATGAACAGGTAAAAAAAAAAAAAAAAAAACAGTGACACTTACATGGGTGAGCAATGAGACATTATACTTGCATAACAAGTGAGCGGAGCTGCCAGGGACATGTGTGTGAGTGAATAGCGGGGTGTGGCGGGTTAGAACGCTTTCACAGAGAGGCACACAGTTAGTTAAATGTAACTTCGCCCTTACTTTCCTCTAGTCTAGCAGTTAAGATAATGATTACGTTGATTCTCTGGCTTTATTTATATTTCACACAAATCTGAAGCAGACAGTGTCATCGACATCTGATGTATATCTATATCAGTCGATGTGGAAATTGTGTGTCTGCACAATGCTAAAAGACTTTCTCCTTTTTAAATTATATTTTCAAAATATATATATATATATATACTGTGCCCGAACACAGAATATATATGAAGAGTTCAGATGCAAAAGCCTCTAAATGCCATTTGAAATTTTCTTCTAAAATGATCATTTTTATCAAGCTTGTATATTTAAGTTCAGTAATTTCACTTAAATGGCAATGAAGATTACCTATTATTTGTCATTTAAGTGAAATTACTGAACTTAAATATACAAGCTTGATAAAAATGGTCATTTTAGAAGAAAATTTCAAATGGCATTTAGAGGCTTTTGCATCTGAACTCTTCATATAGGCTACAGTGTGTGTTTGGTCTGGTTTGCAATTGCAATATCCAAAATCCTTGTCTTTGTGCAGCCATTTTTTTGGTCCCAATAGCTTATGATGTTTTTTGAAAATGTGAAAATGCAGAAAGTTTTCTTTGACTGGTAGGTTTAGGGGTAGGGTTAGTTTAAGGGGATATAATTTACAGTTTGTACTGTATAAAAATAATTATGTCTATGGAAAGTCCCCATTAAAC
The DNA here is from genome assembly GCF_988280905.1 of Pimephales promelas. Taxonomy (NCBI): domain Eukaryota; kingdom Metazoa; phylum Chordata; class Actinopteri; order Cypriniformes; family Leuciscidae; genus Pimephales; species Pimephales promelas. The sequence continues at coordinate 18,873,691 of NC_142773.1, forward strand.
ATGAAAACACAACATGTGCCTGTGTGTGTGTGTGTAAGAGCAAAATTACAGTACACAGTTTTGTTGAAATTCATGTACATCATGAAATATTTTAGTTAAAATAGACTCCACAAACTTGAAACAAACTCAATAGAAATCTAAATTAGGATGACTGCATAAAAGTGCAATTCCAATGTAATGTAAATGTACATTAAATGCAACAACACACAAACGCTAATCAAGCTAATCAAAACTCAAATAAGTCTGATTCAATCAAACTAATCAGACTTCAGATTAAACTCTGAATTCACTGTTCTTTCTTTCTTTCTTTCTTTCTTTCTTTCTTTCTTTCACTCATGGTACAATTCACATATGCTCACGCAGAATAGAAAAGACAATGCAGACAATACTATAAATAATGAATTTATAACGTTGGAAATAAACTTAAGGAGGAGGCATTCATACTGGCTCAATTCAGCATCATTATATCATTTTCTCAGAGCAAACACAACAAATGCCTTGATGCAGTTTTATGTCAGTCTGTGCATAAACATGGATTTTTTTCTGTTGTGCCTGAGAGACAGTGAGATGCCATTTCAGAGAACGAGTGGAGCAAATTCAGCTCATCTAAACAAGAATAGCAACAGTGGTGGCAGATCCTCTCCCACAGAGGCAGAACTCAACTGAGTGGAGCTGAATCTCATGGTGCAGTTATTACCAAAGGTCCATCAGATTTGCTGGTCTTGACCCATACACTGGTCTCACAAGGTTGCCTTGTGGGATTTTTGTGTGCTGTTCAGCTTGCTCACAGTGAGTCAGGCCCTCGGAGAGCCAAAAAGCCACTGAATGCAGGTCTGTCCGGTCATGTGATCAAAGTCTTTTGGAGAGGGCTGACTCATCCATGCCCACTCATCTGACCGGTCATCACAACATAACATGTCTGATGTCACAAAAAAGACGCATTTTGTCAATCAGTCTGACAACGAATGATTAAATATGAATCATCTTCACAGCTGAATCTTTAATTAGACTCTTCTGATCGGATCTGGGGATATTTAAAGATGACGTAAAAAAAAAGAAAGAAGGGAAAATACATTTATAACATTTGACAGGTTTTTTTTTTCAGCACATAATAAACACAGAAGTACATGTACATGTACAGAGGGGGGAATGAATGTTTAGAGGTCTTTCATGGGTCAGAATACTCAAAGAAGATCTCAGTTATGTGACAAAATTTCGGTACCGCTTCCTTTTACAGTATTTACAGTGTACTTACCTAGAAAGTACTGGCTAATATAAGGTAAGTACATGGAACAGGGGTAGGTTCAGGGTTAGTACTAGTTATTACCCAGTAATTGTAGTTAAAAAACTAAAATAAGTACATATAGTATTTACATGGGTAACTGGACTGTAAAAGGAAGCGTTACCAAAATTTCTTAGAAATCAAACAGGCCACAATAGATTGCATATAAAGAAGATAAAATGAACAGTGAATTATATGTTTCAAAATGATACAAATAACATATCTCAACATTAGAGAAGATTATTCTTGATAAATGTCAATTGTGAGTTCTTCTAAATGAATTACAGTTTATTTACGCACTACTCAGAAATATTTTTATACTTACAAATACGTATATACAAATGTTTCCAAATATAAAAAGATGTATCCAAAGATAGCTGAATGTGAATTACCATACAAAGTGTAAATACAAATAAATGTCATTTTGACAAGAAAAGGGACATGGTTTGGATTTTCTTCTGCTCTCCAGGGCTGCATTTATTTTGATCAAAATTTCAGTAATGATCACATGATCCTTCAGAAATCATTCTAAAATGCTGGTTTGCTGCTCAAGAAGTTGAAAACTGCTGAACAATAATCTTTTTGGAAACCATGTTCTTTTTTCTTCTTTGACAATTAGAAAGTTGATGATTTAAAAAAAACAGCAATTGAAATGTATTTTTTTTTTGTATAACAATGTAAAGTATTTACTGTCACTTTTGATCCATTGTATCCATTGTATTCTATACAGACAGACAGATGGATGGATGGATGGATGGATAGATAGAACGTTTCATCTGTCAGAAGCGCTTGAACTCCTCTTCCTGGCTTCATTGCCAATGTGACACAGAGTTCTGAATGCACAATACAAAAACAAACCACTCTGCTACAGGAAATCAATCTCCATTTTAAATTATTATATAATAGTATTTGAAGCTCCCTCTTCACAGTGACGTGGGCTTGCTGACGTGGGGTATTGTGACCGAGCCCCTGTGGGGCTGAAGTGGTTGTCGTGGCAGGTGGCGGAAGATCTGCTACGGGGTTGTGCTGCAATAATTACACAAATAAGCTTCTCTGCCCATGTTTGCTCCAGACAGACGCATTCAAGTTTTATTGGATCTGACCATGAAAGAGCCTTCTGCCTAATGAGGAACAGAAGCCGCGTGTGTGTGTGTGTGTGTGTGATTATGATGGTGTGTGTGATGATGGTATAGGCCCTCCTCTTTACCTCCTCTTCTCCTGTTGGGTATTATTTAACCGGTCTTACTCGACGAACCGAGGTCTCTGACGTGGACGGCGGGTGCTAACAAAGGCAGCCTCAAGCATCAGTCGCTAGTGAGACTCTCAAGGCCAGAGGAGTGAGGTTATGCTCTTACTTGCCTACCTCTGAGTCCGTTACACATGTTTTATGGGGACTTTCCATACAAATAATGATTTTTATGCAGTACAACTGTATATGCTGTCCCCTACACCTAAACCTATCTATCACAGAAACATTTCTGCATTTTTAAATAGTTTAAAAAGATAAGTTAATGTGATTTATAAGCTGTTTAATTCCTTATGGGGACCAAAACATTTCCCCAAAGGCTTTGGATATTGCCATCTTTGTGGGGACATCCCCCTAAACACACACACACACACATTTGGCCAGAAGAGTTTGACGTGAAAAATAAATAGAGGTGTGACAGTAAATAGAATGACGATGCTAAAACATTTAAGCAAATTTGAAAGCTGAGAAGTGTTCAGCAAAAAAATGAGATCATAAAAATATTTTTAAAAAGTGGCTATAGGAATAAAGAGAGAGAGAGAGAGAGAGAGAGAGAGAGAGAGAGAGAGAGAGAGAGAGAGAGAGAGAGAGAGAGAGAGAGAGAGAGAGAGAGAGAGAGAGAGAGAGAGAGAGATGGTAGGAATGTGTTGGTGTGTCTCCAGGCATGCTGGCATGGAAAAGCCAAGTAATTACTAAGACAGAAACCACACTTCTGTCCCACACTCCTGAAAGTGTGGCATACGCACGCACACACACACACACACACACACACCGAACAACTATCAAACTGACTAACTGACTCACAAAACTACTGAAAGCTCTGTAACTTTAAAGCCCTTTTAAAGAATTATTCACAGCATGTGCATGTGACAGAATTTACAGTGGCCTATACACTCTCATACACTGGAGCTTCTATAGAGTCCTGTGAAACACCTCTTTTGAAGCCTTTTTGTTTTTAAGAGTGTATTTAGACACGTAGCCACATATTCAAAATTATGATTGACTCCTGCAACAATATATCAAACCAAGTGGCATCTGCAAACAAATGATACCAGAGTTCTCAAAACAAACTTCACTGTCCTGAGCCATTTACTTTTAACCAACTGGTCCCAAAATTATTTTTACTGCATGAAAGCAGTCCCCCTCAAATTCACAGGTATTCTGTAGAAGAGTAACCACAGAGGTGGTTCATCACATAAAATATGGACATGACACGTTTGACAACCAGAAAGGGTACATCTAAAAATGTATCTTATTTGTCATGTATGTAATGCATTGACGTTCATACATGTTAAAGTGTGGCTTACATGTCCAGATACAAAGCAGCGGTGGGAAGAGTCCTGCCAAAGAAACTGAGTTCAAGGAAAACGTCACTGTAGTTGACTCTGCATCTCAACTCAGAGTCCTGGGGCATAAACCAACAGCCTGGAATACGCAACATACACGTTTTTTTTGAGGAAACGTGTAAACACAGAAGCATAAGGCTTCAACAGTCTGTTTGTGTTTGATCTGTTTGAGCATTATGGTTGTAAATCGTGACTTGACTCCCTTGTTCGCTTTGCATCCGCCAACAAAACTTTCTGAATGGTTGAGATTAATGAGAAAAGTTAACTTCTCTTTGATGCCCAGTGACATTTGGATGGAAATGAATACAGCTCTTTTTATGAAAACAGATCATGTTGGTTTCATGCACTACCATTCAAGTCTCGGTAACACTTTAGAATACGGTTCCTTCGTTAATGAATAACTACACAAGAACTAATGAGTAACACAATATTAACAATCTAGTAACTATTATTAACTAACAAGAAACTCTGATTAACGAACTAGTAAGTAATAGCGCACAGATGAAAGTGGTAGTTCACTATTAAGTAATCAATAACTACTATTTTTTTAATACTTCCCAGAGAACTACTGAAAAAGTTTATTAACAATCTAGTAACTACTATTAACTAAAATAAACTCTTATTAACGAATTAGTAAGTAATAGCTCACAGATGAAAGTGTTACTAGATACTTCTGTGGAAATTACTAATTATTTGGATTCGTATTATAAAGTGAAGATCATTGGAACTAACTAGTAATGACTCAAGTGTTACTTTTAGACATTTTCTAAAAGTTACTAAAGTTCACCAAAAATCTCAAACATTTGCACAAATCATGACTAGATCATGTAGTAACACTTGAGTAATTACTAGTTAGTTCCAATGATCTTCACTTTATAATACGAATCCAAATAATTAGTAATTCCCACAGAAGTATCTAGAAACACTTTCATCTGTGAGCTATTACTTACTAATTCGTTAAGAGTTTATTTTAGTTAATAGTAGTTACTAGATTATTAATAAACTTTTTCAGTAGTTCTCTGGGAAGTATTAAAAAAATAGTAGTTATTGATTACTTAATAGTGAACTACAACTTTCGTCTGTGCGCTATTACTTACTAGTTCGTTAATCAGAGTTTCTTGTTAGTTAATAATAGTTACTAGATTGTTACTCATTAGTTCTTGTGTAGTTATTCATTAACGAAGGAACCGTATTCTAAAGTGTTACCCAAGTCTCTTATGCTCAGCTCCGTTCAGACAATACCGCGACTGTAGCGTACTTCAACCGTCAAGGTGGTCTGCGCTCCCGCCGTATGTCGCAAATCGCTCTCACGGCTTCAATCCCTCCCTGGAGATTGGTGACTCTATCCCCAGTCGGTTCAGCTGATTTGGGGCCAGTTCGGGGACACACAGATAGATCTGTTTTCCTCTCACGACTCGACCCACTGCGCCCTGTTTTATTCCCTGACTGAGGACACACTCAGAACTGATGCTCTGGCGCACAGCTGGCCGCGGGGCCGCAAATATGCATTTCCCACAGTGAACCTTCTTGCGCAGACCCTGCGCAAGGTCAGGGAGGATGAGGAGCAGGTCATTCTGGTCGCGCCGTATTAGGCCACCCGGACCTGGTTCTCTGAACTCATTCTCCTCGCGACAGCACCTCCTTGGCCCATTCCTCTGAGGAAGGACCTCCTTTCTCAGGGACTGGGCAACCTGTGGCACCCTTGTTCCGATCTTTGAAACCTCAACGAGGCAGGTTTGAGTACCCTACCACCTGCGGTGGTGGCTACCATCACTTCCGCTAGAGCGTCGTCCACGAGACACGTCTACACATTGAAGTGGAACCTCTTCGTCAACTGGTGCTCTTCTCACCGAGAAGACCCCCGGAGATGTTCGATCACTGTCGTGCTTTCCTTCCTTCAAAATGGGTTGGAGCGAAGGTTGTCTCCATCCACCCTCAAGGTTTGTGTTGCCGCTATTGCCGCACACCTCAACCTTATCTAGGAACCTTTACTAGGAAAAGTCAATACTGTACAAAAAAAAAAGAAAATTTGGTCACACTTTATATCAGGTGTCCTACTAGGTCCTCACATCAAAAAATAAGCACAGTGTACATATTGTGATCATGTTGTATTACAAAACACTTTAGCTACTATTGAGGTGGGATGTGGGTAAGGTTAGGACAGTTTGGTGGTAGGGGATGGTTTAAGGCTGATTTAAGGGGTAAGGGATAGGGCAAAAGATTTAACTGCAGCTGTAATTACATGCAATCAGTGATGCGCGGGTCAATGTATAAACAACCCGCAACCGACCGACGTTTTCAATTACCCGCCCGCAACTCGGACCGCAAAAAAAAAGTAAAAAAATATTGTACCCGACCCGCTTCCTGACCGCATTTTTTAAAAGTAGTAAATGCTCATCGGAGCGTTATTGGGCCATAGACGTGTAACAACACAGCATCGCAAGAAGACGTAGGCCTACACATAACGAAGGCAAAGCCAGTCATCATCTTTCATTATTTCAGCAAATGTCTCCCACACTTTTACTCTTTCTATTTGTGTATTTGCGGAGCTTCCACTCCCCAGTCTTCACCTTTTCTCTTGCCGCCTCCATCTCTCTGCAGACTGTAGTGATCATAGACATGGCCGGTTCGTGAACGAATCGTTCTTTTGAAACGGTTCTTTTTAGTGAACCGGTCGAACCAGTACACTAAATCGAACTGAATCGTTCGAAACAGTTCGCGTCTTGCGTCAGCGCTAAACCACAAGTTACTAAAGTTACTCACTTTCGGACATGCCTGACAGTCCCTCCGAATCGAAATAAATCAAATCCTGAATTATACTTTTACTCCAGTAACTCCAACAGTTCACTGAACCGAGACATGTTGGTGCCACTGTTGAGAGAAGTGATGAGCACGAGCAGCTGATACTGCGCATAGATACTGCGTAGGCTACTACCGAACGCACAGGGACAGCGGTTCTCGAATCACCAGTATAGAACCGAGAACTGTTTAGACTGAGCTTGTGTGTTATCTTCGTGCCAGTTATTCAGCCAATAATGTGTAGGGCTGTATATTTCATCAAAAATTGTGTCTAGTACTATATTAATACAAATGTTTAATTGGCATCTTTTTTCAAACGACCCGACCGACCGCGACCCGAATATCATTAAAAACATTTTTGGATGACCCGTAACTGCGGGTAACCGCGGGTGACCGCAGGCACCCGCTTATTTCGGATCAACCCGCGCATCACTGGTATCAATACACTATAAGTATGTAAAAACATGTATGTACACAATAAGTGCATTGTATCAAATTATTAATTAAATGTTAGTACATAGTAAACAAAGACAGCTAATAGAAAGTGAGACCAAACATTTTATTTATGTAGCCCATTTATTTTTGTGCAAATACATGTAAACTGAAAATGCTCATTTTTTTGATAAATGCATATATAAATGAAATAAATGAAATAAATGATAATAAATGCATAAAATAAATTAAACAAAAAATGAACGCTCATTAAAACAGGTGTAGTCAATTCACTATATTGCATTTATAATGGATTTTTCAATAAATTAATCTCTAGGACAAAAAGATTGAGTTTATAACAAAGGCAAGCTAGTAAGGCACTGCGTCCTTGTTAGTGTGCTCTCCTTCCATACTGGAGACGCCATGTCGAGCAGGACTGGTTACATTTATACCAAACAGTTGACACACCTGTTAAAGTGTTAAGAAGGAACATACAACTGGAAAGAAAGAGGGCACGGAGACAGGGAGAACGAGATAAAGAGAAGAGGACCACGGCATCGGTTTCTCACAAGCTGACTGCTACTATAATACATTGTTAATGGCTCGCTGACATTTTGATAAATTGATTCTCTTCCACGGCCCTGCAAAACGCTTGATAAATCGAAGTGTTTGTGCCAAACAGTCTGCCAAACTCAGACAATCTTCTCAGTCCAATTAAATACACATCTAAACCATTGGGAAGGATCTAAAATAAGTGTCATATGCCTTGACAATGTTTATCTCAAGACATTTTGTAACAAGAAAGAGCTGTTGAGGCCTTTTGTTCTCAATTAAAGAAAACGGCTTCATGGGAAAATCTTTCTCGTAGCCGATGTACGCTTACGAAAAAAATCAACCACACACCACAGTCTCAGCAGAACACAACATGCTTCCTGAATGATTGAGCAAAGGTCTGCCACAAGCTAATGACCTCTGCATAACCACAGAGCCAGGCGGTCTGAATGTGAATAGCGTAATGTTCATGAGAGTTGGTTCTTAAGAGTGGAATAGCGCAACACTGAGACCTGCCATGGGACATATGTGAATATTGTTTAAGTTTTAAACTGCTCAAACAAAAAAACATTAACACTCTGTTATCAACCCTCTGTTGTTGGTCTTAAAGCCACATTGCATAATAACTAGTGCTTCTGGCAGCAGGTTGACTGGCATTCAGAATTCAATTAAATTTCATTTAAATTCCCAATTTGAATTTGAATTGAAGAAGCAAACAGAATCCAGAATGGCAAATGTAATTTGCCATTTGAATGTTGACACATATGGACATGGATGGATGGATGGATAGATTCTAATTAAGTGATAATTCCTACTTTTTTATCTATAAAATTTTTCTTACAAAAAAAAAACAACACTACTAATATCAACGCTATCTCTCAAACAGTTTTGTAAGAAATCATTTAAGGGCAGGGTCGGGTAGGTAATTTGTACAAATTCATACGAATTTGGTAACTCGTAAAAGATGTACGAATTAGCAAAAATCGTACAGATTTGTACGAGTGAGGTTGCGTGAATTCACATGAATTAGCCACCTCGTAAAATTTGAATGAATTGCTTTGAGATCAAGTTGACTAATATTATTTCAGAAGGTCTTCCGGGTTTGTTGAACCGCACACACAGACCAGCCACTAGTCATGAGCCTTTCACTGAAAACCGAGACCCACAGAAATACAGAAATAATTTCACTTCTATTGAAGTATTTTCTCAACATTGTATCAGCTCCTGACTGTCACAGGCTGGTTGCAGCAGAGATGCAACAGGATCTAAGTGCAGCAGCTTCATTCCAGAAAACACACACAAAACTGAACTGATGGAAACACAGGGCTTAAATAGATAGAAACTGAGGAGATATTTAACAACACACACACACACCTGAACAGAACTAAAAATCAATTGGAAACCATAGTAACAAGCAGGGAGAGAACTGAACCAATTGACAGACTGAAAAGCAACCTAGAAACAGACATGAGTAGGGGCCTATACCATGAAGCCGGTTTAGGTGGCTAGCCAGCTATGTTTCAGTTAAGTTTGTGCCAACCCTGGGTTTTAGGTACCATGAATGAAAGTGGTTTGGCTTTTAGCAGTGTTCATCGCCATAGTAACTTACGCTCCACGGCTAACCTGGGGTGCGTTTCCCGAAAGCATCATCAGCCAACTATGGTCGCAAGTTCCGTCGTTATCAGCATAGTTCAACGATTCGGTGTTTCCTGAAACCATCGTTCCAACGAACATTCGCAAACAGCATCGCAAAGTTGTGTGGTTTGAACGACAGCTCTCGACCTGTGGTTAGAAGCATCGTTTCTATATTGCAACACATTTGGAGGTAATAAATCCTTATCTTGAGCATAATGAGCAAGCTGACATTCAGTACAACCGGTGTCTTTTATTTAGAATACTTACAAATGGAATTTACTTCTTTTAGTTTGTCAAGAGATTTGAAGTAACGTGTTTGAAGAGTGCGCATGTGCGAACACGCTCCACTATGTACGAGTCAAATATTGAGTCTGGTAATAAAGCAAAACAACTGAGAACAATTAGAAGTAGTCCTCAGATGACATGTCTGTAATGTATATAAAACAAATCTAGCGCTAATTGGATCTCAAACAGTTTCATTAAAAGCAGTTATTACTCCACCACGTGCGAAACCAACGTGGTTGAACGATACTTTGCGACAGTGGGTTTCGGGAAACAGTCGTGACTAGCTAGTTGATTTTTCCAACGATGCATCGTACTATGGTAGTGAAGCAGTGAACTACGTCGTTGTATGGGAAACGCACCCCTGGTCAGGGACAGGTTATGTTCCAGATAAGAGGTTGCAAACTGAACTTGGACCAATCAGCTGTGAGCAAAGTGACACGTCTGACGCGATAAAGTCACTCCACCTGTTAAAGGTCACCACACAGCAAATGATTTTAAAAGACAAAATCATGGCTTTAAGGCTATGTTTACACGGAAACGATTCTGAAAAGAAAACGCAAAAGTGGCGTTGCGTCATCACTTTTTATTTTGCGTTTAGACGATCGTTTTGTGTAGGAAATTCGCGTGCAAATGGTGACGCAAAAGTCTGTGAAATTCAATGTAGTATGCACTCCAGGCGTCATACTACAGCAACACCAAGTCCACGCGCCTGCGTACAACCTTCACTGTCAAGCAGACTTTTGCGTTTTTACCCTTTACACAGGAACGCGACAGTGATTTCCACTCTGGAGGGTGGTTTCACTTTTTTGCGTTTTTAAGCCTCAAAAACGCCGTCGCCGTGTAAACGAAAGGCACATCCGATAAAATATGTTTACGTTTTTCACTCGCGAGCATTCTCGTGTAAACAGGGCCTTAGTAAATAAATTTGAATGATTTAGAAATTATTTCTGTAATTATTATACCCTTAAATGATCTCACATGTACAATTTCAGTTCATAAATTATGATTACTCAGATTTTAAATGAATGCGTATATAAAGGTAATAAAAATACGCTTTAGAATCAATAAATGAGGCTATAAAATAACATGTGAGCTTAAATGTTCAATTTTCTCTATACTTTTATCAACTGTATAAACTAACTTCACAACTTTTACTTGCACTGATATACAGTAGCGAGACTTTCTTTTAGTTGTCCTCTTTCATAGAGACAGCTATTCTTGCTGTGTAAATTTGTTTAAATTGTTAATATTTTAATACTTTTATTTAATAAGTGAATTGCGCTACTCTCGCGACAAATTAATTCTTTCATTCTTTCTCACCATGTGATTGGCTGTTTGCTACTGATGTCACACCTAAACTCCTAAACTCAGGATCAAAGCCTGAGTTGACAAAGAAAGTTGATGATCAGCATCATGGTACCAACAAAGCCTGATTGGATTGGTTTGGTTTTGTCAACTCAAAACTAATCATGCAACCCTGAGTTTGTTCAATACCATCATGGTAATGGCCCCAGAACTGATCAAAAACAAACTCTAAAGTAAACAAACAAACACAAACCATAACTCACTAATCATTAAACACACTAATTATTACTTAGTAAGTCATTTAACTATGTCTTTGGAAGGCGTTTGTCTTTCAAACACATTAAAATTCACCTTTCATTTTTACATGCAATGCTAGGATTCTGACTTCTTTGACCTAATTCATTTACTTGAAGTATATTTTGAGATTTTTTTCAGTAAATTCATCTTTTTCATTCTAATGTATTGAAATGGAGGCCTGCAACAAAATATTTTAACATAATTTGCTGTTCCTGCTACCAGTTGCAGCTTTTTTGGTCAATTAGAGGCACACACAAGTTCGATGAGTGAGTGAGTGAGTGACTGACTGAATGAGCGAGTGACTATGTGCTTCAGGCAGGAGGGCTGATCTTTCTCAGTATTGATTGGAGGGTGTCTCTGGCCCTGAGGGGGGTTTGGCTTATCTGCCCCTGCATTCTTAAACACACTGGATCAATGAGACCCCAAACCCCCATCTTGTGCACTCACATATGCATGTATACACAAGGGGATGTACAGTTATTAGCTCATACACATATAAAGAGGTGGATGAATAAAGATACTACATACAGATAGATGTGTCAGACTTGCATTTCCATTTCAGAGCGAAATGTCCAAGCCTCTGCTCGTGAGCTGCAAAGAGAGAAAGACAAGGAAAACGAATCAAAGAGAAAGAGAAGCTGTGTATCTCCTATGAAAGATCTCTTTCTTTTAACTCCGCACAACTCTGTGTACACACTAACCATTCATGTGTGTTTAATAGGCTCTTTTGTACTGGGAGAACTAGGAAAATTTACAAAACTCCAGTGGCTGGATCCACAGAGTCGAGAATCACTGATATCTGATCCGCTTTGAGCTGAAACGATGCGGGGAATGCAGACTTTCAAAGACATATTGAAGAAGAAAGACATATGAAAGACGTTCAAACATTGATTCATGTTTAGTGAGTAATGCTTAAAAATAGATGCTTACAAGCTCTGAGAAAGGAGAACTCCTTAATGACCATTGAGTCACGAATCGGTTAATATGTAAAACAAGCTCTTAAGTTGTTTTAAGCTCCACGAGGATTTTTTCATTTGCAAAATATGTGAGACATTTCTCACGTGGATTTCTCGAGAGAGGTTGTGAGAGGGGAAAACTTGGGAGATGCTGGAGGGCTTGTGGGAAGAGTTTAGAAAATAGTTCAGAGATGCTTAGAGTCATCAGTGGAAATAAATTTCCATATATTAGATGCATTTCACAAGAGAAAAATATTCAGTTGTCTTTGCATATTAAACACTACATGACTCCTGAGGAGTTTGTTCTTTCTTTCTTCCATATTTTCAGGACTCCACTTTTAGACATACACTCGCGAACTTCACTAAGCACTTCCCCTCGGGTGAATTTCGAAGCGCGTTCAACTTCGTCAAGAGGACGTGGGAAGTTTATTAGGACAGACCCAGCCTTGACCTCTCAAATTTTGACAGAGGGAGCGAGTCTATTTAAAATACAAATTTCATTACTTTTGACAACATAATATTTGTAGCTTCTTTAAGCTGTTATAGTTTATTGCAATGTTATCATTTTCATCGTGTGTAATTTCTTATATTTTCTCCAACAGCCCAAGCATACATACAGGTCTATAAAATGGTGCGTAAAAAAAACTGTAATAAATCAGCTCTATTTGAGATTGTAAGTGTTCAAGGGCTTAGGGTTCCGCCAGTAGTGTGTACTCAAGCACCGTAAGCAATGACTTTACATCCGAGTCAACGAGGCGGAGGGAAGTTAGTGAGGAAAGGTCATAAAAAATTGGACTTAAACGCAGCCCAGTACTGCATGCATCCTCCATTAAAAGGATACTCCACTTTTTTTTTGGAAATTGGCTCATTAGTAGGATACTATGGAAGTTAATGAGACCAGTAACTGTCTGGTAACTGATATTCTTCTAAATATCAGAAAATCGTCTGAATGAATTCGAAAATGGTAAAACTCAACTGTTTAACTCTGAGGGAGTTGTAAAATGAGCCTATTTCCAAAAAAAGTGGAGTATCCCTTTAAGACAATCACAGAATGCATTGCAACAATCTCTGTGGGAAAAAAAAAAAAAAAAAAGATGGTGTACCAGTCAAGCAATTATGAATATAAATACTTTTTCAAGTAATACACAAATGCTTTGTGAAATTTTTATAATATATAATATGTAGTATTATAATACTACAACAAATTTTTAATAGTTTGTATAAATGTAATAATTTACACTAATATACACTACTAATGGGGTCAGAAAGATGTTTTTTGTTTCTGAAAGAAATTAATAGAGTAAATACTTATTCAAAATAGACTGAACAAAATTCTAAACACAACACTTTTGTTTTTGCCCCCATTTTTCATGAGCTGAACTCAAAAACTTTTTCTATGTATGAAGAGTAGGGTTGGGTATCGAGAATCGAGTATCGATTGGAACCGGGACTAACTTTTTGTTTTTCCCGGAGTCGTTCAAAAGTTAAAATTTCAATTCCTAGTTTCGATATTCACAGTCCGCCGAGCGAAAGAAGAAACCGCTGGACAACACCAACGAAGAAGCATCTACCGGAAGTGTTGACATAACCGCGCGAGTCGAACATGAGTAGCTTACGTCGGCGGTCCAAAGTGTGGCTTCACTTTTCTAAAAATTAACGAAATCTCGGCAAAATGCAAAATTTGTGACAAGTATTTGTGACAGAAGGAGTATTTCCTTCATAAAGACCGTTGGTTAGTAAGGTTAGCTAAACTTTTTTTGACCCTGCCTCTTAAAAGAATCGAAATCGAGAATCGTTAGGAACCGGAATCGAAACAAGGAATCGGAATCGGAATCAGAATCGTTCAAATTCAAACGATACCCAACCCTAATGAAGAGTTCAGATGCAAAAGCCTCTAAGTGCTATTTGAAATTTTCTTCTAGAATAATCATTTTTATCAAGCTTGTATATATAAGTTCAGTAATTTCACTTAAATGACAATTCATAGGTAATCTTCATTGCTATTTAAGTGAAATTACTGAACTTAAATATACAAGCTTGATAAAAAATTATCATTCTAGAAGAGAATTTCAAATGGCATTTAGAGGCTTTTGCATCTGAACTCTTCGTATACAAAGGGCCTATTTCTCTCAAACATTGTTCACAAATCTGTCCAAATCTGTGTTAGTGAGCACTTCTCCTTTGCCGAGATAATCCATCCACCAGTTACAGGTGTGGCATATCAAGAAGCTGATTAGACAGCATGATTATTGCACTGGTGTGCCTTAGGCTGGCCACAATAAAAGGCCACTCTAAAATGTGCAGTTTTACTGTATTGGTACATTGGGGAAACATGAGGTGATGTGGATGAATGGCACAACAATGGGCCTTAGAATCTCATCACGTATCTCTGTGCATTCAAAATGGCATCAATAAAATGCACCTGTGTTTGTTGTCAGACGCCATCCACACTGTCTGCCATCTGCCCTGTACAGTGAAAACCAGGTGTGCCAAAGTGCCAGACACTATCGAAAGTGAGCATCAGGCAGGAGCAAGCAGGCTTCAGGGAGGGAAGAGGATGTATGGACCAGATATTTGCTCTGCATAACATTATAGAGCAGTGCTTGGAATGGAATACACCCCTCCACATCAACTTTGTGGACTTCAGGAAGGCATTTGACAGTGTCCACAGAAACACCCTCTGGAAGATACTGCACTCGGAATACCATCAAAGATCATCTCAATCATAAAAACATTCTAAACATTTTAAGTGTAGTGTCATAATGGGAAATTACCTCTCTGAGTGGTTTTCCGTGCAGTCCGGAGTGAGACAAGGGTGCTATCCTGTTCCTGGTCGCCATATGGATCACAACCAACACCATAGCAAACAGACCCAGAGGTATCCAGTGGATTCTGTTCTCCCAGCTGGAAGATCTTGACTTTACTGATGATTTTGCTCCCCTACCAACCAATCAGTACAACATGCAGACTAAAACTGATAGACTGAACAACTCTGCCAGACAAGTTGGGCTCAGAATCAACATCTCTAAAACACAAGTGATGTGTGTCAACTCCATCCACACAGCACCCATCCTAGTTAATGAGGAACCACTTGAGTTTGTGGAAGATTTCAGCTACCTGTAACTGGGCAGTCTCATCAGTAAGGACAGCGGGGCATCTAACGATATAATGATAACTGCAATGTAAAGTCTGTTCTGCTGCATGGTTCAGAGAGCTGGCGAGTTATCAACTGACAAGAGGAGAATGGAAGTATTCCATAATGGAGGCCTCAAATGAATTTTGGCCTAATAAGATGTCCAACAATGTACTGAACAAGAAAATGGGAAGCCGGAGCAACACCGAGGAGATTACACACAGACGCTTGAGATGGCTGGGACATGTGTTAAGGACGGAGCAGGACAGCATCACAAAAGTCACTCTAAGATGAACACCACCTGGCAAAAGAAAACCACCTAGCACAGACATGTGACAAAAGCTGGAACAGATGAACCTGTCATGGGGAGAGGCCCAACATGCTGCCAGGGACCGAATGAAATGGAGAGTGCTCATTGAAGCCTTATGTTCCATAGGGGATGAAGAGAAGTAGTAGTAGTATTGTTAAATAAAATTGCATTTGGGCCCTATCTTGCACCCGGCGCAAATGACTTTGTACACCGGTGCTTTTATCATTCCTATTTTACACCAGTGCAAAGCGGGCTTTTCCCTCCACAGATGTACGCCAGTAAACTAGGGGATGAACTTGCGCTCCCTGGGCGGGTCGGCGCAAAAAAGGAGGCGTGTTTGGGCGCAAACATTCCCTGGTGCTATTTTGCAGTTCCAGAAATCTGCACCACTGACCAGAAAAACCGTATTCTAAAGTCAAAGGCGTGTTGCGCATACATTCAGATGCTATTTTACATGCTTGGCCATAATACAGAGTGTGAACAACCGCATACACTGTAGATCAGGGTTTCTCAAGGGCCGCTGTCCTGCAGATTTTAGCTCCAACCTTGATCAAACACACCTCAGCAAGCTAATCACGATCTTCAGGATCACTAGAAAGTCACAGGTAAGTGTTTGATCAGGGTTGGAGCTAAACTCTGCAGGCCCTCCAGCTCTCATCTAAACAGATACATTTTACTTTTTGCAAATGATACACATTATTAAAAGGGAAAATTATTAAAACACGAGGGAAATCATTGTTGTGTTCATGATGATAGTAAAAATAGGCATAAACCTTACACATTTACCTAAATTATTATATGCATGTTTAACCAAAGATAATTTGGGTGGGTTTGTCCCATCCGCAATGTCATTTCTCTTTCTTTTACTGCCCTGACGAGAACATCAATCTCCTAGGCTGTGAACCGGGTGTTTTTATTGTGTAGAGACTAAATAAAACTAATATTCAAAAAATGTATGGAGTTTGATTTGCCCACATCTTTCTGGTCCCATTGGTAAACCAGCATCTTCACCAGTTCACCAAAAGTTATCTTATTTAAATTGTTGATCAGGATGGTATTTTTGGTAAAGCAGGATGACTACTTTTGACTTGCTATGCTGGTCCGGTAATATCAGGTCAACTCAAAAAAGGCATTTTTGATCCTGCAGAATGATTTTATTTTTATCCCTCTTCAAAAATAAATCAAAAACACAATAAATCATTGTAGTTTATAACTTTTGTTCATATTATAAAAGAACAGGGAAGTTCTATTTTGCTGTCTGACTACCTTTGTCAAGATAATATATCATCCATGTCTCGTCTGCTCTCTCTCTCTCTCTCTCTTGTTTATCATCTCAGTCGCTCCACAGAGCCTTCATCCGGTCGTAATGAGCCCGTATCGAGCCGAATTGTTCTGGGCTGCTCCTGTATTTCTGAGCGTCTGCATTCCACGGAGTGATAGACGAATACAGAGATCATCTCACACACACACACACACACTCTCACTTCTTCCTATTTCTTTGCTTCAAAAGCTCCTCCAATCCCTCTGTCTTTTCATTTAATAAACTTCAGACTATGTCCACATTCCTATGGGATAGACCTTTATTATCTTGCTTTGGACGCGGCGCTTAACAGTCCATGTTTATTTCCGTTTGCCCCTCAAATACTCATATTAATAGTTCAACCCTCCAGCTGCTGCAGAGACTGAGACCGAGACACGTAAAGGAAAAAAATAGATAATAAAATTGAAGTGCATCATCTCTAGACCAGTCTACAGTCCTCAAGTTCTGGTCAATTTCACTCATGAGCTCATTACTCTCTGAATAGACCCAAAGGAAAGCTCAGGAGACAAAAAGGATATTTCGTCCAAAAAAAATTAACATTTTTCTTATCATATTCTCATGCCTTTTTGGATGTTCTTTCTTTTGCAGAGTACAGAAAGAGGTTGTCCAGCATGCACTTTTCCATAATGGAAATAAATGGTAACACTTTATTTTTATGATCCACTTTAGACATTCTACTAAGTAACTTTGCAACTACGCCAACTAACTCTCTAACTCAGAGTATTAGTAGACTGCTTGATATCTGCTAGCACTTTATTGTGATGCTCCACCACATTGCATGTACTGTAATTGCAAACATACAACATGTAGTTGCAAAGTAACTTATAGTTAATAGAATGTCTAAAGTGCACAAAATAATGTGTAATCATAAAGTGATACTGTCCATACAAAAGTCTTGAGAGCTATGATGGAAATTTCCATCCGTTTCACAAATGTCATTCATGCTTCAAACCAGTGGCCACAAGACTTTGAGGCCCAAATAAGCCTGAATGTGATTTAAGAGCCACACTGGAGTTATGATTCATATTAAAATGAAGTGCAGAAATTATGTACTTACTTAGTTAAATATCAACTTTGTCACCAATGTTTCTTCTAAAAGTCTGAAGAAACATTCACCTATTCCCACCGTTCTCCGGATCACGCCTCCTTCTTCCCAAAACAAGGAACAGTACAGTAACTAATTGTGTAACTGAAATACTTTTGCGTTACTTTTTCTCACCTGGGCTGGCTCGCTTGTTTAATTTAAAAAAACTACTAAAGTTCTATTTTTGGCAAATATAAAGAGAAGTGAAATGAATAAGCTTCAGGCTGAAGGAAATGCAAATTCATATCTGTACAGTAGTGGGCGCAGCTCAAACAATCCCTATTTAGTATGCGTAAAAAAATATATATATATATATATATATATATATATATATATAGGCAAAAAGTCACTGGATAACCTACTAATTCTGCCGAAGTTCGCATATGATGGACACTTTACTATCCCATGAGGTCATGGGAGGGATTTTATAAATGGAAGTGAAGCAATGAAGCTGATGCTTGTAGGTCATGTGACAGCTACAACATGGTGGATGCAGTATGTTCTAATTTCATTCACACTATCCTATTTTGTTGTGCATTTAAAAGTAATGCATTTCACTTTTAGTTACTTGAAAAAAGTAATCTGATTACATAACTAGCGTTACTTGTAATGCATTACTCCCAACAATGACTAATGTGTCAGGCAGAGACATCTGGGAATATAATTTTTTCTTCCAAATACATATAATGTGATGACTTTACTGTAGTATTGTTTGTATTTTACAGTGAAACCATGGCAAACTTAAACAAAGTTTGAGACATTGATATCTTCTGAAAAGTGATTACTGGGGTCTTTTTCTCACAAAGAAATTGTAAAAAAGTGCTCTCCACTGCTTTTCAATCTATTCACAAATAAACAGTTGCACAATATGCACACTGGACAGTGGGCATCTAAATTATAAATCAAAGAGCATGTGATTTTCCTCTGAGTAATTCCTACCACAGTCTCTCCCTCCATTCCTTTCTCCATCGAGGAGGACCCAAAGCCCCGGATGGATTCATAAAGTCATAAATACTCATTAGTTAGTTGGGTCCAAACAAGTTTAGCTCTTGATCATGTCATGATCTCCAGCCCAGCTGTCTCAATGCGGTTCTGGGCTCAGGAGAGTTCAGCTTACTGGATCTGACTGGAATTAAGTCGATGTTGACCAAACAGAGTAGAGACAGAGAAAGTGAGACAACGTTTTGGTGAATCTCCAGGGGAGTTTAAGTTCATGATTATATTCACTGAAATTGTCTTACTCATCTTTTTGTGTGGATATAGAAGCAATCTGAAAAGTGGAGCACTATTATAAATCTCTCATCACAACCTGTTGCCAAATACACTAATATGAGATACTGTATCATTTGAAAGCTTTAATGCAAATGCAGCAGTCAAACAAAATATAAAGTTAATGAGTTAAGTGTCGAGAGCACAACTAAACAAACACTGATCCCCACAATGGTGACTTAATAATTATTCTCCTTCAGTGATTCTGCTTGTTATCATCAAGCGTCTTCAATAATGGTCAATCATCAATCAGTTGATCACTTAATTATATCATAAACTTTAACACTGCTTCAGTGATACAGTCTACATAAGCACCAAGTTAAGTACTTTTGAGTTTATTCAAATCAATTGAGTTCAATCATCTTATTGGGGTTTTTAGTGTACTTATATGATTTATCTGTGCCCTCATAAATCTTTATTATCAAAATAACTTCCCCTCCCTTTTGCAGCGACATCGGTTCTCTTCTCTGATGATGTGTTTTCTGGAACGGGGGCGGGACAACCTGTCACTCACATGAGATTGACCAATTGCAAACCACAACCACACAATCTATTCCCGATGGACAAAATCAAGGGTAACACTTTATTTTGATGGTCCCTTTGTTGACAATAAGTAACTTTGCAACTACATGCCAACTTCTACTCTACAAATACTTCAATGAGAGTAAGTAGACATACAGGTGCAATGTTACTTATAGTCAACAGAATTTTACGGAAAACGGGGTAGTAGAAAAATTTTGTTTCCATCTATCTTCATGTTGAACTGTTTTATGTGCTTACTATATCCACTTATGATTGTATTATTATGGAAACACGTTCATGAAAAATATAAGATATTATTTTGTATAGGAAACCCGTTTGAGCCCTAGAGCAGACCCGAGATCTTTCCATTTGTTGAAAGCCTTCCCGACAAAACTTTTTTTTTTTTCTTTGTCTTACGTGGGGTTTGGAATGAACTACAAGCCAGTCTCTTTGAATCCATCTTCAACTTTTGTTGAAAGTTGACTGAAGTTTTGTTGCTCGAGTTGTTTTCTTTGATATGGAGAATGGCGGCGAATACACAAACCTGCCAGACATAGCCAGCTGAGCGTGAATGTGCATGACGTCACGCCCAGTCTCAAATTCCGTCCCGAATCCCTCTTATTTATTTTACTGTACATGATTATAAAGGCAATCGCAGTGATCAGAGAAGGGCTCATTCAGCCCATCAGGCAATTGTTTAAGCATGTATGGGTTTGAAAAACAGGTATTTTTAACATGAAATGTTGCACAATGCACCTTTAAAATCATGAATAGAAGAGAGCGTGAACAATCAGAAAAACAAAACATGATAGACAGAACAGTAAAATAAAAAACGAGGCAGATATGAATGGAGTTAACATTTATTTGAAGTTAACAAGTTGACATTGTCAGTGTTGAAAATCAAATTCATGATCACCTCCATACATAATTTGGGGTCATTTTTTTTAAAGATAATTGATCAAAAATGACAGTAAAGCCTATTATAGTGTTATAAAAAGGTTATATTTCAAATAAATGCTGTTTTTTAAACTTTCTATTCATTGAAGAATCCTAAAAATGTATTATGATTTCTACAAAAAACATTAAGCAGCATTTCTTCTTATTATCAATTAGATAATAAGAAGAAATGTTATGATTTCTGAAGAATCATGTGACACTGAAGACTGGAGTAATGATGATGAAAATTCAGTTTTGCATTACAGTAATAAGTTACATTTTAAAATATATTTTGATAGAAAATGTATTTTAAATTGCAATAATATTTCACATAGCTTCTTTTAAAAACATAACATAATCTTACCCACCCCAAACCTTTTAAATGTACTATCACAGTGAAAACTGCATTCAATGAATAACTTGGAAGCACATTCTGGGGATTGGTATGAAAATTTCCAAACATATCACATCCACTATATGGGTATTATCCTTGTGATACTATTGTCAATAACAAAAATGATTAAAAAACAAGTATCATTTATTACTTTATAAATTATTTATAAATTATTAACACATCTTTATGATGAACAACTTTCTTGTTTCTTACTTGTAATTGCCACCCACTTTTACATTTCCTATACGGCTTTTAGGG
This sequence comes from Pimephales promelas, assembly GCF_988280905.1. Classification (NCBI taxonomy): domain Eukaryota; kingdom Metazoa; phylum Chordata; class Actinopteri; order Cypriniformes; family Leuciscidae; genus Pimephales; species Pimephales promelas. The sequence continues at coordinate 18,895,053 of NC_142773.1, forward strand.
TTAGTGAGCTTTTTTTTTTTTTTACCACACTTTTACATTTGGCATCTCATCTCATTCATAGTATGCTAACACTTATTGCGCTAAATGTAGCACCTGTAGAAGAGAAAGAAACGAGTGCAGGGACAGTTACTGGTATCCAGGGAGGGCCATATAGAAAGAGTAAGATCCTCCAACACATTCGATTACATTACTGTCTCTCATTTGGTTCTATTTAAAGGCTGAATGCTGGCTATGCAGTTGTGTTGGCTCCAGTAGCTGCTATATTAGCGTTAGCCGCGTGTGTGTGCGCCAGACTGACCCGTCAGCGCTACCGACTCAAGAGAGAACACGAGACACAAATAACTGCATTCCTCCACAGCCCGAAAGAGACAGAGAGACGGAGAAAGACCCCAGAAGTGAGATTCAAATGAGGTGAGTTAAAAAAAAAAAAAATAAGACACATAAGGCAAACCACTTTGTTGCCCTTGTGGGGATTACATTTCTCATAATGTTTCTCATAATGATTATTCTTGACATTTCTACTATTAATGCAATACTTAGAAATGTTCATGGTAGGCAGCTCACTAGATTTTGGAACTAATCCTAAATTCTAGAATTCTAAAAACATCTAAAGGCGTCATTTAGGGAATGTTTCATTTAAATAAACATTTACCCTAAAAGCATAAATGTCAAATTAAGATGAAATGGAGTACAAGGAAAGTTCCTTTAATGACATAGAGCAAAAGTGTACACATTAGCTATGTCCAAATTCAGAGGAGGCATCCTTCGAAGGACGCAGACCATAGGCCATGCTTTCAAAAACCACAAAGATTGAACAGAACATTGTTAAATGGGATGGTCTAGTCTACGGAGGTTTGTTTTTGCGACAGCTGCCGTAGACGAGTGTCAGTTGTACTTTTTTGAAAGTTACAGTGCATTCAATTGACTGAAAACAAAACAGGGTTCAACCTAAATATTTTAACCTTGGTCCATTTATGTATATAATAAAGAGTAGGCTATAAACCATCTATAAAATCACATCTTAGTAAGATATGACAACATTTGAACCGTTTTATTTTCATTTATTTTTTTACATTTCCTCCTTCGAATGCGGCCAACAAATGCAACCTTCTTTTCCCAGAACGGATGGATCCTTTGCATCCCGGGAAATGAAGGATGCATTTGTTGGCCGCATTCGAAGGAGCCCTCGAATTATGACAGCCAAAGGCCCTGATTGCGACTGGCATTAAAGGGATAGTTCACTTTGAAATACATTTTTGATATGTTTTAGCTTACCTCAAGGGCATCCAAGATGTAGGTGTCTTTATTTCTACAGTATTTTCAATTTTGACATTTTTCGGTCAAACCGTTCTTGTCTGTCAGTCATATAATGCAGGTTTAGGGGGTCCACTTCAAAGAGCATGCACAGAGAAGACAAAATTAAACATCATGTAATGACTCATGAATACAAGTACACATTGATGGCCTAAGACACGAAACGAGCGGTTTGTGTGAGAAAACAAACAGTATTTATATAGTTTTTACCTCTTGTTAACACCCATGTCGAACTGATCTGAATCAGATGTCCAACTGAACCGAACTGTCCAACGTTACGCCGGGAGTGATCTCTCGCATTGTTTACACGGAGATTTCGTAAGTTTTACCTTTCACTAAACATATTTAGATATATGGGAAATCGCAATGGAAGAAGATTTCAATATATCTAAATATGTTTAGTTTTTATATTTTTGACCGAAAAATGTCAAAATTTAAAATACTGTGGAAACAAAGACACCTACATCTTGGATGCCCTTGAGGTAAGCTAAAACATATCAAAAATTAATTTCAAAGTGAACTATCCCTTTAAGATGTATTTTGGTCGATCTAATCACAAGGAGACGAGGGTGACACATTCACGTTTACACCTGCTGTTTTAATCTATCGTTAGTATTTTCGAACCCTTCTGTCCTGATTTATTCGAGGGCAGGGTCAATGGGCAGGTAAATGAATGGACTTTTTCTGATCTTTCCATCTAATGGACAAAAATAAGCTCACACAATTTACACATTTTCTTGACCAACACTGTGAGTGACCAACACTGTGAGTGTGTGTTAAGCCCGGAACACACCAAGCCGACGCCAACGAACTAGCGCTGATGAAAGCAGACTGTGTTGTCGCCTCTCGTCGAGATAAAAAGCTACACTTGAACACACCGAGAGAACTGCAGCCGACTGTCAGCTAGAATGTGCGTTCTGCGCCTGCGTGCAATGAGCAAACTGTCTATTTCTGCAGATATTAGTCTTTATTCATCATTCAAAAAGGAAAACCAATACACACCATAAACAAAGCAGTGCGTGCTTACCGTTTTGAATATCAATCCTGCTAAACACTTTCTTTATTCCACTCCGCTCATGTTAATATTGAAATATTCGCCAAGGAAAACTCAGGTAAGATAACGTAACATAAGAACAGCCTTCTATCTTTACCATTTTGACTTCTTTGCTTGCTCTTTTGCCTTTTATTCTTGTGCACTGACTCTTTCACTAAGCTGAACAGCCAATCAGAGTTCTCTCCTTCCCCAACGGCCCGACACCTATTCAACATGTCGAAAAAAAGCCAACTATTTTCAGCCAACGGCACGGAACCGTGCGTATCACACCGAGGAAACTTAGGCCGATGCACAAAATCTGCCAGACGGCCGACCGTCGGCTTGGTGTGTTCCGGGCTTTAGAAATTAGGAATGATGAAAGAACATTGTGCTTGGTGTGTTTTTCTTCTTTAAACCAAACATTCTTCAGTTTAAATACCGTAATTCCTCAAATAAAAGCCGTGGCCTTTATTTACCTAAACTGCAGAAGGTAACAGGCTTTTATTTGGCTTTTATTAGAGACAGGCCTTCAAAAATCAAAATCAAATTTCCGTCTGGGTTCCTTGCTCCTCAAAACAGTTTCAATTAACTTGAAAAGACCGTTATACTAGCAGCACTAAATGATACATGTGCTTTGTGCTACATCTATTGTCTACTAACTATTGGCTGTATGTTACGATGAACTTGAATGCACATTAGGGGCTGTTTACACCTGGCCACTTCATGCGTTTTCTCAGATCGGAACGCTATCTGATTTATCAAAACAATTCGACTTAAATCTGCTCACAAATGCGTTTTCGCAAAATATAAATCTTCAATTCCCGCGCTATATGCAGATTTAATGGAGTTCACGTCATCGAAAGCAACAGATCTGAGCTGCATTTGATAGATCAGCTAATTTCAAAATCAAAAGACCGCTATAAGAGAGAGCGCCCACAGCCCTGGTAAGATCATTTCATTTCTTTACTTTTAATGATGAGAAGTATAATTGTCTGCGACTTACTTTCACTTTAATTTGCAATAAATTGCACGTTAGCTTTATGAATATATGCTCAGCTGCCGTGATGCGTGTTGCAGTAGCGTTGTCACATCTTGCTATAACATTACATAGCCTAACACGCTCTCACACTTATTTTTTTGCGTTTTTGGGAGGAGTAAAATTTAGATACGTGGTTTCAACAATACATGGATGCATTTACACTTGTGCAGATTCGTCTTGAATCTCGTCTAAGATCTCTTCCTGAAGAAGTGGTTTGTTTGAGCGATCGGATTTAAATCGTCTCGAATGCGCTTCGGATGGCATTTAGGTACAGTATACCTGGTGTTTTCACGATCAGATCACTATCAGATCACAGAACATTTATGAAGTGGAAAGGTGTAACATCTCTTCAATGAAAGACATTTAGGAGGTTAACCACACTAATTTTCCCCCGGCCTTAATTTCAGACCGACCTTTATTTGTCCGTGTTGATCACGCACCCCGCCACTATCAGAGGCCCGGTGTTTATTTAAATACCGGTTTTTATTTGAAGAATTACGGTAAGTAAAAAGCGCTTCCCATAATTGTTAACGCGTTAGGTCAGTAGACTGTCTTTTGTGGCTGTTCGACCACACACGTTAGCAATGCGGTTTAATGATTTTTCAACTACCTCTGGAATTGGTCGAAAGTGGACAAGGTCAAAATGTTTTAGACCTCATTTACACATTTAGGCCACGTTTACACAAAGCCAGGTATTTAGCAAAACGAATATTTTCCCCCTCTCCAGCTGAAGAAGACACACCGTAAAAAAATATTGTTGGTTTAACTTAAAAAAGTAAGTAACCTGGTTGCCTTAACATTTTAAGTTGATTTAACTGGAAAAAGTAAGTTAATACAATAAAGGAGATTAATTTATCATCAGAAACTCACAATAATAAGTTATCTGAACTAAATAAATTATTTACGTTGATTTGACAAAAGAAAAAATGTTGTGATAACAAATCTTGAAAATATTTTTTTTTACAGTGACATTTATGTTGCTAATTATTTTAAACCATTTCATCTAAAGGCAAAAAGGCTAAATTTATTTATAAATCACCGATGATTTAAAATGATTCAGCATATGAGGAAACTTTATGAATTTGGTTGAGAGAATACTGTCCAAAGTTTAACTTGAAGGTGCTTTTGAACTACGGTGCCAATGAAAGTCTAATAATAATCACGTGTCCACTGTGTGGGCTCACATTTATGACTCATCAACTTCTCTGCAGACCTCAAGTGCAGAAAAATGTTTCAATCGCTTCTCAAAGCTACACTGAAAATGGATGGAAGGAAAGTACTTGGATTTTCCACATTTAACAGAAAAAAATTAGGTCCTAGGTTACATAAAAGCATCTGTTTCTCCAGATAGATGACAAGTAAAAGCTCTGCAGCAATTCATGACTTTGTACATTCACTATAATGAGGTCTATTGAAAGAAAGATATAAACAGTGCTATGCATCAGCAATCTTTTATCTAAAAATAGACATTACAGTATTCAAAACAGTATAGACTGTTTGGTTAAAAAAAAAAAAACATTTGGTTTTCCCCATTTCAAAAAATATTCTATTTGCTAGTTCAAATCATCGTGTCAATGGATTTTGACCCATTTAATCAGAAGCATGTCTTGAATAGAATGTATGTATCTGTGTGATGGATTAAAGAAATGAACCTTGTGACAGAAAACAGTGTGGCTTTAAGGAAACGTCCCCCCAAATGTGAACATTCTATCATTATTTACTTACCATAATGTTCCAAATCTTTAAATGAAAAATAAATATAAAAACATAATTAAAGCAGTCCATATAATACAGTATGTTCCCATACTTGCTGACTCAATCAAGTGGCCATAATACACTAAAATGTTCACGAGTTGTTTGATTCATAATTAAAAATGAATGAAAACTAAATGAATTCAATAAAATGATCCCATTATGGGAACCCCTAAATATATAGTTTCTGTGCACCAGACAAAACCCTTTAAGGTTCTATATAGAACTTTTTCTTCTAAGGGTTTGGAACAATATAAGGGGGACCAGGTCAACATAACTTAACCATAACCATATTTTCACGAATGATACAGATCCACTGACATAAAAAAGAACGGAAAAAGTCTTAGAAACAACAATGCCCTTTCAGAAGGCCAGAGACAGGTACGTTACCATTTACCATTTATTTTGCTATTGAATAATTCAATGACTTTTTAAAGCCCCCATTTAGATGCTTTCAAAAAGCTGTTTCTTTAACTTAAAGTTTAGTCAAACATGGAAGACTTACACGGACGTTTAGTCAGGAATTTGCCATGTCGTGTTTAGACATCACTGAGAATAATGGATTCTACTTGCTTCAGTCGCATCACTCTGCTCATGTCTGTTGTAAAAGTTTCGAGAAACGGACACTTTTTTTCAAAATGAAATTTTCTGAAATGATCAGTTTATTAGCAGTTTAACCAACTTTTTATATGCGCTGTTTTTTCAGTAGCTTCATTCACCGAGCCGTACTGTACGTGTTCAACTGTACCAACCAAAACATGAACAAACAAATAAAACACATCAAACAAACTGATTTAATCAATCCATTCGACAGCCATACACAGAATTGACAGTTGTACTGCAGCGGCGTGAAAACATCAGTTTTGTATTCGCATTAACTCTATTCATGGTGCGAATTATACAATGACCTTCAACTTTTAATGAAAAGTAATTGCTATAGATATTTAGAGCTCAATATTAAACGAACAATTCCACCCATAAAAATGTAATTCTGTCATTATTTACTCACCCGATCATGTCATTCCATCATGGTCACGTCAAGTCTGTCTTGTTTTACAGTAGTTTTTGTTGTCTGTTTTGTTTTATTTTATCATCATTAAATACCCATTGTCCTGCACTTGACAGCAACCTGACAGAATGACTTTCTTTCTTTTGCTAAAAACCCAAGATAATTTTTTGATCAATATCCTGAGGGTGAATGTGATTAAATAAATGCAGAATTTTAGGTTCAGTTATAGGTTTAAAAGTTTGTGATATGTGACGTTATGATCAAAAGATAAATAATGCCATGACTTGTGATTTGTCTAAGTACAACCTGCTCATTATGTTGCTAGAGTTATCTCCTCAGGTAGACCCTTATTTTCTCAAATTTGTGGGGTCATCATCAAGCCTAGGGATCCAGACCCTGCATAATTCGCACCCTGGGTGTATCTGTCTTACTTGAGGCTGAATGGTTGGTTTGCAAATGTTTAAGAATGTATGAAGATTTGTGAACGTTCATATAAAAACATTATAGAACCAACATCAGAGAGATATGAGAGAAATCAAAAGTAGCAATTCATGTGCAATCAGAAACAACAAAAGCTTAACATAAAAAATGTTTCGGAGACTCATTAGACCCTCTTTGCTTCTGTGTAAGAACTAAAGCAATGTTTTAATACTGACTCTTAAAAAGTTAACATACAATAGGAAATTTTTTTTTTTATGTTGCTATGAACACATTGCTAAAAGAAGCTATTATAGAAAACATTTGGCATTTCTAAACCTCTTGCATTGCTTTGCTTTAAGTTCATTATTTATAAAAGAAAGGCATTCTGCATATCTGTGGGGTTATTTTTCTTTTTTTTTCATTAAACATGACAGAACATTCACGCAAACCTGCATCATTTTTAAAGTAAGTTTAGTGCAATTTCATAAAACTGACCGAGTATACTCCAAATGACAGAGTATATATCAAATGTTTAATAAATGTACAGCATTAAGTTAAAGTGTGTGTGTTTTTTTATAAAGGTGGAGTACTGGGGAGGTAAATGCAGGATTTAAAAAAAAAAAATGTTAAGTATTTAAGGGATGTTTCAAGCCCTTTAAAGCCACGGAAGTCGTGCAAACGGGTAACGGTAAAGCCCCAGAACATTTCCAATACGCTGTAAGATTTGTGTAAATATAATTATATGTTTGTGTGGGCTTCAGTTAGAGCTCATGAAATATTTTTTAAAAAAATGTGTGATACTTTAGATAAACATTCGTTGTCCTATAAATTCAGCGCCAGTTCAAACTATATACATACTAAATGTGCACATTCATAGTTTCATTCAATAATGCTCTGTGTGTGTGGTGGTAATATACACTGTAAAAAGTGAATATGGGTGTAAGTTGGATTACTAGAACTATTTGAGTCTATTTACTTCGTATTTCTGCTTTCCTAATCGTAATTGATTATTGTACACTCATTCAACTTGAACGCATAGAAATTCACAGACACTCAGATATCTCGCTTTCACCCAAAGTGTAATTTCCCTTTAAGGACCCTCGCGTCAGACGTTTTTTTGCTGACGTCATGACGCACGAGCCTGTCTGGAACTTTCTGCTCGACCGCCATTTTCTTTTTCGCACTCGGATGAATAAGGTAGGTTGGAAGTTTTGTTTTTTAATTAATATACTCAAATATGCAACTTTTGGACGTTTGTTTTAGTTGTTTATGAGTTAATGAATGTTGTTTGTGAACATGAATACTAACAAAATCGCAATTAACCACATTTTTAAACGTACGTTTGCAAACTAGCATTACTGAATTATAGTTCTATGCAAGTTAACGTTAAACATGATGTTATCTTTAACTTAACTCGTTTGTTTTATAAAAATGTGTTCAGTTTGGATCTTGGGACTTGTGTAACAGTTATTAAATAGTTTAAAAAAGGATAACCGTCTGTGCCGCGTGAGAAATTGGAAATGCTTTGGGCGGGAAGTGGTCGGGGAGCGGGACAAAATGCTCGAATTTGAATTCCTGCAGTACAATATTTGAGTTTTATTTTTTGTCTGTTCTTTTATTTGTCTTTGAAACGTTAGCTCTGACTTATTCATCGACTTTTTTCGCCCAAAATGATGCTGAAAGTCTGTGATAAACGCCATTGGGTGCATCTCAATCAGTTCATTAAGTTAACCAGGGCACTGATCAGGGAGTCAGCCCATTATTAACGTTAACGTTACCTGATTCCCTGATCTGTGGCCTGTGCTTAACGCTAGCTTAATTTGCCTAGCTCGAGGTGTTTCATGCAGGAAAACAAATCGGGGTTTTCTTTAAAATTATGATTTTTTTTGTAGAAAATAGTAGTATTTCACAACTAATTAATTACTTGACCTGTAGCAAACTATTTTTTACCACTTAAGTTAAATACTAATGATACAACATTTTTCTCTCCTTATGACCGAAAGCTTTTTCAAGTTTGACGATTGAGGACGACACTTTGCTATAACATTACATGGTAAGTATTTTCTATTAATTTAAGTAATTTCTAATTTCTTCTATTGATAATAGATAATATGAATTACTAATGTTGGACATGTTTGAGTAAATTCCATCTAATGTTGTCTAATGCTATTGACTTGCAATTTATCCTAAATAAGAATTTTGAACTAAAACTAAAAGAATTAAGAACTAAAATCGGCATCAACTCACCCTTATGACATCCCGAATGCATGTCCCTTTTTTGATTCTCAGAAATATCTTTTTTTAGTTTATACAGTGTAAACCAATTTTGAAGCTCAAAATGATTATGATGTGACATGTATTGTGCATGTAAAAGGTGCACAAGTACTGGCTGATTTAAAGGGAATAGTTCACTTTGAAATTAATTTTTGGTGTGTTTTAGCTTACCTCAAGGCAGGGCATCCAAGATGTCTTTGTTTCCACAGTATTTTCAATTTTGATATTTTTCGGTCAAACCGTTGTCTATCAGTCATATAATGCAGGTCTATGGTCACCACCTCAAAGAGCATGCAATGCAATGGAAGATTATTTCGATATATCTAAATATGTTTAGTGAAAGGTAAAACTTCTGAAATCTCTGTGTAAACAATGAGTGACGTTGACTTGCAAGCGATCACTTCCGGCGCGTGCGCAGACCGAAGCGCCCATGCCGTCAGTTCATTTTGTCATGGCTGTGTTACACGAGGTAAAAACGATATAAATACTGTTCGTTTTCTCACACAAACCGCTTGTTTCGTTTCTTAGGCCATCAATGTGTACTTACATTTATGAGTCATTCAATCATCTTTAATTTTTGACTTCTCTGTGTATGTTCTTTGAGGTGAACCTAAAAAAAAATTCTGTTTTGAACGGTAACGTAGACATCAGTGTTTATATCTGAATAATGATTTTTTTTTATACTTCTGTGATGTATATACTTTGTCCAGTCATTAATACAACCTTTTATAGTTTTGTAAATTAAGTTTTGTTTATATTTTCTTGTCCTTTGCTATCCTTGGGGAAATCTGATTCTCCATTACAGATTACTCCGAATTTTAAAAATAAGAAAAATAATCACAAATGCTTTTTCACAGACTGAAAACATTCACACGGAAAGAAGAGTGTCCTGAAGGCCCTCATCGTTTTCCTGGGGGAAAATCCGGTAACACTTTAAAATAATGGTCCGTAGTTAACAAGTAGCTATGCAGGAAGTAATAGGTAGCACTGCATTAACACCGAACTTAATACTATTAACTAATTTGGAAGCAATATTAACTAAGCATTAAGTAATAGGTAATTTAGTACAAAGGTAGTTCCTTGGTAGGTATTTGATTATTACTAAAGAAATATATCCTCATTGAGAACTACTACTCTTGCCAGGATGGACGCATGTTCTCTGTTTATTTAAAACTTAAACATAAAATAATACTAATAAAGACAGTTTTTAAAAATAAACCTTAAATAATTAGGAAGTGATGCTGACACTCTCATGATTGGATTAGTTCACTATTATGAGCTCTATTGAATGTCAGTCACATATATCTCAGACTCCAAAGACCTATAACTTTATGTTACAGTAGCTGCCTGAGGAGGACTTCTCTTTAGGACATGAATATAAACATGATGTTCACTTGTCAAAAACAATTTGCATCTTTAATGAAGAAATTGGCTGCATTTATGTTACGATAAGCGCGAAACCACATCTTCCAGATTACAGTGTTTGTTAGAATATTAGTGCCTCACAGAACCTGTACAGTATGTGTCAAATATAAAATTAAATAACTTGTATCATTTGTGAAAAACATGTTAACTCCTAACTAACTACAAGCGTTACCTTGTCATCCCACAATGTTTACACAAGTTATTTAATTTTATATTTGACACATACTGTACAGGTTCTGTGAGGCACTAATAATCAAACAAACACTGTAATCTGGAAGATGTGGTTTTGCGCTTATTGTAACATAAATGCAGCCAATTTCTTCATTAAAGATACAAATTGTTTTTGACAAGTGAACATCAATGTTTATATTCATGTCCTAAAAAGAAGTCCTCCTTAGGCAGCTACTGTAACATAGTTATAATAGTGGACTGATCCAATCATGAGAGTGTCAGCATCACTTCCTAGTTATTTAAGGTTTATTTTTTTTAAAACTGTCTTTATTAGTATTATTTTATGTTTAAGTTTTAAATAAACAGAGAACATGCGTCCATCCTGGCAAGAGTAGTAGTCACAATCTCAACCTAGCTAATGTATTTGGGGGGATATATAAACTTCATAAACTGGTTTCCACAAAGAACCCATTTGAGGCACATGCTTCTGAAATGTTATGATCATGTTAAGAGTATAAAACCCCCACAATTGTTCACTTTTTAGATATGTTACTTTTGTGATTTAGTAATTAATTGATTATTAATTCTTAGTTCGCAAGTAGTTCTCAATGAGGATATATTTCTTTAGTAACGATCAAATACCTACCAAGGAACTACCTTTGTACTAAATTACCTATTACTTACTGCTTAGTTAATATTGCTTCCATATTAGTTAATAGTATTAACTTCGGTGTTAAAGGGTTAGTTCACCCAAAAATGAAAATTCTGTCAGTATTTACTCTCCCTTATGTTGTTCCAACCCCGTAAGACCTTCGTTCATCATCGGAACACAAATTAAGATATTTAAGATATTAAGATCGCTCCTGCATACAGTCCGTAGGCTTCTTGAGGGACTGGCTCTTGCTGTCCTCGAAGTCATTAAAGACATCGTTAAAATAGTCCAAGTGACTACAGGGGCTCAATCTTAAGTTTATCAAACGACGAGAACACTTTTGTGCGCAAAAAAACAACAAAAATAACGACTTTATTTCAACTATTCGTTTATTTCTCCCTCTGCGCGAGTCAGGTTACTAGTTTAATAGCGTAAGTTTCTGTCATTGTACGTCACACGCATCACACACACATGACCAGCGTCGGCCAATAGTGAGCCTACGTGTGACGTAGCTCTACGCAATCACACTACGCTAACTGACTTACAGGCTCATGGAGAAGGAAGTGAATAGTTGAAATAAAGTCGTTATTTTTGTTGTTTTTTTGCGCACAAAAGTGTTCTCGTCGTTTGATAAACTTAAGATTGAGCCCCTGTAGTCACTTGGACTATTTTTACGATGTCTTTAATGACTTTTCGGGGACAGCAAGAGCCAGTCCCTCAAGAAGCCTATGGACTGTATGCAGGAGCGATTTTAATATCTTAAATATCTTAATTTGTGTTCCGAAGATGAACGAAGGTCTTGCGGGGTTGGAACAACATGAGGTTGAGTAAATACTGACAGAATTTTCATTTTTGGGTGAACTAACCCTTTAATGCAGTACTACTTATTACTTCCTGCATAGCTACTTGTTAACTACGGACCATTATTTTAAAGTGTTAACGAAAATCCTCAAGACCTTATCAAGGAGTACCTTGTGAGTTGAAATTCTGCATGTTCTATTTAGATTTTTCAGAAAGTTTAAATTTGTGTTTTGTAGTTATGACTGCAAAATGTTTATTTATTTATTTTTTTTTATGTACATTTCTTTAGGATAAGCAGCGAGATGATTGGGAGGGTGAGCTGGAGCAGTTCACCATGGCGGTGTATGTTATTCGGAAGGAGGGGGGAGAACATCACGAACCACCGGCTGACATAGGTGTCGTCATCGAGGGTGTTAAAGTTTTGAATGAACTGCCTTCGTTCACATCAGCTTGTGCCTTGCTTCTCGGGATGATATACATCATCAATCTGGCTTACCCAAAACCGCTTCGTTTTACTTTCGAGGTATTCCAGAAAGTTCTCTTGCAGCTTGAACAGCAAAAGATGTCACTAAAAGTTCAAAGTCTTTTCAGTAGACAACAGTGAACTTGCAGTAATGTTTGAATGTGCATATGTCTAGTCTGTGTTTGAAAGAATGTTGGATGTTTAATTTGTTTTCTTATGTTTGTAGACTATCCATTTGTTCATTCATACGTCTAGTATGAATGTGTAGTTGTTTGTTTGAATCTGATTGATTCACTTTAAATTTAGGGCATTACCTGTAAAGCTCTTCTCATACAGTATGGTTCTATTTGAAAGATTAAAGGGAAAGTTCACCCAAAAATGGTTCAAGTTGTTCCAAACCTGCATGAGTTAGTTTCTTCTGCTGGACACAAAAGAAGATTTGTTGAAGAATGTTGGTGACCTGGCAATTGAAGGCACCCATTGACTTCCTGTATCTTTGGAAGTCAACAGTCAAACAATTCAGAAGTCAACTGTCTGGTTACCAACATTCTTCAAAACATCTTCTTTTGTGTCCAGCAGAAGAAACTAACTCATGCAGGTTTGGAGCAACTTGAACCATTTTTGGGTGAACTATCCATTTAATTGTTTTTAGGTAGCTCATTTAAAGGGTTAGTTCACCCAAAAATGAAAATTAAGTCATTAATTACTCACCCCCATGCTGTACCAACCCTGTAAGACCTTCGTTCGTCTTCGGAACACAAATGAAGATATTTTTGATTAAATTTGAGAGCTGTATAACTACCAATCAATACGATTTCCACGACGCATGCGCGAGAATTGCGATCTCCTTCAACTACTTCAGTTCAGTTCACGCGCATGCGTCGTGGAAATCGCATTGAAGTGTCATTTCTGGCCAACAAGGAAGAAAAGGAATAGTAGAATAAAGTCGTTATTTTTGTTTGTTTTTTCACACAAAAAGTATTCTCGTCGCTTGATAAACTTATAGTTGAGCCACTGTAGTCACATGGAATATTTAAACATTTTCTTCATTGACTTTCTGGGCCGTCAAGAGCCAGTCCCGGCAGTCTATGTGGTAGTGATACAGCTCTCAAATTTAATCAAAAATATCTTCATTTGTGCTCCGAAGATGAACAAAGGTCTTACGGGGTTGGTACAGCATGGGGGTGAGTAATTAATGACTTCATTTTTGGGTGAACTAACCCTTTAAGGGCATAACCACTATGTTTTTATATTTATTTTTATACATATGTTGGCTTATGCAGTTTTGAGCATAATTCAGTGCAAAGGCAACTTTGCAAAAAAACTGTTAATGGAACAAGTGTGTCAGTAAATGGAATTTCATTGGCACAACAAATGTTTGTAAAAAAAATTCTCAAAGTTTGTAATATGAAAAATACCGATGGTGTATAAAATGAATTAATGTTAATAAATATTTCTCCAGCAATTTGAGTCTTCTGTGATTGACCTGAAATTAAGTTGAGAAAATAAAATAATTTAAGTTGAGAGAACTTATTTTTTTTAGGTGTTACCAATTGAAGTAATTTTTTTAAGTTGATCCAACTGTAGGAAAAATTAATAAATTTAAGTTGGAATGCAGTGAAATTAAGTCAGACTAATGTAAATAATAGGATTGAGTGAACTCAAATAATTTAAGTGTGATTGACCTAGTAAAATTAAGTTGAGAAAATGTGATAATTTAAGTTGAGAGAACTTAATTTTTTTAGGTGTTACCAATTGAAGTAATTTTTTTAAGTTGATCCAACTGTTCACTTTTTACAGTGTACCTTGCTTATTGTGCAGAGTGCCGACAATTTCTGTTTTCTTTTTTGTTGTGTGGTCATGAGCGATGTTTCCACAGATGCACATGTTTTGTCATGCATTCCACAGTCCCAGTCGGTGATTGTACCAGTTCTGATACAATACGTCTGTGGAGAGTGTTAACACTTAAACCCCAGAGAGCACTGCTAGTCTCCCTGTCTGAGTCTTCCACAAAAATGGGTCTGTCACAGAAGGCTGGGAACATCATAAAACAACATTGACATCATAAAACAACATTTTTAGGGATACAGTGTATAGGGAACGTCATATGAACTGTCAGGAAATGCCCAGGTCACGTGCCACCCCAAAATCAAAAGAAGGACATAAGAAATTTTGGATTAAGACAATAAAGCTTATTATTTTTACTCTTTCTTTCTTTTTATGCATTATGACAGTATTGGCAATTGACATGACCATGACAATAAACTCCAATTCAACAATTCTTAGTAGCCTACTGTAATAGAATAATAGTATAAAATAAAATAAACTTGGTAGCATGCAAAAATTGCAACAAAAAATAAATTTATATATGTATATATATATTAGCCACATTTAAACAATATCCTCCTAGAAGCCTAGTGTGGTGCAAAAATGCTAATATATACAATGTACATATATAATATTAGTCATGGTCAGAATTTTTGGCCAAAAACATAACATCATTTTCCCTCACTTTCAATTGTTCTACTTCAATAAAAGGTTTGCGATTTTTTTGATTAAAAAATAAAAAAGATTATTTTTACAGCTTTCTTTGATCATATTTACTGAGGTTGCCAATAATTCGGATCATGACTGTATATACGTATGAAGAGTTCAGATGCAAAAGCCTCTAAGTGCCATTTGAAATTTTCTTCTACAACGATAATTTTTATCAAGCTTGTATATTTAAGTTCAGTAATTTCACTTAAATGGCAATGAAGATTACCTATTAATTGTCATTTCATGAAATTACTGAACTTTAATGTACAAGCTTGATAAAAATGGTCATTTTAGAAGAAAATTTCAAACGGCATTTAGAGGCTTTTGCATCTGAACTCTTCATATATATGCACATAATTTATTTGTTGTATGACAGATATGAGAATGAATAAAACTCTCACTTTTTGCTTTAACTGTTCGTATTTAATTTTGAATGAAATAAATACAATGCCAAATTTGCAAAATGCCTGATTTTAGTTATCTACTTTCTTTTTTCTTTTGATTTTTGGGGGGAATAAGAGCCTGACATTTCTTTATGATGTTCGCCCATGTGTGCATATGATCTTTGTGTGTGTATGTGGTGGTGGCCTTTCAGATGAAGGGCCACTGCAGCCCCAGAGCGAGGGTGATGATGATGATGAAGCTCGCCGTGGAAAGAGACGCATCAGATGAAGGGTTGTTCTGGGTCATGGGCGGGTCCTGGACCTCTCCTGACATTTTGGTTACAGCTTCTGTAAAAGCTGGAAAAGAAAGAGAGTGAGAGATCATGAGAGAGTGCAACAACAGTACAATCACATCTCATTGTTGAGTCAACAGTGTCTTGTCAGGAAGTTAAATAGACAGATATAAATGTGAGAGTCTTTCTTGGTGTGTGTGTGACAAGATTTTTGCTGAGACCCAATTCACCTACTTATACTGTGCCCTAATATTATGTAGTGTTGTAGTGTGTATGAAGTGTGTAGCAGAATAGTAAAGGCAAGTTTGGTTCATCCGGTCACCCGTTTAAACTGGCCTGTCAATCATCTGGTCACAGTTAAAATCCTCCACATTAAATTGAATATATAATGTGAATAACATTTTAATCATTTAATCAGGCTAGATGCTGATTAGTATTATTAAACCTTTTGTCTTAACCGTCCGTCTCGCAGATCTGCCATGTTTGTGGTTTTTAACATTTTCTATTTGTGTATGTACTTCTGATCGAATCCTCGTCCAATGTGCCATGGGTTGTCGGCAATGCTAGCCGTAAGATCTGCACTAATTCAGATTCGAATTCGGGTATCCTTGGATTACTCATTTCATTTCAAGACGGATAGTATACGAATTGGGTGAATTCAGCATGTCTTGCCTCCTCCCATTACCCAGAATTCCTCTGTGCTGCTGACTTTAGCACTTACCTTCCCTGATCCTGTCAAGGTGAAATGTTTTGTAGCTCTGTAATATATCCTTTTTATGCCCTTTACATGCATCTCTCTCTCTCTCTCTCTCTCTCTCTTCATCATTAGTCTTTGTCTCTCTTTTTTACCCTTCTTAAACTCCCTGCAGCTAAACGTTTTTCCCGCTCTATAGAGCAGTTCAGTCATGATGGCAATTTGTAGGCCAGCCCGAAGGCTAATTCGCCACGGGATTCCCTCATGAATTTACTATGGGTTTTTAGAAAAGCAGTTACGATTTATGAGCAAGCTCTGTACTAAGTTTACTTGAAGAAACTTTCCCATTTTGTTAAACAACACCAATTAACACAGTCAAAGTTTGCTAAGTAATTTGAGTAGCTTTTTCTAAACTCATCTGTCTTGTATCTCCTCATGTGAGTGTAAAACACAAATCCATACACGCACCAAAGCAAATTAACACTCCAAACAAACTTTCCACCAATTCCATCGTGACAATATTGCAGGCTCTCGGACAGTCTCAAGACACCTTAAGCAACTAATTATGCGGCCTAATGCGTTTGTTATTACACAGAACAATAGACAATGAGCGGTCTATCCTTGGTGAGAATAAAAGTGATTGTTCTGGTAGAGGAGAAGGCCTTGCGTGTTTTGTGAGGTGTGGATGACACTAAAGGCTTGTCAACTCTAAAACAATAGAGAATGAGACTCTACGGTCCTTACAGCATACGACTTTCCATACACTCACAAGAATGCCCAGAAGAAATCTGTAAATTACTTTCACATTTTCTGCTCTGATTTTGTGGGAAATTCAGCAGAAAAAAATGGCAACGAGTTATCATTATCATTAACTGAAAGTCTGTTGTTAACATTAAAAAGTATTTTTGCTTTTATTTATTGGCAATTTACAATATAACATAATTTTAAATGTACTATTCATATTGTACCAAGAATAACAAAAGATGTACTGCTGATAATTTGAAAGTGTTTATATTTGTGAGGATACAATGTTTAAAAATGTAAAATTATAAACATTAAATAGGCCATAATATAATATTATATTTTGTATGTGAAGATCAGTCCTCTCAAAACAGCAGTATCAGTATTTTAAGCATTAATATTTGAATCAATCAAGTACAGATGTATGTGCGAAAACATGTAGATTTGTCCAAACTCCCATAATTCTCTCTCACCTACATGAGGAAATCATCCAAAAAATCCGAAAAAATCACTTCATCCAAGCCAGCAAACTTATGTGTTTATTTAAAATGTATTTCAAACAGTATTTTGCCAGCTGTAAAATGAAAAACAAACAGCTTTATGTGTGTGATGGAAAATAACATTCATACGCAAAACAGACGTGATCTCATTAGCAGCCACAAGACCAAGAACAGAAATCACCTTCTATCACAACTCTCCTTCATGGTAATAAAGTTATCCGCTCGCAATCATTATCCTGGCATGCTCAATAAAGTATAACTGTCATCATCCAAAGTGATAACAGGATGAATCACCATTTCTGAAACTTCTCACACGTTCTCCAACCAAGACCTGTTTGTTCTCAAATAGTCAAGTTCAGCCTTCATGTTCACAGGTTTCAAGCTGTGCAGGGATCAGCTTCTCTCACAGCTTTCTGGTGTAGGAAAGATTGCTGTGTGTCTTTGGGAATGTTATGTTTGTCTTTGTGTGTGAGAGAAACGGTGTAAGGTAGACCTTACACCAATTAAGCAGGAATCACACACAAAACCTCAACAAAGACTACAAAGTATTTCAAAGTTATCATTAGAAACCTAAATGCAGATAATAATTAGATGTTATTCAAAGGGACTATATACTATTTTAAATATAGATACATATTCTGCCATATTCTGTGATTGTTTCTGTTACAGCGCAGTCTCATCCCGTCTTTTAACCATACGTCAATATCCGCCTTTTTAGGGAATCCTTAAACGTCGGTTAGATGACGTTATCGGATCCTAAGCCTACCCCAGACCTAAACCTACCCCTTCACCTAACCGACGTTAAAGGTAAAGTGACGGCCCGGGATCGTCATGTAACCAACGTTTAAGGGTACCCTAAAAAGGCGGATGTTGACGTATGGTCAAAAGATGTCCTAAGACGTCAGAGAGATTGTGTTATTCTGAACAGTATGAGGTGATCTGTCAAGCATCGTGCTGAGTAAAATACAAACTAAACCAAATGGCAAAAGTTTGTCGTTTGTCGGCTGGATAAAGCAAACCAGCGTCTCGCTAGGGAAGTTTTGATGGATTAGGATTGGAATCAAGGTTAAGAAGATTGCGGTGACGTAAGAGTCGTACAGTTAGCACGTGTGAATCCGTTATATATGATGCGCAAATATGTGGCCCTGTTCGGTCTCGCAACATGTGTAAACAAGCACTTTGCAGTATACATGGTAAATTCAGGATTTTTTTTTTGTTCATGGATGCATTGCTGGGCATAAATGTAAAAATGATATGGATTTACTTTATCATTTGGCTATTTGGTGTTTCTTTGGAGTCTCCAAGTGTACTTTTTTTTGGAAATAACCTTAATGTACTTTAAAAAAAGTTTGCAGAAAATACAGTTTTGTGAGAATCACCCTTCAATCTGATGGTTTACTTCACTGGATACAGCAAATGATGACAAAATGAACATGTTAAACAAGATAAATGGTGTATACTTAATTTCACAATAAAATTGCGATATATCGCACAAGAGTGTGATTCTTCGGGATTCAATTTTGTATCTATTGGCAGTCCTAATATATATATATATATATATATATATATATATATATATATATATATATGAAGAGTTCAGATGCAAAAGCCTCTAAATGCCATTTGAAATTGTCTTCTTTAATGATGATTTTTATCAAACTTGTATATTTAAGTTCAGTAATTTCACTTATATGGCAATGATAATTACCTATTAATTGTTATTTAAGTGAAATTACTGAACTTAAATATACAAGTTTGATAAAAATCATCATTAAAGAAGAAAATTTCAAATAGCATTTAGAGGCTTTTGCATCTGAACTCTTCATATATATATATATATATATATATATATACAGACAATTTGACTGATCACATTGAACTACAATAAATTTAAACAGTAAACCGCCATTATTATTTACTTTGCTTCAAACAAGATGATGTAAAGTAACTAACAACTCTAGGAACAATATTTGTGATGGCTCAAATGAAGGCTTCTGAATCATTCCACTGAAATTAACAAACCGATTTACTAAAACAAGAGTATAATAAATTTAAAAGAGTTGCATAATACATATTATTCATGTGAATTAGGATGGAAAGATGTTCCTCTTTTAAGTTATTTCCACTCACACACCCAGTAACAGACACACATACACACACTTTTATGTATGTTATGTTCATGTTTAAGTGTAGATGTTTATGTATGTGGCCTTGATATTTTTTGTCAGGCATCAGTCACCTGTAAGTATTGGATTGCAAAATAAATAAATAAATAAATAAAAGATGGAAAGAGAGATGGAAAGAGCAGTACACCAGCTCTCTGGATTGCTGTTTATCGCTGTTAATCCCGTTGCACGTGTTGGACCCCTAAAATAAACACTTGTTTATCTTACAGAGCTCATAAACAGGGCACTAAAATAGCTGCACTATTTACAATTTTTCTGAAATAGACCAAACTGTCTCAACAACATGTGTCAGACAGAAAAGCAAAACTACAAATCTCTCGAGAGCGTGCCACATCGTCTGGTTTGCTCGCACTGGGAAAGCTCTCAAACGCGACTCTAAAAGCTAAAAAAAAAAAAAAAAAAAAAACGACAAGAGTCAAAACACCTGTGAGCACTCTTTAAAAGCATTTGCGCTCGGCAGCAACCAAACCAGTGTGGGATGTTTCCCCCCTCAATCATTTTATTTTATCCTTGGGTTTCTTCCACCTATCCGACTACTGTTTGATTTATTCTTTCCATCAATCTCTCCCTGAGTGACCTGTAAGTCCCACTGGTCACAACCTGGCTTCACTTATAAAAGTCAGTAGGAAAGAATGTCTTTAGATACTATCATTTGCTATGTACAGTAACCAAAACTGCATGCGCTGTAGACTTTGCTAAACTTAAGCCACATTGGGGGGAGCTCATTTCCAATATTTAAAAAAAAAATGTAAGTGAGGAAAGCTTTAGCTTGTGTTTGGTTAAATGTTAAATGCACTGGTCATTTAAAAAAAAAAAAAAAAAACTGAAACTTGTTGATTCCAACCACTGGATATTTAAAGCTAGTGATTCAGATTCAACTGGGGATTACTGAGGTCACTGTTTTCATTTATCAGATTTAGACTCCAAAGCCTTGTTGGCATGACTTGCAGTTTCCCTGATTGTAAGTTGATTCAGCATTGTGTTGTTATGGTAGGAGAGACAGACTAAGAGACAGACAAGGAGAAAGAGGTTATGACTCAGACTAGGTGGGAACTGACCAGCATCTGATGGGAAAGATGCACACTAACCATGCATGACCTCTCACACACTCGCACAATAATTTAGATCATATGAAACTTCCATATCCATCTGTCTATATTGCTTGCTGTTCATGTGTTAGTTTAACATTTAACATTTAGTTAAATAAAGGTCACATTAAAATTACTTTCAGTGCTTCCTGTATAGCTTTTATTGTTTTATCCAGAAACCCTAACATATGAAAATATATTATTAAAGTATGAATTTGAGTGAAATTCTTATACAAATTATGACTGTCTGTTGGTTGTCATTTCCAACCCGGTCTCACAGCAATTTAACAACTATATTTATATAGCGATTTATATGGCGTTTATGAACTAGAGGCCGGATTTACAGTAACTGTAAGGTAAAAATGTATATGAATGTCTCTAAACAAGACTTTAAAGCTACACTGTGTAACTCTTTTAGTTTATTCTTAGCTACAAACACTTAGTTTTTAGTTTCAAAAATATATGTGCTCATTATTGTATATTTACTTCGTTCGAGTAATAAAGTATTCTCGTGACTGTATAATATGCCATTGAAAAAACATACGGGGAAGGGGTTCTAATGTCGGTCGCCATGTTGCCAACTCCATCTTGAAAGTACATTAGCCAAAGAGGGACATACCCGTTAATTCAAGCTTCGCCTTTCGCATTTACATTTGAGTTAACACTCATGGACGAGGTCGAACTGGAAGCCATGTTAATCTTGGACTACACTGGCCACCGTAGGAGTTAAAACGAAATCAGAATTGAGAGGAACAGAAACTAATATTCACTGGATGGTCATATACCTTTTCACCGCTAGATGGGGGTAAAAATCACACAGTGTAGCTTTAAACACGAACTTGTGATAAACGCTGATGGCGTTCACATGCGCATTAAGAGCTCACTCAAGTACTGCGGAGCTAAACCATTTAGTGTTTTGTAATATTTTAATATCTAATATATTTAATATTTAATAATTTACAATATTTTAAAATTTATACAATGTTTAATAGGCAGCCAATGCTGTGTTGACAGAACCGGGCTAAAATGATCATATTTGCTGGTTCTGGTAAGAACTCGAACTGCTGCGTTTTGTACTAGCTGTTTGTTTATTAAGCATGCAGGGGAACCACCCAGTAGAGCATTACAATTATCAAGCCTTGATGTCATGAACGCATGAACTAATTGTTCTGCACTTGTCAATGAGAGCCTAAGACGTAATTTAGATATATATTTTAAGAAGGAAAAACGTGGTTTTACTAGAAACGTGACTTTCAAATGAGAGATTGGCATTAAAGAGCACACCCAGGTTCCTAAACGAAGATGAAGACAAAACAGAGCAGCCATCAAGTGTTAGACAGTATTCTAGGTTATTATGTGTGGATGTTTTCTGTCCAATAATCAGAATCTCTGTTGTTGTTTTTTCAGAATTTAGTAGTAGGAAATTATTAGTAATCCATTTTTTTTAATATCAACTATGCATTCCGTTAATTTTGTGAATTGGTAAGTTTCGTTAGATTTTGAAGAAATATACAGCTGAGTATCATCGGCATAACAGGAACCTTTGTTCTGTTAATTGATCTATTAAAGTGTTACCACAAAACATTGCAAAATTATTCATATGACAAATATATATATATATATAATTATATAATTAGTCATATAATTAGTCATATGACAAAATTGCTTACCAAACACTTAAAGTGCCCCATTATGCTTTTTCTCATGTAGTGTGTAATATAGCTGTTAGTGATTAAGTTAAGTTTCAAAGATAAAAACGCACAAAAAAAGGTATTGTCTCCTGAAAGACAGAACCAATTCTGAAATGCCTGAAACGAGTCGTGAGTAATTCCAGTCTTACTTCCCGCTCAAACCTATGTATGTTTGTAACACATTTTGCAGAATGCCCATCTATGTTCTTCATTGGCTGAAATCAAAGTATGGTAATGCAACCCGGTCTCATCCCAAGACGTCATATAACTGACGTTTTGGGACGTCTTTTGACCATACGTCAATATTCGCCTTTTTAGGGCCCCCTTAAACGTCGGCAGATGAGGTTATGGGATCCTAACTCTACCCCAGACCTAAACCTAACCCTAAACCTAACCCGTCACCTAACTGACGTTAAAGGTAAAGCGTCAGTTGTATGACGGCCCGGGATCGCCATCTACTGACGTTTCAGGGGGCCCTAAAAAGGCGGATATTGACGTATGGTCAAAAGACGTCCCAAGACGTCAGTTATATGACTTTTTGGGATGAGACTGTGTTAGGTAATGAGCTTTGAGTTTCCAAAAGCAACTGTAAGAGGTAGACCAATCACAACAGACTGGGCCATCTGACCAATCAGAGCAGTGCAGGTTCTCGGAAAAGAAGGGGTTCAGAGAGACTGAATCCTTTATTGAACCGTTTCAGACACTATGAGAAAAGAAATGAGGTGGTTTTGTGTTTTTTTTTTTTTACCTTGGATGGACGTAAAGCGACTGTAGGAGACTTTCAAAAGAAAATGAGGAACCTTGAAAACTGCGTAATAGGGGCAGTTAAAACAATCTTTTTAATCACGTCACGGCAAACTGAAAAATAAAACCTGGTTATTTTGGAATTGGTATACGAAGCACTTTTTACATACACCCACACACTTCACATACAATAGCATCCCGAATGCAAAACGGCAACTTTCACTATACAGCACAAATAAAGAATTCAGTAAAAATGTGCTTGAAAAAAAAAGGGTCCACATTTCTGCTTTTGCATTCTGTTAGTGTGTCTAAATTGAACGAATTCATCAAGGACTGTGACAAAAGCCTGTGTGAGGAGATGTGAAGGTGTTCTCCATCACTGACTGTCCTTACGAGCTATAATGAGCATATTTCACACGGATTTGTTTATTCTGTTCTCAAACTGCAGGCATTGTGACCATTTAAACAGGAGGTTGACCTTCTGTTGCCTGGCAATCCACCTTTATAGAGCAGCCCCCTCGCTCTGATAAAGAGCATTCAGCAGAGGCATAATAAAGGCCAGTGAGAGAGAGTAGAGGGGAGAGAGAGACAGTAGAGGAATAAAGGCTATAAAAAGTGAGAGGTAAAACAAACAAAAAAACTTTTTAATTTAATTTCCAATTTGCATATGTTTTTTTGTTTTTTTACAGAATAAAGAATCAGAAAAAAAGTATTGTCCACACTGCAGCTTATTCTGGCTAACAACCACTCACTTATAAAGGAAGATGATATCTGACCGGCATTTATACGTAAAACAAACCAACATGTCTTCGTATGGCGTTTAAGGATGGGTAATTCTGCAACAACCTTAGCCTGGGAAAACCCATCTTCAATAGATCACACACAAAACTTTACACTCCCATCAGCACTTTTTTTGGTTTTGAGTTTTAGTAAATCTGGCCCATAGACTATTACAGTTATTAATAGTATTTGTCAGTTTGCAAATTATCAACAATAAAAACTCTAATAGATCAAAATTAGTAGTTAAGAATATAAAGAACTGCTCTCAGAGCTCAAAGACTATATGTGCAGCTGTAAAAGATTTCTGTGAACGTATACACTTGTGTGTTTGTGTGACTGAGCGAGAGAGAAACGTGTTCACAATGACTTCTGTAAAAGCAGTAAGTAACCATAGGTCCTCTCCACAGTGATGCGGTCAGACTGGGTCAGAGCTACATGTAGGAGGACTAAACCACTAGCAGAGGTCACAAAAACAACACCCACACACACGCATCATGCGTGCAATCACCGAAAAAGACAGCAGTCAACTTCCCACTGACCCACTTAGTAAGCGGAAAAACAAAGCTGTTAGTCAAGTATTTAATAAATTATACTTTTATACAAAAATGAGCAATATGACCCACTTCATTACAATCAACGAAGCTGTCACAGCAGATTTGCAGTGTTTCATGCGACTGTTTCTGCTCACTGAATGTCCACATCAGCTCCGGACTCTCACAAACACTATAATCATTGAAGCTGAATGCACTGCAAAATACATCTCTTATTTTCAATAGGTCTACACTTTGTTGATTATAATGGATGAGTTCTACTATCATGTTGCTTGCATTGGTGTTATTGGGAAACACCATCGGCTTTACAAAATGAGCATTACAACACTGTACAGCAGATCCAAAGTAATAAACAAATAATTAACAAATTAACATTACTTTTCAGTTTGGTTTTAATGACTGTTACTTAACTGACTGTTTTAATGCCTCTTTTCAATTGGGTTATTAAAACATCTATAGATAAGACTGCTTAAAACTGAGTCTTAACAGACTGATATAGGCCTAGATTAATGTGCAATGGACAAAAGGTCTGTGATTGGTTTGCAAAAATGTTGTAAATTGGGAGCTGGAAAAAATGCAAATCAATAGTAGTAAATGCTGTTCATGCTTGGGTAATCGTGGGATTCATAATTATTAAGGATGCTCTCATATTAAAAATAATGGTCGATGACTAATATATGGCCACTATTCCATAAAACTCAAATCAATTTAAAATAAAATAAACAAAAGAATGTAATCCATTGTTTTAAATGCTACGTGTGAAATCACGACATTATAATGCACAGTGTGTGAACACATTAAAATTCATTTTTGAGATTTGCTAAAGGTTGACATTTACATTTACCCATATTATTACTTACTATAGTGTTTTTAAAAATTAACCTTTAAGTGACTATTAGACGATGGAAAAGGTAATCTAAATGTAAAAATAGGAAAATACACAAATATATGATATCCATGTATAATATCTATCTGATTAATTGTACAGCCTATTATTCTTATTTATAAGGCAAGAGGCGATAACATACTCCCAGTTGATTAAACGCAAGAAACACTAAGACAATAGACAACTGTGTTCTGAAATGTTATGCAAAATGTGCAAATGACTCTAATTAGATATGCACTCATTTAACAGAAATCTAAACACTGGGAAAATATGTGTAATAAAACAGTGTAATGAAACAAACACTTTAAATGTGTTTTCTTTTCACTACTTTAGTGAAATAAAATAAAATAAAAACTATAGAATAAAATAAAATAGAATAGAATAAAAACCTAAACTGACCAGTGCATGAACAAACCAAACAAATGGATTTGCCAGTAGTGTCCTGCTTTAAATTGAGTCCGTAACACAAGGCAAAAGCCTGACTGCAGGTTTTGTGATGTTTGAGGGTTAATTATACAAGCAAAGACTCTGGAAACAGCTTAAATAAAGTACAGGATATGACCAAAGATGCGTCCAAACATTCACTAAGCATGGGTAAAGTAAAACTAATGAGCTGTGTGTACTGCTGTATGAGTGTGAAAGAAAGTGGTGCTCTGTGTCAAGGAAAATACAGGAATCGTTGACCTGAGGTTATCTCTCCATTTAAGATATATTAAACAGTCTGCAGGGAACCATCTCAGCAGATTAGCACATCATAACCCCCCCCCCCCCCCCCCCCCCCAAAAAAAAAAAAACCTCCAACAATAAGACTTGGGATAGTTATAGTACCTCTTCCCAAAAAGCCACATTATTTGAGGTACCATGTCCGTAGTGGAAATGGTGTGGATTGTGTTACACCCCAAAGTCTAATATTTATGGTTAGGGGTTTGTTCAAATCCACAAAACATGGTGAAGAAGTTTTGTCACAAACCCAGAGCAGATCCATCACTCACACGCCATATAAACATTTCTCTTTGTGGGCAAATGTTTTCATTCGAGAGTGTGTTTCTGGATACACCCGAAGAACATTTCCGCAATGAACTACATCCCTAATGGGATGTGGATATTTCAAACATCAAAACAACACTCTTTGTCCATAATGAGCAACCCCACTCTCCTGGTTTTTAAAGGGGGAAACAAAGACAAAACAAAACATACAAGCCTTGTGGGATTTCGGGCAGTCCATGTATGTTTGTGCGGTGGGAGAGAGTTTTTCTCAAAGCCAGCCGTTGTTTTTCTGCTATAATCCACAAGTTCTGAGAAGGTGCTTCCCAGCTGTGGTGGCTGCCTGAAGGGGAACATTCCGGGAACATTCAGGGCTGTGTCCAGGATATGGGTAGCTCTCGTTCGCTTTTCCGAGCTTAGGTCCCAATCCCATGGATTAGATCTGGGTCTCTCGCCCCTGCACGCACGAACCTCTCAACTCCATGCAATGACAACAAACAGAAAGAAGGAAAAAATACTGGTTGTTGTTTCATTATCTGGTGTGTTAATGGCGGAGCTAGACAGACACTGTTAACGTGCACAACTGGTTTCACAGTGTGTTGTGATTTTAAGGGGTAGACCCCTGGCCTGGCCGGGCCTGTTTGACAGATGTGGACCCAAGTAAGGACGGATATTGCAACCAGTCTTAGCAATTTCCCGGCCCGCTTTCATCTGTGATCCACAGCAGAGACTCAACAGGTCCTTGGGCCAGGGTGGCCGTGCACACACTGTCTTAAAGAAATAGCTTGACCAAAAATGAAAATTTGTTCATTTACTAACCCTCATGTGGCTGTTAAAATCCAAAAAGGATAATAAAGTACTACAGGAGTATCACTAAACTAATCAAGTCTTCTTAGGTTATTTGCAGGTGATTCTTTAACTTCTGGCTCTGTGGACATTTAGAAAAAATACCGTTCTCATTAGTTTAGTTAATTTGTCTACTAACATTGTACATCAGTGGACACACAGTTTATTTAGTTTTTTTTATTTAGTTTTTTTGTTGTTTTTTAAGAAATTAATAGTTTATAATAGTAATTAATAGTAATTAATAGAATACTAAATAATAAATAATACCAAATAATATAATAATAATAATAAATAAAAGAACTTGATCAACATTTGAATCCTTGAGAGATACCGCAGAGAGCTAAATTACGATTGTAATTTTAAGAAACGTAATCAAACATAAATTGTATCCATTGTTGACGAAGTACAGAGTCCGTGGGAAGCTCGAACACAGAAGGCCTGACAGCTGGATGAACATAACACACTTTCGATGAGCTGCAGAAATATGGCCATACCCTTTTTTGCATATTCTGGCAGCCCATTCTCACCCCCAAGGCGTCACTTAACTGACGCCTTGGGAAGCATTTGGACATGCTTCAATATCTGACGCTTTAGGCGCCCTTTAGCGTCAGTTAGATGACGCCCTAGGATCGCGTGTACCCTACCCCCACCCCACACCTAAACCTAACCGCGTCCTCTAACTGACGCTTTCCTTTAGCGTCAGTTAGATGACGCCGTAGGATCGTGTCATGTAAGTGACGCTAAAGGGCGCCTAAAACGTCAAATATTGAAGCATGGTCAAAGGTGACGCCTTGGGGTGAGAATGCGTTGATTCTGGAGGGAGTGTTTGATGCAAATGTATAGGTTAGTGACTATAAAACCCGTTGTAGTCCCATTCGAGTCATTTTTGTAGGCATTAAACTTCCTGATTTTTAAAAAACGATATCTCTGCTTACATTGAACTTTCAGCGCTGCAACTTTGCAGATACTGTTCATGAACCAACAGCAACTTTACACACTATTTAAAATGAAATAAGTGAAATCGCAATCAACCCCCCCCCCCTTTAACAAACCTTAAATTATAATAATTTTTCACAATATTACTACTTTTCTATATTTTTGATCAAATAAATGCAGTCTTGGTGAGCATAAGAGAAGTCTTCAAAAAAACATTCTTACTGACTGCATAAGTTTGATCGGCTATGATATATGAGAGAAGGTTCTTCACATCAGTGTCAGAAAACCTGGCATGATTTTTCATGAGGCACAAGCTAATATATGCACAATCATGATTGATCAAGACCATGCCAATGCCATTCATAAGGTATGATTTATCTAATGCATGATTTAGAGAAGCAGAGCTTATAAACTCATGATGCTTCAATGTACGGATATTTTGTGGAACATTTCAGCTGGCATGTGTTTTTTTTAACACACAAATGACAGAGGTCAGCACTTCTGTCAAAAAAGGCAAGATTTTCAGACTCAACAGGAGGAAGCAGGCTCTCAGAGCATGACTACACAACACCACATAACACTAATGCTTCTGACTATTCTGCAAAATGCACCAGACCGACTGCATGCCCACGTCAGCATGTCACCGCTGCACATGAGATGTGTAAAACCATGTGTCAGATTCTTTAGTTAGCCCTGAGTTTGCACATTTTGGGTTGCAAAAACAGCCTTTGTGTGCTAATGCACAAAACATGCACAATATCACCCTAGAACAGCACCATCTTATGTTAGAGACAGTCCACCTACTGTACAGTAACCTGGCTATATTGTATGTATTTTACAGGACTGTATTTGTATTAACATACATGTCATGATGTGGTTTTGTATCTTTGTCTTTGTATTATTAGTGGTTCCCTGTCTATTGAGTTTTCCAGGTGTTTCCTATTGTCCACGCCCCCTTGTTACCTTGTTAAGTTTGCTAGTCTGATTATTTAAGCCCTGTGTTTCTGCCTTAGTTTGTGAGTTGTTGTACGTGTGATGTCGACGTTAATTGCTCCTGCTTCTGAGTCCTGTATCTGAGTCTTTGTCAAAGTATGTAGTTTGTCTAAATAAAGCCAGTACACTGCGTTTGGATCCAGCCTTCTTCCCGTGCTTCAGCCTCACCACGGTACCGGCATCACAATACATATGTTGGACACCTTTACTAAACAGACTGTCAATCTAATAATGGAGCAACAGTGGTGTCTACTGTGAATTTTTACAGAGGAACTTATCAATTAAGTGTTTGCCGCCAAGTGCATTATTAGCATTATTTACGATGATCTACAAAAAGATATTAAGATGTTGGAGTTACTGTAGCATAACTTAACACAAATTTCCCTAGTCAATGGGATGCAAATCAAACAGGTACTATGGTGTTTTTTGTAAGTTTTTTGTCACATTTTTACAATGCCATGTAGTGTGATTGCAGACAAGAAAAAGACAGGTGTGTGTGAGTGTAATTGAGAGGGCTCGATGGTCATTAAAGGGCTCATTGGTCATTAAGGTCGCTTTAGGATCTCATTCACAGTCTGGGCTAATTAAAGACCCGTTAAATTGTTCACTTGGGAACTTGACTAAGCACTTTGCCAGACATAGAAAATTATGATTAAATAGAAGTCACAAATTGTGGGTTTTCACAAAAAAAGTGGGCTGCATCCAGTGGCCTTTCAGCCTGATCTTGAGACCATGTCACTTTTCAAAAAATTAAAATTGCGTTAAGACGTCTGTTAGGAGCCCGTTTTATATATATACTGTATATATATATATATATATATATAAATATATATTATGCAACTTCTTGGATCATCTGAAAGTGAGGAGTGGATAATATCTGTAGTAGCCTACTCACATTTATATATTATGAGGTCTAATTTTATTTTATCCATTCAAGCTATAAAAGGTGTGTGCTGTCCCAATAATAAAGGAACTCCTTATTGCCACTTTGCTTAGGGCATTTGAAAGGGACTATAAAGAAAAAGAGCTATTATACAAATACACAATAATATTATAAGATTATAATAATGATAATTCTCACTATCAACTATTAGTTGCCTTTGCTTACTAACATGCATATTACTAGGATATTGGCAGTTTATTGGTATTTATAAAGCACATATTAACGACTTATTCTGCAGGACGATATACTACATACCTAATCCTGCCCAATACCTAAACTTAAAAAAAATACCTTCTCAATTATTAATAAGCAGTAATTAGGAATTTATTGAGGCAAAAGTCATAGTTAATAGTTGGTTAATAGTGCGAAATGGACCCTAAACCAAATGATGTGGCCATAATAATAACATAATAATAGCCTAATTATTATAATACAATATTTATATAATAGTTCCTTTTTAAAAGTTTGGAAACACCCTAGCCAAGGTGGCACATTTTTTATTTTATTTTATAAATTTGCATATTTAGTACATTTTATTTGGTTGATATAGCATATTTCTTTTATATACATACCCTTCAAAATGAGTAAATATAAATATACACATGATTATGTTATCATTTACTACTTAGTAAAAGCACATACTTACAAAATACATTTTAATCAAATATCTTTACTGCAAGACAACCATGATGGGCAGCCAAAAGCACAAGAGAAATCAAGCAGCAAGTGCCAACACACAAAATGAGGCTTCAATCATCTAACTACCATAAGAAGCTAGTTCATATGGATTTTCAAGCACAAAACTGTAAAGATCTGAAATCTGGATCTGAAAACTACTTTAAACCAAGTTGCAACAGGCTCAATTTCAACCAAACAGGACGATAGCAGTCTTCAGAAATCTTTGGAGACATCAGCGCATGCATGCTTTTCTTCATGTCTTTAGACAGAGCGTCCGAGCCCATCAACAGCACAATCACGTAAATAAGGTTGTCATAGAAACGTGGCCTTTACCACAATTAGAAGGAGTGGGACGGATCACGCAGCAGTGGGAAGTGAGAGACGCATGTGGAGCGGGTTGGCCTATCAGTTAGCTGGTGTCAATCACGGGCACGCTGCGGGCAGCCGGCGGGCGCTCTGAGCTGAATGCCGCTGGCGAGGGAGGAATCGATAAATCGCAGACAGGGAGAAACGGAGAGATACACTGGCGATGTATGAAGGTGGCAGGTCTCACACACACAGGTTATAGGACATCCAAAACACGTATAGACACGAATACCTGCTGCTTTCTGTGATGGATGAAGCATGACATTAATTTCGAAAGTATGGGAGGCCATTTTGTAAAAAAGTTTGGACAGAAACCTGTGATATGGAACAATGTTATTTTAGTATAATTTACTTTTATTCATATTTTGAATGAGCTTTTGTTAATGTATTATTTCTTCTTTTTTTGAACCAAGAGAACCGAACTACACTTGTGAACACACCTTTAGTCAGGCCAACATTTTATATGCTTTTCTATACACTCTTAGAAGAAATGGTTCTATTTAGAACCAGAAATGGTTCCATCCCCCGCTTCATATATGGAACTCCAAAATGGTTCTATAGAACCATTTTTTTTTATTTTTGTAAAAGGTTCTATTGGCCAAGTATGGAACCCCAGGGTTCCATATAGAACCCAGAGGAACCCTTTAGGGGTTCCAAATACGTAGCGCTGATAGAACCTTTTAAGGTTCTATATAGAACCTTTTCTTAGTTCAAATCAGAGTCATACCAATTTCAATTCATACCTAACATTCACATTTGCAATTCACAACTGTTTGCTATTCAATTCAAATTGAACAGATCATTGAAATCAATGTGCCAATGTCTCTAAATGTGGTTTATTACTGTCTGTTGTACATTCACGTTACACATTTCTCTACATTAAAATAAGTGTGATAATGATCCTTATTTGTAAGTCATATTGGATAAAAGAATCTGTTGAATGAATAAATGTGAATCACTATTATGCCTAGACACATTCCTCATTCAGTCCACTTCCTATGCCATCTCATTTCAGTTTGTCCAAAGCATCAAAACTCAGTCCCTTCTTCCAGATCCAGTCACTGAGGCCCTCTCAGAACCACTGTTGCCACATTAACGCTGGTTGCTAAGAGACCCAAAAGATTCCTGAATCCCCATGTGCCCCATCCAAGCCCACAGCCATTTAGATGGAGTTCTGCTTTCCCAGCTTCGGTTACTGAGGGAAGGAAATTGGTATTTTGGAGGAGAGGAGAGTACCAGAATGAGAGAGAGAGAGAGAGAGAGAGAGAAAGCAGAAACACTTAGCTGAAAACATCCCACAATCCATCTTCTGCCATGGTAGCCAAATAGTCAAGCCCATAAACAAAGACAACATGAAGAGTGATCAGCAATAATGAGCTGTTTAAAATGGACGCTGGCCTTCTTTTGGCCCAACAAAGTAATAAAACAGTTGAAAAGCGACCAGACAAGCGGAATGACTGCGAATAGTGAGGAGAACGAGGCACTTCAACAGTGATTGCGCATTGAAAATGTTGGCCGTACTGCTTCTCGGAAATTCAGCTGGTAGAAATCTGCACAAGAATAAAACATTGGCGGAAAACAGTTCACAATAGCTAATTCTGAACGAAATGCAGTTTTTCTTTTTCAGATGGAAGAACAAAAGCAGAGCCATGATGAAGCTATCTGAAGTCTAAGCCATCTCTGGTCATGTTATGGAACATTTCTCATCACGTCATGCTCAGCGGTTGTCCAATAATTGCTAAACTGGTGGTGTGTCAGCAGTGGCGGATGTTAAGCTTTGGCTGGAGCTTGTCCACAAATTCCACTGAAGTTATAAATCACTGATGGTTCTGATATGTGGCATCCGTTCCTGCGCAACACAAACAGAAATCCGTTAAACAAGAGACGCCCCACCACTCACAGAATACTAAACGCGGGGATTAGGAAGGTAAATAAAGAGCAATGTGTTCTTCTGTCTCTCAATCTGACATGGTGGACCTGCTGTGGTTTTGCACAACCTTAATGTGATTTGCAACAACATTCCTATCAAACAAGTCAAGTTCAGGTTTGGAGTTAAGGTCATCACAAACATTTGAATCATCATTTATTCCACTAGGATTTCATGGGTTAGTTATGGTTGAGATTATATACAATTTTAGTAGGCTAAATCTAATGTTTTAGCTTATGATTGTTTGATAGAAATGTTTGCAGGAGAGACAAAATATGTTAATCAAGGAAAAGCAGAATGAACGGCATTCGTAACCCATTTTGCTTATGTAATGCAAATGTTTCCAAGTGAAACAGGATGTTCAACAACAAAAAAAGAAAAATATACAAAAATATATAAATAATAATTTTATCAAATTGGACTGTTAAAAGTTGCGGTTTCATAACAAAATGGAGCCAATGGACTGAAGATCAATTATTATAACAATTATTTTTGTTAATTTACTCTTATTTTAATATCCATACTAAATATTATTTTAATTAGTTGTACATTCATATTTATATTAATCTTAATAATGTATATGTATAGTAAAATATACATGCAGAACCATTATATATATATATATATATATATATATATATATATTAGGGCTGTCAAACGATTAATCGCGATTAATCGCATAAAAAAAATAAAAGTTTGTGTTTACATAATATATGCAAACAAATATAGGTGCACTGTGTATAATTATTTTGTATATATATATATATATATATATATAAATACACACACATGCATGTATATTTAAGAAAAAAACATTATTTATAAATAAAATATTTATATTTCTATATAATGTAAAATTATATATTAATCTATATACAGTATATCCATGAAAATATTTCTTAAATATATGCAAGCATTTGTGTGTATTTATATACAGTATATAAAATAATTATACACAGTGCACCCACATATATTATGTTAATTCAAACTTTTATTTTGGATGCGATTAATCGTACCATAACATAATGTGTGTGCTAACTTAATAATAATATTATTTTGATATTAAAACTAAAACTAATTGTGGTCATGGCCAACATAACAGAAGGAAAGTATTTCCAGAACCAGACCATTTTGTTTCTTTGGAATAACGGATACGTTGTTCACAATAAGACCTGGATTGCATACAATTTCTTTTTTTTTTTTTTAAATCAACAAGGAAAATTTTAAGTCTACTTACAAGGAGCAGGAAGATGGTATCACTATATAAACATGGCATTGCTGATAAATGAAGCAGAACAGCTGTTTGGGCTTGTTATGATACGGGCCATGTGATACTGCCATGAATATCTGTTTCTTCTAAGTACCGAACATTACAGGACAAAAAAATGACATGGTGTCTGTGTGCAGTGTCAGCCAAATCCACTGATAAAATACAGCTCAGGGTATGACCTCTGGACCCTGCTCATATCAAACAGTGAGATGTGACTTAATGATCCAAATGTCCAGCTCCTGTTCTTACACCCTCAATGTGGAACACATCTGCAAATGAATTAACAACACTGGGGTCAGAAGTTAAAGTATTTAATCACACTGTGCCCGTGGGGCTAGTTCCGTGGCCTTGTCGAACTATGCCTCCATCAATTTAAATGCTTGATTGTCATGACGACGGCACCACAGGGCACATGCTCTGGGGTCAACAGAGAGGCGTTTGATGACCATCTCGTGAAATATTGACCCCTGCGAGAAACGGGATTCATGGAACCTAAATGACATGAACGTGATGGAACAGGACGTGGTGTCATAAAGGGTAGAGGGAAATGCGAGTGTGAAGAGGATGTGACCACAGATAAAATGCAATTCTGTTGATAAACAGCATCTGTGGTCGATCAAAGTCTACTGTATATGCAACAGTGCAAAGCTGCTCCTAACAACTGCTACGAAAGGAGAGTTTGCCTTAAAGGGATACTCCACCATTTTTTTTCATTAGCCCAGATATGTTCCAAGCAGAGAAGCAACCAAACACCTCCACGTTTTCCCTATTTAAATACAGTTACACAAGTAGTGTAACTCGACCTAGGACGGTGACACAAAATAAAACGTTGCGCTTTTCTAAGCGTGTAAAATGGATAACTATATTGTAAGGCGGAATACCACAGAAAGTGCTTGGGAGCACTTCGACTTGGCACAGTAATATTATCACTTGTGAAAAGTCCTCTCCCCCTCTCACTCTCCGGAGTGATGATGTTACTGCGCCGAGTCCATAAATACAGTATATATGCGGGGCTCCTCCGTTCGCCATGACCACACTTTTTTTTTTTTCATAAATCAATCCGCGGATCACCTGTGTGCCGAACCGATGATGCTGATCTGAACGGATCACGGATGATCTGTTGCACCACTAATATATATATATATATTATAACTGTTTGATATGCAACACTTTAAATCACCAAAGATACTGCTCACTCAGAGTTGAAATTCTCAAAAGTTGAAAAAGTAAAACATCTTTAGCACATCTGCACATCAAGATGTCTCAGCATAATCTAAGAAAACACCTTCTGCTGGCAAACAATACATCCAGAGCACCTATCATAACATCTAACCCTGAGAACTGTGCGTCTTCTTCCAAAAGACAGTTTGAGGAAAAACAGACAGCTTATTTCTTTTGGTCAGCAGGTTCACTTGAGTATTACGACCAGGTGCTGAAACAAAAGACACCTTCAGCTTAAAGCCCCCCATGTCGATTTACTTCTGAGGTAAATAAATACAGAGACATGAGTGTGACATGCTCTTCATACGATAGTGGCAGAGAAAGAGTGGAGTGCTCTGGTTCCACAAGTTTACATATTTACAGATAAGCACCGTGGCAAAACTGGGCATATGTTTGGCCTGGCATGTGCAACCAGAAACAGGGGAAGACAGCAAACCAAGAGGGAACTGGAAGGAAAGAGAAAGAGAGAGAGAGAGAGAGAGAGCAGAAGTTGGCTTTGTCTTGCAAAAAAACAGATGCAGTAGCTGCAGTACCAAAAACATTTCCAAGACTGGAGGTCTAATCGCATTGACCCCTCTTTCTTTCTCACTCTTTATGCCCCTGAGCAGTTGTTTTCTGCAGCAGTTGCTCTGTTGTGGTAGATTGCAGTGTTGTCTATTTGCCAGATTCACTCTCTAATTGTCAGAAAATCAACATTTTACACATTGCATAGAAAAAGGGGCAGGTGTTATATTAGTGTGCATTTACACTCCGAGACTTAATGCACAGATCTATTTTGACATACAGGATCATATTTCTTTTGTCCCATGCCATCAATCGCCTAAATTACGGCTTCAATCCCACATTAAAATATGGTTTCCAATCCAGAAACTATGCAGTGTATGTCCAGTGAGAAATAAAAAACGTTTTATTCAAATTGTGAATGGGTTGTAAACAGAAAGCAAGCAAAGAGTGCTCCCTTGAAGCTGTCAATAATTCACGGAGCTCCTGCAAAAACACCCGTTGTAATCAATAAAGTTGTCCAATAAATCTCTAATTTACATTGTGTTTACAATTTGTTGGTTATACACTTTTAAATGTAAAAGTTCTTTAGTGGCATCAATGGTTTCATAAAGAACCTTTAACATCCATTGAGTAGACCTGATTGATTATTTTGCTCACATGCTGTGAATTGTGTTCAGCTACAATGCTCAATGCATGACAAAAAAGGGTAGTGAAATTGTCTTTATAAGTGAAACATTACTGCATAATACACAATATTCCCTGAATGTATATTGCCAGCAAAGATATCACACTAGGGCCAGATTTACTAAACAGGGCAAATTAGCATGAGAGCGCAATTCCAAAAAAGCACCAATCGTAGTGGAAGTTCTGCGTGTGATCATTTCCATAATGACCAACACAATCTACCAAGAGCAAATTAGTGTCTGCTTTGAGACATGCTTTTTTGGGGGCGTTACATAATGGCACAATTACTATGAATTGACTAGCTCAAACACTAGTAAATCACCTTACATGATTCATTTAAATAGTCTTCTCTTATAAAGTTTGCGTCTGAAAGGGAAACTCCTATAAATGCATATATGCAATAAGGTCAGCTGCAAAAAAAAAAAAAAAAAACCTCTTCAGAGCTATTTTTCACTGCGTGTCTTTAGCAAATCCTTGATTCTGTCTTTAGACCATGATTGTGGCAGTTTTACGAAACAATATGTGCTGAAATGTGCTGTTAAAACTGTTTAAACAATCAAAAACTCCTGTTAAAAATTATTCACACATTTAATTTTTGACACAAAGTCCCAGACAGAGGCTATGTTCACACTGTTAGTTTTTGGGATTGACAAACGCATTTACTTATAGGTGTGAGTCTTGAAATGTTTGCTGTTTAAACAGCAACTTACAATATAGCATCTCGAATACAGTCTGTATGAAAATTCAACGGGAGTCGAGCCTGTATTCCTTTACCAGTACCCATAGCGACAGTGACCAAAGTAATATCAAAGATGGCAATGTCCATAAAACTGAAAAGAGTTATTGTTTTTAATACGTCCAATTGAGCCGTCAAATCTTCATTAAAGGGATAGTTCACTTCACTTTCAGGTAAACAAGATATAAATACTGTTCGTTTTCTCACACAAACCGCTCGTTTCGTGTCTTAGGCCATCAATGTGTACTTACATTTACGAGTCATTAAATCATGTTTAATTTTGACTTCTCTGTGCATGCTCTTTGGTGGACCCCCTTAGCCTCCAGTGTATGACTGATAGACAACAACGGTTTGACTGAAAAATGTCAAAATTGAAAATACTGTGGAAACAAAGACACCTACATCTTGGATGCCCTTGAGGTAAGCTAAACATATCAAAAATTAATTTCAAAGTGAACTATCCCTTTAAGGAGCATTTGAGTCACGCAAAGAACACAAAACTGATGGGAACAGTAACTGGATCTAAAACCTTCAGATGACACACAGCTCATGTATCCGTTGCTTTAAGTTACCAAAACCATCACATGAAAACCCGCAACACACAGTAGACATGGTTTTGTATCGCGCAGAGCGGCTCGCACTGTATGACAGACAGACAACAAGTTGTCCAGTCCGGTTACGTTCACACAGCTGAGAATGCAGTTGTAAGTCCTGAAAATGTACGGGTGCGAGTTTGGTTATAGACTGCGGTTGTCACTCCTGTAAATATCTGAATTGTGTGTGAATAATTCACTAATAAATTCAAATTCTGTCATCATCAAGTTGTTTCAAACCTGTATGAATTTCTATCTTTAGCTGAAGACACTTTGATGAATGTCGGTAACCAAACAGTTGATGAACCCCATTGACTTCCATTGAATTTTATTGGGGTACATCAACTTTTTGCGGTTACTAATACCAACATTCTTCAAAATATCTTCCTTTGTGTTCAGCAAAAGACAGAAATTCATCCAGGTTTGAAACAACCTGAAGGTGAGTAAATGATGACAGAATTCTCATTTGTAGGTGAACTATTCCTTTAAGGACTCAAATACAGAGCTAACAACTGTATTGTGCTGCTGTGCCTGTGTGAACGTTGCCAGTATGTGTTTGAGTTTCAAATCTTTTAAGTGCACTGCCATAACAGCTGGTCTTCCTGTCTGAGAGATGTGATCAATGCTACAGGCGTCAGACATTTTAAAGTCAGACCTGTGGCCTTTGGAGAAATGCAGAATGATGGATGAGCAGCATTCTTCATATCTCGTCTCCCCTCCTGAACACTTTTGCTCTCATTGACCTTGTCTCCTTCTACCCAGGAATGTTTTCAGCCGCTGATAAAGGGACATCCTCTCCTCTTCCTGTGCCCTGTTTTTTTGATGTGTGGCACCCTGAAGCGCTAACCGCAGATTAGGGGAAATTGGTGCGGGAGAGCAAGATGGCTGCTGGAGGGCCCAGCGGGGTGATAATAGTGACGTGTGAAGATTGGGTTTCAAAGTGGTTGAGAAATGCTACAGAGACGAGGTCTACGCTGAACATCGGGAAAAAGAGGGGAGCCGTGGGTCATGTGTTATGGCTCTGAGCAGAAAAGAGAGGCCATTTTACCGATGATGGAATGGTAGGTACCATCTCAACACCTGCATTTCAGACAGTCAGAGAAGGTCATACAATCTCTCTGTACCCCTGGGTGGTCTCTGTGGTCATTTCAACACCTGAGTATACGGATGACATAATGTTACTGTTTGTGAGGTCTAGGAGGCTCCTTTTAGCATTTGTTTTGGAACTTAAATTCTTTTCCATACACTAACATTACTAATCTTAACACATCTTGGATATAAATAGGTAACAAGGAGCTTCATAACCATTCCCATTCACCTCAATAGCAGTTGCTCGGCTGCTGCAGGATTGTGGATTGTATTGTTCCCCAAGTTTGGGGTTGATTTTTTTTATGTTTTTGAAAGTCTCTTATGCCTGCTTCAGATTACATGATTTTAGCCCGATTTTGGCACGATCCGTTTGACGTAGGGTGTCGTGGGGATTCGTAAACTACAACGGGCTTCAGGACGCAAGATTCGATCGTATCATCTCGTATAGTGTGTCATAGTCGACAACCTACGTCGCGTCTGCTATGCTTCACGACAAAAAGACTAGACTGTTTAATTTTTTTAACGGTCGTCCACGACGGTTCCGTCACATGTATGAGGTTGACCAATAGGAGCACAGAAGCTTTTCCGTAAACAACTTTCAAAAATGGCGAAACGAAAGAGAGGCGAAACGAAATGGTGCTAACGTTAAAGCTAAAAATATATAAGAAAACAATATATATTAATATATTCAGCCCATACTGTCCTCTTCGAGCAATCCAGGAACGTGTCCATCGTCGAGTTTTCTTTCTTTTTTTACTTTTTTCCTCATCCATTGTTTGTTTATATTCGTTTCCGGAAGTAACTCGCTACTAGTTTTGCCTTTTCGATGACATCGTGCGCCGTTAAAGACGGCACGTGATGACTGGTCAGGAAGAAACGTATAGTCTGACATGTGTCTTGTCTACGACACGACAAGATTTTAGGAGTCAAAATCGCATAATCTGACTGTGACTATCGTAACAGACAAAAAAAAAAAAATCGTGTAATCTGAACCAGGCATTATGCTCACCAAAAATACAGTAAAACAGTTATATTGTGAAATAGAATTACAATTTTAAAAAAAAATCTTCCGAAATCATTCTGTTATGTTGATTTTCTACTCAAGACACATTTCTAATCACCGGTACTATCAATGTTGAAAACAGTCATGCTGCTAATATTTATGTGGAAATTGTGATAATTTTTTTAGGATATCTTGATTTAAAAATGTCAAAAAAGCATTTGTTTGAAAATTACATTGAAAACATTATAAATATACAATATTTGGTGTCAATTATTAAGCTTTTATCAATTTAATGTGTCCTCGCTGAATAAAACAATTGCTTTAAAAAAAAAAAATCCTACAGACCCCATACCAGCCAAACCAAAACGTTGGTTCCTCAAACAATCTCATTAGAGTTACAAGCAACCCTTCAGAAAGCATAGTGCCAGCATTCATTCTAAAACTGGGATAGCTAACAATAGTCCCATATGTTATCCTTTTCTCCCAACCAAAATAATTAACTATTTAAACCAGCGTCAAGCAGACAAACAGCTTCACGAGAAAGACCTTGCCAGATAGACCAGCACTGAACTAGCACAAACCAGCCATAGAAGCCCTAATGAAGGTGAGCTTTTTGTTGTTAACTCACGGGGAGATGCCACAGACTCTCCGGAACCTTCACAACCGTCCTCATCATCACATTCGCCACTGCTCTCCCCACTGCCCGTTTCGTCCCAGGATTCCCTGTGCCCCACACCTGGCATGATCTCTTGGA
The DNA here is from genome assembly GCF_988280905.1 of Pimephales promelas. Classification (NCBI taxonomy): domain Eukaryota; kingdom Metazoa; phylum Chordata; class Actinopteri; order Cypriniformes; family Leuciscidae; genus Pimephales; species Pimephales promelas. Next base: position 18,936,008 of record NC_142773.1, read on the forward strand.
TCTCCTACAAGGAAAAAGAAAAACACATCACATCAGTATTTATCAGTATTAAAAAATGTATGCATTACATAAAGAACAAGGTCCGATGCATCCAATTCTGAACAAATTACAATAACGTGTGGGAACACGTTAGGTTTTGCGAATACATGACCAAACCAAACATGGTAATGCTATGGCACTTTCAGTCCCAAGTGCATTTTGGATTTTGCGTTGAATTGTTGCTTCACTTCTAAATTCTCAATGAAACCGTTGGTAGTGCAAACACAACAGCAAAGCTAGTGTATAACCACTTGAAAAACGATGTTAAATATATAGCTAGGTTAACCGACAGGTCTGGCCCAGGCACATCTGCGAACACAGGGTGTTTGGCATTTCTAAATCAAGCCCTGGACACCTCGAGCACTGGTTTAGGGCCAGAGATGCTCCATGGGACGGGTGAAACTGGTTTACTATAGCACAAGCAAAGATATATTTAACCTACAGTGCATACAGTGGAGTCTAAAAGTCTAGGATTTGTCATTTCAACCTGGAAATAAACAAAATTGTAATTGTAAAAATATATTAAAAAATACATTATAGGGGCAATTTCACAAGTGGTCTCAAACTTTTGGACCCCACTATAGGCCTACATCCAGTCTCACTGCCATTTTCATCTTTCCACTGACATTTCACTTTAAATTTCCCTTCTCGTTCAGTATAAGATTCTGACTATAGTAAAGTAAAGGATTTGATTTTAATCTTAACCTACCTGCTGAGGACGAAATGTCAAAACATACATGCTATATAAAATTCCTTGAAAGTCACTTGCACAGAATTGCCCACTGGGGAAATAAATGTCAATGTAAAGGTCAAACTCACATGACCCTTTAACTTTTGAGTCAGCATTATCAGGAGTGGGCAGGCTGCACACGCTCATAGTGACCTTTCACCCCCTGCCCAGGGCTTACGAGTCAGCTAGAGACGTGAAGCTATAGATAAATATAGCAAGTTGGCCAGGAGTTAGACAGACAGATAAATATATAGATGATATTAATGGACAGAAATGACAACGGCTCCACACACATGGCTCAACCCTTACTGCTGGGATTTCTAACTTTGTCCTGACAAAGCACATGGATGCCTTTCAGTCATGTGCAGATTGACGCAAACACAGAAGATGACACGTAACCTCAAATGGTGCTCTGGAGAAAGTTTCAAACACTGCACACATTCAAACATTTCTTTGTTAATAAATGACCTCATATGAAAGCGCTGATGTAATATGCAAAATTATTAATATGACATTGGCTATATAGGAAATAATTTGGTTACACTTTATAGATTAGGGTCCAATTCTCACTATTAACTAACTATTAACTATGACTTTTGCCTCAAACTCCTAATATGGTCATGCAGAATAAGGTATATATGTGCTTTATAAGTACTTGTAAACAGCCAATATCCATATATGCATGATAATGAGCAACTAGTTAATAGTGAGAATTGGGCCCTAAATAAAAGTGTTACCAATAATGTTATGTGAGACAGATTTTGATTCTGTGCACAACCGTTGAAATCAACAACAAAATATACAGGATTTTTTTTTTTTTTTTTAATCTATGAGTTTGTTATTTTATGCTTACTGGGAGTCATTTGCATTTACCAACCACTTTTTTCCCACTGCAGTCCGTACCATTATTAGAAAAGCCGTGTGATCCTTTTGTGGGTCATGACCTACCAGTTGAGAACCACCAATCTAGAGACTGAGCGTACAACCTACAGGTAAAATCCGTCTCACATTAGTTTCTCTGAAACTCCTGGTTAATGGCATGATGGCAAATGCTTTTCAGCATCATGATGCCAATTCTATTCCTGTCTGCTAATCTATTTTATTGGTAGGTACATAGTACTCCTGCATTGAGAACATGCCCTACCACACTATCAATAGACAAACACGCACTCGCTCGGCCCGGTACAGCCACACACCTCCTCACCCCTAGCATAATGAAATATATAATGGAAACATATCATGGAAAATAGGATTTTCTCTGCTCTATGGGTTTAAGTCAAGTCAAGTCAAGTCACATTTATTTATATAGCGCTTTTCACAATACAGATTGTATCAAAGCCGCTTCACACTGATAACATGAAAGTAGCACAACACAGATCAACAACATTGCTAAACACTAAATAACCCCAACTGAGCAAGCTCAAAGCAAGCCAAAAGCAAGGAGACAGTGGCAAGGAACCAAAACTCCATCAGATTGGATGGAGAAAAAACCTTGGGAGAACCCAGGCTCAGTCGGGGGCCAGTTCTCCTCTGGCTTACATTCATATTGTTTAAATATAAATATTAAATATAAATATTGTTTATGAATCAAACGGCGCCATAACATATCGCAGGCGTTGAGTCGTCTCTTCACAGGCGTTGAGTCGTCTCATCACAGGCGTTGGGGCATCCGAAATCCCCGTGAGAGATTAATAGAGTCCATCCACACGTTTTTATCCGAATTAAGTGATATCGAATGAAAGTTGCCTTATGGAAACAGCAAAATTTGATTGAATTTAATGAATATCGACTCAAATGAAATACGTTTGGTCTCGTCATCGGATTGTATCTTGATTGATATACGGATTATGCAATAAATGCTGGAAACGTTATTATGGTGCGATCCATTTTGCCTAGCAAAACTTTGTTCCTTTGAATGTTGTGCAGTTTGGTGAGAAATGAATGGAAACACCTCAACATGTCTCAAATCAATTCGATATACCAATTTGATCGCAAAACAGCATGTGACGTCATTAGGCACAGGTTTTTATTCGCTTTAAAGCCGTTCGATGGAAACACACTTTCACCAGCTTTATTCGCATGAGGTTTTTTACCGAACTTCAGATGATTTGATTGAAAAAGTGAATGGAAATTTGGCTAGTGTTTCCTGCGTGACAGAACAACTTTTATTAACCAAAAAGAGAAAAATGAGTGGCTGTTCACAGAAGATGCATGTCTTGCTTATTTTTCTTTTAGAGAATCCTGAACAAAAAGTCCCCAAACAAATCTTAAGTTAGCTATTCTCAATACAAACGGTTTCTTAATATATATATATATATATATATATATATATATATATATATATGTAGTAGGCACAAAACAGATTTAAAATGCACAATGATATTTGTATTGAAACCATTATAAATCACCCCTGATATAACAGCATTTGCGGTAGAAATGCATATAAAGTGTTCCTAGTAAATATAAAAAGGTATGTAATTCAATGTTTTAATAATAAAAAAAACTATTCAGAGATGCAAGGTACTCGATTCTGTCTAATTCAACTTTATTTACACCTACTGTATTTTCATGTAAAGCAAAACTTTTCCTGTTCTATAGTTTGCTTGATTCAATCATTCAGAAATATGAGCTATAAGCAACCATATGACTGTCCATATTACTCTACAAATAACATGAACAAGTATGTGCTTGCCAATCATAACAGATGTCATTTACATACAGAAGTTATAAAGAAAATTGTCATTCAAAACTAAAATCAAGTCTGTTTTGGGCAAGAAAACTTACAGCCTGAGTATAAGCCTTTAAATGTTACTCTGACACAGTATAAACCAAATAAATGGAATTTTACAGGAATCAAATATAAATGTTCAAAAATGAATAACTAATCAAGTTTATATAAACATATTTCCTCGTTTGCACTTTCTACACTCCACTGGGTCCAATAAAAGTCAACCACCGCTTATAAACAAGTCTCAGAAATTAGTATTTTTTTATCAAAGCCCTTATAGACCAATTAACCTTGCAATCATGCAAAGTAGCCAAATTAATAATTGAATTACATAAGCGTGCGGTAATGGACTGGCTGGCAGTGTCGTGACTGAGTCAGCAAACCTGTGGAGATCTCAACCAATACGGACAGTCTTTAAAATGCATTAAATAGAAAGTGCTCTGGATTCAGTTCCCGCTAAAGCTCTAATTAGACATTGTATAAAGAATTAATTAAGGAATGAAAGACTGCAGTGACCATGGTAACAGCTTATTATCTGGCTGAAGGCCAAGTTATCCCGGCCTCTCTTCACTTATAATTATGTGAATGACAAAGTGACACATTATTGAAGCTAAAACTGCCAAGGTTGACTGAGACTGAGAATAATTAAAAATATTAATAAAAAAAAATATATAAAAAATAAAACTTTGTTTTCAGAAATTCAAAAGACGAGTCAAAATGATTTTTTTTTTTTTTTTATGGCAATCAACACTTAACTTTCTGAACCTGGAATATTCAAGATCAAGGTGACTGAGTTGATTCCTAGGGAACATATGGAATTTAGATAACAGTTTCGGCCAACAAAATTAATTGAAATTGTGCTAATTATAGAGTAGGAGATCTAAATTATTACAGAACTAAAGATCAACCAACTTAGGGTACCCTTCGATGTGCTGCCCTATTTGAGTATGGCCATCCTGTTGAGTACTGTACAAACTGAGAAAGTCACATCTCACTGTCTGTATACTCAATACAGCAGATATCATAATGGGAATTCAATGTGCAACTAAAATCACATCGCCTGTGTGTGTCCCTCTCTTCCTGTTCGCAAACGATCAGAGCCAGAATTCACATCCTAAGAGAGCAACAATCACAGCTAGCCCTGCCATCTGCTCCAAGACGTTTCCAAAGTGAGATCGGACAGCCTCCAGGTTAAATATTGCAACGGGAATATTCCTGCAAAAGTCACTATTGATACATGCATGTGAACATCTACATAAACATCTACATAAAACACAAAAAAATATTTTCTTAAAACGTGAGTGTTGAGTGTTGTCTAAAGAAAATATCTAATTAATTTTATTTAAGCCTAAAATTCACAAAACCGTTATAAATCACGAAAACAAAACATATTCAAAATAGTTCTTTCAATTCTTTCAATAGTTTTTAATGGTCAGATGGTCAGTTTTTAATTAGAGATGGGAGGAAAAATATTAAGTCTTATATTAAATGCTTTTGAGTTTTCCCGCAACTGTTTTGCGTTCCCCCAAGAAACTTCATTTGCTCGCAAAATGTTCCCAAGAAAATTTGCGTCCGCTTGAGTGAACACAAAGTTTCTATAGGGGGAACGCAAAGGTTTTCATTTATTCCTGTGATTGCAAAGCAAAAATTTTCTTGCATTTTTGATTGATTAAAAATACCTCTAAAATAAAAGCTTTACACTAAACAATAAGATGTCTGAGATATAGATATAGCAGTTAGGGCATGTTCTCCAAAAAGAGCAGCGGTACTCATGGGTGACATGAATTCAGCTTGTAATTTCCTGATCTCATTTCTGCCCCCTTCTCCTATTCACGCTATTCATGTATAAAATGAAACAAAAAAAAAGCACACAAACCATCAACCTAACGTATGGCTATCCCAACGCATTCTCATCCTTTAGCGTCATATAGAACGCTATATGACAAAACGGCGCTATACTACGCACATGGCACCCGTTATCGTTAATATAACACACGCTGTGATGGTTAGGTTTAGGTGTGGGGTAGGGTATGGTAGTCTCATATTACGCTAAAGGATTTATGACGCCTTGGGTTCGCGTGAATATTAACGATAAAGGGTGCCATGTGCGTAGTATAGCGCCGTTTTGTCATATAGCGTTCTATGTGACGCTAAAGGATGAGAACAGGCTGGCTATTCGCACAGTATTTTACTTTCCATGAGGGCAGTGGACAGGGAAAGTAAAAAAGGGGAAAAAAGCTTGACGCTGGATGATAAAAAAAACACGAAATCTGATCCGACTGTTCAGACTTTCCAAATCTGATTTTAATCGGATTTCAAACCACATACAGATGTGGTTTGTATCAAATCCGTGTTTTTTTCTGCTGTTCAGATTACAATATTGGAAAAAAAAATCTGATTCTTGCTGCCTGTCTGAACAAAGCCGATGTAAAAACATCTTGCTTGTCCAGCTTTTAAATGATAATATTTCATGTGCTAAATTAAGTCATCTGTAAGTTCAGAATGGTTCCAAAACTGGATGCATGAGGATAGAAATAAGGTCTCTCTTTTCCACCGTGGAATCATCCAATAACAAATCAGGTACTTTGTAAATGTTTTTAAAGCACTAACTCCTAAAAATATACCATAAACCACTCTAACCAGAAACCTTAAAAGACCTCAGAAGCTCTCTCTCACTCACACACACACACACACACACACACACACACACAGGTCCGGTGGAATGTACAAGATTAAATTCCTTCCCATATGCACTAAACTTTCTATTCACCACAAAGCCCAGGTTTCCAGAGTGACCGATCCTCTTTTAAGAACAAGTCGAGGTGTGTGTGTGTGTAAGTGGCTAACAGTTCATGCTGGTTTGTTGAACAAACCCCAGCAGGGTTCAAGAAAACACATTCCAGGAGTTAATGACCAAAATGAGGGTAAAATATTACATATTTACCACACCCTGGCATCCAGTGAGGGAATGAGAAAGAGGGAGTGAAAAGGGAAGAGAGACAGACAGAAGGAGGGAGAGGGAGAGAGAGAGAGAGAGAGAAAGTGATCGGGTTTATAAATCTGTGTGAGAGCAGGACAATGGCTCACTAGAGAGCTGACAAACATGCAAGAAGACATTCTTAAGACATTAAAGGCCAACAGAGGAGCAGTGTGTGCATGTGTGAGGCCAAGCTTTCTTTCTCACGACTCCCTGAAGAGGGTTTTTTGCTGCTTAGATTGAGCTCTTCGCTCTCATGAACACACACACACACTCACACTGGTGTGTGTAGTTGACAGTCTCACTCTCACACAGCTAGACTCCATCACCTCATGAGGACCAGTACAAGAGACTGCTGACAGAGAGATGGAAAGAGAAAGAGACAGACATAATAATGGAGAGACAGACAGACAGATAGAAAGACAAACGTTACATAGAGAAACAGACAAGTAATAAATAAATGCAGCCTTGGGGAAAGAAAGAAAGAAAGAAAGAAAGAAAGAAAGAAAGAAAGAAAGAAAGAAAGAAAGAAAGAAAGAAAGAAAGAAAGAAAGAAAGAAAGAAAGAAAGAAAGAAAGAAAGAAAGAAAGAGCAAGTTAGAGCAAGCAAGCGAAAACAAGAGCGAGTGAGCAAAAGAAAGAGAGATAAAAAATAAAGAGTGGGTGAAAGAGTGAGCGATTAAGTGAGAGAAAAAGCGAGCAAGAGAAAAAGCAAGAAAGAAAGGAGGTGTGACAAACAGCAGTGAGTATGAAAGCCAAAGAATGCCCTCTCTTTTCTCCCTGTCACGTCTCCAGCTCTCATGTTAGTGACATCCACTCCTGAAGGAAAAGAGATTTCACAGACATAAGAGCGCCTGGCAAGCACAATCAGATTTTCTGCGGATGCAAACTTGGATGGAGTCATTAGGGAGTCATGATTTCACATGCAGCTTTGTGAAATATTGTCCATCAGACAGTAAAAGAACATGATAGAACACTGTCAGGAGAGGCCAGTGGGCCATCAGAGGCCTGTGAGAGCTGAACATCAGATTATCAACTGAGATTCACAGAGAATAAAGCTGTATGGAATGAAAAAGAACCAGACAAAATGAGACTAGAGGAGAGATTAGTGCAGAGGAGATGTAGGGTCCAATGAAATCTGTTTTATTTTGTACTCAAATTCCATTTTTTGTTTTTTTCCCAAATTCCATTTTTTACGAGCCCATTCTCACTCCCAAGAGACTTAACTGACGCCTTGGGAAGCATTTGACCATGCTTCAATATCTGACGCTTTAGGCGGCCTTTAGCGTCAGTTAGATGACGCCCTAGGATCCCGTGTACCCTACCCCCACCCCACACCTAAACCTAACCGCGTCCTCTAACTGACGCTTTCCTTTAGCGTCAGTTAGATGACGACGTAGGATCGCGTCATGTAAGTGACGGTAAAGGGCGCCTAAAACGTCAAATATTGAAGCATGGTCAAGAATGCGTTGTTTTTACCCGTACTGTCAACACATTCTCACCCCAAGGCGTCACCTTTGACCATGCTTCAATATTTGACGCTTTAGGCGCCCTTTAGCGTCACTTACATGATGCGATCCTACGGCGTCATCTAACTGACGCTAAAGGAAAGCGTCAGTTAGAGGACGCGGTTAGGTTTAGGTGTGGGGTGGGGGTAGGGTACACGCGATCCTAGGGCGTCATCTAACTGACGCTAAAGGGCGCCTAAAGCGTCAGATATTGAAGCATGGTCAAATCCTTCCCAAGGCGTCAGTTAGGTGACGAATGGGCTGGTACTGTTCGTACCCTTTACCTATTTTATTCGTAAAATGAGTGTGCTTTTAAAGATAATGATTAAAATGTATACAAATAAAATAGGAATGATTTTAAATTTATTGAGGTAACAGACATTTACTCAGTAGCCTTTTCAGGACAAATACTGCATGATGCAACATAACACTGCACTCTTCCATGTTAACACTAGATTCCGCGTTAATTCCGCAATTCCGTCCGCCATTCCGTGATCGCGAAAATTATAGGGCCCTATAGGAAGAAAATAGAAGAAACGGGATATGTATTTATATATACAGGATACAAAATAATTATACACAGTACACCTTTATTTTGGAATTAATCGTTTGACAGCTCTAATATATATCAGCCCATTCTCACTCCCAAGGCGTCACCTAACTGACGCCTTGGGAAGCATTTGGACATGCTTCAATATCTGACGCTTTAGGCACCCTTTAGCGTCAGTTAGATGACGCCCTAGGATCACGTGTACCCTACCCCCACCCCACACCTAAACCTAACCGCGTCCTCTAACTGACGCTTTCCTTTAGCGTCAGTTAGATGACGCCGTAGGATTGCGTCATGTAAGTGACGCTAAAGGGCGCCTAAAACGTCAAATATTGAAGCATGGTCAAAGGTGACGCCTTGGGGTGAGAATGCGTTGTATATATATATATATATATATATATATATATATATATATATATATCCTTGCAAAATATTATTGATTAAATATGATCCTTCTGGAAATAATCTTGTGTACAATTTTTTCATTAGCGTTTGGTCCAACAGGTTAACTAAAGGGCTCCCATTTATTTTATGTATTTACAAAAACAAACAAACAAACAAACAATTAATCTAATCAAATTTTAAAGCTATGAAACTTGAGGCAGTTTGTCTAACTAAACAGCATCCACAAATTCCACAATCATTTAAAATGCAAGAGAGAAAACAAAACAATTCCTCACAGACTAAATGAATAACATATTTACATTTATGCCTATTCATTTAGCAGAAGCTTTTCTCTGAAATGACTTGCAAATTAGTTGAACAGGACAGTACAGGCTGGAACAGATGTGAAACATTCATTAGTCATTTAAGTGCTCTCATATTCATAACCCTCACAGCTAGACGCTAAAGCAATAAGCCTAATAGACCGCGCATACGGCATGACACAAACATTATTTTAGAAATCAGTCATTTGTTTTCCAAAACAAAGATCTAAACATATTAAAAGAACATGAGCAATACTTGTTTTGAGATCATTTAATTGTTTTCTTGCCACATTGACAAATATGATATTATTTAATTTTGCTTAAATAAATGTATCTTAATGTTTACATATTTGATTGAAAAATGACAAAATACTGATTAAAATGTTTGTTTGTTTTTTTGTCTGCAATAGAATTAAGCTAAAACTGAAATATTAATCACAGTAAACAATTCTACCACTAAGTCCTTCATTAACCTAATTATATGCTGCTTAGCTACTCGCATTAATATGAATTCAACTAATGTGTAGTCACTGTCGTGCATTTATCGGATTAAGTGCGATGGCATTGAAAGTGGCTCATTTAATCCCTTTTTAATCTTCACTTGACTTTTGTTGATATTATGCCCAAATTAAACTCAGATATGTTCATATGTGATGCACAGCAGACAGGGAGTGTTGAGTGAGCTCTTTATAGAGCAGTAGATCTCTCTACCCACTTCAAACAGTGTGTTTTGTTCTCCCTGAGGCCTCAGACAAGAGACAAGCCTTTGATACAGAAAACAACTATGCTGCGGTCACACACACCTGATACCCTGCCGATACAGAATGGACCGTTAAGAAAAATACAGATCAAGTGATCATGATCAAAACACACATTTGACCCCAATCAGACAGATGACTAAAACAATCAACACTGCAGAGTGTGTGTGTGTGAGTGTAAGCATACGGATAGGGTATTTAAAGGTGAGTATTTCAGCACCAGGTTGTAACAAATGAAAAACAACAGTCAGAACGAAAAGAAAAATATATAAAGGTGTCATGATTCTGAAAATGAGCATCATTTACTCGCCCCTCATGTTGTTGCAAAACTTCTTCCTTTAAAAGAAGATGTAAGGCAATGCTGTTCTGTAACATACATTGACATTTAATGCAATCATGCTGTCAAACTCCAAAAAACGAGAAAAAAAAAGGACCCAAGCACTATATTTGAAGCAATGAGTCAATACGAAACTTACTCAAGAGAAAAACTATCCCTGCCCCAAAGCTCCAACATTTCATGTGTAATTTAAACAAATTTGAATATACACATAATAAACAATGTAACCTCCTGGGGTCTGATGTGTTTTCCGGGCTCTGGGGGTGTTTTGACATGCTCTGACATTTGTGCTTATTTGAGTTAATTATAGCACTGTATTCAGCACAAACACAATAATATGTGGGTCAAAAATTAACTTTTCCATTAAGAGGGAATATTTATATTTTCCTTTTTTTGGAATTGCGCTCTCACACTGATTTGCCCGGTTTAGTATATTTGGCCCTATACCTCACACAAAGCTATCCAGTTTTTTACCACTTACATTCATTGTTTTAAAAGAATGCCTCTTGCCAAATCTCTCCTTTCATGTTCCATGGCAGAAAGTCAGTCATACAGGTTTGGAACAGCATGAGAGTGAAAAAATTTCTGACAGAATTTTCATTTTTGGGTGAACTATTTATTTTATTGATGTGGTAGCTCCAGAGCAAAATCCACACAAATGTACTGGCAGTCCAAATAGGATGGCTAATAAATGAGTTTTCTGTAATGCAGACTTTTTGGACAGCAGGTGTTAGAGAACAGTAGTGCCCGCAGGTCAACACTAGCAAAGCCTGGTCTAAAAGTGAAAACCTCTTCTCCGTACAGTCCACTTTTACACTCATGACATGAGTGTTGAAAAACACACACCATAAGAACAGAGATGCTATTGAGTCTCCACACCCAAAAGCAGCTGTGCCGCTGGCCTGTCCTCCAGATTCCATCAGGGATATTTACGGGGAATTAGACATATTTATTAAGCTTTAACAGGAGGGGCAACACAAAAGATGCAAAGAATACGTCTCTAAAAATGATTTCGAGCTACTAGAGTGAAAAAAAAAACTTCCCTGACAGTTTTCAAGTAAGTGACTATCAATGACAACCAGGAAATCACCTCAAGCCTCTTGACTTACACTTTTATACACACATTAAGTCACTGATATGAGTGTGTGAGTAACACAGTCTCATCCCAAAAAGTCATATAACTGACGTCTTGGGACGTTTTTTGACCGTACGTCAATATCCGCCTTTTTAGGGCCCCCTTAAACGTCGGTAGATGGCGATCCCGGGCCGTCATGCAACTGACGCTTTACCTTTAACGTCAGTTAGGTGACGGGTTAGGTTTAGGGTTAAGTTTAGGTCTGGGGTAGAGTTAGGATCCAACCCGGTCTCACCCCAAGACGTCATATAACTGACGTTTTGGGACGTCTTTTGACCATACGTCAATATTCGCCTTTTTAGGGCCCCCTTAAACGTCGGTAGATGAGGTTATGGGATCCTAACTCTACCCCATACCTAAACCTAACCCTAAACCTAACCCGTCACCTAACTGACGTTAAAGGTAAAGCGTCAGTTGTATGACGGCCCGGGATCGCCATCTACCGACGTTTAAGGGGGCCCTAAAAAGGCTGATATTGACGTATGGTCAAAATACGTCCCAAAACGTCAGTTATATGACTTTTTGGGATGAGACTGTGTTATAGGATCCCATGCATAACCTCATCTACCGACGTTTAAGGGGGCCCTAAAAAGGCGAATATTGACGTATGGTCAAAAGGCGTCCCAAAACGTCAGTTATATGACGTCTTGGGATGAGACCGGGTTGGTGTGAGAGAGTCTACAGTATGTGTGTATGAGGCCATGTCCACACTAATACGCTTTCGTTTAAAAACGTGCATTTTTCTCTCCGGTTTGGCCTTCCGTCCACATTGAGACGGTGTTTTAAGTCAATGAAAACGTAGCTTTTGGGAAACGCTCTCTAAAGTGGATAAATTTGAAAATGCTGTTTTCGCGTTGTAGTGTGGACTGTGAACCCGGAGGTATTTGAAAACGATGACGTAAGTTTAGTCATGTGATGTTGTACCAATAGATATTCATGTTTACCGGTATTGTGCTATTCACTTTTGCACTGTTGCTACACTCTTCATATCACAGTCCTGCACAGATGACAGAAAATGTACTCACATTTGCTGTCCCGTGGCAATGCAGGAGAGCAGTTGCGTTTTAGACCAAACATATGGTGACTGAGTGCATGTGACCTGGACGCGTCAGTGATGGTGAGATATATTGCTAAATAAAATTGTGCTGTTTAAAAAATTGCGTGATAACTTTATTATTTATTTTTCCATCTGTATCATCTCGGAGAGCTTTTGTGAGGTGGTTTCATGCATGGGCAGTTAGGTGAATTTAGAAGTTTCTCATCCACACTGAAACGTCGGAAAACGCATGAAAACGCTAGTGTGGATGGAGAGTGTTTTAAAATGAAAAGGCCACTTTTAAATGTATCCGGATTAATGTGGACGTAGCCTGAGGCACACTGAACCATTTTACTATCACTCCAAAAGAAGGTGCAAAAAAAGGAATGAATGAATGAACGCACAAAAAAGAAAGTGAGAAGGAAACTGCAACGGAAAGTATGAGCAGATCAAATAAAGGATAAAGAAAGAGCATTAGAAAGAGCTGAAGAGAAAAGAGTTAAATATAGATACATAGAAAAGGAAAGACTAAAATAAAGAAATAAAGAGTGAATTAAATAGAGTTTAATCTATTTAATCTATAGAGTTTAATCTACGAAAGAAAGAAAGAAAGAAAGAAAGAAAGAAAGAAAGAAAGAAAGAAAGAAAGAAAGAAAGAAAGAAAGAAAGAAAGAAAGAAAGATTGATTCAAAGTGAGAGGTTGGACAGACTGTTGCCACACAGCGCCTCAGGGGATTCTGGGAAAATCATCTTTTCTTCTGAAAGTCTTTCAGTGTCCGTCCTGATATTAGCATGACAAAAACAGCGCTTTACCATCCAACATGCCCTGTTTTCTGAACCTCTGCTCTTTTCAGCTCTCTCGTTCTCTCTGTCACTCTCTCCGTTTCTTTAACCACATACGCCCCTCTTCTCTTCTCTGTAACACTAGAAAAAAACTCTGGTGCTTTTAACTATTCTTAATCATAATAGGAAATCAAATATTTCTGTTGAGAAATCTCTCACCATCTGGGAAAAAGAAATTCATAACTTTATCGAGGTGAAACAGGGGTGAATATGAGAGAGAGAGACATACAATAAACTTATGTTCTTCCCTTATCAGTAATTTTCCATAAATTATTTCATTTCTCTGTTAGTTTAAAGGCAAGTCGCAAATAAGTGATCTGATGGCTATCAGATATGACAGATATCAGTTGAGACGGAACAAAACAGTCAAACCCAGAACCGTAAATTGACTTTAACAAAACAATACCATTTTCCATTCTACATCATGTTTTTCTTATTCAAATCAATAGAAAAATAGATAATAACGAACTAATAAACATAACTGGAGCTGTTTATATATTAGCAACACTGCATAACTAAATTATAAATCCATTTACAGCTTATGATCACTTTGACTAACTGGATCCTTTTCATTGTATTATCAAACCGAATACAACTATGCATGTGTTCCAAAGTCGTTGTGTATATGTATGTGTGTATTAGTCCGCTATGTTCTCACACTTGTTTCCTGATTTCACCAGTTCACAAGACAGTCAGATGACTTCCCTCTACAGCCCCCCTGCCAGTCCTCATTTCTCCTGTTTAATCCTTTACTTCCCATCCGAATCAGCCTGACTTCCACATGTGACATGTAAAACTCCCATCCTCCACAGTCAAAGCTGTAAAACACGTCTCAGAGTGTGTACCGGGTGCCGGTAATTAGGTGGACGTTTCATCTGTTCATTTTGAAGAACATCAAGACTTATTGTTTAATTCACATCTGAAAAAGAACCATCTGCCCTTGTTTTCTGTGCCACGCTGTTAATGCATGCCTGCTCCATCAGGTCAATCAGAATGAGAACACAACAACAGGAAGAAGTTTCTTAAGGCATCAGCACATTTATTCAGACTGCGGGACGACAACACGGTCTGATGTGATTATTGTTGGAAAAGTTTTTTTTTTTTTTTTTAATAAAAGTTTGCAAAAACAAAAAAAAATACATTTGCAATAAATCCAACAATGTATTAGTGTTTTGCATTTAGTGGTCTTAAAGGGATAGTTCATCCAAAAATTTACCAAACAGGTGGTTGCATCCATTGGCTTCCATAGTATTTATTTCTCCTTCAATGGAAATCAATGGGTGCCGTCAACTGTCAGATTGAGGACACGCAACAGGAACGAGCGTAATTCATAATTGAAGGCGACGAGCCTTACAACATAAGTTGATTCGTTGATTTTCTGTGTTTCAATATTCTTCTGTGAAATAAAAAAGAATATATTTTTAATATTTGATTGTTAAAAATATCTTCTTTTCTGTTTCACTGAAGAAAGAAATGTTAAAGGTACAATATGCAGGATTTTTGCAGTAAAATATCCAAAAACCACTAGGCCAATGTTATATATTTTGTTTAGTTGATTCTTACAATATCCTAGCCTGGGTACCAGCCCAAACCCCGCCCACAACATTTTTTGGTTGGAAAGTTCGGTCTGGACTCGATCCATTGAGGAGAAATTATGATCAGTCAAAAAATGATCGGGCCAATCAAATTGCCAGGGAGCAGTTTCAGCCAGGGATCGGGCCAATCAAAAAGCCCTTTGGAGCAGTTTCAGACTCACATTCTGACAAGAATATGACGAAGTATGATGAAGTCAGGCTAACAATATCCCAAATGTTTACAACTATTTGTAAATCATGAGAAAATTGCGATTTTAACCAAAGAAACAGGGCATGTGAGCAGAGGTCCGCATTACCCTGGATTTCCGCCAGGTTTGACCTCATACTGCAATAGTAACCATGGCGACAGACATTGTCAATTGGTTATGCCCGTTATGCCTAGAAGGACGCTCACACTGTTGTTATTTTGTTCAAACATTATGGACAATGGCAAGCAGACTTTGAGACAAAAAGAGGACTAAAACGAAGATCAACATCTTTCCAGATGCCGAAAGCTCCACGCACGCGACTAACTTCGACTCGACAGAGATGCGAGTGTTGCATACTTTATTAGACAGGTGAGCAAATGTACATAAAACTAATCAGTGTTATGTAGTTCAAAATGATGAAAAGTTAGAATATGATCTGTATGTTTTTCACTAATGTTAATCTAGCTTAACTGTCTAAAAATCCTGCATATTGTACCTTTAACAGATTTGAAATTACATGAGAGCAAGAAAATGATGACAGAATTTGTATTATTGGGTGAACTATTATTTTAAGATGTGGCAGATATGTGAAATAACATCAGCGAATCATAATATGCCTTACCATGTTGAAGAGCTCGAGTTTGTTTTTGACATCCATAAGCACCGGGTCAACACTTCGGACCCTTACTTCTGGATTCTTTTCTTGAGCACGGACTCCATTGCCCACCGTTCTTCTATTATAACTGAGAGAAAGAGATAGAAAGAGACATAAACGTTAGGAGATGGTCAGCTGTTATCTGCACCACGAAGCCCCAGCAGAAATTGACCTTTGGTTGAGGTCCCTTGAAAGCTTAAATCTTCAATCTACTGTTTGGCTTTACCCGGATACGGACGGCATTCTGTCCTGACAGCTTAGGAGATCAATATGCCTTGGACTTCGAGATCCCCTGACAGAAATGATGCATTATAAAGTCTAATTGTTGGTGTGTGTGCTGTGGGAAGTGTCAGTTGGAAGTATGTGAGAGTATTGATGAGATAGTGGGTGAGAAAATACTGCTTTGGAATAATAAAATGAGAAGGAAGGCCATATATGAAAGTTAGAAATGAGGCTAATTAGAGTCTTGTAAGAGGCCATTAAGAAATGTATCTGAACTGCTAAAGGCTCTCACACTCTATAAAGGGTCGATTTTGTAACCAATCCTCCCCTTCTGACAATCCTTGGTAAATTCCCGATTATCTTGATGGTTCTTATTATTTTATCAGATTTTCTTATGGCGTGATAGTGTTAAGAGTGATTGAATCTGGTAAGAAGAACATCTGGGCTGCACTGATCTCAAGTAGTAAATTGTTGAATATTTACAATCAGAAATTCTGTTGTGTAGGGGGAACCTCAAAGAAAAACACACTGTAGATTGTCACATGGAACGAAACGACACTCAATCAGAAAGCGAGCTGACGGAAGACCGAAGCATAACATCCAAAACCGTTTCTTTTATCTCGCTCGCTCTCATATCATGCTGTTGCAAAAAAAAAAATTGCCAATATTATTTCGGAAAGCGTGAATTTTCAACCCACACACTAAAAATACATTATTCATCATCCAATTTTAAGAAGTGACGAGAACATACAAACACAAATAAAAGAAATATGCATATGGGGTTGTGTGTGTGACTGTGAATGTTAACTGTGTGGGTGCTCTTATTTTCAATATTGGATTACAGAGATAAATATGATTAAAATGATTCCTAATGCATGAAATAAACCCATGTTGAGGTCTACCTCCACGCAAACTAACATTAAAGTGCCTTAGCCAAGGGCACAACGGAGATAGATCATGAATCATCCCTACAATTTACAAGAAACAAACACTTCCAACGCCATATTGACCAGTGGCTGGTTAAATGACCAATGGCTGGTTTGTGTTTTGTTTTTGGTCAAATCTTTATGTCTGGCTCTGAATTGAGTTATTGAATGCCAAACATTTCAGTGGTGTAAACATATGCATTTATTATTTACAATTCAGCTGGTTGTTATGGAAGCTTGTTTCCGCCACAGAATGAAAAATAAAAAAAGGTAATTGCGACTTTTTATCTCACAATTCTGACTTTTTTTTCATGCAAGTTTTTATATCATGCAATTCTGACTTTACATCTCGCAATTCTGAGAAATAAAGTCAGAATTGCGAGATGTAAAGTCAGAATTGCTAGATATAAAGTCAGAAAATTGCGTGATATAAAGTCGCAATTGCGAGATATAAAATCAGAACTGCGAGATATAAAGTCAGAATTGCGAGATATAAAGTCAGAATTGCGAGATATAAAGTCACGATTGCGTGTTATAAAGTCAGAATTGTGTGAAATAAAGTCAGAATTGCGAGATATAAAGTCAGAATTGTGTGAAATAAAGTCAGAATTGTGAGATATAAAGTCAGAATTGTGAGATATAACGTCACAATTGCGTGTTATAAAGTCAGAATTGCAAAATATAAAGTCAGAATTGCATGATATAAAGTCACAATTGCAAGATATAAAGTCACAATTGCGAGATATAAAGTCACAATTGCGTGTTATAAAGTCAGAATTGTGAGATATAAACTTTCTGAGGGGGAAAAAAGTTAGGTTTTTTTTTCCCTTAGAATTGGCCTAAGTCACAATTGCGAGTTTTTATCTCACAATTCTGAGAAAAGATGTCAGAATTTCGACATATAAACTCGCAATTGTGAGAAAAAAGTCAAAATTGTGAGATCAAAAGTCGCACTTCTGTCATTTTTTCTCAGAATTGGGTTTTATATCACGCAATTCTGACTTTATATCTCGCAATTCTGACTTTATATCTCGCAATTCTGACTTTATCTCACAATTCTGACTTCATATCTCACAATTGTGAGATAAAAGTCGCAATTATTTATTTATATATTTTTTATTCAGTGGCGGAAACAAGCTTCCATAGGTTGTCGACTATAATGTTGGATCTACTGTCATACATCTCAGACTCGTCTATCATCTCATCTGAATATATTACTGTTTTAGAATTATCCCTGTACTTTAACATGGCACCATCTTGTGAAAAATATGGAAATATATTCCTAATGTGCTAATAATTCCTGATGTGCTATTATAGAAACATTCTACAAGAGTATAGCAGCTCAGAAACATTCACAATGAAAAGATATCTAAACTCATTCCGTATGCTCAGCCTTTAATCTTTCTATTTGAAAATGAATTTCCCCTTATTTCAGCCAACACTGCGACTTAAATCTAGACATTTACCTCATATTCCAAACACACATACAACAAAATACTCATCAAGACATGCAGTGACATACACAGGCAATCTTTTGCTGCTTTAATGCGATGTCTCAATGAAAAAAGGCTCACTCTCTCACTCTCTCAATGATGGTGTACTAAGAAAGCCTATAATCCCTGGGTGTGACCCAGAGGAGAGAGTTAGAAGACCAAGAATCCTAGAATCCTCCTTACTGAACTCTCTCTCTCTCTCTCTCTCTCTCTCTCTCTCTCTCTCTCTCTCTCTCTCTCTCTCTCCAACAGCTATGTTTGCTCAACATCCTTTATTGCAGGTTCGTTTTGCATTACTGTAATCTACTCTCTCTCTCAAAGAGCCAAGGATGAAGAGATTGTGATAAAAGAGGCCAGTCACTTTCAGCAGCCTTGGATCTGGGATTTTTTCCTCAATTCCGCAAAAAAAAAAAAAAAAAAAAAGAAGAAGAAGAAGAAAAGAGAAATAGTTTTAAGCTGTGAACGAACTAAAACTAAATATACTGGAAAAACTAAGACTAAATTGAAAGCAGAAAAATTAACAGCCATAGAGTGAAAATTAATGAAATTAAACAAATGGAAAATCTATTTTAAATTAAAAAAAAATAAACATCTTAGACATGCAGCTTTTTACACATAATGATATGAATACACACAAACAATGATGCAAATGAAAACAAACTTTGAATAAATCCGCAGAAAATAAACATGAAAAGCATCTCTGACAGGATGCTGTCTGGTTCCCAGCATGAAGCGACTCAACAAACATCCCATAATCACTGAGTTCCCAGAGTTCCATGGAAACAATAATGCTTTGAAAATAATGATGGTTGAGCATGAAAAGCAAGGTTGTAAGGTGTTTATAAGAAATAAAAAAGAGACATGCAAAACAAAAGCTATACAATTATGAGAAATATGTTGTAGATTCATCTGCGTTCTTAAAAATGAACAGTCAAATGAAGCCACAATAATAGTTTTCTTATGCCATAGAAGAATCTTTTTGGGTCTCTGCTGATCTGAAGAATACAAAACAATTTCAAGAACCTTTTTTAATCTCAAAAAAACTCAAGAACCCCACAGAGCGAAACAAAGAACCATTAAAAAGCCTTTAATCCATCTTCTTGTATAATGTATATATATATATATATATATATATATATATATATATATATATATATATACGTATATATATATATATATATATATATATATATATATAATTTGAAAAAAGTCCCAATGTGACAGTATTTGTGAGCGAGAGGAAGAGAAACAGAAATGAGATCTTAGATTGCAAACAGCAGAGCTGCTCTGTAATTAATAGGGCGGCAGAGAGTGAATGAGAACCACTAGAATGTGCAAATCTGATCTGGGTAAATTAGAGGTTTGGAGCGAGATAAACTCGCAGAGCGGGCCGTGACACAGACATGTAAATTACAAGCTCTGCATCCTCTAACTTTCTCAGAATACGCTGCTCTGCTGCCTGTGGAATGGACAGCTCTGTTGTCCTCCTAACATCTTTCTCTTTCTCAGAGACACAATGGACGCCTGCCTGCATGAGGACAAACCACAGAAACCAGCAATCACACACCGCCGGGCTGCTATGATTTGAGCTAAAGAGAGGGTGTCGTTCATCTGAAGTGAGATGTCAAAGCCAAGTCTTGAAAGCACAACAAAGAATCAAAATCTATCTATTCATCCTATTCATCTCTCTGTCTATATATCCATCCATCCAAACATCTAACTAATTACATATACTGTACTCTACACTTTTAGAAAAAGGGGTTCATTGGGGTTCTACATATGAAGCATAGGGTTCTTTACTGCTAAAAGAGGTTCTATAATGACAAGAAAGAACCCTTTTGGCACAAAGGTTCTTTATAGGCTTTCATTCATTCATATATTATATTATTCTGCAACATTTTGTAGTTGTAATTAAATTATTGTTTATTAAACTGTTGTCATAACTTAATATCATGATTTTAATCGTGCTGATTTTTGGAGGAGAAAAACTGAAATGGCACTCTTTGTGTGATATTGTTTAACTACATAAAATTATATGAATATATACATTTTCTAACCCCCATATCTTGAATTTTGTGATCATTCACATGCATTCATAAATACATTTTAGGGTCTTGATGTTTGTCAATAATATGAAATATTTTATCCGGAAAAGACAGAACAAATGATAATGAATCAACCCAAAGGGTTCCATAAAGAACCTTTTTCCTGGTTACAAAGAACCCTAAAGTGTTCTTATTATTGAACCCTTAAAAAGTGTATAGAAATAAAAAGTGTAAGTTCTGTAGAACCTTTTGGGGGTTCCAAATACGTAGCACTGATAGAACCTTTTAAGGTTCTATATAGAACCTTTTCTTCTAAGAGTGAACCAAACTATCATAATCTAACACAGTCTCATCCCAAAAAGTCATATAACTGACGTTTTGGGACATATTTTGACCATACGTCAATATCCGCCTTTTTAGGGCCCCCTTAAACGTCGGTAGATGGCGATCCCGGGCCGTCATACAACTGACGCTTTACCTTTAACGTCAGTTAGGTGACGGGTTAGGTTTAGGGTTAGGTTTAGGTATGGGGTAGAGTTAGGATCCCATAACCTCATCTACCGACGTTTAAGGGGGCCCTAAAAAGGCGAATATTGACTTATGGTCAAAAGACGTCCCAAAACGTCAGTTATATGACGTCTTGGGATGAGACCGGGTTGCATAATCCATGTTTTTTAGAAATCCATAAATCTGTCCATTCATCGATCTATTTTTACATAATCATCATCATCTATCCGTCATCTGTCCGTCCATCCATCCATCCAAGTTTAAATGTTCCATCACGACATCATCATCAACCACTTGACAATCAAAGATCTACCAGCAATGAAAGCCAAACTGATATCCCTCTGTTTTTTTAAAACACAATACCATGCACACATATGTTTTTTGCAATTCAACACATGTAACTTTCTACCCAACTGAAAAGCAGTTTCCGTTTTCATGCCATAGTTTTTGTCCAAGAAAATACAAACACAGCCTTAGGTTAAACACGGCAAATCAGGCAGTTTTACCACTGAATTATATAGGAACTCCATACTGGAACTACACAGTTCATTAATCTCAGATTAATATACGATTATGAAAACAATTATTGTTATCAAGAATCCCAATCAAACTCTTTACGCCTCAGTTTAATTTTCACAGGGGAAGGCCACTGATCTCAGGCTGAGGCTCAGAGTTAGCTCACTGTCTGCTAATGACTCGGCCGTTGGGTTTAATGTGACCATCTGGTTACTGGAACGTTGTTTGGATCCAATCTCTTGTGACATGCCCAGACTCACAGAAGAAACTCAAGACATTTTGTGAGTTCACTTCAGTCTCTGATGAAAAAAAAAAACTACACATATAAGATAACCCAACAGGATCAGGAAATGTCACAAGTCTGATGTTTGAATTAAAAAAAAAATGTTTGTTTAAATCCATAAATAACACTTTAGGCACAGAGACAGACTTGCAGGCAGTGCCAAACACACATCTGCGCTGAAAACAGATGCCAATCAATACAGACGGGAGACGAGCCAAATAAAACAAGACGTACACTGCTTAAAATAGACAGAGAGGTGAAGAGAAGGAATCCAATAGAGATGGAAAGATCAGGGAGTGTGAGAGGATGAGCAAATGGTGGAGATAAACCACAGAAAAGAGCCCGAGCCAAGCTTGCCGCCCCAAGGGATGATGGGAAAGCAGACTGTGGCTGCCAGTGGCAGGGACAGATGCCCATGTGGCCAACAGCTGCATCGTGTGTGTGTGTGTGTGTGTGTGTGTGTGTGTGTGTGTGTGTGTGTGTGTGTGTTGGGGGGGTTGGTTCTCAAGAGAAAAGGATATGGCATTGAGGTCAGCCTATTACACACACACACACACACAGCTCAAAGCATCAATGTTTCCGCACTGAACATCAGCAGATATGCGTGTTGTATTTTATTGAGTGCAATATCAATAACTCTCTCCATAAATGTTATGCAAACACAAACACACGCACACTGAGCATGATGGGATTAAAAAAAAAAAACAGAGGGAGAGGGTAACTGAAGGATGGAGAGTATATCTGAGGTAATATAAGGAGTGGAAGGTGTGTGGCAGTGCAAGGAGACACACACACACGCACACAATAGCAGGGTTAAGACCTCCCTATATTGAGACATTGACTATTATAATTACTACACTCTACTCCTAAACTATAGGAAACAATTATTTAGCGCTATTGTGAGATTTTTAATTACTATCATTTCGAGGGCATCTCTTAAAGTGGAAGCAGAATATTCAGAAATAATGAATTCTGTGCTGTGGTTCAGGGCGTGGCGGTGGGAACTCATCAAATTAGGATCAAATATTGAAGAAAGGCACTGTAATCAGGCACAAAACTATATACGAGTAGGGCTGTCAAACGATTAATTGCGATTAATCGCATCCAAAATAAAAGCTTGTGTTTACATAATATATGTGGGTGCGCTGTGTATAATTATTTTATATATATATATATATATATATAAACACACACACATATGCTTGTATAGATTTAAGAAATATTTTCATGTATTTACTGTATGTCGATTTATAATTTATATTGTATATAAATATTTTATATATCAATAATATTTTGTATATTTTTCTTAAATATACATGCATGTGTGTGTATTTATATCCAAAATAATTATATAGTGCACCCACATATATTATGTAAACACAAACTTTTATTTTGGATGCGATTAATCGTTTGACAGCCCTAGCTACGAGCATTGAGAGTTAAGTGACAAGTTAAATATTGTCCAACTTTTTAAAATTACATTCAACCAGAAATTAAAAAAAAATATGTCAAATTACACACAGTCATGTTGTTCCAAACATGTATGACTTTCGTTCTCCTGTGGGACACAAAAGAATATATTTTGAAGAATGTCTTAGCTGTTTTTTGTCCATAATGAAAGTCAGTAATGTTCATTAACTTTAACTGCATGGACAATAAACACTGAAACATTATTCAAAACATCTATTGTGCTCTGCAGAAAAAAAGTAAGTCATACAGTGATGACAATGACATGAAGGTGAGTAACTGATTTAATCATTTAGTCAACTGGTCTGAGACCCACCAACTTGCCTATTTTAACTGTTCTATTTGTTCAACAAATTAAAGAGAAATATATATATATATTAAGCAGAATTAAGCAGAAATACATATAATTAAGCAGCACAACTATTTTCAATGTTGATAAGCGGAAAGCAGAAAATCAGCATATTAGAACAAATGAAGGATCATGTGACACTGAAGACTTGCTTCTAAAAATTCAGCTTTGCCATCACAGGAATAAATTACAGTTTAAAGGTCCCCTGACATGAAATTTTCATTTTCTGAGGTTTTTTAACATAATTAGTTCCCCTAGCCTGTATTTGGTCCCCTCGTGTCTAGAATTTTCAATCGGTGTAAACCGAGCTTTGGCTATCTTTCTCTTCTCTGCAGCTCAGACGCGCTGATCTTGAATCTCCCCTATATGATGTCATACGGGGGGAAATGTTACCTCCCTTTTCTCTGCTTTGCCCGCCCGGAGAATTTGGCTCGCCCATGAGAAAACGCAGGCGATTTTAGTTTTTTCTAGAGAAATAGCTTTTAAATTTGACTGTTTCCTCGAGAGATATCATGGTCTGCAAACGAGCGAAGCATGGCAGTTGATCAGTGTTCGGATGTACAAAAGAACACAAAAGAGTTTTTTTAGTTTCTTCATCCGAGCCTCTGAAGAAACAATGGGCTAATTTTATTTTCTCTGGAAATGCGCCGACTCAACTCCCAAAGTTTTGTATGGTCCACACACTTTACCGACGACTGTTTCCTCAACTCAATGACAATTTCTTGACAATTTCTGATGTGCAGCCTAATTGTTCAAGTTCAGACAGGTAAGTTAATCTTTCTCTCAAAATCGTACGAAACTGTGCATCAGTAAGACAAGCCAGTGACTAGAATATCAACTTCACATCGTTTCTTTTAGTAGGATGAAAATCTTATTGAAATTGTGAACAAATTATACAGAAAGCAATCAAAAAACAATCTTTCCACACAGCACGAGTTTATCTGGACAACTCGTTATGAAATCAATGATGCACACTGCACAATGAAGCTCTTACTGTATGTACATGATCGTGTCACATCAACAGACTGTCATCCTTGCTCAATGCTCATCACAGCAACATTTTATGTGATGGGAATAGATCTAAATAATTAAAAAAAATTCTCATGATTCGGTAATCTCGATAGCTGTAATAGTAAAAACCTATATTAGCTGTAGTTAAAAGTATTCGAGAGAGTTTCACATGTAATATGTAGCTATTTCATATGCAAGCATGTCAGCCAATCACAGCAGTGGCCAGTTACACTGAATCCCACAGCAGACACGCCCCTTCAAACAGAGCGTTCAAATCAGGCTAGGAAAAATGCCTTTTATTTCTAAATTATGACTATTTTTGATCTAAAAAAATATACTAACATTATAAGGGCAACCCAAGAAACATTATGAAATAATAAAATAACCCCATGTCAGGGGACCTTTAAAAAATAATAAAAAAAATATAAAAATATTTTTCTAAACTTAAATTTTGCAATATTTCTATTTTTACTGTATTTGGGATCAAATAAATGCAGCCTTGGTAAGACTTTTCGCAATAAATTGTACCCACTCCCAAACAGTATTCTACATGAATCCAGCCAAGATAAAAAAAAGAAACCCTCTAAACAGTAAAGCAGTTAAAGGTTCGACTTGTTGAGCCTGTTTTCCCAAGATGGCTCCTGTCTGTATACACGAAGTGAACTGTCTTTATAACGTATCTTCTTATTAAACGGTCTGTAAACTTACAAAGTTCTCAAAGCTTTGTTTTGCATGTAGGGACCCTGATTATGCTACCGTGTAAGTGTTGGGCTATTTTGAGCCTTGTTAGTGGTATAGCCATTTTTATTTCCATTACTCTATGCCATACTAGCATTATAAGCTAAACAGTTTTTAGAGATAAAACTCTTTACGTTCAATAATCATGAAAACAAATCTCAGAG
Organism: Pimephales promelas; assembly: GCF_988280905.1. NCBI lineage: Eukaryota > Metazoa > Chordata > Actinopteri > Cypriniformes > Leuciscidae > Pimephales > Pimephales promelas. The sequence continues at coordinate 18,961,514 of NC_142773.1, forward strand.
AACAGTTGACTATGTACCACTGTGTAATTAGACCAAAAGTTCATTTTACGCCGGAGTTCTCCTTTAAACAAGTGAACGAGCGACTGAGAGTACAGGAAGAGGATAAAAAAAACACATGAGAATCCTATGAGCCTGTTATTCTAAATTAACTGAAGGAAGTGGCTGTTTATGGGAACATTTACTGGTCACTAGTTCTGCCTGGTCACTATTAAAGGCTCTACCCTGAAGCCTGGCTCCCTGGTTGGCCGAGAAACCAATTTAACACACACACACACACACACTAAAGCCCATCCTTGTGTGTGTGACCCTGTGAATGTGGCATTAATTGCTCAGCGGTGACGCCCCATGTAGAGAACTTCCTGTTCTTTGAACTCAACCCAGTGTTTTTAAGGTCTCTTACACTTTCACCATTCCCCTCATAATGTTGCTACAGGTCAGCGGCATACAGCAGTCAATGAGCTCCAGATAACTGTAATGAGGGTGTGTGTGGAGGTGAAAATCCACTGAGATGTGTTCTCAATTATTTTGGAATTTCGGAAGCGAAACCCAGACCTCCCATTTTACGGACTGACACACACACGCCATCACTCTCTTTCTCTCTCTCTACACACACTAATCATTTAGATGCAGCGGGTGATGTCACTGCCTGAGATTGCATCCCTCTAGTTCTATCTATAGTTGTTCTGCAGCACTATTTCCAGCACTGGGTTTAAAACAAATTCCTGGGTATGCATGGGCAAAGCTAGCAAACTTTTTAAACTCACTCCCTAAAGCAAGAGCTGGGCAGAGAGAACAGAGAGAAACACAAAGAAACATGAATAAGAGATTGATGGACAGACAGGCAGATCTAGATAGATAGATAATCAAATTGTGTAAAACATATCTTAACAGTACAATTAACTCACTACAATTTATTTGACCAAATAATATCTTACTTTGGTGAATATTTTGAGTTTACATACTATACTGCAGAAATAATATTTTAGTAATAGTAAAAATATGCTATTTTAGTGATAAACTATCTTGAGGGGCAACTAAAAATAGGCTCTTTATCGCCCCCTATTGTAGCACAATAGTATTACACTCACACAATTTCAACCTTCAGTTATTTCTTTAGACAAAAGAAAGAAAAAAAAAGATGAATTCACTTGTGTGTTCTTGCTATTCCATCTTGTCTGAGAACAAACACAAACACACACAAATGTTAAAAACACACTTGTAAGAGCTTGTTACCATGAGCACATCTGGATTACAATGTAATAGAATACTGGCAAACACAAACCAGAAACAGTCCACTATACTATTGTAGTCTATACAGTATAGGTGGTATATTGGCACTTCAGTAATTCAATCACTATAAAAACAAAACAATACAAGGCTTTGTAATGCTTTTATACATTATTAAGGGTATTCAATCAGCAGGCTTTCCACCAACGTCATAGATCAATAACAAGCTATCAATGCATGCAGTGGATTTGAATACAAATATATCTCCACAATGAAAACTAGATTTAGAAAAGAGTGTTAAACTCCATGTCAACAAAATCACACTGAATATCAATGACATTAGGCCAGATGTGCACAGCTTGTGCCAGCATCAAAGTGATGCCAGTGGCTTCAAGCTGGCACTGGCCGTTGCCAGAAGCTCAGAGGCCAAAATGTTATGACCGAGGGCAAAATTTGGCAGTATGCCATTGAATTAAACACATGGACATATGCATGCCTGCGAACACCTCGCAAGTTTTTGAAACGAGTGTCTGAGCCTCTGAGGCAACAACGAACAGGTCAGACATGGATGCCATACAAAAACTATCATGTAAAAAACATACAATAAATGCAGATAAGCTGCCAAAAGTGGTTTAGCTAAATACCTGCAAGAACAGCACAGGTGCATTTTTTCTGGTAACAAACTAAAATTATTGATTGGTATTGTATTGAATAAAGAAAGGAAACGGGTCATAAAACAACCTGGCGTCACTGGTATGAGCACCAATACTTAACATATAAAGTAAATGTGTTAACTGTGAGACCAACACTCCCACAGAGATAACCAAGATTCACACTCAGAAAGTTCCCAAAAACCCATTCTAAGCACTCTGTAATAGTGTAAAAGTGCCACCTAGTGGTAGATAAGGTTATTTGCAAAGTTTTACAGAGAGAATCCCTAACAAAAACAGAGATTTGTCTGATCACAGCTGACATAGTGTTTCGAATGCAAATAATATGGGATGATGCAGAGGATAGAGAACATGCAGAACATTTTATATGAAAGAAAATTAATACTTTTAGTCAGTAAGGATGCATTCAATTGATCAAAAGTGACAGTAAAAGACATGTTGTTGCATAATATTTGAAGAGTTCAGATGCAAAAGCCTCTAAGTGCCATTTGAAATTTTCTTCTAGAATGATATTTTTTATCAAGCTCGTATATTTAAGTTCAGTAATTTCACTTAAATGACAATTCATAGGTAATTATCATTGCCATTTAAGTGAATTTACTGAACTTAAATACTCGAGTTGGTTAAAAATGATCATTCTAAGAAAATTTCAAATGTCACTTAGAGGCTTTTGCATCTGAACTCTTCATTTATATTTAAAATAAATCCTGTTCTTTACAACTTTCAACAAAAATATTAAGCAGAACTTTTGTCAACTTTGATGAGAAATATTTCTTGAATGATTTCTGAAGGATCATGTGACACTGAAAATTCAGCTTTGCATCACAGGAATACATTATATTTTAAAATGTATAATATATATACTGTATATATATATATATATATATATATATATATATATAATATATTAATATAATATATAATAATATCAATTTACTTTTTATTTTAAATTTTAATAATATTTCACAATATTCACATTTTTTCTGTATTTTTTTTATTTTTTATTTTTATTAAAATTAAAATTAAAAAAAATATTTTTATTGGTGAGCATACAAGGTTTCTTGTAATGGTATAGTGCATAAATGCTGTTTAAATAATACAATATATTTTGCCTATTCAGTAAAATGTATTTGTTGGTTTTTGGGGTCAGTGTATTTAGCCTGTGGATGGCAGTATAGGCTTTATTTCCCCAGCAGCTGACTGCAGACTGCAGAGTTCTGGGTAACGCTTCCCTTTACAGTCCAGTTACCCATGTAAATACTATGTACTTATTTTAGTAACTACAATTACTGGGAAATAACTAGTACTAACCCTGAACCTACCCCTAAACCTACCTCTGTTCCATGTACTTTCCTTATATTAGCCAGTACTTTCTAGGTAAGTACACTGTAAGTACTGTACTGTAAAATGAAGCGTTACTGAGTTATCTGTATATAAACAAGCCACTGTTCACAGACATTAGAGGGATAATTCACCCAAAAATTCAAATTAACCCATGATTTACTCCCCCTGAAGCCATAGGTGTATATGATATTCTACTTTCAGACAAATACAATCAGAGTTATATCAAAAAATGTCCTGGCTCTTCTAAGCTTTATAATGGGAGTGATTTTTTTTTATATATATATTTCCATCAAAGCGCATCAATCCGTGATAAAAGTGCTCAACACGGCTCTGTGGGGTTAATAAAAGCCTTCTGGATTTAAGCGATGCGTTTGTGAAAGAAAAATATACATATTAAAAACTTTATCGACTAAAATATCTAGCTTACGGCCGTACGCATCGATTTAGTGGCTAGTTATTTTTATCGATAATTATACCTCATAATACTCCTATTATAAAGCTTGGAAGAGCCAGGACATCTTGATTGTATTTGTCTGAAAGAAGAATGTCAAATACACATAGGATGGCTTCAGGGTGAGTAAATCATGGGCTAATTTTCCTTTTTGGGTGAACTATCCCTTTAATAGATATAGATAGATACTTGTCATTGTACAGTTGTACCATACAATGAAATTTGCGTGTGCAACCTCTTAAACAACACTCACTTTCACAAACACACTCATAAAATAATTATATATATATATATATATATATATATATATATATATATATATATATATTATTATTATTTTATGAGGTTTTTTTTTTTTTATTAAGACTAATTTTGTACAGAGTTACAGTACAACATGAACGAAGTGTACAGTGGGTGACACGTTTTAAACTCCAGACAGTAGTCAAACTCTGACACAGTCAGAGATTGAGAACCATATTTACTAACTCTCAAACCATTCAAAACAACAGCAGCTTGAATAACGTCCATGTGAACCAATAATTGATGTCAAGTCCCTTTCTATTCATGATAACTCAGAGACAGCGAATAAAGATTGCAACTTTCTTAACACTGGAAAATCTGATCACAACTGACATTATGTCATTCAATATATGGGCAGATTCCTTCTGAAAATCTTTGACTGTTTTTTATTAAATTTTAAATTATACCAAAACCACTGAAGGGAGCAGCGCTAATTTCTCCATCTCCATCAAATCATCACTTGAAAACAAACCCAAGATATGTGCAGTTCACAGTAAATATAAAAAGTATTCTATAAACGTCTGGTTTATACAGCACAAGCTACAAAACTCACGCTTAAAATTCAGTTATGAGTCCTCCAAATAAATAGAGCCAGTTTATTAGTAAAAAAACGTTGTCACATTTGATAACTAAACAGTGTATTTAGCACCATAAGACATGAATGACAACAATGTTGTACCTCTGTATAAACGTAGGCTCTTGTTTTGGACCAGTTTGCCTCTGTTATCTCAGAAACCAGTAAAAACAGCACAAAACACACTCTCAGACACACCTGTCATTCACACTGTTTAGAGAAATAGACAACCACACTTCCAGAGAGCAACTTTAACACACCAACAGATGGCAAGTCTACAGACATCTCAAGCATTTAAAGTCCCTGTAATTTCAAGCCCATTTAAACTAGAGTTTTGTGACTTGTAGCCCATGTGTGTTAGCTTTGAGACCATCCATCTGTACATAATAGATAATAAAAGGTAGCTGATCTGTTGTACGTCGAATCTTAAACGGTTGAAACAGTGAATGGGGGACAATTTTGGCGCAACACCCATTACGGCACAACTGTGTGTAATGGATGTTGTGTTAAAAATAGAACTGTGAAAAATACGAGAGATACAGAACACAGACAGGACACACACGCAGGCAGAAACGCAATACAACAAAATGAGCTTCACTGACTTGTACACTGATAGGAATGCAAAGGAACTAAACTGAACTAGATATGATAATGAGCTGGTTTGAACTAAACATATTTACATTTATGTATATATCATATGTATACATTTACACTCTAAATAAATGCTGGGTTGTTTCAATATGGAAATATGGAAAACCCAAATGTTACAGAAAAAAAATTACAAGTGAAAGTTGAAGTTGGGTTAAAATTTGAAATTACATGTTTGGGTTTGTTCAAATATTACCCAAATTTGGGTTCAAACAACCCAGCGTGTACATATATATATATATATATATATATATATATATATATATATATATATATATATATATATATATACACACACATACACATATATACACTATATAAAATGTAGTTTCTGAAAAAAGAGGCTAGGAACATTCATTGATAATATCAACAGTCTGTTGAAGATCATTGACTAATTCCTGAATTCATTAAGATGAAATTATTTGTGTGGTGCGCAACAGTAATTGTGGGAAATGCAGTTCGCAGAATTAGTTTAATTGCTTTCAGGTCTGGAAAATTCCTCCAAGACATGTGGTTTGCTGCATGTACTGTGGGTTATGGAGTCATCAATTTGTGTGCGTTCAAGTTAAAATCTACTTTCTTTCAATTTGTTTAATCTACAGGTATCAATAGATATTTAAAGAAATGGGGAAGCTACAAATCTACCATGGGCATTTCCTACAATCCAAAAGTACAGTGTATACTGTACACACATATGCATACAAACATTGAGAACCTTCTCTTTGATCCAAACAGAGAGAATGTGGTTCCAAGATTGCAAGGCCACACACCATTCAGCTATTTCTGTACATGTGTGCGACTGAACATAAACTCTGAGAATAACAGGACACGCATGACGAATGCCACATGGAGCTCACAGACAGCTGGCGGCACTTACAGGCAGGTGCACACCCAAAGTTCTCCACCTCCAATTATACCTTAAAATTAAATCAAATAAAACATTAAATTAAAATGTAATTAAATTAAATACAAAATATAAATAAAATAAAACGTAGAATGGCTTAAATGTAAAAAAAAAAAGTAAATTGAAGTTATCAAAGTATTAAAAACAACATTTATATTTGAAATAAAAATGCGAGTGTTTGCTCATGCAAAAGTCACCACCATGATGTAGGTGTTGAGGGGGGTAGCCAGCTATGAAATGTTGGCCTCAGCAAGTGCCAATAAATGCATTTCCTATGGGGGAAAAAAAAAAATGAAGACTGTGTGTGGGATAATCTCAAATCCCCGCAAGTGAGTGTGGGAAAGATCTGCTCTGCTCCATTAAATCCACAGAGAGAGAGAGAGAAAAGAATCACGTTTGGTTTGCCATCTTTAATTACTCAGGATAAACGGAGGTGGGCAGGAAAGAGGACAGACCTAAAGAGTATCCTGAGAGTCATAACTCTAGTGAAATAAAGGAATGTGTCATCGGACAGTGAGATGGGGCGGCAGGATGGCGTTTCTGAAGCCCATCTGGTGGATGGTGTGTGTGTCGGAGTAAAGCTGTCCGGGGAAAGATCCAGGCTTACACAGACGTTGAGATGACACCAGCGTTTGAGTCATACAAAGAGAGGCGGAGGTGAGGGTCAAGGACACCGCTGGGACGGGCCTTTCATTTACCCTGCACAAACAAATATGAGCTTTTGTTTCATAACTTCTCCTCTACTGCATTCACCTCATTTCCCTCACGTCCCAGCTGAAAAGACCTGCTGTGTTTAAGACTCATAGGATGCTGGTGTCCTCACAAGGCTCCTTGTTTAACCAGTATGGCTACTTTGGTCAAAGTGCTTCACTAACTTAATTAGCTGCAAGGAAGGACAGAAAAAAAGAAAAGGGAAAGAAAGAAAGAAATAAAATAGGATAGTCTTGCTTAAATTACCAGTTTAGACTACCACTGAATGGAAAGCGTGCGTCTCAACCAGACTATTTAACTACCAAAACAAGCTAGGCTATTCTAGTCAACCTGTTTCACCATCCAAATTATGTTTAATTCGCTTTGAGGAGAAAGAAAGGGAAGAGAAAGAAGGATAAAAAAAAGTAAATAGCTGTGTTGTTAATTACCAACTTTGTCTAGACCAGTATTACACAAGTAGCTTGTACTTAACTAACAAGCTTAACCAAAGCTTCTTTATTGGGCATCAACAATTGAAGAGTTCAGATGCAAAAGCCTCTAAGTGCCATTTGAAATTTTCTTCTAAAATGATCATTTTTATCAAGCTTGTATATTTAAGTTCAGTAATTTCACTTAAATGGCAATGATAATTACCTATTAATTGCCATTTAAGTGAAATTACTGAACTTAAATATACAAGCTTGATAAAAATGGTCATTTTAGAAGAAAATTTCAAATGGCACTTAGAGGCTTTTGCATCTGAACTCTTCAATTGTTGTTTTTTTGGAAGCCACTGGCGAGTTATAAAGTCGGAATTGCTAGATACAAAGTCGCAATTGCGTTTTATGAAGTCAGAAATGCATGATATAAAGTCAGAATTGTGAGACATAAAGTCAGAATTGTGAGATTTAAACTATTCTGAGGGGGGAAAAAGTTATTTTATATCTCACAATTCTGAGAAAAGATGTCAGAATTTCGACATAAACTCGCAATCATGTGTTATAAAGTCAGAATTGCGAGATTTAAACTCGCAATTGTGAGATAAAAGTCGCAATTCTGACTTTATATCTCGCAATTCTGACTTTATATCACGCAATTCTGACTTTATATCTCGCAATTCTGACTTTATATCACGCAATTCTGACTTTATATCACGAAATTCTGACTTTATATCACGCAATTCTGACTTTATATCACGAAATTCTGACTATATCTCGCAATTCTGACTTTTTATCTCGCAATTCTGACTTTATATCTCGCAATTCTGACTTTTTATCTCGCAATTCTGACTTTATATCTCGCAATTCTGACTTTATATCACAAAATTCTGACTTTATATCTCGCAATTCTGACTTTTTATCTCGCAATTCTGACTTTATATCTCGCAATTCTGACTTTTTATCTCGCAATTCTGACTTTATATCTCGCAATTCTGACTTTATATCTCGCAATTCTGACTTTTTATCTCGCAATTCTGACTTTATATCTCGCAATTCTGACTTTTTATCTCGCAATTCTGACTTTATCTCGCAATTCTGACTTTATATCTCGCAATTCTGACTTTATATCACAAAATTCTGACTTTATATCTCGCAATTCTGACTTTTTATCTCGCAATTCTGACTTTATATCACACAATTCTGACTTTATATCTCGCAATTCTGACTTTTTATCTCGCAATTCTGACTTTATATCTCGCAATTCTGACTTTATATCACGAAATTCTGACTTTATATCTCGCAATTCTGACTTTTTATCTCGCAATTCTGACTTTATATCTCGCAATTCTGACTTTATATCACGCAATTCTGACTTTATATCTCGCAATTCTGACTTTATATCACGCAATTCTGACTTTATATCACGAAATTCTGACTTTATATCACGCAATTCTGACTTTATATCACGAAATTCTGACTATATCTCGCAATTCTGACTTTTTATCTAGCAATTCTGACTTTATATCTCGCAATTCTGACTTTTTATCTCGCAATTCTGACTTTATATCTCGCAATTCTGACTTTATATCACAAAATTCTGACTTTATATCTCGCAATTCTGACTTTATATCTCGCAATTCTGACTTTATATCTCGCAATTCTGACTTTTTATCTCGCAATTCTGACTTTATATCTCGCAATTCTGACTTTATATCACAAAATTCTGACTTTATATCTCGCAATTCTGACTTTTTATCTCGCAATTCTGACTTTATATCTCGCAATTCTGACTTTTTATCTCGCAATTCTGACTTTATATCTCGCAATTCTGACTTTATATCTCGCAATTCTGACTTTTTATCTCGCAATTCTGACTTTATATCTCGCAATTCTGACTTTTTATCTCGCAATTCTGACTTTATCTCGCAATTCTGACTTTATATCTCGCAATTCTGACTTTATATCACAAAATTCTGACTTTATATCTCGCAATTCTGACTTTTTATCTCGCAATTCTGACTTTATATCACACAATTCTGACTTTATATCTCGCAATTCTGACTTTTTATCTCGCAATTCTGACTTTATATCTCGCAATTCTGACTTTATATCACGAAATTCTGACTTTATATCTCGCAATTCTGACTTTTTATCTCGCAATTCTGACTTTATATCTCGCAATTCTGACTTTATATCACGCAATTCTGACTTTATATCTCGCAATTCTGACTTTATATCACGCAATTCTGACTTTATATCACGAAATTCTGACTTTATATCACGCAATTCTGACTTTATATCACGAAATTCTGACTATATCTCGCAATTCTGACTTTTTATCTAGCAATTCTGACTTTATATCTCGCAATTCTGACTTTTTATCTCGCAATTCTGACTTTATATCTCGCAATTCTGACTTTATATCACAAAATTCTGACTTTATATCTCGCAATTCTGACTTTTTATCTCGCAATTCTGACTTTATATCTCGCAATTCTGACTTTATATCTCGCAATTCGGACTTTTTATCTCGCAATTCTGACTTTATATCTCGCAATTCTGACTTTTTATCTCGCAATTCTGACTTTATATCTCGCAATTCTGACTTTATATCACAAAATTCTGACTTTATATCTCGCAATTCTGACTTTTTATCTCGCAATTCTGACTTTATATCACACAATTCTGACTTTATATCTCGCAATTCTGACTTTTTATCTCGCAATTCTGACTTTATATCTCGCAATTCTGACTTTATATCACGAAATTCTGACTTTATATCTCGCAATTCTGACTTTTTATCTCGCAATTCTGACTTTATATCTCGCAATTCTGACTTTTTATCTCGCAATTCTGACTTTATATCTCGCAATTCTGACTTTATATCACAAAATTCTGACTTTATATCTCGCAATTCTGACTTTTTATCTCGCAATTCTGACTTTATATCACACAATTCTGACTTTATATCTCGCAATTCTGACTTTATATCTCGCAATTCTGACTTTATATCTCGCAATTCTGACTTTATATCACGAAATTCTGACTTTATATCTCGCAATTCTGACTTTATATCTCGCAATTCTGACTTTTTATCACACAATTCTGACTTTATATCACGCAATTCTGACTTTATAACTCGCAATTCTGACTTTATAACTCGCAATTCTGAGAAATAAAATCATAATTGCAAAATATAAACTCGCAATTGTGAAAGAAAAGTCAGAATTGTGAGATAAAAAGTCGCACTTCTGTCTTTTTTCTCAAAATTGCGACTTTATATCACGCAATTCTGACTTTATATCACACAATTCTGACTTTATATCTCGCAATTCTGACTTTATATCTCACAATTCTGACTTTATATCTCGCAATTCTGACATTATATCATGCAATTCTAACTTTATACCTCGCAATTCTGACTTTATATCACGAAATTCTGACTTTATATCTCGCAATTCTGACTTTATACCTCACAATTCTGACATATCTTACAATTCTAACTTTATACCTCGCAATTCTAACTTTATATCTCGCAATTCTGACTTTATATCACACAATTCTGAGAAATAAAGTCATAATTGCGAGATATAAACAACAATATGTAACAGCAATTGTGTTTTGAATGCTACGTTACTTCATCAGAAAATTTTGATTCTGGGCTATTACTAGTTCACCGGCACCAAACCAAAATAAAACATCCTGGACATTCATACTGCTCTAATCTGGTCTTTTCAGCATGGCTATCCTATTTTTCTCCTCTATACTCTTATTCTTTGATTCCAGTATTCCCAAAGCTAATGAAGCAAGCAGAAGCAGGAACAGGAAGCGTCTTTATGGTCAGTGCTCTAGAGGAGAGACGTTCCCCTCTCCTCTCAGGTCCTGCTCCTCTGGCTCTCTGATCTGCCCACGGGGAGAGTGTCAGAAAACTGATCCTTTTCATCTCCTCCAGGGCTCCCTTCTGATCCCTGTCTCTCCTATTTATTTGATTTCCAAGACACTGTTTGATGACTCAGAGTCTCTGCCGTCCAGTTCACTGTTTGCTGTTCATCTTTCTCTCTCACTGAATCATCACTCCTTTGATTCATAGCGGCACTGTCCTGTGCAAAAGGGGAGAGCTCCATGTGACTGCTAGGAAATTGGACTAGATGATGTAATGTATTTGAATTTAGTGGTCCATTATTTTGAAAAACGAATGGGGGAAATCACATGGTGACCAAGGAAACAAAGTCCCATCTTTCAATTAAATAAGTCAAAAGGGTATTCAATTGAAGTTCTAAGTGTGGGGTACCCCTCCCTAAATTGTGAGCCTATTTAGAGCTGTTTTTGCACAGAACAGAAGCCACATTTAAGCTGCAAATATACTGGCGCCATACTTGGTTTCAAAATAATGGTAAACAAAGACTGTTGATTTGCAAGCACACCAGACTGAAATATAGGCCTACATAGGCAGCTTCAATTATAGGTTTCGGTTAAGAGTCTTAGTGAAGAGTCTTAGTGAGTCTTGATTAGTTCATATATTGGGAACACTTTATAATAAGGTTAATTTCATTAACATCACTCAATGCATTATAGGCATCATGAACATTTAACACATTTTGCAGCTTTTATGAGGTTAATGTTAATGTATATACAGTGTATTGGTTAATATGACAGACAAGAACTCAAGAGTTGTCAAATCAGTTGATATTTCACTGGTTCACATCCTTCTGTTAGACTGTCTGACAAATAAATTAGGTTGGATAGCTGTCAGCTGGTAAATTTAAGTACACAATTAGATAATACCAAGTTAGGTCAACCAATTACCAAGCAATGCTTCATTTTGTTCAGTCTGGGGTATAAAAAGGTCACATTAGAAAAAAGAAAAAAAACATTTTGTGGTTTGTGGTCCTAAATTTATACATTTTACTGGTAGTCCACTGCATGAGGAGATTTTGAGTATAATATGTTATGGTTTACTTTATTTTCCTATACTTACATAAATTAACTACTGTATGGTGTCCTGTGTCGGAATAATTTTTGGTTTGACTATACATTTTTATAAAGAATCAATCGAACATTGATAGGAACTGTCTAAGGACAGGACTATGAGAATTCACCTCACAAATATATGCAGAACACAGCATTCATCCAATAATTGCTAAAATGACAACAACATGTGGCTGTTTCTGGTCTGGGCAAATGAAAAGCGATAACATTTTTAAAATTCTTCCGTCTTGCCACATTACATTAAACAGACTTTCCAATTGTTTTCCCCCCCTCTCTCACTCTCTTTCTCTCTCTCTCTCTCTTTCTCTACGAGGTCAAAAATCCAACCAGACTGACTAACTCCCAAATGAACTCGGCATCTAAACTACAGCCCTGGCACTGATGAGCCTGTAATGTCTCGCCCATCTTTTCTACGAACTTCTGATTTTCAACAGCATGTGTGGAACGTATCCGAAGGGCCCTGAGGTGATGTTATCGGATCTGATTCAGCCATGCGTCTCTGGAATGAAATGTGGAATAGAATCGTCTGTGTCCCTCCCTGGATTGATTCAGATAATTAAATTCAGGGTCTTATATAAGGGGAGGATTGTTTTTGTCCTTTCGCCAGAAGCACCAGAACGTGCAAGTCTCACGGGTTCCAGAACGCAGAGCATAACAAAGACGTGAGAACAGTGTTGTTAATTAGAACAAAGCAAATATAAAGGCTGGAAAAAAGCAACAAGGACCAATAGGGAACTACAAACACGCTCATCAGGGTTAATCAACTAAGAAAACAACCAATTAAAGCTAATTATACACCATGCCTCTAAAACAGTCCAAACTTGTGATGAAATGCAAAGCTTTTTTTCTATTTGTCAATGTGACTGCAGTGGCCGAAAACAATGAACTACTCAAAAACGTACTTGTGTGTGTGTGTGTGTTCTGGTCCACAGTCTGAACGTGGGTCATGGGAATGGGTCGGGTGTCTTCTTTCCCAGTGTGTACTGAGCTGGCTTGGCTAATATTGTTCAATATGACCACTTATCTCAAACTCACACATATATTAAACTAGCTATCTAAGTGAAGACATACCAAAGACTTCTATTGTTTTTAAATAAATGTCATAATTACAACCCTGAACCCAAAATACTCTTTTGGGTAACACTTTATTTCAAGGGGTGTGCATAAGACTGACATGACACTGTCATAAACATGACATAACACCTGTCATGAACATGAAGGAGTCTTTATGAATGTTTATGACTGTTGCCATTAAGTGTCATTCGGTAAATTATGACACTTTTAATGCAAAGTTGACATTGTTTAAAATGTCTTTGTTACGACAACTTGACATTAACAAAGACAAAAATGTCTTGATTATGACAACTTGACATTAACCAAGAAATCATAACATGTCACAGATATGTCATAACAGGTCTAATTATCAAACTTAAAGAAGTTATTTAGCTTTGTGTTAACATTACATTACCCTGTCATATGTGGTTGGTTTTGACTTTGGCCGTCAAGACAACATTATAACTGTGTCATGAATATTTAACTTGTCCTCAAGTAAAGTGGAACACATTGTACTAGTTATAAAGATGTCATTAAGGGTTATTACACTGTCAAATGCTTTAACAACAGTGTCATTAATATTTCCCCTTACCTCAAGTAAAGTGGAACATGTTGGACTAGTTATAAAGATGTCAGGTTGACAGGACATTTTTGTCTTGGTTAATGTCAAGTAGTCATAATCAAGACATTTCTGTCTTTGTTATTGTCAAGTTGTCATAATCAAGACATTTTTTGTCTTTTTTAATGTCAAGTTGTCATAACAAAGACATTTTAAACAATGTCAACTTTGCATTAAAAGTGTCATAATTTACCGAATGACACTTAATGGCAACAGTCATAAACATTCATAAAAAACTCCTTCATGTTCATGACAGGTGTTATGTCATGTTTATGACAGTGTCATGTCAGTCTTATGCACACCCCTTCAAATAAAGTGTTTCCGATGTCTTTGTTATGACACCTTGACATAAACCAATACATTATAACCTGTCAGTGTCTTTATGGTGTTATGGTTTATGTCAAGGTGTCATAACAAAGACATCTTAAACAATATCATATTTGAATTCAAAATGCCATTATTGAGCGAAAGACGCTAAATGACAGTTGTCATAAACATGCATAAACCCTATTTCATATGTCATGTAATGTTATGAAGGTGTCATGCCAGTCTTATGCACACCCCTTCAAGTAAAGTGTTACCAATAAAATTAAATATCTGCTAACCCAAAAGATAATTGGATTTTTATTTTTTTTTAATCTAAAGGAAGAACTTTCATTCTAAAGCCGTCATATTGAGCATCCCCAATTCCGGAATTTCTCACAACCCAGACACACGAAATCTGAATTATCAACACATTGGCAGTCTTCACCGAAGATGACTTTAAATTTGTCTCTGGTGTGTGATCTGTGGATGAGGGCCACACACAGAGGAAGAGACAGAACATGGAACTGAGATCGTCAGTCAGAGGAAAGAAGGAAGCAGAGAGAGAGAAAAAGAGAGAGGATCACGGTGACTGAATAGCTTCCAGATGTGTGAATGGTAAACAACTGGTTTGTTGTGAGGGCACAAAAATTTGTGGCATTCAGAATCTCTGACCAAACATCCCCAAATCCTGCAGAACCATGAGCAGTGAATGGACACGCATGGACAGACACTCACGTGGACGCAAACACACAATCGCTTTGTCGCAGTTTCATGACTGATCTCGACTGCTGAGTATTTCCAGAAGCCTGGCATGTAAGAGTTGAAAACAATGAGAAATCAAATCACCATCCCCTCTGACATGCTTTGAAGTGATCTGTGCATGAGCATGAACCTTCACGTACATAGATTTGACTGATGAAGAGATGCGACACCATTACAAAGAAAAAGACAGGCTAACATCCGTGTGTGTGAGTCTGTGCAATATTTATTCTCTCTGTATGGGTTTTGCTCCATGTATTTAGAGGGCACATTCCCAGGCTGGGCGTTGGGATTCTCTCCTCCACTGTTTCCCACACAGAGCTCACAGGAGGCCCTTTGTTCCGGCTCCAGGCCGCGGGGGACCCAGATTCAGCACAGCGGCCCTTGAGAGACCTCCCCGCATTCTTCTGCAGGACGACCCCATCCACACCTCACCTTCAGAGGTTGTCACTGCATTGTAACGCCAGGAATCACTCTGGTCTATCTTGTCTCTCTCTGGCTAGTTTCGCACTGACAGTGATTTGTTTCAAGGAGTTTTGGTTATTTTAAACAACATGAATGACTTTTAGTGACTAATTTGCCTAATTTTTTGCCTAACAACTGAGCAATGATACAGTGACTACAATTGGGAATGCGGACCACGGAGTTCACCACTTTTTACATGGAAAAAAAAAAGTACAGAGACCCACTTTAGAGATCTAAAGTGATGAAATTGCTGTCACTGCGAATAAAACAAAAGGATGGTTTCCTTAAAATTAACATTTTGTCGTCATTTACTCACTCTGATGTTGTTCCAAACCCATGTCCAACAAGAAAAAAAGACGCCTTTGACTTTCAGTCCATGATTTTTTTGTTTCACATAAAGTCACACTGGTTTTGAAAGACATGAGTGCGAGTGATGACAGAACTTTCATTTTTGTGTGAACTATCCCTTTAATTGTCCACTTTCAAGACTTTTTATTCTAATTATTCGGCCATAACTGCAAAAAGCAATGGTACTGGTACTTGCTGTACTAATGGATGGAAGTACTCAGCATTATAGTTGACCTTTGACAATTGTGTCCAGAACCCAGCACTCATGTACAAAGACAGAAGATTTCAAATCCTGTACTTCAGGAGGTCATTCAGTTTGGACTTGGGTTCTGGGACCAGTGGGCGATTATCAATCAATCTATTCACTGGTGTGGTTTGGTGTCCGAAGTGGAGAGGAAAGTTCTGGTGCGTATTTTTTTTATTATTTGACATATTTTTGTCTCCAAATTACTGTGGAACAGATTCACTTCAAAAAAATGTGCTAAAGTGCACCACAGTGATTGTTTATGAATTGTCCCTTAGGTGATTTGAACCGACAGCCTTTTGGTTCCCAGCTCAGATGCTTAGCCATTACACTACACCTTCCAACTAAGCAAGAACTGTGGTGAAAAATGATTGATTAAACTATACAAAGTGAAACTCTTGGAGACAGCAGAGAACTAGGAGTAACACCAACCCAAATGTGAAAGAGCATCCAATAAGGTCAAATATAAAGAACCTGGATGATTCATTATGCAATCTGCTGAAAAATACAGCTAAATCCACTGTAAAGTAGTTTTATTCTAACTGGTCTAAACAAGTCTAAACATTCACATTCAAATATTAATTCCAAATAGTTAAAAAAAATGCTACAATTCTTTTTGGATTGTTTCTGTTCAGCATCTCGCTGACAGAAAGACTGTTCTGTTGGAAACAAATTGTTAAGCCAAATTTCAAAGACTGATTAATTGTGAGGGGGAAAAAAAGAAAGAGACAGAAACAGGGATGAAGAAAAGACAACTCTTTTTTTTGTTTTTGGACTGCAGTAGAGAGTGTGTTTTTACTGGAGATCAAAATCCTTACATGCTGCTTCAAGTCAACATGAAATCTAAATCGACCCTGTTTGCTTTAATACGCGTTCCCGGTCTTATGGGAATGATTCACTAGTTGCATGATTTTCCACACTCAAAGAAAAAAAAAACATTTGTATGTAATTTTACACAAAAATGTTCTAATTTGCTCCACTTTAGAGATAACTTTTCTGTCAAAAGTTATATTCATATTATTATATGTACATAATGCTGAAAGACTTTAAGTAAATACCAGAGTGCACATATAATTCAACACCATAGTCTACTGTATATCAAAGAACCATAGTATTACCATCGAACACTATGGTACCACACCAGTACTTTTAACAAGGGCATTAATTATTTCCATCCATCTTCCTATTTCTTTCTCTCTCGCTCTCTCTCTCTCTGCATTGTTGATGGCCAGGATTTGGTTGGTTACTATAGAGACTGATAGGAGGAGGGGCAACCACATTTGGGTACAAGGGGACGGAATGAGTGGGAGCGAGGGAGAGAGAGAGAATATTGTCATAATTGCATGTTCTGCTGATGGTGCTTAAGAAGTGAAGCCAACAGGGAAATGAAACACAGATCGTCGTTTGCCACGTGACCTCTCTGAGAATGAAAGAGTGATGGATATGAGAGAAAAATACTTTCTATGGGCCACAAACACCACAAAACAGCCTCTGAGTCAAATCACTTGGAGACAGAATTTGGTGAGAGAGAGAGAGAGAGAGAGAGAGAGAGAGAGAGAGAGAGAGCGGGAAGGTAATGGAAAAAAAGAAAGAAATCAAAATCTGGCATCTCAGACATCTCCTGGCTGTTAATGCAACAGCAATCCTCTATGCTGCCTTACATCGGTTAAGTCGTTTGTCA
Organism: Pimephales promelas; assembly: GCF_988280905.1. Classification (NCBI taxonomy): domain Eukaryota; kingdom Metazoa; phylum Chordata; class Actinopteri; order Cypriniformes; family Leuciscidae; genus Pimephales; species Pimephales promelas. Next base: position 18,979,227 of record NC_142773.1, read on the forward strand.
TTGGTCGTTAAGGTGAGTTATCTTTTGAGGCATGAAATTGGAGCCAGACATACTTTCTCAAAGTAAACACTTCTCTCTGAGGGGCAACAGATTTGTTATAAATCTATTAGGCGTCAGTCAGTGCGGCCCAAAGGTAATTTCTTGTTAATGGAGGAGCTATGTGGGTGTGTTTGGCTTTTCCATCTGTACTTTCCTGAGTGATTATTTGCAATGATGTGTTTCTTTTTTTCTTGAGAGCTCACATGCACATACTAGACCCGCGCCAGATGGGTTTACCCTGCTGAAAAAAACCCCCACTTAAGTCCATGTAAGTGGGCCTAGTATGTGGATGGTTACTGCTTAGACTAGTCTTAAAAGTTAGTCATCTAATTTTTTCCTTCAAGACTAGTCCTAATTTCTTTAAAGACAGTTATATTGTCTAATCCATTTGGAATTAAAAATAATTACCGCTTGGTTACCAACAAGTTGGTCAAAATAGTTCTTAAGACACAGTCTTAACATAAAGTGGCTAAGTTTATGCAACTTGCCTCTGGTCTTCCAGCCTATTTCAAGCCCAAAACCCATCTAAAACAAGCAAACAGACCAGCATGACCAGGCAAATGGAGATGAGCAAAGACCTGCACATCTGAGGATATCTGAGGCTGGTTTAAAGGAGTAGTTCACTTTTAAAAAAAACTTTTGCTGATAATTTACTCACCCCCATGTCATCCAAGATGTCCATGACTTTCTTTCTTCAGTTGAAAAGAAATTAAGGTTTTTGATGAAAACATTCCAGGATTTTTCTCCATATAATGCACTTTACTGGTAACCAAACGGTTCAAGGTCAAAAGACAGTTTCAGTGCAAACTGCAAACTGTTCAAAGGGCTTTAAACGATTCCAGACGATGAAAAAGGTACTTATCAGGCGAAACGATCGCTCATTTAAAAAAAAAAGAAAAAAGTTTATGTTTTATAAGCTCAAATGGTCGCCTTGCTCTGTTCTGTGATGCGCGTTCGTGACTCTCCTGTTCGAACTCGTTCATCAAAATGAACAAATCTTTTTACGTGTCATTTGGTTCATTCAACGAACGAAATGAACGAATTGACTCGGAAAAAGATTCGTTCATTTTTAAAAGTGAACTACTCCTTAACTGTCACCCCCCCCTTTTTTGAATAGACATGAAAATGCACATTTCGAACTTAAATGGTTGTAATTCAAGAATGCTTTGGAATATAGACATATGATTGGTCTTGTTTTAAAGAAGACATTTGGCAGATTTTTTTAGAAGTGAAATAAATTAAGAAAGTGAAACAGAAAAAAAGTTATAGAGGTTTGAGTTTATGGAAATGTACAATGCAAAAATATTAATTATTCATATTTTACATAAAATATATATTTTCAAAACCTGGGCTACTCTAAAACTGCAGAAAAATCAAAGCCAAAAATCTGAACAAGTTGTGTTTCAAATTTTAGGTTGATATCTCAAAAAATGAGCTTTCAGTAAGATTTTGTTTGAGCGCAGTACCAAACTTTTTCACTAGGGCACAATCAGACTCCATTACTGCCCATATAAGGGCGCCTGCATTTCCATTCGTGTTTTGAGTGATATAAACCATTATTTTCACAATTTTCATACAATTTCTGAAGTAGAGATCCTATTCAGAAGTAGCATGGGAAGTTTGGCAGATTTTGATATGAATTGAACCTCTAAGAAACACATACAAAGAACACGCATGTAAGCCATAGCTAGCTGCCACGTCGCAAATGGTGAATTTATTATTTTTTTCTTGATATTTCAAACTTTTCAGACCTTTTTTTCCCAAAATAATTGAATGGATTATATCTTTTGAACTTTTGGCATGAAAACAAACTGAGGTATCTACCATTTTTTCATGATTTTTCATGTTTACTGCTATTTTAAAATAAAGGTCTGAACACGCCTTATGAGTATGAAAATATTATTGTTTTATATTGATAAATTATGGCTCCTCTGTAATATATTTTGAAAATCAGTCACCAAATATGGAAACTAGAGATTGTAAGCTTTCAAATGATATATAGTTTGTCAATATTATTTAAGGTATTTACTAAGATATTATTGTTTTAAAAATATAGTGGCAAACGTCCCACCTGTGGGACGGTGACAGTAAGCTTTCAAATGATATATAGTTTGTCAATATTATTTAAGGTATTTACTAAGATATTATTGTTTTAAAAATATAGTGGCAAACGTCCCACCTGTGGGACGGTGACAGTTAAAGTTATTATGTTACGCAGGGTAAAGAAACATGTAAATATTTAGTTCTAAATTAAAACGTAATGTGTTGTGCACTCACATGCACACAGTCCACCTTACAGAGTCCTAACCAGACTCGAAGTAACAAGTTTCAGGTGCAAAGTAATTAATTTGTACACACAAACTGTGAATGACTCACCTTTTGACCACATTGTTTCCACTCCAACACGTGAGCTCATCGACGCCCATCTCTGCTTCGCACAACGTCTCTGGAAGTATGCCGAAGAAGGACTTATAACGAGAGATGTAGGCCGTAAACTCCCTATAACACAAATCAACAAATAAACAACACATATAGATCACAAGCGATAAATACCATTATGAAAAAGGGTTTTTAAAAGTTTTGAAAGACATTTTTTTTTTCGCAAACAGCTTTAAGAACCTGTTTTGAAGTATTTAATTATATGATATTATATTATTCAAAGGTATAGTTCACACAAGAATGAAAATGCTGTCATTAATTACCTTCATGTCATTCCAAACCCTTTATTCATCTTAACACAAACGAAGAGGTTTTTTTCAGGTCCCATTGACAGCTATGCAACACCAACTTTGATGCTTCAAAAAGGTCATAAAGGTGTCATAAAAGAATGAATTGAGAGGTTTATTTAAAAAAAAAAGTTCTGAAGAGGCACGATTGCTTCATATGAGGAACAGATTAAATTTAGGCTTTTATTCAGATATAAACATGCATCAACTCACACATCAGTTGTGGTAAACGGAAGTTCAATCATGCTTGCTTGACATGCGAGAACCAATGAGGTTCATTCTTGTATTTCGCAGAACGTTTGAGCTTCAGCATGAACGAAAGCCATATGGGTTTTTGAGTGACATGAGGGTGAGTAATAAATGACAGAATTTTCATTTTTGTGTGAACTAACTCTTTATGTCTATAAACAATAAAATAAAATAGACTTGGAGGATGGAGCATGGAAGTGGGTAGTAACAGGTCACATGCTTAGTAAGGAACCAATCAGGCATCCCAAATTTACAATTACAAAGGCTGTTTTCACACTTAGATTTGTTTGCTTGATCTGAACCCAAGTTCAATTCCATCCCTCTCCCATCAGCCCATGTTTTTAAACGTTTCTGTCATCCAGAGTCGATAACGAACATCAAATTCTGGTAAGATTAGTGGTTCACATGAAAAATTAGGCCACACTGCAATTGTAACAAATGTGAATTATACTGGAGTCCACATGAACCACAGTCCAAAACATTTTTTTTTTGAGCAGACTTGGGTTCAACCATTCAGGTTTCACAACAAACAAACAAACCAAACTCTAATGACAAAGAGACTAGATCAGCACTAAAAGTACTAGTGTGAAAACACTAACTGGTAAGGCAATAAGTGTGTAGAAAAGAAGCGGAACTAACCTATATTGTTCAAGGTCAGCACACGCGCAGACACACATTTTAAAGAAAGATAAATGCAATTTTTAGTAAATGCATTCATGCTTACCGTGCAACATTTTTCAGAGTTCTACCTCCATCGCTCTTGGAGGTTTTCAGAGGGAGTGAACTGAGAACGGTCAAACCCCCAGTACAAAACAATGGAACAGTCCAGAGGAGGATGAGGCAAGCAGTTTGGAGGGGAGGACAGAAAGATGGAAGAAACCAAAGGGCAACAAAACAGGGGGAGGGGATGATGGTGAGAGAAAAATCATGAACATGGAGAAAATTAAAACCACTCATGCACATGCAAACCAGAACCTGGAAGATGGGTTATAACACACTAGCAATAAAACTCAACAACGACCACCAACTTAGATTCTGAAAGTACTTTTTACACACTCAGTTTCTCAATAGACATTTCAGAAAACTTTCAAGGATTAAAACCAAGCTCTGAGATTACAATGAAAAAAGGGGCATTTAACATTTTGAGGGAATTAAATGCAAGCACTGCAAATTATGAAATCGAATCAGTTGCTTTAAAGAGTCCCTATCATGCTTTTTCGAAAATTAACTTGCAGTGTGTAATATATGTAAAAGGTCTGCAAAGTTTTAAAGATCAAAGTGCACGAAAAATTAGGTTATTAAGGTTAGTGATGACGTAGTGATGTCTAGGCTCGCGACCGATTTCTGCTTTCTCGGACTTGTTCCTTTAAAGACTTGGTCTTGACTCGGTCTCGACCCCTTCAAAGACTTGGTCTTGACTCGGCTTCGGACCACAGTGGGAGGAGAAGGACTCGTGATTTTCAGACCGAGTTCTCGAGATTTTACAGCGCATATAAAATATAAATATTCATATAAAAAAACACATAACCAACAATAATAATAAATTGCAATGTTGACGGGCATTATTATTGCAATGCAAAGATACTGCCGTCAGAGCTATCAATGTCTTCAGTTGCTGCCTGGTGTGAGCAGCGGCAAGATGAGCAAAGAGTCTGCCATGATCAAATTCGCCTTTCAGAGCCACAAAACCGTTGGTGACCATACACCTTCATTATATGACTGACAGACAAGAACGTTTTGACCGAAAAATTTTAAAAATTGAAACTACTGAGGAAACAAAGACAGCTACATCTTGGATGCCCTTGAGGTAGCTAAAACGTACCAAAAATGAAGTTCAAAGTGAACTATCCCTTTATTAAGACATTAAGACGACTGCTCTAAACAATTCCCAATCTAGCTTAGTCTGTAGGCCTAACTGTTGATTAATAACTGAGGTGATATTAAATCATGAATATCAAAACTGATATGTCGGGACAAAATCTCAACTCAGACTTGCTTCCTCAAAGACTCGGTCTTGACTAAGACTGTATTTGAAAACCAGCGGACTCGGCCTCGACTCGGACTCGACCCTTTAAAGACTCGGTCTTGACTCGGACTCGGAATAGGCGGTCTTGTCCCCATCACTAATTAACGTAATACAAGTCTCTTAAAAGAAAGAACAGATTCTGAATTGATACAAGTCATCAGCAATTAGTCTTATGTCCTGAAATATACCTAACGTTAGGTAACAATTTGAAAGGGACATATCATGAAAATCTGACAGTGCAATAATTGGGTCCCCTGTGCATCAACAACCCTGAAAACGTGAAAAAAGTGACAACATAGTCACTTTGTTTTGGTAAGCCTTTCTCTGCAAACATATCAAAAATCAAAACCCCTTCTGATGTAGGAAAGTGATATTACAACCGTCCCTTAATCTGGATGTTTCCACCCACAGCGCAGCCATTTTTCTCAAGTGACAACAGTGTCCAGTTCAAACACAATGGCAAAAGTTCCAACAAACTGTTCTGTCATTGCTGCACTGACGAACACAGAACACTATTTGACCAAAAATGTCACAGCTGTCTTATAAAGACCTCAAGGAACTGTCAACTTGACAGTCATTGTTGACAAAACATGACAGTCAGTAGTACATTGCAAGCAGAGCCGGACTTGAGTACAGTAATTAAGTGCAATTTTGAGGGATCTGTACTTTACTCGAGGATCATTTTTGGGGAGCTCTCGTGACTTTACTCAAGTACATTTGAGAGGGAAATATTGTACTCTTTACTCCACTACATTTCTATCCATAACCGTAGGTACCCTTTACTACTTCAAAAAAAAAATGGAAAAAATAAAAATCTTGGAAACCCTCAATTTGTTGTTTGCCTCTCAAACGTGATTGGATTGTCTAGGCGCCACTGATTGGGACAGCCTATCAGCAATCACCTTCAGCTTTCTCCCAAAGTCAACTCCATGGTCAGATTTAGATAAGAGACGAAACCATGGACGAAACATTGGATGAAGACGCATCAGGTCCATCCCGGGAATGTGCTGACCCGTGGCCCCACCTCGCCTGAGTATTTCAAGTTTCTGAATTTTCTGAAATGTTAAATAATGCAACATGGTAAAAAGATGAAAATTACTTGATTTTACTTTCAATTCCTTTTACATTCTCCAAGGTATTAACATTTTTCATAACTCCATGTAGGACGTTTCTGTCCATAAATGTAAGCACTGTGGCAGTAGTAATGCAATATTTAGAAAATGTACTCTTGTACTCTTGATACTCAAGTACTTTTAAAAACAAGTACTTCAGTACTTTTACTTAAGTAGCCATCTGACTGTAGTACTTTTACTTGTACTTGTACTAAAATTTAGCAAGGGTTATCTGTACTTTTACTCAAGTAATAAAGCTCTGTACTCTGTCCGCCTCTGATTGCAAGTCGATGAGATTAATCAATGTAACTCCACAACAACTAGCCTACATCCATGTAACCATTCAGAAATGTCCAAAAATTACAATCTTTTCCTGAGTCTCTCTGTAAGGCTGCACTCAACTACAAGTTATTTCTGAGATGTAACTGAAATTCGCGTTTGTTATTGCTGGAGTATTTGAAGCTTGTGTAAAGGATCAGCTCTCCTCTGAATTGAGGCGGCAGCTCATTTGCATTTAAAGGGACACACACAAAAACGGCACGATTTTGGTCACACCCAAAAAGGGGCAACTTTGACAAGCTATAATAAATGATATGGGGCGTATTTTGAGCTGAAATTTCACAGACACGTTTTGGGGACACCATAGATTTATATCTTTACATCTTGTGAAAAGGGGCATAATATGTCACCCTAAGGGAATTTTTATAAAACCAGCCTATGGTTTTCATTTGCTGCCTGTGAACAGCGTCTACTCTGACCAGCCCTCAACATTGTACACTCTCAGAAAAAAGGGTACAAAAGCTGTCACTTGGGCTGTACCTTTTCAAAAGTTAAACTTTTGTCCATTTTAGGTGCTGATATGTACATTTTAAGTGTTAATATGTACATTGTAGGTGCTCATATGTACATTTTAGGTGCTAATATGTACATTTTAGGTGCTACATACATTTTAGGTGATAATATGTCCATTTCAGGAGCTAATATGTACATTTTAGGTGCTAATATGTACATTCAGATACTAATATGAACATTTTAAGTGCTAAGTACATTTTAGGTGATAATATGTCCATTTCAGGAGCTAATATGTACATTTTAGGTGCTAATATGTACACTTAGGTGATAATATGTACATTTTAGCTACTAATATATACATTTTAGGTGCTAATATGTCCATTTCAGGAGCTAATATGTCCATTTTAGGTCTTAATATGTACATTTTAGTGGTACCAATATGCAGCCTTTTGGTACAAAAGTGTACCTTTTGAAAAGGTACAGCCCCAGTGACAGCTTTTGTACCCTTTTCTCTGAGAGTGTAGTTGTAGCTGAGGCCTCAGGCCTGGAAGAGTTCAGTCCATGTTGTTGACATGTCAAGAAGATACTGCGAAGTGTGAAAGCACTTTGCATGCACTTCAAAAGGATGATGACTCGTGCTGGAATTGATACAGAGAACCCAACGCCATCTTTACTATTCACATCATTGTGTATTAAGTGGTGAACTTAAATTCAGATATGGTAATAGACGTTTAGTTTCTGATATACACTAGTCAAATAACATGCAATGGATGCAAACTATTATAGGAGACTTCCAAAATAAAATTAGGAATCCTTAAAATAGCACTATGGGGCACTTTAATTCGTCAGAAAATATTACTAATGTCTTTATAAATACATCCATAATATTGTATTAACTGAACCATATTAGCTTCTTAATGTTATCCAGCTAGCCTCCAATAGCTTGAAAAAAGGGTTAGGGTTAGGTTAGATATATCGGTATATGACTTATCTGATTGGTGGATTGAAAGTGCTGAAGTACTTTAAAATAATTTCACGTTTGGTCTGTTCACACAAAGTTATCAAATAACTTGAGAGTGGGAACAAACTAAGGGAATGAAAATTAAGATTTTTTTTTCTTTTTTGAGTGAAAAAGCATTTAACAACCCCAGAGCAATAAAGTTTTCCACATTAATAATTAAGTCCGTTTCACTATGAAGATTTTGAATGGCATTTTTACTTCCAGAATCCTGCTGTTGAGTTCCATTATGCATATCATTTGAGGTTCAACATGGACATATTTTTTACTAATTATAACATTGTGTTTTGACCTCTGACCTGTCTTAATGATGCAGCACTCTAGCTACCCATTAAAAATAATTTGACATTTTTAAATGATAAATCTCCTGGCTTGCTGGTCAAAGCATTTCCATGACTCGGGGTGCAGAGATGATGTCATTTGTGATGAGTGTTTGCTGTCCTCTCCTCCACCGACTCTTGCACTCCAGAAAAAAAAAATCTAATCCATTTATCTCTCTGTGTTCCTGCTGGCAACAGTCTCAATGCCCGTTACAGCACTGTCCTTGCCAGCCTACCACTTAGTGATGGGTATCTGTAATGCGTGGGCCTTGAAGATCTGGGTCTGAAGACACTTAAAGAGCATATTGCAGGTTAAAAAAAAATCGAAATTTATAGATAACCTTGTATGAAAATACCATATGAAAAGTTAATGCAGGATTTAAAATGTTTTAAAACAACATAAGGGCACTAATTTAGAAGATAAAGTGAGCGTTTCTTGGACTGCTAGTAAAAAACGCTTTTTTTTCAACATCGCGTCATTTGACGTCATATCAGGGAGCCGCAGCCTCGGCTCAGTGCAGAGTAGGCTGGTGTTCAGTGAGAGCGCTCGTCAGTCAGTGTGCTTTCGTTAGTTTTTGCATTTTAATTTATCATCGTCATGGTAAATTATTGTGTTTGTGGAGATTGCAAAAACTCCAGCCTGTCAGGACTTCAAGATCGAGTCCACAAGTTTCCATTACAATAAAAGTGACGGTGCTATAGCCTATCTTTCGTTCCTGGTGCGGTTTGAGCAGGTGAAGAGACGGGATTTCTCTTCTGCATCGGCTCGGAAAACGCGGTCGTGTGTAGCGTTCACTTCAGATCAAATGATTAGCATCCCGGCGATATGATAGAGTTCAACATGGTATGCCGAAGCAAGAATATTGATCGTCGTATACTACCAATGGCATCAAATAGTGTTATATAGGTTATATAACTTAGTCATGTCATGCCCTAAATAGAACTTGTAATTGAAAAACAAAATTGGTTGTTTAAATACTCAAATCTTTAATGTTCTGTTTATGTTATAACCTAGTTGAAAAATATGTATTAAAAATTTACCTGAGTATAGCCTATGCTTTTAGTATAGAAATATAGGCTACTCAAGTAAAGTTTTTATACATTTAATAGTATATAAATCTACCCTAAACATACTAATGTCTGCTGGCCTGTTATAGGATCATAATAATCTGTACAATATTGTGAGCACAGTGTATATCGTTAGCGAACGTGTATACTTAAGCACGTCTCTCACCTAAAAGGCACCTGTCCTGTTCTCCACTGCTTCTCCTCACACCACAGCTCAATTTTTCTCTGACCATTCTGTCTGACATTATCCTGGCCTGTCCCTGATCTCTTTAGCATAGCAGGCTCATAACTTTATGGCTTGATCCGTCATACGAGTATTTCCTCAGCGTCCGAAATGTCATGCGATTCATTGTTTTCCTGTTGTGTGAATCGACGGCTCTCCCGCTCATTGCGTCACGCCCGCCACGCCCATTTTCAGACGCGGAAGTAAAATTTTCTCACAAAAACGACTGCAGAAGCTTCTGTAGCGTGTTTATACGTATATTTTAAAGAAAATCTAGTTCCTACATTGTTTTTCTATGCATTGACTCGTTGGGTCCTCTAACCTGCAATATGCCCTTTAAGTTAAATGTCCAGTAGTTTTAATCAGGGTCTTTAGAGACACTGGCTGACTGTGTCGGTTTGACCAAAGCTTGTGGCTATACATACATATTTACATACACTATATGACATGCTTCTTACTAAACACAGAAATGGCCTAAAAAATCAGTTTAAAATAAGGATGCACAATGTATTGGTGGTCATAGCCATGTGCTTATTTAAACTTATTTAAACAGATAATGAATAATCATAATCTCTTTCTATATCCAATAAAAAAAAACCTGTTAAAAATGCATCTTTCAAATACATTAAAAACAATATTGCTACATAAGTCTTAGTGAATGACAGAACTAAAGGGATCCAGCCTAACCTGTGAAGGTGCGCCAACATGCCGATTGTATCGCCTCCTGGCACGTCCTGTGAGATGTTGGCCGGTGGAGGTGTGACTGAGGCCGGAGGAAACGTCCCTTCTGTGCTTGAAGACGCGTTTGAAGAGTGACCACATACTTTATCCACCTGAAAAACAGAGAGACAGATAGAGGAACAGAGATAAGAAAGTGGTGATGTTCTGTTCCTTCGGGAAGAAAGAGCATATGATGTAAGCGTGTGTTTGTCTTTGTGATAAATGAAACTCTAATGGAAAACCAGACGGTAACAGATCACATTTAAGCCATGAATGAATGAATCAGACAGAAAGACAGAAATACAGTGTGTGTGTGTCTGGCTCTGGTTTTGTCTATTATGGGGATCAAATATCCTCATAAGCTCAGTAAAACCTGAAATCAGTTACATGCTGGGAAGCAGCCAACAGTCTCCAAGAGGAAAACAGCTTAATAAACTAAATAAATAACATCTTAATAAAAAAATCGAAAAATGCAGAAAGGATTGTGAGAGGGTTGTGTGTAGGGTTAGGGGACAGAAAATATAATTAGCTCGGTATAATAACAATAAAAGTCAATGGAAAGTCCCCACCATGGTGAAAAACAAATGTGTGTGTGTGCGTGTGTTCATCTCATTAGAGACTATTGCTGCAACACAGAATCTCAATCTGCATTTGCTTTTATATCTACACCTTCACCTCTGTCTCTTGCTCGTTTCTTACACACACATTTAATCAATGGCGTTTCATCCCACTAAAAGCACCAGCAGACGTCACCAGTCCATTAGTCAAAGAAGACCCGACTACAGCAATCTAAATGATTACCCTCAGTTTCTGCCCTCTCCTATCAGTCACTTTTAATAATGACAATTTTATTTGCCATTAATAAATCTTTATCTCCTGAATCATTTGTCATTGCACTGAGAGGTTGGAGGACAGAAAAGGTCTTTGCTCTGTCAATCGTTTTACAACATGAATGAATAACAAGATACAATGACAAAGTCAAAGATTTTTTTTTATATATAAAAAAACACCTAATTTGAATTAGAAATCGGACTACCAAAAAACTTCTTTCTAATGACTGAAAACGGCAAAAATTACATTCTTAGTGTCTTTAAATCAATCAGTTCACTGCAAGTTAGTAAGTTAGTGCACACACGCTCAATAATAATAATAATATATAAGAATCAGATGTCTTTTTGGACACTGCAAGGTAATGGGACATTTTAAGTATTTAAGATATCTGATATCAAAACATTTAACATACTTAAGACCTTGAGCAAACATGATTAAACTCTGACTTGTGTTAAATATCAGCTTTAATTATTAATAATAATAAAAAACCGAACTGATGTTTTCCTTTTACTTTTCGAAGTATTTGAGTCTGAAGGGAATGAGGCATTATGGGTATCAGCCAAAAATGTGGGAGTGCTGGGAAAATATTTGTGTGTTGATATTGTTGTATTCTGTGTAGTTTATTGATTTACCCTCCATTGTAAATATTTTCCCTCCTTTTTGACGAACAGCATGGGAACCGTCGTTTCCCCGTAAATAAACCCAGTGGTGGATTTTGGGCCGAGATCTCAAATATACAACGGTTATTCTTGAACCATCATGCATTTTATCAAGTTGCATGATTTATGCATACTAGTCACAGTTATATTTAATTCAAATTAGAAATCAGCTGCAGTTCTGATAAAGCATATGCTGTATACTTGTTTTATAGAGTGAGTAAATAAACTTCTTTTAATATCCTGACAATCTCAGATTCAGTTACAACAGAGTTTCTTCATGCATGGATGGAATTTCTCTTTATCCGGATGAAGTTTCATGACGTCCAGTGTCAAACTACTTTCTGTCCAGATAGTCTGGGAATTTTTCCTTGTGAATCTTGCCTAATTTTATGTTAAAAAAATACAAATAAATATTCTCTTCAAAACATGACAGACTTTCTATTGGTAAAATCAAAATGTATTTGGCCCAGAATGAACCCAACGTCACTCTCCTGATCCCCCACTCCTTGGAATCTCTTACCCATGAACTTGTAACATCTGTGTCAATTGATTTGAAATGGGTTCCAAAATATTTTAACATTTGTTTATTTTTTCAACTTTCAGAGGTGATCAAAAATACATTTTTAGTCTAACTGTATTTTTTCTGGAAACCCTTGTTTTGTTTCGGTTTTTTTGTATGATTGTTGCACTGTAAAAAATATTTTCAAGATTTGTTATCACAACATATTTTCTTTTGTCAAATAAACTTTAAAATAATTTATTTATTTGAGATAACTTATTATTTAGAGTTTCTGATGATTCAATTAATCTCCTTTATTGTATTAACTCACTTTTTTCCAGTTCAATCAACTTAAAATTTTAAGGCAACCCAGGTTACTTACTTTTTTAAGTTAAACCAACAATATTTTTTTACAGTGTAGTAATCACAACATTTTTTCTTTAGTCAAATCAACTTAAATAATTTATTTAGTTTAGATAACATATAATTTTAAGTTTCTGATGATTAAATCATTCTCTTTCATTGTATTAACTCACTTTTTCCAGTTCAATCAACTTTAACTTTTTTAAGTTAAACCATCAATATTTTTTTACAGAGGATGACAGTTAACTCACCTGTCAATCTTCCAAAGAAAGGTTTTAAACTTTACCGGTTATGTGCAACTTTAATTGTTTGATCACTTTTTCATTCCACACTATAGTTTTTATTAAAAAAGTAGGAGAGAGATCTTCACCTCGACAAGTCCAACCAGAACTGGTTGAAGAAAATTCATAAACGGGGCCTATTAGTATGGTATCGCTATTATCTAGGTTGCAATTTTTTTAAAACTTTTTTCCTCAGTATCAATCTTACGATACATTAATAATGATACATTAATAAAGTCATTTACAGAATTATTTGTTCTGCTCCTTGGGAGGGACTATCTTTAAACAAGTCCTCGTCAAGTAGGCTATAATGGCCTTCCACTTCCTATAACACCACATTACAGTGAAAGCCAGAGTCTTAAACAAAAAAAGAGACTTTCAACAAGATTCAAAAGCATGTGAAAATAGGCATGACACACTTGTATGTGAGAGAAAGGCAGAACTGACCTCAGCGACACCCTGATCTGTGACGTTAAGCACAATGGGCCATTCCACCGGTCAACTGTTACTCAATTACCTACTGTTGAAAGCAGGGGTTTGCTCTTGTCTGGCGAGTGTGTGTGCACCTGTCCATCTGTGAAATGCCAGTGTGTGAAACATTCTGGGTGTGATTAGATGGGGTCTGAACAGTGCTTTATCCCATGAGTCTCAGAGGAAGACACATGCGGGAGCTGTGAGCGCCTGGCCTTGAGTTACAGGCTGACTGTGTTTTTGTGGTTGGTTTGGCTGCAGTTTTACTACAGTGTGCAATGAGGAAGGCCAATTTAAGGCATGTGTTCTTTATGTACCAACCGCTCAAAAAACGAGTATCTCTTTCAGAGCACTTTCTGTTTTTAAGACAGACTTTTCCTTCAATCGTCATGTTTGTGTAAGTCTCTCTCTGACATTTACTTTAAGAAGTCGCAGAGGAAATGCATTATGCTATAGAGAGAAACAAGCATAGAAATCTTCAGAATTTTGTCTTTGAACTTTGCTTTTGTGGTATCTCTGTATATATATACTGTATCTATGGCATTGCATTAGCGGGTGAAGTGGATTTACTGATTGTAGAGTTAAATAAAGTTATCATGAGCATTGTAATGTTTGAAGCGGATTTCATAACAAATGTCAGTAGACCGAGAAGAATTTAAAACAAGCAGTTCGCTCATAAATCCGTAAAATCGTACCTTCATGCTGTGGAAATACAAACCGGAAGACAGTGCAGCGCTGAAAAGGGGCGGGGCTACATAAGGTCTATAATAGGCCATTAAAACGCCACTGATACATTCCTGTATATTTTAAAAACACATCTTATAAGAGGAAATGCAGAAATGCCGGCGCTGTTTGAATAACATCACAGTACGTCTCAGTGGTGTTGAATTAAACAGTGTTCTGAATGAGGCCCGTGGCTGTGCCAGCATGGGAGGGGAAGCCAGTCCCACTGTTTGGTTAGCGGGTTGTTTTTCATGTAGGTCTGGCTTTGAGTGTGTGTTTGAACTGTGATTCTCTGGCTGCTTTGTTTGGCTTCATTGTTGCCACGCTGATACTCACACATACACAATCAGCTGATTAATGATCTGTGTGTGTGTGATCTGTTTGTGAACTCTGCATCTCCACAAGCATTCTACCCCCGCCACAGTTTCAAACTCATGGAACTACTGACCTGATCACAGCGGGACAATTCTGAAAATCTCCAATCATAAAACCCATATTACAGGCCTGAAAGGCTTGTACCTTCCCTTTTAAAAATGCAAAAAACACAACTACAGTTGTTATAAGACAGTATAAGACAGCATTCATAGGTTGAGGTGAGGAGAGATCCAACGAGAACTCACTGAAGATCCGCAATTCATCAGCAACACCCAAAAATCTGTTCTATAATAATCTTGTCTAATTAATACTTTCTACAGTATTTTCATGCATCATCTGGATTTTATTTCACAATAATTTCAGTTACCAGCCCAGATCATTAAATACTAACCCACAACGAAAAGAGGGAGACTGAAATCAGCAGCGAGGCTCAAATTGAGGCACATCCAACATTTTATGTTTTGCTGGAAGTTCTAATTGGAAGCTGTAAGTGGACTTTACAACCACCAAACGAACAAACAACAAACACATTCACTGTAAAAAAAATATTGTTGGTTTAACTTAAAAAATGAAGTAACCTGGGTTGCCTTAAAATTTTAAGTTGATTGAAATGGAAAAAGTGAGTTAATACAATAAAGGAGATTGATTTAATCATCAGAAACTCAAAATAATAAGTTTTCTGAACTAAATAAATTATTTAAGTTGATTTGACAAAAGAAAAAATGTTGTGATAACAAATCTTGAAAATACATTTTTTTTTACAATGTTGTCTGTCACAATGAACGTTTCAAAGCTGTGCATGGCTGTATTCGTTTCCTATACGTTTTCGATCTCTCTCTTCACTCGGTCTCAGCCAAGTTTGTGGTCTGGACACAGGTCATCAGGCATACCAGGTGGGCCGATACATACTTTAATACATACTAAAAAACTCACATTGGTGGCCCATTGCGTTTAGTTTTGGTAAATTGGCGGCGCTGGGATCTTTGTGCTGGTGTAATGCATTAGACACAGCGTACTGTAGTTTTTTTTCTGTCTCACAGACTGGCACATGAAACATGTAGATCAGCGGCCCATTGGTTATTTTCTTGATTGACACTGGGCTGGTTCAATCACATCTTTAAACACCTCCCCATTTGAGCTCTGAGTAAGCAGGCTGTGTCAGTGTGTATCTGTCAAAATAGTCAGAGTGATGGAGAAGAAACGCAAGGAATGTGCAGAGAAATAGCGTGAAAAAAAAATAAACTTCAGAGGCCCTTCAAGTGGCTGATGAGGATAGTGAGGAGGATAAGGAGAGAGATGAAGAGTGAGTGCAGAAAACTGCGGTAAGCAGAAATTGAAGCTTTAGCGTTAAGTTCTGCCAGGAAGACTCAATCGTTGCGTCACAAACTACCTTCTCATCTATCCAATCGTGTCTAATACTTGCGGTATAAAAGACTTACACATGTTTGAGTTCGCAGATGCTGACGCTTTCATTGACCTCCATCCTCCCCACCACCTCCAAGATGGTTCCTTCCCTTCCATCCTCCCCACCACCACCAGGATGGTCCCTTCCTATACCTCCCAGGGGGTCGGCTGCGCCCCTGCCTTCGTCTTCAGGCAGGAAATGCAGAGTCCGGACCCTCGGATTGCGAGCTATGGACGGGGCCTACGCCAAAGAACTTTATTGCTTGCTGGGCTATAAATAAATGTATTTATTGTTACAGTATTTATTCTCCCGAGTCTTTCTGGTAGAACTAGGCTACTTTCAGAACACGCTATCATAAAACTTCAGATAATAGCCCGGGCTTTTATTTTCCCAAATCGTCGAACTGCACCAAGACGTCTAGCCTACATGAGAGCGGTCTTTATAACTTAGTGTTGAGATGTTGTTCATAGAATCTCTCTAAAAATCTCCAAATGCTCCACGAGAAACCGCGGTCTTCCAACCTGTTACTATCTTGTCCATTGATTTGATTAATATGCGCGATGGAGAGAGAGCATTAAACGCAGCAGTCATTCTGTTCACTCACCGATCAAAATAGGCTTTGGCAGGACAAAAATTTGATTGGTGGCCGCCAAAAAGCGGACGATCTGACGGTTTTAGAAAATTAACAACCCCAAACTAAAAAACAGACCCGGCCTCTATTTGAAACCGGCCTTTATTTACCCAAACCCTGCAGCCACACCAGGCGTGTAAAAGAGACAGGCATCTATTTGGGAATCGGCTATTATTTGAAGTTTTACGATATATTTTCCACATCTGCATATTTCACGATTACGCATTTTATTAGAATTGTAATGAGATGAGTCTGTAAACCATATTTTTCGCCAAAAATAAAACATCGATGCCGTTTCCATCAAAATAATCTCTTTCAAGTTTAGAAATTAGTACAAAACTAATGAAAGTTGCTTTTATTTTTCAGTGCATTTGTTTTACAACATCTGGCTATTACTGCCATATGGGATTAATATTTTAACTAGTATTATGTAGAAGTGTAATGTAAATAATAATACATTGTATTTATAATGCGCTTTTCTTAAAACCAAAGTGCTAGACAGACACTATATCACAACTAAAAAAGTTTAGAGTTTTTCTTTGTTCAATTAGCACACTGAATATGGGTTGGAGCTCTTAATTTTGAACTCTCAAAGTGCACCAGATTGATGAATTTAACATTAAAAAGCACAACATTTTCTTACGGGGGAGCATGCCCCCGAACCCTCCTAGAGGGACAGGGGTGCACTCACCACAGATTTCACAAAATCTGTGGGGAAAAATCGGTATTGCTATCCCAATGCAGCTTTTAGCTTGTTTTATGATGACTGTGCCTATAGTTCAACTTAGTAGTTATTTCATCTGTTAACTCTTACTCACTCCTTTTCACTTAAACACATATCACCTTACACATATTCAGGGGCATGTGTTTATGATCATATGTATTGGGCCAGTCTGGGCCAAAATGCCCGGGCCAATTTTTTGTTCCAGTCTAGCCCTGGCTCCACCTCATAGAGCTTCCCAGATTTAAATCATCCTCTCTCTCTCTCTTTCTCTCGCACTCCTCCTAAAAAAAGATTCTCTTTACTAACACAAGGGATACTGAGAGGATCTGACCCCAGACTGGCTGACTCAGCGACTGTTACGCTCACTTTCCCAGTCTCGTCTCGTCCCTCTCCTTTCAGATCTCCCTAAACTGTAAATATTCTGTTTACGAGCATATTTGAGTTTCTCTGCAGTTTTTCATAATCACTCACACATGATTTGCAATCTGGTTTCCCAGCAAATGGATGTCAACAGCCTCTAATGATACTGCCTCTCCAAAACATCAATGTAAACAACATTTTGAAAGATGAAGGACTGGAAAACCAACTCAGAAAAATCTTCATGAGCAAATAAAAGCAACAAAAAAAAAAATGGAAATAAATTTAAGAATCTCATTGTTTTTATGCCAGATGAATTTTCTCTGTGTAAAATAAATGACACATAGTGATTGCTGATTTAATTTTCTATGACATGCCTGATCAATAAAATAAAATGTCAAATATGGATCACGTTTACTCCTGGCTGTTGAACTTCACAGCACTGGTCTAATGCTGCATATAACAAAGAGTGAATTTATATAAAGTGTCATGTGACCCATAGTTGTCAGCGAAAAGCTGCATAAATCATGATTAGAGCTGATCAGATTCCTCTTTCCTCGCGATTCCCCAAACCACAACCTTCCCAGACCCCTTTTTGCTATTCCAATATTAAACTCTTCTGGCCCAAACTCAAACACAACTGAATGTTTAAATTCAAAAATTCCTAAAATATCTCCTCCCATATTTATAATCCAAACATTTCAAGATTCTCATTTCCTCCTAGTCATTCATATCAAATGGACCCTAAGTCCATAAAGTCCTAGTGCATCAATGCACATAATAATTTCCTGTATCCATAAATTTATGTTCAGGAATGATTATATGGTACCAAGAGACGAATACTGCACACTCAGCAAAGGGGAATGACCGAAAAGAAACAACAAGAAGAAAAATAAATAAATGGGGGGCTTTCTCTTTCACTACATTCATTCTCTGAGTCAGAACGGAAAATAAATGGCTCCACTGAGGGTTACAAACTTGGTGAGATAATTGATTCCTCACTTTTCACTCATCAGAAATATTCATTAGTTTTTGTGATAAGGCATGAATAGGGTACGAAATATTATACACTATTATTTCACGCCCTATATAGCACTTAAAGGGGTTAAAATAAATATTATAACTATTATTGTGTTCTTTACAAATTTGACAATTTAAAGGGATACTCCACTTTTTTTGAAAATAGGCTCATTTTACAACTCCCCCAGAGTTAAACAGTCGAGTTTTACCGTTTTTGAATCCATTCAGCCGATTTTCTGATTTTTAGAAAAATATCAGTAACCAGACAGTTTCTGGTCTCATTGACTTCCATAGTATATATTCTTCCTACTATGGAAGTCAATGAGACCAGAAACTGTCTGGTTACTGATATTCTTCTAAAAATCTGAAAATCAGCTGAATGGATTTGAAAATGGTAAAACCCAACTATTTAACTCTGGGGGAGTTGTAAAATGAGCCTATTTCCAAAAAAAAGTGGAGTATCCCTTTAAGCTTAAAACTACTCAATAATAAATAATATAAAATAAATAAAAATAAAACAAAATAATCCTTTTCTGCTATGTTCATACCACAATGGAAAAAGGTAAAGAGAAATATAAAGCAATTAGGTAAATGACAGAGAGAGAGAGAGAGAGAGAGAGAGAGAGAGAGAGAGAGAGAGAGAGATTCAGAGAGAGAGAGAGAGAACTCTTTTACTTTTACTGACCCCTCTCTCATCGCTGTCTGTGTTCTGGGCTTTGGAAATCTTTTCTAATCCCAGGGGCCTTGTTTCCATTATCTAAAAAGCACAAGCTACTATTAAAATTCCTGTGTAAGACTGTAATTAGAGCCCTCAGTTAAACCTCGGAGGAAATAAGGTAGAGCAGCACATTAACTTCTTGGGACGGTGGATAATGAGTTATTACATTTTTCTCGTTTTTGTCCGATATGCGCTCATAGTTGTCAGCAGTCTCTTTAAGACACAGCACTTACTGGTCACGGAAAGACTGTCTGCTTCCAAGCTAGCAAGATTGAGACATCACAACACTTCAGGTGAACTCTGACCTCACGGCTACAATCCCTTTCCATCTCCAGTTGGGAAATAACATTGCGGTGTAAATCCTGACGTTCCATTCAGCATTAGAATTCTTAATGGACCTTAAACCTGTTGAAATATACAACAATCACAATGAAAACCCTCAGAATGTGGGGGAAAAAAAAACACTGGAAGAAGGGAAAGAATTTAAAAAGACAAAATGACTGAGCTTTTCAGCTCTTAGACTTTTTTCCCATTTATAGCAAAGGAATATATATATATTTGAGGCTTCAGAATTGACAGCAGAATCCTACTGCGGGGTGAACATAGATTTAGTGGCAAGTAAACATGATATCCTTGATCACACCTACTGTATATATTACTCTTTGGTTTTAAGGTTATATTTGATTTCAGATTTACCCGCCTCTAAACGTCATCTAAAAAATACATTTTTTCGTGGTTGGTCACTTTACCTGTGAGTCTTACAGACCCTGGACAGATCTTGGCCAATGATAAATATGCAAGACCTCTTACACCCAACAAAGAAACAACAGGAGAAAGGTGCACTCTCTAATTAAATGGCACTGACAGTCCAGAATTTTAAAAAGATAATGCAGGAATGTGCAAAACACACACACGTCATTACCCAAGTTCAGCTGGTATCCCAGCCTAGCATGGTACATGATCTAAGGGATTTAAAACCACACAGACTAAGACCACAAAGATGTCAAAAGACACCCCAGTCCTCTTTTAAAAACTTCTCGATTTACTCTCTCCCTTCCCCTAGTCCCAGTCTTGCAGTGCTGGTCAATAGAAGTCTTTCAGACATGCAAGAGGGCAGCCAGCGCTGTCAGCACCTACAGTGTCTCGACAGACCTCTAAAACCTGATCCCAGAACGCACACACACACTACACACTCAGCATGCCCTCTCAGGCAGCACACATGATGGGACGGCATGCCAACCGCAATCCGTTTGGGAAAGTATCCCAGTGAAAATCAAACCATTGCTATAATTCTTCTAATAACATCTCAGCTTCACACACACATTTGCAGAGAGCGGAGAAGTCTACAGTTTATGATCTTTGGAAGGAGAATACAAAAATGAGACAGGCAGAAAAATGCTATGGATTATTTTGATAGAACTGAATACAGTTTAATCAGGAGATTAAATCACTAGGACATAATACAAGCAGGGGATTGTGGGTAATAGAGTCTGTTATCAGGATGGTAGACCTGTGGGTTTCAGTCTCACTATTTTCTCTCGAACTCATTGCTTAGTGTAAAGAAAACAGTGGAGATTTACACACAGCAGCAGAGGAAAACAGAAATGGCTTGCCAGAAACAATCTCCAAGCTTTTTCCATCGTTTATTGCAGGATTACTCTAATCCCCCAAATAATTTGGAATACCAAAAACTATTTTACTGGTTGAAAGTAAAAGAAATCCTTTCAGTGCCTGATTAGAAAGACTACAAAATCACTTTATGATGTACACTTTATGATAGGGGGGCTATTAAATTGAACAAAAGTGATAATAAAGACATTTAACAAAATAAATAGGCTAAATGTTTTTGTGAACTTTATATTGATCAAATGATCCTGAATTTTCTTTATCAGTTTCCACAAAATAAGTAAGCAGCACAACTGTTGATAATGATGATAATAATACTAATACTAATAAATGTTTAATGAGCAGAAAATGAGCATATTAGACTGATTTCTGAAGGATCATGTGACACTGAAGACTGGACTAATGATGCTGAACATTCAGCTTTACCATCATAGGAATACATTACATTTAAAAATGTATTAAAATTGAAAAGAATAATTTAAATTGTAATAATATTTTCACAATAATACTGTTTTTACTTTGTTTTTAATTAAATAATCACAGCATTGGTGAGCATAAGAGATTTCTTTCAAAAATATAAACAACCAATGCATTTTTAATTCTAGTTTTATATATATATGAAGAGTTCAGATGCAAAAGCCTCTAAATGCCATTTGAAATTTTCTTCTTTAATGATGATTTTTATCAAACTTGTGTATTTAAGTTCAGTAATTTCACTTAAATAACAATTAATAGGTAATTATCATTGCAATTTAAGTGAAATCACTGAACTTAAATATACAAGCTTGATAAAAATGATCATTCTAGAAGAAAATTTCGAATGGCACTTAGAGGCTTTTGCATCTGAACTCTTCATATATATATATATATATATATATATATATATATATATATATATATATATAAATGTAATAGTAGCTATTATTCGTCAAATTAAACATTTGCAAGCTACTCAGTAAGCCTCAACATAAGATTAAAATAGTACCAACTAATTAGCCTACTAGCATATCCCGCCATTTAGTCTACTTTTTTTTTATAGCTACCACTGCTAGGAAGGATAATGCCATTTATAACCATATATCATATGACAAATGAACAGGAAGTAATATCAGCCGTGATTTTGAAACCTCTCTTTCTTGACATAGTATTTGATTGGACTGCAACAAGAGTCACTGTTTATTTCCAGATTTCAATGCCACTGAAATATAACATACAATGCGTTAACAATTCCCCATACTATTGTTTATATCATTTTATGCGGTTTCGGGTTTTGAAAAATAAATAATAATGCTGCACAAAGTTAGTAGTTCACTAGTATCCCATTTCAAACAGAGCCAAAGCCATCATCAGAATTCAGTTAAGCAATCACATTCTGCCCTTAAAGCAAACCAATCTTTAACAGCTTCAAAATAAACACAGTGGCAGACAGTATAATGCCAGTATTCTAATGGAGTGTCACGCTTAAAGGCATTTCAAAATAAAGTGACTGGGTTCACTTTGGCTAGGTCTTTCCAATCCCATGAAGTGGCTTTGAAGTGTGAGTAAATGTTAGTTTGACTTAACGTGAGATAAATGGACTTAAAGTTTAAAGCTAAGAGCATGTGTGTGTATGTGTGTCAGTGACAAATGTCCAAACAAAATTCTGCCAAAAAAGTTCCCATTTCCAAACCCTCATTCAGTCACTACAAGATAACAGCAGCCTATGAGACACTTTGTTCAGACACACGGCATCAGAAGTGACCTTGCCTGAACTTTCAGGATTTTCATGAGATTTCGGATTTTCTGCAAAAAAAAAAAAAAAGCCTGCTAAGATGAAATACAACAGCCTTAAAGCAAGTGTTGGGGGAAATACATAACAAGTAAAGCAAGTTATGTAATCAGATCACATTTTTTTGTAAGTAATGAGGAAAGTAATGAGGAAAGTATCACATTACTTTTTAAATTTGAAAAAAAAAAAAATCTCTGTTAATGTTTTCAAAGAAGAAACACAAGTTACTTAACTTTCCCATAATTGACTGACACCTCTCCTGTCCCCATGTTGAGAGAAATCATGAGGTGTGTGTGCTGTTTGAAAATGATGGTTATTGTAGTTCTAGAGTAAAAATAAACATGTATTAACTCATTTGCATAAAACAGATTCAGTATTCCTCAGTGAAAAGAAAACTCAAAATATTATTGTCACGTGTCTGTCCTGTCGTGTTAGCACATGGGTGGTTTTGTTATGTTGAGCCATGTGCTCCTGTCATTGTTTGATCCTCCCCCTCGTTACCTGATTAGTGTTTGAGTTCTCCCACCTGTTCCCTCTTGATTTGTTCCCTATTTAAGTTCCTTCATGTTTGCAGTCTGTGTTGGATCTTTGTCTTATATCTCCCCTGTTCCTCTGTGTTATTCATGGTCAGTGTATGGTATTTCAGTTCAAGTTCAGTTTTATGTTTTGTTGAGTATGTTTTCCCCCTCGTGGGTTTTTGCTTTGTGTTTTGTTTTATTTTGTTAATAAATCATCCCTTCACTGCACTTGAGTCCTTCCCTTCACTTTTGTTAAGTGTATCGTGACAATTATGTAAACCTGCAATAATTAAATAGGTTAAAGGCAGGGTAGGCAATTTTAGAGAGGTTAGCAATAGCAAGTTAGCTTTGAAAGCATTAAAACACACCCTCCCTTCAAAAGCCATGCCTCTTCCAAAACACAAGAATGCTCACAGCCAGAGCAGAGTCTGCAAAGGGCCACAAGAGACGGTGTTAAACTATCTCATGTCACAAAGCACATAACGGTGTTTTATTAATATTCAGAAGGAGCACATTCAGCTAATCAACCAATTTAACGTGAGTAGAGCACGATATAAGTACGATACAAGGTATATATATAGCTGAATTACCACTGCCCCACGACAGTTTTTCCACCATCCCCCCACAAACCCCAACTCCTCTCTCTTTCGATTATTACTATCCCAGCCAGGGATGGGGGAGCACTCTGGTTTCGAGCTAAATTCAGACTAGATGACAGCACGCCAAATGTGCATAATCATCGCTCTTTCCGAATATATGTAAGTGCGAACTTCTGAATAAAACAATAATGAATGAATAATAGGGGGTGTAATGATACCCGCATGCACATCATGGTACTAAACTCACGATACTCACGATGTTATAACGATACACCAAGACCTATGGTAAAAGGTTAACAAAAAATGTACTGTTGCTTAAAATGCTAAATTTGGTATTACATTGGGTGTGGAAATGAATAGGCTTGTCCTTGATGCTGTAAACCCAATGTACAGGACAATGGTAAGCCAGAATAAAAATATAATTCTGAAGCTGAAAATACAGAATTATTTTAGATGAATATGCTTGCACTGTCACTGACTAGATACATTTAAAATTATGTAGGCCACTTTTTACTGGTAAGACATTTGGCATTATCAGGACCCACAAATTGCATTATTATAAACTAAATTGTCAACTATCCATGATACATGTTGCATTTTTGTATTGCGATGGTTGGTTGAAGGAAAAGGTGGTTCGCTAGATGTAAAGCAGCACAATATTCGTTTTCCCTTGAGTATCTTGTTTTCATAATCTTTGGAAGCCAAAATCGAAAATAAAATGTTTGTAATCTCACAGCCCTACTTGCATACAATTTAAACTTATGCACACTGATACCCACCGTGGCAGTTAGCCTGGGCCCATTAAGTTGAGCATAGAGAATGGCCTCCTCAACTTGACCTCTGATCCCCAGCAAAGCGAGCTCCAAGTTGTGCGCTCCGGCGACCATGTGTGAGAGATCCTCCAGCACGGTGACGTACTGTCTCCATGGGTTGTGTAACTCCGAGAGGCTGGCCAAGCACCCGCGCATGACGTTGAGGCAGTAGCCACTGCATGCCCGGATCAGGGTGAGTCCACGGCAATGAGAGCAATATTGCATGCGCACTAGAGCACGCGTGCACTCTTTTGATAACTCCGCCGTGTCCGTAATGTTCATCACCTCTGACCCTACGCCAAGCGCCAAGCTGAGCACCCGACCTGCCCGCATTGCCTCCGCAAGCTCATTTGCCATCGCTTTTGGGTACGACCCAAAGGGGTTAACGTCCTGCCTCGTCATGCGGAGACAGTCACCGAGCTGGTTGTCGTCAGAAGTATCCGCGTCAATGCTCGCAGCCATGCCGGGATTGACTATACGAGTGTGGACCAATGGGAAGAGACTGTCGAAGAAACAGTGCACAGCGGCTTCAACGGAGACATTGCCAGTACCCTGGAGGAAGCGAGATAGGTCAGTAAAGAGGCAGACGATGTGAGGAGTGATGGACGACATGAGTGAAGAGTATGTGGTCTCGAACAGAGAGGTCAGGTGATTCTGAGAGAATGATATTAGAGACTGGAACGTATCTGAAAAAGAGATAGAAAAGATTTAAATTAGTGGAAACATAGGAGAAAAAATAAAAACATGCACAAATCACACACTCACACACAGTCTCAATCCAATACACATTAAACATTTAAAGAGAGCACATTCGTCTAACAGCTTTAAAAGTGAAGTGAAGCCAATGAAGTCTTTTGGCCTGATGCTGGGAGAGGATGCTGCCGTGTGTTTTGGTGGCCGCTTCTCCCTCCGAAAAAACTTCTTATTGAATCAAAACTGCCTCAGCACTTACCTGGACCTTTTCGCCTGCGCATTTCTGCTACCGAAGAACCCGCCCCAGTTTGGTTCGGCTGTGTTTTGGGACTACAGATTCATTGTATAGTTGACAACGCCGCTGGATTGATCGGTTTAACACGCACGCTTTCGGCCGGCTACACTAACTTCCCCTGCCCAAGACGACTCAATCCTCCCTCCTGGACAATCCATTACCTGGTCCTAGTTCTTTTTCTGCTCTCCATCCTGCCTCCTTGGTTGCAAAACTCCACTAACAACTTTATGGTTTTTCGGTACTCAGCTAACCAGCTACTCCAGCTAAACTGTTATCCATCGGCTACTCCAGAGCTCAACGCTGTAATAAAAACCTTTGGACTACTTCAATGCCACCGTTACATCCACAGATGCTCCCATAGAAACTTAATACACATATCCACTGGGAATGACAGCTTCGGGTCAAGCTTCGCCCTCTACCCAATCCCATCTGTTCCCTCTTTTGAACACCTCTCATTTAAACTCTTAGGCTCCACTCCTCTGATTTTTTCAACAATTTATCATCCTCCCAAACCCAATCCTTCCTTCCTGTCAGATTTCTCAGAATTTATAACTCAACTCTGTACAACTTTATTAACCATATTACTCGTACAGTAGGTGACTTCAATTTCCATTTCGAGTCTTCCACCTCCAAACCCACCACGGATATCTTGGACATTGAAGTTGAAGTTGAAGTTGAAATATCTTTAATGTCCCCAAGGGGCAATTTAGTTCACAACAGGTAGCCAACACATACACATTTACCCAAAAACAGATAAAAACATGAGATAATAAATAGATAAAAAAAAAAAAAAAAAAAACATGTCCTATAGTTTTTTGAGAAACCCAACAGCTAATGGTACAAATGATTTCAAATATCTATTGGATCTGGCACATTTTCGGTAGGTATACCTCCTTCCTGATGGTAGGAGGCAGAACTCTGAGTGTAGTGGGTGAGTGGTGTTAGCCAGAATGGCCATTGCCCTCTGTGTAGCTCTGACCTTATGCGTATGCTCAATGCTATTCAGATCAATACCAATTATTTTCCGACATATGCTTAATTGTACGCATTTTTAACTTCATTCAACATGTCAATTTCCCCACCCACACCCGTGGACACACTTTGGACTTGGTCTGCTCTACTGGACTTAATATTGACACTCACACACAGACCTGGCCATATCTGATCATCTCGCCATAACATTTCGCATCAACCCTTCCCGGCCCTCACTTCAAGCAGACACGCACCATATCTTACCGAAATCTAAAGTCCCTTTGTCTCACCTCATTTTCTTAGTAGCTAGTAGCTCACTACAATTGCATACTCACATCCAGCCTCAATACTCTCCCACCAGTGAAAACTGCAACAGTTACTGTACATTTTCCTTCTCTGCTCCCTGGTTCACTCCTGAACTGCATGAACTAAAAAAAGAGCGCAGACAACTGGAACGCCAATAAGAAAACTGGACTCACTGTACACCTACAAGCTTACATCATTATAGATAGATAAAAAGCTGTGCGCTCACATCAGCCTGCATAGCTTTTTATTCTGCATAGGATCATTCACTCTGGATCCTCCAACCCCCACAGTTGGCCACAGTTAATTCATTACTCAAACCCATTGACAAATGCAATATTTTCATCAACTTCTTTAAATACAAAATTGACAGCATTCACCAAGAACTCTCAATGAACATTTCTCCCAGCACAGACCCTCAATCTGACTCATCCACTCCATTTCGCATCATTCTCCCCTCCTCTTCAGTCATTACAGAAACCGATCTCACTGACCACTTCAACAAAATCCACCTCACAACCTGCCCACTGGACCCCATTCCATCTGCACTGGTCAAGCATTGCCTCCCCTGCCTCAGCCCACTCATCATTACTATCAACAACTTCTCTCTCACCTGGAACAGTTGATTCTTCCCACAAAGTTGCACCCATCACACCAATACTTAAAAAATCTGGCCTGAAACCTGACAACCCCAATAACTTCCACTCCATCTCTACCTTTCCTGTCGAAAATCCTGTAATGCTCGGTCGCCTCTCAACTAAAACATCACCCCCTCACCAATCAGCTCTACGAAACCTTTCAGTCTGGATTACGCACTCATAACTCTACTGAAACTACACTAATCAAAGTAACAAATGACCTCCTGCTCGCCTCTGACTCTGGTTCCCTCTCCATTCTCCTCCTACTTGACCTCTCTGCCGCCTTCGACACCTTTAACCACTCCATCCTTTTACAAAGCCTACAACATCTTGGTCTCTCTGGCTCAGCTCTTTCCTAGTTCACCTCCTACCTTTCCAACAGATCTCAATTCATATCCATCAACAACTGTACATCTCACACCATACCTGTCCTTTCAATCACGGAGTCTCTCAAGGCTCGGTGCTAGGTGCCCTTCTGTTTATACTGTACATGCTTCCATCTTGGACTTATCATTCATAATAATGGAATAAAATTCCATAGCTATGCAGATGACACAAAACTATACCTCAGTACCAGATACATCACTCCTCCCACAGTATTAACCATCACAACCTTCCTCTCTGCAATAAAATCCTGGATGAATGCCAACTTCCTTAAAATCAATTGCAATAAAACGGAAATCATCGTCATTGGTCCCAAATCAGTCCTCCCCTCCTCCCAAGACTTCACTCTCTCCATCGATGGCCATACAGTTACCACCTTTCCCAAGATCCGAAATCTTGGTTACATTTTTGACCCCACACTCACATTTAAACCCCATATCCATCATATCACCAAAACTGCCTTTTTCCACCTACTCAATATTCCACCTACTCACATCTGCTGTGGAAACTCTCATCCATGCATTCATTACATCAAGACTCGACTACTGCAATAGTCTCCTAAATGGTCTCCCATCCTCTAATATAAAAAAAACTGCAATGCGTTCAAAACTCCGCTGTCCGCCTCCTCACTCACACCCGTTCCAGAGACCACATCACCCCTGTCCTTCAACATCTTCACTGGCTTCCTGTATAACAGCGCATCCATTACAAAGTTCTGCTCATCACTTACAAAGCCCTCAATAACTTGGTACCTCCATATGTTACAGACCTCTTACAGCATCCCCTGCCCCTCCTGACGCCTTCACTCTGCCGACTTGGGCCTTCTCAAACCTATCACTAAATCAACGCACCAAACTTTGGGGGACTGAGCATTCGCCATCGCTGCCCCCACTCCCCATCCAAGAAACTCGGACTCACTGACCACCTACAAAAAACTGCTCAAAACCCACCTGTTTCAGCTCGCCTACAATCTATAATTAGCACTCTCATCATTGTTTGTTTGTTTTATTTGCGTTTCAAAGCGTCTTTGAGTTCTTTAAACGCACTATATACAATTTATGTATTATTGGTAATATTTTTATTATTATTATTTGGTTATATGGTTATTATATGGAGGTTTTATTGTAGTTTTTGTCCGACCACATTGACTTGACTTGGTACAAAAACTACGATAAAACCTATTGGAAAGCATCTTTTGCAGCAATTTTTGTGTTTTTGAGCGTATCATTGAACACCCCAGACCACTCATGAGTTTCACGTCTTTGTAAACTAAAGTTTAATGCGTTTTATGAATGATTGTTCCAGTGCACCTACACAACCATTGTGTAGGTTGGGGGCGCTATGGAGAAACACAGAAACCTAAAATTCTTGGGACAGCAGTATTTGTCCAAATTTCAATCTTAAAATTTCGTTCTATTTCATCAGAAACTATCTTAAAACAGGGCTTTAAGTGTAAAATACCGAACTAACCCTTTAATACTGCAACGCATAGGGTTAGTTAGACTCCATTGCGACTTTAACGCAAATTACATTTACATTTAGCTGACGCTTTTATCCAAAGTGACTTACAATTGCTATATATGTCAGAGGTCGCACGCCTCTGGAGCAACTAGGGGTTAAGTGTCTTGCTCAGGGACACATTGGTGTCTCACAGTGGATTCGAACCCGGGTCTCTCACACCAAAGGCCTTCACCACCCCTATTATGGGGAAGCAAATGTCAACAATTTTCATATAGCTGAACTATTTCTTTTCAACCAGTCACAAAATTTTTGTGCCACAGGAAGGACAAATAAAAGAAAGAAAGGGATTCTGTGGCTCTAGTCTGTGGTTTTTCTGTCGCCCTCTCTCTCTCACACACACGCACACACACACACACGCACACACACACACACACACGTGCCTAGACTTGTGTTTGGTCAGTGGTTTGTTAATGCAGGAGCTGCCAGTCTATTCAGCTGCGCAGTAGTCGAGCATGACCACACACACTTAAACACACACACAGACTGTACCCAGGGTGCCGTTCTCTCTAAGGCCACTGATGTCAGACTGAAGGCATGTTAGGGGATGGAGGAACAGCGGCAACTGGACCGAAACTGAGACCGCTCAACAGACATACATATGAACTCACACACACACAGAAGCACAGCTCTCCATTTCACTCCATAAGCTGCAGAAGCTTCCATCAGTGCCGTCACAATGGACCAGGACAACAACTAAACGCGACAGCTGTGCCGTTAACACAGGATGTGTTCAGGCACTCTTTCTGCACTTTTTTTTATTATTATGCATCTATGTACATGTATGTGATACAGACATCTTTATTGCTGCATCATATACCGGTTTCAGAATCTCATACCATTTCATTATGAAGATGTAATGTTAAAAAAGTTACACTTTTCGCATCCCATTATCACACACAGAGACTGTGGAATAATTGCACTTACTAGACGATTATGACATTAAATATATATTTTTTCAGGAAAGAGATTTGTGAAATGTCACAGATTCAAACTCATTTTGCCCATATCAGCACCACTGCCTAATGTGTCAGAGCACATGCAAACCAATAGGCCACTCAGAAAAAAAAGGAAAGTGAGCATTGTAGAAGGAGAAAGTAAGGAATGGAAAGGCCACTTGCCATGTCCCGCAATGTGCTCGTGTCTGCATTTGAACCGTAAATGTGCATGCGTGTGTGTATATGTGTGCCCGTATAGGCGAGATGGTTGGAATGAGAGCAGCAAACCACCAGCAGAATGTGCCAGTGTAAGGTTACAGCATTTCAGAGGGCAGCCTCATGCCACGAACGCTCCGTAAAAGCACCAGAAGTGGACAAGCAGACGGAGAAAGAGACAGGGAGTTGAGAGAGGTGAATGTGTTTGGCTTTGAGGCCTCACGCCACAGCTCTGGCAGAAAACAAAGAGTATCTTTTACAAGAAAATAGTATTTCAGTCTATAGTTGTAATGTAAAATCACATTTAATTCAACGTGTTTCTCGCTATTTCTTTTTAATTAGTGAAATTCCCTAGCAACTTCTGAGACGAAAAGGTTTCTACCTATTTTGTTTTCAGCGTATACGTCTAAAGACAAGCTTACGTGATTCTGCTCAGATGGAATTAGACAATAATTCCAGATTAATCAGGGATGATTCTGATCATGAAAATTGGTGTTTAAATATAAGACAAAAAAAGAGAAGGATGAAGAGAGGAGATCTCCCATGAGAAACCCAAATAAAGGCGGATATTGCTCAGACAAGCACACGCAGTAAACTTAATGTCCAACAGTGGTCTGACAGCTGGGGAAAAGCTGAAACCATTTGTTGCTCCATTAGTGCTTCACCATTAGAGCAGAACTGCCAGACATTGTTCATTTGATTTGTCAGAACTATTACTAGGCAAATTGCAAAGCTTTAAATGGCTTGTTTGGTTTGTAGAGAAGAGATACATATTACGGATTATATCTTTCGGTTTGCCCTAAAATTAAGACTCTGGGCGTGTTCAGAATGCTACTCATGATATTTTGCATTATGTAGGGATGCTCCTATCAATCAGCCTCAGATTGGTTTCGGGCGATAATCACATTCAATTGACCTTGTGCACAGCAGCACTACTTCCTGAACTTAAGCCAGCTCCTTGTTTCCTGTCTGCCATTATTGGCCGAACTTGATTAATTCAGGTGTGTCTGATTATTGTTGCCGTGACTACTGAGGTCAAGCACACCTGGATTAATCAATTTGGCCAATAATGACAGACAGGAAACAAGGAGCTGGCTTAAATTCAGGAAGTAGTGCTGCTGTGCATAAGGTCAATTGCTGCATGCCTTCACATTGCTATCGGAACTATTTTCGCTGTGTAAAAAAAAAACAACATAAAATACACTTCAAATAAGTATTCATTTTATGTAAATATGCACTACTTTAAAGATAAGATGTAGCTTTTGTGGAAAAAAAAACTTGGGTATCAAAATTATCCCAGAGCTTCCCAGTGGTAAAAACAATGTGAGAGGGCATTCATTTCTAATTTTTAACTAGGAAACTTGTATTTACGATAATTCCAATAGCATGTGAAAATCAGTAGTCACTAATTGTGGCCGATCTCACAAACTGATAGAAATATGATTGCGTAAAAAACTAAAAAAGTTGCCACAGACTTCTCCGAAACGTTCAGCTTTGCAACTTTGCGAAACTTAAGTGAAAATCACACATCTTTATTTAGAGTCAGTTGTCTTGATTAAACGAGCCCATACACGACAAAACATGATCTTGAGAAAAACCTCACGGACTGACATGACCTGTTTCGTGCTAAAGCTATAGGATTTCTGGGTGAAAGTATGAATGTTTTAATTCAGCACAAAAAAAAATAAAAATAAAAATAAAAATAAGAAGAAAAAGAAAAAGAAAAAGGAAAGAAAGAAAAAACAATGCCTGACTGGATTTGGCATTTTTGGGTATTTTTGGCTATTTTTTATTTTTTTTAATAAAACAAGCTGTTTTTTCCCCAAATTTGTGAATGTCAATCACTCCAAAATCAAAATAAATGCAGTTAAAAAATAACAGATAAATAACATTAATAATTAATCATGTCTGAGGAACATGACTCAGGTTTAGAGCTAATAAAAAGGTATTTCAACCTTACTGATCAGGCTTTTGTGGGTTGAGAAACACTGCATAACAGAGTAATATGCTCAATTTGAGCTTCAAACCAGAAGTAATACGACATGCTGCCAGATCTCACAAAAAAGGTCTAAAATAAGTAACTTGAGTCATTAAGTTATTTCCCCCCCTACCTTTATGCAAAAACAAGCCCAAATGCGGTTATAATAAGCATGGAAAGACTAATTAGCCATAGTTTTTATA
Source organism: Pimephales promelas (assembly GCF_988280905.1). Classification (NCBI taxonomy): domain Eukaryota; kingdom Metazoa; phylum Chordata; class Actinopteri; order Cypriniformes; family Leuciscidae; genus Pimephales; species Pimephales promelas. The sequence goes on from NC_142773.1 coordinate 19,012,038, forward strand.
CATGCTGAAAGTTAAATCATCTTTATACAAATTTTAAAATGCAAAAATAATCATATTTATTTCTGAGCAGACTATTGACACCATTCTGAATTGGATGAAGTTCGAAACAACAATGAGATGCAGTGACAAAACAATTACTAATTTTCATTTAAAGGAGAACTCCGGCGCAAAATGAACCTTTGATCTAATAAATCATCGGTACCTAGTCAACCATTCTCTGATATTTGTTTTCATGATTATAAAAATGTAAAAAGTTTTATCTCTGAAAACTGTTTAGCTTATAACGCTAGTATATGGGGCATAGAGTAATGAAAATAAAAATTGCGAGTTAATACCACTAACAAGGCTCAAAATAGCCCAACACTCACACTGTAGCATAATCAGGGTCCCAACATGCAAACCGAAGCATTGAGAACGTTGTAAGTGTACAGACAGTTTAATAATAAGATACTGTATTTTTGAAAGACAGTCCACTTCGTGAATACAGGCAAGAGCCATCTTTGGAAAACAGTCTTGAGCAGTCGAACCACGAACACCGAGCCAAGTGCGCTGGTGAGATGTGAACGAGCCAGAACTTGGCTCGGCGTACGTGGTTCGACTGCTACCAAAGGTTCATTGAGTTGTCATTTAAGAGGTGGTTATGTGATTCAACAAAGTTCAGCAATATTCAAACGTTTGCAAATGCACAGTGCCTACCAATAGGAACGAAGACTGTGAATCTACTTCTTTCATTTAACAACAACAGGGCCGTGACAAAAGTAGCAAACAACAGATTGAAACACTTATCACACTTTGTTAAAACAGTGGCAGTATAGCAACTATACCACACAGCATACGCTAGTATTCCATTTCAAGCCTCTCCTCTGAATCCAAATGAGCTCAATGGAGAGAAATAAAGGTTTATTATGGCAGAATTAATCCCTGTGACTGGGCTCCAGAGGAAAGTAACACTGTAAGTTACTGGTTTGTGAGCTGGCGAACTGCAGTGTTGCAGGAACGCCAGTGAGCAAAGATGGGAGCCAGATTTACAGCCATGTAATTGGATGTTATATAGCCTCTTAAGAGGGTCTACTAAAGGCTTTTAGAGAGGATTAATCCACCTGATGATCAAGACTCATTTCCTAAACGCGCAGTTTGCTGGCGAAAGGATTCGGTTAGATGAGTAAAACTGAAAAATGATAATAGAAAGATAAGATATAAAAGACAATGGTGTTTCCACATCACAACTCTTCTGGGATATGTAAACATTCCCTGATAGCATGCACCACTTAGTGTACTAAACATACAACTGTAAAACTACAAGTTTGATCCAGTAAACCTGATAACCCACAGTGAGTGTGACCCACTTTTGTCACGGCCAAGACCCTAAATACAAGGCAATGCGGTCAGCACTTAGAGAGCTCGAGGGGCTGGCTGGTTCGTGACATGAAGAGTACATCATCTGTCGATCATCTTCCACCCCAGAAAGCCCCGTAATCCAGCCAAGGGCTTGTGTTTCATATGGGTCAGATGCAGATATGAGTTCATCACCTCTGTAGGGGGGCTATAAAATCCCACTTTAATTAGTGACAATACATACGTCCCTGTCCTCTGACTAAAACAGCTGTGATGAAAAAACACGTCACATTACCAAATGCAACTTCAGCAAGAGAAGCTGAAGAACGGAAGAACAAGATGGAGAAATACATTGAAATTAAGTCAACATGTCTGCTATTTGCTGATAAACAAATGGGGAATGGATTTTGTTGCTTGTTGCTACAACTAGACATTATTGGTGCTATTAAGTGTACAAAAAAAGCAATCATTGGACTAATGGTTAGCTTAAGTTCCAACACACAGATGCGAGTTTCAATCCAGAAAATTAAGATCCATCTAATAAATGCATCAATTTGAACAAATTGACATCAATCACAAATAAACAAATAAGCAGAAGTAGAATGTATTTTAATTCTAAATCATATATATATAAGTTATAAAATACCGCCCTCTAAAAATGCTGGGTTTCAACTCAAATTTGGGTCAAATATGGACAAACACAAATGTTGGGTTAAAAATGTCATTTAAAATGTTAACTTTCACTTTCAATGGTACATTTTTTAATTACAGTTTTAACCCAACATTTGGGTTTGTCCATATTTGACCCAAATTTGGGTTGAAACAACCCAGCATTTTTTTAGACTGTGCCGTTCATATGCAGTAACTGCTCAAATAAAATTAGCCAATTAAAGGTATTCGTTTGCACCATACTGAAATGAATTACAACTCAATCCACTCAAATCTGAACTCTGAGTTCAACAAACATGTGAGCACATAAGGTTAAATCAACAGCACTTAATGCTACACATTAGGAGATAAACTAGACGTAACCACCTGTCCAAAACTGCTGCAGACTTCAAATCCCCTCCCCTCAGCAGCGTCTTTGCTGTCAGAAGGGAAACAGGTGGAGGGTGCAGAGGAATGTATCACCAATATCTCTCTCATCAGATTGTAATTAAAATGGCTGCACCGTTATATCAAAAGTCACTAAGACACAATTCCTGAGATGCCGGATGTAGTGTGTGTGTGTGTGCGCAAGTGATCAGCTTGTCTGGTTAAAGGTGAGTGACGTCGGTCTCCAGATCGCTGCACCGATAATTTATCCAAACACCCCAATCAACATTGTCCACTTCTGCACATGCAGTCAAAAAAACAATGCGGTAAATTGCGGTATAAAAGCAAATTGTTTCTGGAAAGCAACTGATTAGAAATACTTTTGTTGCCCATAATTATATGCATATGTGTGTCTTTTTTAGTCTTGAAAAAAAAATCTTCAAGCTTGAAACACAAATGCAAAGTTTTCAAACCTACAAGGATGCATTAATTTGATCAAAAGTGACAGTAAAGACATTTATAATGCTACAAGACATATCTATTCCAAATAAATGCGGCTGTATATCAAGTATAAATCAGACACTTGGGAAAATAGAGAGAGAAAGGCGGGAAGAGGCATATGTAACAGGAGGACTGATGATCCCTTAATTCATGAAAAACGTTTTTCTCTTCCAACAGAACACTTTCTTGTAGTGCCAGCTGTTCAGACATCTCAAGCATGTTAGTGATGATTGGTGACAGCTTTTTCTCTTGAAAAATGGTTCACCATGCAGTTGGAAAAGACTGAACAACAGGAAATCAAACCACCATCTCTTCTCTGTCTCTCCCTCTCTAATGATTTTGGAAGAGAAAAGGAGAGAGGGTGGAGAGTTTGAGCCATGATTGGGTTTGGATCGTGTGTTTGGTTGTCCATTTCAGTCTGAGGTAATGAAGTGAATAATGAGACATGAAGCAGCTAGACGCTAACCTAAAAGCCGTGTGAAAGTGGCCGCAATGACACTCTGGAGATGATGCCACTCCCTTTCTCCTCAGACGCCCCCTGGCCTAAACACTACTTGTACTCTTATTTCCTGTTTTTTTCCCTTTCAAACATCTTTCATTAGTAGAGTTTTCTGGGGTAGGCATCACTATTACTATTATTGCTCATGCTTTGAGCCCTATCATACACCTGGCGCAATGCAGCGCAAGTTGCTAGTTGCTAGTTTCAGCCTGACGCAGTTATCATTTTCCACATCCTGCACCACGTTGTTTAAAGGGTAACTAAACCCCTGGTCATAGCCTGACTCCCCCCACTGGCAATATTTGAAAAATGCTGAAAAAGTGCATGGGCAGACCCCAGCGGACACACTCTATCCTGATCGTTTTCAATACTCACAATTCCAACTCCTGACTCGCTACAGTGGTTTTGACGAAACAAGCTGGTTTTTATACTGGCAAATTACCAAGAGCGTGGTGAGCTGAAACCTGCGTACGTCACGAAGTGCGGAACATCCAATAGGAAAATTCAACTGCAGTAGCCACCGTTCAACCTGAAGAGGGCAGTACTAAGACGTTTTTACACCATATATTGTAGAAATAAAACACTTTATACACAAACGTCATAAAAGTTACACTTTATACACAATGTCAAAAGTTCAATGACTGGAATTATGCTGCGTTCACGTGCTATGGAAAGTAGGATATTTTCCACTTGTGAATTGGTATTTACCAGTGTGTTGCGTTCAAGTGCTTTTGTTGTCGTAATGTGGTAAAAAGATGGAGATCCAGACCTCTTATTTAGCTAAAACTATTTTAGATTGCTTACGTCATCTGCATCAGCAAGAAAATGATTTATCAAAACTCAAAAGGTAAATAATATGCTGTATATTTTCTAGATCATGAATAGTATATATTTTTACCATTCACGACTCTTGCGGTGCTCTCCGCCATTTTGAAATGGTCAAAGGTTATCTCATCTCGGCAACTCGTCCATCAAAATATTCTACGAGTTGCCCAGTGGAAAATACCACATGAGGGGGTTGTTCATGTGCATTTTCCACGTCGGCTTTTGGTATTTACCATAATTACCATAGCACATGAACGCAGCATTAATAAAGATCCATTCTTACAGATCATTAACTAAAAAGTTGGTTTAGGGTTTAGTTACTCTTTAAATAGCAAATACATTTGCACCGAGCTGTGCGCAGGTCTGAAAACGAGAAGTGTTCAGGCGTATTGTTGACACGTTGCTATTTTGAGGCAACTGAAATAGACTGACTTTTGACCAGGTTTTTGTTGGTCAATGGCGCAGTATTTTTTTGGTTATTTAAAGAGCGCATTAGTAATAGGCGGGTATATAACGAGCATACACTCTGATTATTAAACACAAAGAGACGTGCAGCGGCACACAAACTAGACAAATATTGAAAATAAAAGGATTACAATGTAAAAGATTATTAATGAGTACATAAAGATATGGTGGAATCCGGCTTGTCCTGTAGATGGTCTGCTTGCGCGCTTTAACCTCGCGCACAAGCAGACCTGTTTCCTCTCTGGAGAAGCGTTCAGTCTTTCCGCTTGCAAATTCCGTCATGTAAATAGCGAATCCGCCATGGAGCGAGCGAAACTGGCTTTTAAAGGGAATGGGAGATGAGACTGTGCATATTTACTGCATGTTACACCCAAAACACACTTATTACTCATTAAGAATGGGGCAACCCTTTTAGACCATGTGCCGGGCATGCCAACCATTTTTCCCGTCATTGAACTAACAAAAGTGGATCACACACGTCCTAAGTGCCCTTGTGCCGAGTGCTTTAGACCATGCGATTAAATCGTTAAAATAGGGCCCTTAGAGTTAGTGCAATGATGGTCAATCAAATGAAAAGCAGGTCTACTACCTGGTAGTTCAATTAATTAACCATCTAGACAAGATTGGACCAGTTTATTTAATCTAACATAATCTATGTAAAACCAGTGAACAACTATTTTTTTTTTGTCTTTTTTTACTTCTACAGAAAGTTTCAGTCACTCGTTTTGTTTGTTTACCCCACAGTCTCTCATTATCTGACGTTGGACATTTCCAGACAAATTGCTTTTGATTTTTTTTCTCTGAAGTGCTCAGCATGCGGTCTTTAGGGGAACGTAGACAGCTGGGTCACTCTAAATATTTCTTTAACCTTTGTTGAACAACAAAAGCATTCGTTCTGTCCTGCATGGTGAACAACAGGCTAGCATCATTCCCAGAACTCCATCTCGCGACAGCTGGACAGCAGGGGCCAGATGGGATGTTTAGAATCCATCCATTCCACTGTTACCATGGGAATGACATAGCAGGTGCATTGCGTGTGAGGCTGAAGCCACTAAATTTGCTCAGAGGTACGGTATGAGCATCACTTCCTGTCCCAAGCCCACTCACCACTGACATCAGACTTTGGGTTTGGGTCAACACGTCAATTCAGGCCAAACTGCCGCTCTCTCTCAATCCAATCTCACTCAAAATTTTTCTTTTCCTCTTTAGGGGACACAAGTTGTGGTCCAGGGCCAGCTAAGGAAGTAACATGGCAAGCTCAATTAGTCAATGGATAAATCTACCCTCCAAAAAGGCCAAATGATCTTTGGGAGGAGTACGTATAAGAGGAGGGGGATTCCTCTGAGACTTTAAGAGTCATGCGATCACTGATGAAGACAAGGGAAAGATGAATAACAACAATGGGAAAAGAGAGAAAAAGGCCAGACAGAACGAAAGACTGAAGGAGAATGAGCGAGAGAGAAGGGTTTCCCCAGAGCACAACTGGCAGGATGCCACCAAGAAGGCGTCTACTATACTGTCACTGCTAAGCAGTTATGAGGTTTCTACTGGCACTTTCCATGAATACGATACACTTTAGTGTCCTATGAAATGTTTTAAAGCACTGGAGGCCCAAATCCCATGCCTTACGCTGTGAGCGGCATACGATTTGTTTGATAAGTGAAAAGAGGTGCAAGGGTTTGCTGTCTAACATGCCACCCCAATCACAACTTAAATTAAATCTTATATAAAAAACAGAAATGTACCTAAGCTGTGAACAGTCAGATGGTGTAGTAAGACATCTACAAGCAGGGGCAAAAAAGGGCATGCTATACAGCAAAACTGTGCACCTTTTTGAACTGCATGATTTGTTGACAAATAAGCAATAATTACTTCAGATTTACAGGCAATTACTCGTGGAAATTGGCACTAAATTTCACACAGCATTCCAGAGCTGTGTGTAAATGCAAACATGTGAGTTTCTCATTTTCTCTTGCCTCTTCTCTACACTTAGTCCTCCATCTTAAAGGGTTAGTTCACCCAAAAATGAAAATTAAGTCATTAATTACTCACCCCCATGCTGTACCAACCCCGTAAGACCTTCGTTCGTCTTCGGAACACTAATGAAGATATTTTTGATTAAATTTGAGAGCTGTATAACTACCACATTGGCTCCTAAGGGACTGCCTCTTGACGGCCCAAAAAGTCAATGAAGAAAATGTTTAAATATCCCAAGTGACTACCGTGGCTCAACTATATGTTTATCAAGCGATGAGAATACTTTTTGTGCGAAAAAACAAACAAAAATAACGAGTTTATTCGACTATTTCTTTTCTTCCTTGTAGGCCAGAAACGAGATTTCCTTAGATTTCCACGACGCATGCGCGAGAATTGCTATCTGCTTACACTACTTCAGATCGCAATTCTCGCGCATGCGTCGTGGAAATCTAAGGAAATCTCGTTTCTGGCCTACAAGGAAGAAAAGAAATAGTCGAATAAACTCGTTATTTTTGTTTGTTTTTTCGCACAAAAAGTATTCGCGTCGCTTGATAAACATATAGTTGAGCCACGGTAGTCACTTGGGATATTTAATCATTTTCTTCATCAACTTTCTGGGCCGTCAAGAGGCAGTCCCTTAGGAGCCAATGTGGTAGTTATACAGCTCTCAAATTTAATCAAAAATATCTTCATTTGTGTTCCGAAGACGAACGAAGGTCTTACGGGGTTGGTACAGCATGGGGGTGAGTAATTAATGACTTAATTTTCATTTTTGGGTGAACTAACCCTTTAAGCAACATCCATCTGTTATTTTGAACCTTGGAAAATTGAGGACACTGACATAGAAACACTCACTCGTGCACTTACCTATGGCCACAGGGAGAAAGACAATTAGTCACTGTCATTATGAACCCCAGTGAGGAAAGGGCCTGACTGCTGCTCCTGGGACTACCTTCACTTCATTAGCCGCGTTTCCACTGCCGGGCTAGGGCTGGGCCAGAGCTAACAGCGAGCCGAGCCGAGCTAGTGGCCTCGGGCCTCAAGCACCGGGCTTGCGTTTCCACTGCCGGGCCAGTAGCCCCACAGCGCTGCCCCAGACCCCACCCCTAACACGCCTTTCTGGATAAAACGTCATAAAACCCAACCCATTTCAGCGGGTATTATGAATTAATTTATTTTTTTAATTAGGAAGATAGCATGTGTATTAACCCACCTGCCGCAGTGGCTGCAATAGTGTCACGAGACCAGTACAGGCGATTCTCCATTTCAAGCAGCGATTTTTTGCGCGATATAACAGGCTGCGGAACCGCCGCAGCCTGTTAACAAACGCCGCCTGTTAACAAATAACAAACGCCGCAACCTCGAGATACAGAGTTAATTTTTTAACACCTTTAATAACTGATTGGACCCCATTTGAAACGAAATTAATTTATAGAAATAAAACGCAGCAAGTACGGAGCAGTTAAAGCCGCATTTCCATCACCCTTCAAACTGAAATTGCCAATTGAAAATAAGCAAAACGTCCATTTCACAAAAACTCTGTGTCTGCAAATAATAATAATAATAATAATAACCATCATCATCATTATTGTAACATTTTATTAGGCTGCATATTTAGAAGACGCCTTTATCCAAAAAAGCAACAGAACACAAATAAACACAATAAGACGCCCATGTGAACACTTGCAGTTTCATTGCATTTCTTTCAGTGGAAACAACTTAAAATACTCTTTCATTTCTGGTCATACAGAAAATAATAATAAATTATTCGCAAATACATTTATTTGCGTAAACTCACAATAACAAGAAAACGTTGTGCTTTAATCAAGGCGCGCTTCATGATCTCCGTGAACTGAAGCGCAAGACCTGAAACAGCCACCGCATTCGAATTTGTTCGTTTTAAATTGGACATTTAAAGCTTAAAGCTTTAAATGTCCAATTTAAAACGAACAAATTCGAATCGAAAGCCAATATCTTTCTGACTATGTAATTATGTAGCTAATTAATTTCTCTCTAAATGTGCATCCGGAGATGGAGATGTTTTTAGCCGAAAATCATTTAGAAAACAATAGTTTATTAATAAACAATTAATGCCTCATTATTTTATATTATTTTATTATCAGACACATTTATTATAGCCTATAAATCACCTATAATCCCCTTTCTGTAGGCTGTGGTTACGGCTCTTCTCATTCAGCACTGCAGGGAAAATATCATTTCCAGGTTCTAATTTGGCCTCAGAAAACCAGTAAAATATATATATTTTTTCATATTAATTTGTCAAATATTTTAAATGTTTAGGGGCAAAAAATCAAACAAATATCTGAAAATTCGTCGATATAGCCTATATATAGCCTATATATTTTTGCGCAGCATTTGGCATAGGCCTACAGTTCAAATTAAAATGTTATGCAATTTTAAACGGTTAATCGGTTAAACATGGACACCCCTATGTGCATCTTGCTTCAGATCATAACGTTCCATAACACCGATAAACTCCGCCTTTTACCTTGAGCACGCCTCTAGCCCGAGCTGGCCCCCTCTGGCCCAAGGTATTCGACGGGCCAGAAATCCTGGCCGTTGGCCCTGAGGAAGCCCCGATCAAGCCCCGGAAGTGACAGTGGAAACGCGACTGGCCCTGGCACGCACTAGCACGGCCCGGCCCTGGCCCGGCAGTGGAAATGCGGCTATTGTTTCCCTTTCTTTGGATCTGTTCAGAATGGCATTCTACCATTCCATCAAACATCAGAATGAACAAGGCAATTTTGGCAAAATGTGCAGTTTAAAAGCAGTGAGATTCGGTATCTCAATGGAATGCAATGCACAAGACTTTTTTACACATTTACACAGTAATGTATAATAAGGCAACACACTAGACAGGGGATTAAAAAAAATCAGATATTTAGACAATTACCCTATCAGTGTTCATTTATTTATTATTTATTACAGTTTTATTTTCAATTTTATTAGCTTATAATTTTATATTTTGAGTTATGTTAATTTTCTCATGTACTTTTGTCATTTTACTAGCTGTTAGCTGTTTTTTTAGATTGCTATTTAGGTTCAAATTATTTTATTTCGGAATAAGTTTTGGTTACTTTTATAATGAATTTTTACTTAATTACTTAATTTTAGTGTTTCAAATTAAACTGTATTTCAGTTTATCGCCGAGGTAACATTTCTAAATTCCAATTAGTTTAAGTTTTTCAACTAATATTTAGATTTTATTTTATTTCAACTCGAAAATAATAACCCTGACAAGTATATTTCGATTGTTAAGTAATTAATTCACTGGAACTGGATAAATTACCAAATATAGAGTAAGAATACATTTTTATGCATTTTTAAACATTCCAAACAAAGCCTTTGTCTATTAAACGTTTTCTCACGGACAGTGTCTCAACATCCCTTTACCAATTTCTCTTCAATTCTGTGATTCCTTAGTCTGAGATGATCAGAGCACACATTATCCTTAATAACCCCTTAAATTCTTTATTACTACAAACATAACCACTGTCACGATGAAGCTAGATAATCAACTGTCTACTGAACTTCCTTAAACGAGATGAGAAAAGACAGATTCACACACACCGACAGAAACCTAAACAAACACATGCCTTCTATCTATAATCATATAGTAATGATGGAAAATCTAAAATCAACATTCTAATTAAGTTTTACATTAAGTCTATAATCAGATAGGATGTCTGTACGCCACAGGCTAATTATTAATCCAGGATGGAGACAATGTCTCTTGCAGTCTCTTGTATTGTTTACAGAAAACAATTCTTACAATCATTGCAAATATGTGGCGATATATACATATTCTACATTATTCTTAAAGGGATAGATCACCCAAAATCTGTCATTATTTACTCACTCTCGTGTAATTTTCTGCAGAAAACAAAAGAAGACAACTTTGGGTAGTTCACCCAAAAATGAAAATTCTGTCATCCCCCAAGTTGTACCAAACCTGTATAAATTTCTCTCTTCTGCTGAACACAGAATTAGATATTTTGAAGAATATTTTTCCCATATTATGGAAGTTAATGGAGCCCATCAAGTGTTTGGTTACCCATATTCTTCAAAATATCTCCAGATGAAAGAAATTCATACAGGTTTGGAATAACTAGAGGCTGAGTAAATTTTCTTCGTTGGGTGAACTATACAGCAAACACTGAGACATTTTTTAACAAATATCTTCTAAAGAAGTTACAGATTTTAAAAGTTATAGACGTTATGAGTCATGTACTCACCCAATTGTGTAGTTTCAAAGTCATGGAGTTTTGAAACAACATTATGAGTTAGAGTAAATGATGACTCAGAAATGTTGAAATTCTTGGGTGAACTATCCCAAGGCGAGCATCTTATGATCCGGTGTTTTCAGTATGTCAGAGGTTCTCAGTAAATGAAAAGTTTCACATTTGCATAATTTACAACATTTTTGTGGACAGCATAATAAATAAAAAAAACTAGGGCTGTCAAAAGATTAATCGTGATTAATCGCATCCCAAATAAAAGTTTGTGTTTACATAATATATGTGGGTGCACTGTGTATAATTATATTATATATATATATATATAAATACACACACATGCATGTATATTTAAGAAAAAAAATATTATTTATATCTAAAATATTTAGATTTATATATAAATTATATATAAATCTATATACAGTATATACATGAAAATATTTCTTAAATATATACAAGCATGAGTCTGTATTTATATATATATATATATATATATATATATATATATATATATATAAAATAATTATACACAGTGCACCCACATATATTATGTAAACACAAACTTTTATTTGGAATGCAATTAATCGCGATTAATCGTTTGACAGCCCTAAAAAAACATTTGTAAACCTGTTGCTACATAAACTGAAAGGTCTTCCTGCAGTTTTCTGTCAAAATAAAAGCTTGAGGGTTTAACTATTAAAAGTGAATGAATGTTTATACAAAAGTTTTTGTTAAACATTAGGCACAACCAATCTTCCTCACTAACCCTGATCCATACAGAACCTAAAGAACAATGGTTGAGAATCTATAAATCACTATAAAGACTATAGGTTTCTCAGTCTTTCAAACAGACACCACACACACACACACACCAGCAGCAGCCGTAAAAGGCGATCAGCTCCATTGTTTGAACATTCCTACTGCATGTGACCTGTCGGCGGCGAAACCTTCTGCGCATATCTCCGCATTCGAGACACAAGCGTTAGAAGAAACACATCAGTGGAATGCAGTGAACAATCTGGATACGTCTTGTGGATATGTTGCCAAAAGAAAACGGTCTGGGAAAGACAAAGGGATGATTGACGAGCATAACCAAAAACTATGTATGTGGTTTGCAACCTTCTTGTGAGATGTAGAAAGTATAAGAGTATGTGTCCATTTCTGTGGAGTTACTGTGGCCACAGATCGTGTTAAAATTAGTGTATCCTGAGCGCAGGACTGAAATAGTGTATGTGAGAGCTCATTCATTCACACCAAAGCTTGATACTCATGAATGAACTGACAGAAGACCTTAATAACAACCGGTGCTCTCTGCCAAAGCACACACAAGGCTGCATACGACTGAGATTCTTTAAAGCCCCACTGCCGATTATGGTTTGGCCACTGGGTTCGACACTCGTGAGAGTGTGGGCAAGTACTTTGAATTCCCCTTCTAAAGAATGAATGCAGTAAAACCCAACCAAACCTCAGTTAACTAGACTTTATAGAACATAATCTAACATAATTAATTTAAGACTTTAAATGCTTCTGAATATTTGCAGCTAGTTCACATTTTCCTAAAAGTCACATCTGGGCCTTTAATCAAGACGATGAGAAGAGGCTTCCTGTTCACATACAACCAGCGCCAAAGATGAAACTCGTAAGTGTCTCTACCAATCTCAATATGCCAAACCACATGGGGGAAAAAACACTATGCCATTTCTACCAATTAAACAAGTCAAACTACGGTTTAACAAAGAGGTACACAGAAATTTGCTATATATCCATTCAAATCCAGGTTCATTTTTGGCATTAAAAAACTACTGTGAGGATTTACTAAAGTAACGTACTGAAAAATTTGCGCTGAAAAGGCCAGGACAGTTATTTTTTGGATGAATTTATTGTATTTCCATTTGTAGGGAGTTTCCCTATCAGACACAACATTTATGAGAGGAGAGTATTTAAATTAGAGGTAGACCGATTAATCGGTCGGCCGATTTTTGGCGTTTTTTAACATAATCGGCATCGGCCAATATCCAAGTATCAAGCCGATTATTAGGCAGGCGCATCTGTGGGCAGCCTAGTGTTAGAGCCGCTAGAGTCATTTTCCAGCCGAGTGAGCAGCAGACCTAAATATGAACGCGTTCATGAACTATCATTCAATGAACGCGTTCAGGCACAACACTGACCGCTAGTTAGTAGCTGGATTAAACATGGTTAAAATGCTGGCCAAACAGTGTAAAGTGTGACTGTATTTCACTGTAGACTAAAAGGTCGAACAGCGGGATGCCGTTGTCTGAAGAACAGAAGGATGGTGCATTGTGGTGCATTTAAAGTTTTTGTAAAAAATCTTTTTCCGATCTGGTGGTTGTTTTTGTCGTTCAACAGCAATTTACTACTGAAATACGATATTGTTAGAAGTTAAATTAAATAAAATATAATAAATCTTATATATAAAAAATTAAATCAAATCAAATCATTAAATAAATTAAATCAAAATTAAATCAGGTTTTTTTCCTCCTTTTTTGTGATAATTAGGTTATGTCCATTTGTCTTTGTCCGTCAACAAACAAAACAAAGTAAGCATGTTTCAGGACAGTTTTTGAGAGGATAAAATGTCTATGTTAAGTAATTATCATTTCTTTTACATTTCATCTTTCAAATAGAGGTTAAAAACCAAGCAAATATCAGCCAAAAATCGGCCAAAATAAATCGGCAGCATTAATCGGCCATCGGCCGACCCGGATTTCAAAAGATCGGTGTCGGCGTGAAAAAAAACATATCGGTCGGCTTCTAATTTAAATGAATGACATTTACTAAGGTTTGGTGTTTTTGCCATTTCCTAATGTCCAAAAAAATTATGTCTTAACCCATTTTGCGTCTGTGATGTTAGTAGATCACCTGCACCTGGTTATCAGCGGCTCTACGATAATGCTCTAGTGCTGCTCTTAGTAGATTGAGTCGGTCCTAATGGAAATGATCCCACTGCGTCTGTATTCATTCATTTGCAGTTCCACTCTTTCCACTCCCATCTGTGCTTTTATGGAAGTGCGCTCTCACGCTAATTTGCTCTGTTTAGCAAATCTGGCCATGTGTTATTAACAATCAATAATCAACCCCCGTAATCATTATTTTTCATGAAAAAGGTTGTTCATTTCAACCAGAAACTGCAGTGAATTGTATGTATAAGTACATTTTGTACCTATCCACATACAACATATAGAGGCAATTTTTCCAATGAGCTTTTCCATATAAATTCATCCATTTATCTATCAATCCATTTCACTATTTCACCATTTCATTTATCTATCATCCATTCATCCCTCAACCATCCATCCATCCATGCATCCATATACCCTGGAAGGCGATGGCATGTGCAGAAATGAGATATTTCAGCTCAAAGCTGTATGATCTGATGCTCTGGGTGGTGTCTCTCAGGACTGCCGCTTTGTAGCTGTCTTCCATTCTTCGCGTGCAACATGATGGCCCAGCGTGCTTGCACACCGACAGGTCCACATCTACAATAAATGAGAAAAAAGTAACAGCACTTGTTAGACAGAAGTTGTACAAATAACATTAGTGACACAATAAAAACCTGCCTTGCACCAATACGACCAGTCACATGCAACTTACATTTTACATTTATTCATTTAGCTGACGCTTTTACCCAAAGCGACTTGCAATTGCTATATATGTCAGAGGTCGCACGCCTCTGGAGAAACTAGGGGTTAAGTGTCTTGTTCAGGGACACATTGGTGTCTCACAGTGGATTCGAACCCGGGTCTCTCACACCAAACCATCACCACCCCAACTTAATACACAGCAGTGGTGGGATTTAGTGTTAATGAGGCTTTGCCTTGTGCATAGGAGAGATCTGGAAGGCGAAAAGATAGTATAATGAAACCTGAACCTCAGAAAGCTCTTGCACTCTCTTCATGGCTGAAACATAATTACTCAGGATGCACCACGTGCTTTGGGTCCCAGAAGGGTTAAGTCAGTTGAAGCAGCATTGAACCCCATGCACCCACCAGTCTAGGCCTTGTGTGGGCATTGTATTCCCAACAGTCTATTTGAACTTATGCACATGAACACAAAAACAAGAAACTTTTAAATAACATGACATGCTGTATTTTAACATACAAGTGGAATATTGGTATCTGCATTTTCCATTGCACACACTTCAAAATGACTTCCAAGCAAACTTTCCTAAATGGGAAACTCTCTCAATACACATTATTCTGAAATATTCCAATTCATGGTCACTCGTTAGACACAACATTATGAAATGACATGAAATGTTCGTTTACTGTTTCCATAGGTAATTAAATGACAGATTCCAGGTTTTAAAAAAGAACCACTGCCGCTTTCATTTATAATGCTACATGGGAAAATGTTTTCATAGCCATTTTCACTCTGTAAAAACATCCCTCAGTGTCACAGTGTTTGAGAACATGTTGTAACCCTCCTCCCAAGCGTAGGCTTTTTAGAGTAATGAGCCTCAAACAATTACATTTTTACAAAATGACAAACTTATATATACACCTTTTCCAGCATAAAAAAAACAAACAAAACAACTTATTTTTTTATGATTTCAGGGCAGATTACCGATTAATAAAGACTTATTTTTACACACTCCTTACACAATATCTCAAAACACTTTTGCTGCATGATTTGTAATGTAAACTAATACATTTTGTTGAGTCTATTCAGTTTTTTTTCTAAAGCAAGAGAAACACACAGCAATGGAAAAAGTGAGAAATGCAGACTGTCTGTTCATGATGACTGATGTTAGGCCTGTGAGGAAGCTTCATTCCATGCTGTACAGGCGTCCGCTATGCACTTTAGACACTACTGTGACTCACGGGACGTTATTGAACAACTATCTGAGATTGAGTTTCAATAGCTGTGTGGGCAGACAGACTTCGTCTACATCAGGTCATCAAATACAAGTAAAAACCACAAGCACCTGCCACGTGGGATGGTGTAAATAACGGTGGTCAGATTTTAAAGACACACATACAGGTACATGTGACGTGATCACAAATCCACTGCTGACAAGACATGCCTTAAGTTAGGGATGACGGAAACATTCTGACCTTTAATAAAAAGAGACAAAAAAAGAAAGAAACAGTAACGACAGCATTTCTAATCAGCATTTTCATCTAAATATGATAAAAAGTTTCCGAATCTGGCCATATAGTGACTATAAAATAATTACAGGTTATAATTCAAGATTTAACTTTTTAAAAAAGCAAATGTAAAATAAACATTCTTTATTAAGCAAGAGAGAGACATTGGAGTTTTAAGGCTCCATTAACTCAGCAGGAATCAGCTAATGATACAGAAGTTGGCAGAGAAAGAATTAACTAAGAGGCCCTTGAATAACAAACATACATGACATGAAAATAACGATTCTAATAAAAGACTATTTTATTATAAATAATATAAAATAAAATAAAAGTTAATTCGATAGAAGGGTCATAACATGCTTAAATTATCTAAAGATGTGGTAAACACACATGGAGAAATAAATGGTGAGTATAGAACAGGAATTTTCAAACTGGGGTTTGGTGGCTACAAAGGGATTTTAGGAAGACTGGTCATCATAAATCATTATCAGCACAAGTTTTTTGAAAAGATATTTAGAAAAAAAAATGATAGGTCAGTAGGTTAAATTAAAAGTCAAAAAAATACATTTTGTTACCTAACCCTAAACCCTACATTTTCTTGGTAACTTTTAAAGGGGCAGTTGGCAACTATTTCAAATTAAAGGGATAGTTCACTTTGAAATTAATTTTTGATATGTTTTAGCTTACCTCAAGGGAATCCAAGATGTAGGTGTCTTTGTTTCTACAGTATTTTCAATTTTGATATTTGTAGGCCTTCAGATTATGTGAACATGGCTGTGGTTACAAGAGATAAAAACGATATAAATACTGTTCATTTTGTCTTAGGCCATCAATGTGTACTTACATTTACGAGTCATTAAATCATATTTAATTTTGACTTCTCTGTGCATGCTCTTTGAGGAGGATCCCATAAACCTCCAGTGTATGACTGATAGACTAGAACGGTTTGACCTAAAAATATCAAAATTGAAAATACTGTGGAAACAAAGACACCTACATCTTGGATACCCTTGAGGTAAGCCAAAACATATCAAAAATTATAGATAAAAGTGTGGTTCAAATACCTATTCTGGAGAGAATGGTTACTTTCCCCACTCCACCCAGTGTTCCCAGGCGGAAAACCAACCTTGCAACATCAGGACTAACGTCCAGGCAAGTTGGAAATAGGAAGTCTCGTGAGAAGCGAGAACGAGCGAGAAACACAAACTGCTTTATGGCAATTCGACACATTAGGCCGGTCTCCTATCAAAAGGTATTAATATGTACCATTTAGGTACTTATAAAAGGTACATTATGCATTTTAGGGGTAATAAGGTACAAAGGTGTACATTTTGAAAGGGTACCTCCCCAGTTTTGTACTTTTTTTCTGAGAGTGAAGACAGTATATAGCTGCCATTAATCTTTAGAAAAGAGGGAATTTGCCTTAACAAAAATGAAACCATCCCTGTCACCTGTCTTTCTCCAAGTCTTAATTAAGAGATGAGGGAATGAATTCAGCCCCTGGTGAGTAAATTAGGACCTCAGCAGGAGTCTGTGGTTCTGCCTGAGTGAACACTTGCTTATTCTGGGGTTCAAACTTAGCCAACCTGATCCCATAATCACCCTCAGGTGATAAAAAAAAACAACATTCATTTGATTGGCAGGATTAAGTCTTTATTCCGTCCTTTTGCAGCATCACAGTCACTACCAAAACCAATGACCAAAATTGCCACTACCGGTCAACCCAAACAAACATCTTCAGTATGGAGACGAAAATGTTACGGTTTATTTAGGTTTAGACTTAAGCTATTTCCTGATGCTTGAAGTGCAGAAGCAACTTTATGGGAAAGGAAAGTCATTAAAGTAGACGGCAACCAAACTGATTTAACCCCTGGCTCCCCCCTAGTTCTTCTCAGGAAGCTCTCGCTGCTTTGAAGTGCTGGCGTACGCTGGAACCAGCAGGATATTTACCCACAACTGATGTGCTGTTTTTGGGATGAACCACGTGGAAAGAAAACATCTCTCTAAAGACCTGGGCAGCACACCTGCATTTCTCAAAGCCACAGGCGTGCGGCTCCGGTGTTTGGCTTTGTGGAGCGCTGGCTGGCATTTGCGCCCACAGTGTAGAGAGTGAAAAGCTGATGCAGAGGAAAAGCTGGCGGATTGGGCTGAAATCAAAAGAAGAGGCAAAAGTGTGGAACCTCAAAGTGATTTGCAGACATACAAGAGTCCAAGTTTAGTTAAAGGGATAGTTCACAATAAAGTTGTTATTTTTGTTTGTTTTTGTGCACAAAAAGTATTCTCGTCACTTGATAAACTTAAGATTGAGTGACACTGTAGTCACTTGGACTCTTTTAATGATGTCTTTAAAAACTTGGGCCAGCAAGTTTCAGTCCCATTGAAGCCTATGGAGGAGTGATCCAGCTCTCAGATTTAATCAAAAATATCTTAATTTGTGTTCCGAAGATGAATGTAAATCTCATGGGGTTGGAACAACATGAGGGTGAGTAATTACTGAAGGAATTTTCATTTTTGGGTGAACTAACACTTTAAAGTTAATAACTTTAACCAACCACCTCTGGACTGGTTCCTAGAATTCCTGTCTCAACCCTGAATTTAGAAAAAAAAAAAAAAAAAAAAACCTTTTGTTTTTTAAGGATTTTTTACTTT
Organism: Pimephales promelas; assembly: GCF_988280905.1. Classification (NCBI taxonomy): domain Eukaryota; kingdom Metazoa; phylum Chordata; class Actinopteri; order Cypriniformes; family Leuciscidae; genus Pimephales; species Pimephales promelas. The sequence continues at coordinate 19,030,688 of NC_142773.1, forward strand.
ATCGGGGTGGCACGAAACTTGGCAAAGGTTTTGGCGCTTGCTGTATGAAAAAAAAAAGAGGAAAATATTCGAAATGGTCAAATGACCACATTGGAAACGAATGGGAAGCGAATTTCATCTAGTGAAAGTGTTTGGTTTCTGCGCAAACAAAATCTCAATGAAAATTTTTTTTACATATTAATCAAATTGGAACACAACTTGTTTAGATTTATGGCTTTGATCTTCTCACAATTTTAGAGTAAAACGTGTTTGTTTTGGAAAATTTCATATGAAAAAAATAAAAAATTCACTTTAGCAATTATCTGCCAAGAAGAGACCAAACTTAAGTCTGTGCTCCAAAGCCTTCAAGGTTTACAACATTTTAAGTTGGCAGGTAATAAATGGATCATAACTATACCAGAAATATAATTTAGCAACATAAAATCTGTAATACATCTACACCTACAGTACAAGCAAAAAGAAAACATGAACAAAAAGGTGAAGGCGTGTGAGGCAAGATTCACGAATAAGGTGTAATTTGGGCTCTCCACTTGTTCGAAACATGATCAAACTAAAATACAGTACATTCATTTCATTCACTGAAAAAATAAAAATAAAAAATAACACCAAGGGGTAACCTTTGGTGCTAAAGTATATACATCAGTATATCATCAGCTGAAAAATCATCAGCTAAAAAAACTATAAAATTATCTGACATTAGAAATATAATTATCTAATAAATTTAACTTGGCTGGAGTTGAGTCAAAACAGCAGGAATATCCTTACCTGGCCTCAACAGTTCAAACATGGCAGATATATTTCCACCTTGACCTGGCCCTTAAAACATACCAGGAATTCTTGTATCAGACTCAAAAGACTGAGAAACCACAGTCACATGGGTGCTAACGTCTATGAATATCTTTAATATGAACCTTTGGTCCACTTTTAATATACTTTGAAACAATAATTTTGACATTTCTACATAACTTTAAAGGCTAAATTAAAAGCTTTTGGCTAAATATTTAATATTTGGCATTGTATGAATAAAATATTGCATATTTTAATAATAAAATAGAAATACAATGCAAATTTCAATTAAACATGTTTACCAACTAGCTAGGTGACAAATCTTAATACACTTTAGTGTGCAAAACAAGATCAATGCATAAACAAGATCAATTCATGTAAAATTGTCACCGAACGGTGACACCACTGTGTCATATCAAACCGAACCATGAATTTTATCAACCATCACACCCCTACTTATTAGTTATTACAGATATTGATCTACGTCAAAGTTTGCCTTGATTGTACACTTTTACATTGCACTGATTTTGTAACATTTTAAGTTCAAGAGTTTCTATAAAACTTACTTTTTTATATCTTAATATAAGACATAAAGAAGATATTCATGTTTACATTTTATTTCGTTTTTGACTGCTAAAACTGCTAGAATTTGTTGTTTGCCTTAATAAATAAATAAAAAAAACAGTTTAAATTCAAACTTTTTTACTTGTCTTTATTAAAAAAAAGTTACGATAACGAACAATATGAAACATTATATTGTGATAACTTTTTTAGCTATATCGCATCCCTACGTATACACTTCAATGTAGTTTCAAATAAGTATAATCAAATGTGTATAAGCATCTAGCAGGCTCCTGTTGAGAGGTAAGGGGATACATCAAATCTCCCAAAAAATAAGTGGACCCCAATTAGGGCTCTCCACTTGAGTACTCTGCAAAGCTGAAGGTGAGAGAGGAATGGGGGGGGGGAAACAAGCCAGGACCACCAATCCAATTAAAGTCTGTGATAGCAAGTCAGACACATAAGAAGATCAGGGGAAGACGACTGAGACCAGTTCTTACCAGAACTCAAAGACAGAACATGTTGAACTGGTAAATGGGGGATATTCTGGAACAAACAATTCTACCAAGTACTGACTATATTCTTGTAGCTCAAACAGTACCAGCATGGTGTTAGCAATGCAAAAGACATGGGCTCAATTCCAAAAGAATTCATGAGTTAATAAAATGTATACCTTGACTGCAATGTAAGGCGCTTTAAATAAAAGCATCTGCCAAGTGCATAAATGTAAATGAATGGAGACTGTAATAGTACAAGCAAAACAACATGAACAAAAAGTTAAGACTCAGGTAAAGCAACTTAAGAACACAATGGTCATGGTTCAGCCCTCACGGTTCTTGAACCAAAAACTTTCTGGTTACCAGTCTAAATGTTTATCACACCAACACCACATTATATCTGCGACGCAAATACCAATATGCTTTGGCATTCACATACAGGGTTCTGGAGGCACTAAAAGGGTGTTTTGCTGAGGGCAGAGAGACTAAGAGGAGGGCCTGCAGGTGTTAAAGTCTGAAGAAGAGTAAATATCCAAAGACGTATGGTCTTTCTTCTCATGCCAGAGATTCAAAGCATGAATGCATGGCTGTTCTACACCTTTCATCACAGAACAGCGTTTACCTCAAAAGTCCCCATCAAAGAAGCATTTGATGATCCAAACAAGTAATAAAATGAGTGGTGGGGATATTCAAGCCAGGTTAGTTTAAGCCAATGTGTTTTTTTTTGTTTTTTTTTACATTCCAGTCACATTTAGTTTCTGGAGACTAAAGAAGAAGAAAACTTGAAAAAACAAACAAACATATATATATATATATATATATATATCCTCAATTAAAAAAACAACTAAAAATGATCAGACAACAGAAATATATGAGTTGTGTTTTAATTTGCTTTATTTATTTATTTATTTATTTTGTTTGTTTTTTGTTTTTTCCTTCACTAATGTGAAGAAAAGAGCATGTGTGCGGGGATGTGTACATGTGTATGTAGGTATGTGGTATGTATGTAGGCAGTGCATGCATGCATGCATGTTTGTGTGCATATGTGTATATAGGTATGTATTTTTGTATTTGTATGTATATGTAGGTTATATTTGTTTGTTTTTGTGGTTTCGTCAATTATGGTTTTCTCCTGTAATATAGGCTATCCTAATGTCATAGTATATTGTTTATGTGATATGCTTTGGACAGAGTTGGGACAGTTTGGGGTGTTGGTTGTGTGGAAGAGCTTTAGTATGTCTGTAAGTGTTTGGTGTTATCTTGAGGACCCCCTCGAAAATGAGATGTTCCATCTCAAGGGGTTATCCTTCTCCAATAAATGAAATGAAAAATGAAAATTGGAAATATCATTACTCAATACATTTAACTTGGATACACAGGGTGAGGAACTTCTGGAACCATAAATAGACACTAGCTGTTGAGACCAGGCTGAAGCTCTTACTCAGCAAATAATCCCTCCAGATAATTATAAAACAATGCAGCAGACAAGAGGCAAGTCAGACTGCCATAACTGTCTGTGGCTAACAAACCTCCATATGAATGGCTTAACCCACTAGACAAATAAAGGTCCCTGCAACTTAATTAACTAAAGAACTTTTGACCCTATAATGTCTGGAAATCCAATTCTATTTAATTGGGTCTGGATTAGCAAGATTTAATGGTCTGCAGTGTAGGAGATTCGGACTATCCTTTAAATATCTGATTGCTGGTTACTTTATTTCATTAAATGAGTCATAATTAACACTTCCTTAACCCTTCCTCTTTTTTACTCATGAAAAATGAAAACTCTTGAATATCTATGCTCAAAGACTCACATGATTAGTTATGAACACTCCTTTTTAAAAGAGAGCCTGGGATTCAGAGGTGGAGATTCAAGAATCTGCTTTGCTTGGCATCTGATCTGAGAACATAAAGTGATTCTGGTGCCCTCAGATGCTGTCAGCGCTTCTGAAGAGAGGGAGCGAACCCAGGAGTCTGCAACATTAAAGGGGCAGTCACTACACTTTTTGTTCTACTGACTTCTATTCATATGCATACGAATGCGTCAGACAGGAAACGGAAGCTCATGCAGGCTGGCGGGCGGACAGATTGATGGGCGGACGGATGGAAGGGTGGGTGGGTGGACGGACGGATGGTTGGATGGTTGGATGGATGGTTGGATGGAGGGGTGGATGGATGGTTGGAAGGGTGGGTGGATAGATGAATGGACAGATGAATGGATGGATGGAAGGGGTTGGGTGGATGGATGGATGGAAGGGTTGGTGGGTGGGTGGATAGATAGAAGGACAGATGGACGGATGGAAGGATGAGTGGATGGATGGACGGAAGGGTGGATGGATGTCTGGACGGAAGGGTGGATGGATGGATGAACAGACGGAAGGGTGGATGGATGGATGGACAGATGGATGGATGGACAGACGGACGGATGGATGGATGGATGGAAGGGTGGGTGGGTGGATAGAAGAACAGATGGATGGATGGATGGGTGGATGGATGGACGGAAGGGTGCATGGATGTATGGATGGATGGGTGGAAGGACGGACGGACGGAACGGTGGATGGATGGATGAACAGACGGAAGGGTGGATGGATGGATGGACAGACGGATGGATGGATGGATGGACGGATGGATAGATGGATGGAAGGGTGGGTGGGTGGATAGAAGAACAGATGGACGGATAGGTGGATGGATGGATGGAAGGGTGCATGGATGTATGGATGGATGGGTGGAAGGACGGACGGACGGAAGGGTGGATGGATGGATGGATGAACAGACGGAAGGGTAGATGGATGGATGGATGGACAGACGGATGGATGGATGGATGGATGGATGGATGGATGGACGGACAGACGGATGGGAGGTTGGACGGACGGAAGGGTGGGTGGACGGACGGATAGATGGATAGTTCGATGGATGGTTGGATGGAAGGGTGGATGGGTGGATAGATGGAAGGACAGATGGAAGGATGGGTGGATGGGTGGATGGATGTATAGATGGATGGGTGGAAGGACGGACGGAAGGGTGGATGGATGGATGAACAGACGGAAGGGTGGATGGATGGATGGACAGACGGATGGATGGATGGATGGATGGATGGATGGATGGGTGGGTGGGTGGGTGGTTGGATGGATGGAAGGGTGGGTGGGTGGGTGGATAGAAGAACAGATGGACGGATAGGTGGATGGATGGACGGAAGGGTGCATGGATGTATGGATGGATGGGTGGAAGGACGGACGGACGGAAGGGTGGATGGATGGATGGATGGATGGATGGATGGATGGATGGATGAACAGACGGAAGGGTGGATGGATGGATGGACAGAGGGATGGATGGTTGGATGGACGGACAGACGGATGGGAGGGTGGACGGACGGAAGGGTGGGTGGATGGATGGATGGAAGGGTGGGTGGACGGACGGATGGATGGATAGTTGGATGGATGGTTGGATGGAAGGGTGGATGGGTGGGTGGGTTAGTGGATGGATGGATGGATGGATGGATAGAAGGGTGGGTGGGTGGGTGGGTGGGTGAGTGGGTGGGTGGATGGATGGATGGATGGATGGATGGATGGATGGAAAGGTGGGTGGGTGGATGGAAGGACAGATGGACGGATGGAAGGATGGGTGGGTGGATGGGTGGATGGATGTATAGATGGATGGGTGGAAGGACGGACGGAAGGGTGGATGGAGGGATGGATGGATGAACAGATGGAAGGGTGGATGGATGGATGGATGGATGGATGAACAGATGGAAGGGTGGATGGATGGATGGACAGACGGGTGGATGGATGGATGGATGGATGGATGGATGGATGGATGGATGGATGGATGGATGGATGGATGGATGGACAGACGGATGGGAGGGTGGAAGGACGGAAGGGTGGGTGGATGGATGGATGGAAGGGTCGGTGGATGGATGGATGGATGAATGGACAGAAGGGTGGGTGGGTGGGTGGATGGATGGATGGGTGGATGGATGGATGGAAGGGTGGGTGGATGTTTTTTTTTTTCAGAATGGCCTCAGTATCCCAAAGTACTGGTCACTATAATTAGGTGTCTTGAGTTTCTGCCCATCAGTTATAGTGTTTACAAAACAAAAATAAAAACATCACTGAACTTACTTGTTATCTCTGCTTTGAAACAATCTATGTTGTAAAAAGCGCTATATAAATAAATGTGACTTGACTTGACTTGACATGCCAGGAGGTTAAGTAAATGATGCCAGGAGGTTAAGCAAATGATGACAGCGTTTTCCTTTTTGTGTGAACTTTTCAAGTTTTCAACAATATCAATGTTTATTTATTGGCAGCACAAAGCTTCATCTGAGAGTTCTACGTCTCTGCTCATAGGAGAAACTCACTCAGAAAATGAGAATTCCAGTCTATCTGCAACAAAAGCCATTTAGAACTTATTTAATCATTTGGCTCACTTTAAACTTTTATTTTGTGGACCACAAAAAGGAAATAAAGACTTTAATGATCTTAGGAAGAAGCCAAAAAGCGCTAACCTGAGATATATTGTAATTATGGTTTTGCTGCGGTATGGGCTTGTCTCCCACAGGAACGATTTCTATGCTAACTCTACAAATCAGCATTCGGTCAAATAAACAGCAGAAATTGTACCAGAGCGCAAGTTGTCTACCGAGAAACCAGACTCATTAAGACTCTTATGATGCTCAAATTCTTTTGCACATCTAGACCTTACCTAAAAGGGGGCTATTGCTCATCAGCACTGCTGGGTAGATTACTTACGAACTGTAATCAGTTACAGATTCCAAATTATAATTCCAATGCATCACATTGCACATTTCAGGTAATATAACAAGATTACTTTTGACCCAACTTGTTCATTCTATTGATTTGAAAAGGATAATCTTGTACCCTGATATAAAAATACAAAGAGAAAGAATATATATTCCATTCTTTGCTAGCAACAACATGAAGTGCATTAAATAATATTTTACGTCAGGGTTTCCCAGGAGTTGATTATTGTTGCAATGTTTGGAAAACACTTATTACAGGTGAAATGATTTCTGTAAATCCAGTGATCAAATGCTCATGACTGGCTGGTCTGATTGTGCAGTTCAACAAACCTGGAAGACCTTCTGAACATATGGCTTTTTATAAAGGACATTTTTAAAGATAAAGAGAAAAAAGTATAAATACTGCCATTGTGAGAACAACATGTAAACATGTAATAAATAAAAAAGTAACTGAGTATTTTAAAATTTTATATAATCTAATTAAGTGCTTAATTTGTGAAATCTTGGCATTCAACTTTTAGCTAACCCTAATCAACACCATCTTGGAAAATCTGCCATCTGTCGCTCTTCAGGGCTCCAAGAGGTCATTTGCAACTCAACTTGAAATATATATCTGTCTCAGTCAGAGAACAGGTGTTATACACGCACCTTGTCTGAACAAACACATTGACTGAATTCAAACTGATTGAAGAAAAAAAATCAACAGGAAATGATACATTTTTCATGACAAATCTTAAAGGTTATTTGAAAGTTGAAGGAAAAACAGTTTCAAAATACAGAAAAAGTGATAAAAGACAGAATTATAAAATTACAACAAAAAGAAAGATGGATGGAAAGATACATGTAAGGACATCTGTTTAAAGCATATCTTTATACTGCCCATTTAAGGACAAATTATAGAACATCCAGCTTTCGGAGGCTTCAAGTAGCATATAATGATGCAATGAGAATTTTATTAAGGAGACCTAGATGGCATAGTGCAAGTGAGATGTTTGCAAGTTTGGGAGTTAACACATATAAAGCTGTGGATAACACTTTACTTGACGGGGTGTGCATAAGAGTGACATGACAAATGTCTTGAATATGAAATATGGTTTATGCATGTTTTATGACAATTGTCAAGTGTCTTTCACTCAATAATGACATTTTGAATGCAAATATACCATTTTTTAAGATGTCTTCGTTATGACATCTTGACATAAACCAATACATCATAACCTGTCAGTGTCTTTGTCATGACAACTTGACATAAAATTAAGTTAAACTGTCATGTGGTTGGCTTTGACATTGGCTGTCATGAGGCCATTATAAGTGTGTCAAGAATACAGTGGTACTAATTGAATTTGTCATTAAAATGTTATAATGGCTTCATGACAGCCAATGTCAAAACCAACCACATGACATGTTTAATGTAATGTTAACCAATAAAGCTAGGTGGTTTCTTAAGTTTGATAATTCATCTGCTATGTCATGTTTATGACCGGTTGTGTTGTCTTAGTAATGTCTAGTTGTCATGACAAAGACACTGACAGGTCATGATGTATTGGTTTATGTCAAGGTGTCATAACAAAGACATCTCACACAATGTCAAATTTGCATTAAAAATGTCATAACTGAGCGAATGACACTTAATGACAGTTGTCACAAACATGCATAAAACTTCCTTCATATTCATAACAAATGTCATGCCATGATTATAAAGGTGTCATGTTAGTCTTATGCACACCCCTTCAAGTAAAGTGTTACCAAGCTGGGTTACGGAATCTTACGTACAAATTGATTTGCCGACTTAACGCTTCTAAAAATTACGATATCATGGGTCTATACAAGGTTCAAATATAAGGTTTGAACCTTATATAGACATGGGTCTATATCATGGGTCAAATATAATGTTTAGCAACTATACATAGTCAAAATTGTGGAAACACTGGCACTTGTGTATTTGTAAGGCATTGTTGTTTTGTTATATGTTGGGTAATTTAAAAATTGGACCCTGAGTCTGTGATAAAGTTTTGATTGATAAATGAATGGAGAGATGGGAGGACGGATGGATGGACAGATGGATGGAACGATAGACAGAATGAATAATAGATAGTATTTTTTCTGTAATTTTTTGTGACCTGTGTGATCTTAGCAGGTGGGACTTCAGATGTAAATTAGCTTGTTGCTACAATCCGGCATGTTTACATGCATATTCCATGTTTGTTTATTGACATGCACTGTCCCAATGGATTGATGGATGGAAAAAAGATAGACAAAATGAATGATAAACCTACTGTCAAGCAAATTACTGACAAGATATCAAGGCTTCTATTTCAGCAGCCACCTTTTCAAGTGAACCTTAAGACCTCGATCACCTGGTTCAAGTGTGTATGATTAGTATTTGATTACTACACTATGCACTATGCAGGTAGGTTGATCTCTAGGAGCAGGATGGGCATCCCTGTCATTGGAGAACCGGACTTGGCTGTTAGTTCGTGCACCGTGAGAACTTTGGCCCTGAGTATTTGTAACCGGTGAGCTCGACCGATGTCATTCCAGCAAGGCTCGCTCCTGTTCGCTGAGTCATGTGTCAAAGCAGCTGGCTGAATGCATCTGTCAACACTGATTCCCTTAACCTGACACGATCCTTGTCTGAAGTTTACCAAGACATATTATTTACAGTGCAGAGTCGAGAGCATTAGCACACTTGGGCATTAACATTGACTTTGTGGGTGGAAAAATCAGTCAATGAACTTGTAAAACCTATTGAATGGAAATTACATTTCCCTGTCAGGAGCAGCGAAATGAAGAAAGAAAACATTACACTTAAATTCCAATAATATGGCTGATTAGGGAACTTGACTCTACATGAATATTCTATTCAGATATCACATCTAATGTATGTCAATATGCATTAAGTGGTGTGTGTGTGGGGAGGGGGGGGGGTGAACTGTTTAAAGTTTAAAAAACACCATGAAACATGCAGAGACATGATAACATTTCTAGTAAGTAAATACAGTGAGCAGCTGATGGTTTTTAACAGGGCACTGAGGGAATTTTTAGCATGGAAATATTTCAGTAACTCAGGAACCGATTTGACAGCACTAGAAATGGACTAGTGCATGCAACAAATGCTGATTGAGACACATCCTTTAGGTACTACCTTTAAAGTTCCTTGTGATCAAACTGCAATTGTTTTGTGAAATTTGATCTGCACATCTTCTGCACAACTGCAGAATTTCCCAAGCAAAAAAAAAAAAATTTGTGGTACCTAAAGAATGCCTTCATCATCAATAGAGCACACTGTAGGAATATAGCAACCACAGCACCTGGTTGCTCACCACAATACACATATTTACCATAGTAATTACACATACAGATCTATTTCTGCCAAAATACATAGGCTAAGTAATCAATCACATATTGTTGCTTCAATAACACTAGTCAAAGCAAGTAAGATAAATAATTAAACACAATGACATAAGAAGCTATGAGGTTCTAAATCTGAGAAAAATCATGTAGGCTAGAGGATACTTATTTTACAAGACAAGCAGATGTAGTTAGCTAGAACAGCCAAAGCAGGAACATCCACAATACAGTTTCGTCACAGTCATGACAAACGACAGCCCGTTGCGTTCACACTCACCTGTAGCAGGTGTTTCAGGCACCCATTTCAGCTGGCCGATCTGACGCACCTGAAACGCCGTTTTCACCTCGTGACAGCTGTGAGCGCGCGCGGCGGACAGTGTCGCGAGCTCCACCGCGAGCACCGCAATAATCCAGCTGACATTCACGCGTGACATGACGGCATTTCAGTGGAGATATCAGTGCGGTGGAATTGCTTATCTCTGATCAGAAACTGGCTGCAAAATGTGTAAAAATAAAAGAGGAGGAAGTCGCCAGTGTTGGACTTTCACATGCTGCACCGGCTGGATGAGTCCTTCCTTCCCAAACCGAGACAGGGAAAACAAGCGCCCCTGCCTGCGTCCCGTTCACTGAGAGTGTCACTGAATTCATTCAGCATGTGGAATCATTCAGAAATCTCTCTCTCTCTCTCTCTCTCTCTCTCTCTCTCTCTCTCTCTCTCTCTCTCTCTCTCTCTCTCTCTCTCTCTCTCTCTCTCTCTCTCTCTCTCTCTCTCTCTCTCTCTCTCAGAGTCTATGCTGTCAGAATTTACAATAAAGTAAAACACTGGAAAGGAAACATAAACCAGTGTGTGTGTAAGAGATAGGGCAAAACAATATATAAACATACATTTTACTTGTGAGATAATAATTAAAAGGTTAGAAACATAAACGTTATATTTGTATTTATATTTTCCGGTCTCAAAGTAGCCTACTTTATCTGTATTTTGTTGTATAATATTGACAAAGTTTCCCTGCATGATCTACTCTAATTATTGAAATGGTCAAATATAATCCGTGCAATATTTACAAACTTATTTACATCAACTCCGTAATTCTAAAATCACGACAAAAACCTGCCCCGTGTGAGGCTCGAACTCACGACCTTCAGATTATGAGACTGACGCGCTGCCTACTGCGCCAACGAGGCTGCTACGGGTGCCGATTAGGCGCCAGAAAAAAACGCTTCTGATTGGCTGATAGTCGTTTCTAATTATTTGTTGGCGTGGATTGTGATTGGTCATGGAAGTGACCGGCTTGAAAGAAGTCAACGGCTTGAAAGAAGTTTTCGTTAGTTTTAAGCTGCTAATGTTATTCAGTGTTTTAATGTTGTTTATGCCCACAACACTATACTGCATAATCCTGCTTGTTTCAAACCCATCCTTTATTGAAAAATTAAACCACCCTCTTAAACATTATTATTTTAAAGTATGATAAAAGGGGGATTATGTTTGATTATGATGACCGGTAATCTGAATGTTCACAGGCTACACGTAACTTGACAAATAAGTTTCATGTAAATAACTTTCATGTAATCGGTTACCATCAGATGACCGGTAATCTGAATGTTCACAGCAGGCTAAGTAATCCTTTCGTGGTGAGTTGTCTCCCTCTGTCGGGCAACCATTTTAATCACTCTTACTCTCAACTAGAAAGTTTTTTTTATTTTATTTTTTTATTTTATTTAACTTTCATAAAAGCTTAAAATGACATTTCACATCAAACATAATACAAACACATATTGGGGAAAACACATAACAGATTCTACATTGTACAGAGTAAAACATTAAATTCTACAAATTTTTCTCAACTACAAAATTGATTGGGTAATCAATTCAGTCTGTATGTTATGCACATGCACAATCATACAACCTTTATACAGTATTCATGTATTTTTTTGTTAACAATATGAAATATGATTTGTGCAAACTTCATGTATATCCATTATATTATATTATACCCATATATTATTAATTCCAGCTGTCTACTTTCCCCATACACTTTATGCATTGTGCATTGGCACACGTAACTTGACAAATAAGTTTCATGTAATTGGTACAAAATATTTTACATAAATAATCCAAATATTACAAATAAATTATCACGTATATTTATTCTGTCTATGAACCGTTTTGGAAGGACTTTTATTTTAAAGTGTCGTCAGTTGTCATTTCGACGCAGTTCACACACAGCACCATTTAAAAAAACTATCGTCTCGCACGCACACTGACTAATGCATTCAAGGCGCGCGTCAAGGAGTTTGTGTTCCTCTCTTTGGAAACCTTTTCCGGGAGTGTAAAAGAAAAGCTGTCGTCCTTCACATATTTGATTAATGGCGTTCATCATGATGAAAAAGAAAAGGTTTAAGTTTAAAGTGGATGTGGAGCTGGAGGAGCTGTCATCTGTCCCAATTGTGAATGGAGTTCTGTTCTGCAAGGTTCGACTTACGGACGGTGGCTTTTCAGAGGAGTCTTCGAGGTGAGACAATCGCAAGTCATGCTGGATTTTTATTATATTTTATTATTTGAAGTGACAACAGTTATTATTTATGTATAAAATATAATAATAATGTAAAACAATAGGTTATGAGTGTATGACTGATTAAGAAGAGTGTTGCTTTTGATATTAAAATTCATCTTTTTATTAGCTTGCCTAATTTTGAGATATTAAAAAGGCAATGTAGAATTTGAAATTTTATTATATAGAGAAACATGTGGCTGGCCGCTAAGAGGGGGGTGTGTTCTACATGGACTCAACAGGACAAAAGTGGGCAGTGTCTGATTAGCAATTATTTTCCTTCTTTTAACCGTCAAGGCTGGACTCACTTGTTACAGCAACAGTATGCATTTTACAAAATGGTAACGTTAGCATTCCCTCACGTTCCTCCATTTGAACTCTGCAGATGCAGTTTTACTTCATTGCCGTGGCATTATTTGTACTGTGTTTTCAGGACAAACAAGGGAAGAGCCTTATGAATGAGTACAGTACAACACTGACTATATAAAGTCAGTGAGAAACACAGCTGCTTCCTAGGAAGCATTATTCCGAAATATTGATTACAGAATGTAGTCTTTCACAACCAGAACAAGTATGTCGTAACAGACATAACAAGCTGTTTAAGCCCTTTCCTGCTTAAAGACATTATTATAAAATACTTTTTCTAAATCACTTTCCCTAATATTGCAGCGGTAACGTTAATTGTGTTGCTTAAAGATATTTTCTTGTGTACTTGAGCTAAGACTGTCTGAGAAATGTTTATCCTGTTAGTGTTACACACTGTATTTTTTCTTCCACTGATCCATTTCATATTTGTAAAAAAAAAAAAAAATAGAAACATATCTTTGTTTATTAAATGAAAACCTTTTATTGCATAAATTGTACATGTATTATGTACAGTTATTTGTTATAGTTATTTACATTGTGCATCTTTCAAATAAACTTTCAGGATCTATCTATCTATATCTATCTATCATCTGACTATCCTTCTATTTATCTGTAGTTCTATTGTTTTATCATGTTATATGTCTCACTGTTTTTTTTTTGTGGTTTCTTCTGCAGAGAGCCAGTTCTGGTGAATTGTGTTAAATGGAAGAAAAGATTCTCCTTCTTATGCAAGTTGTGTGCTAATGCAGGGACAGGGGTGCTGGAACCTTGTGTTTTTCGGATATCTGTAAGAAAGGTACGATTTAACGATTGTTCTGATTCTTAAATTGGGCTCTAAGAATAAACTCTTTCGTTCTTTTCTGTGTTGGATTGAATACGTTTTGGTGTGTTTCTTTTATGAAGGAGCTGAAAGGTGGGAAGACATTTGCAAAGGTAAGCTCTGTTTATTTGTGGATTATGGCAACGTTTTCTACCAGATCACTGGCATTGATGCAATGTGTGTGTCACACAGCTTGGTTTTGCTGATTTGAACTTGGCTGAGTTTGCTGGTTCAGGAAGCACCACACGGCGCTGCCTATTGGAGGGATACAACACCAAAAACACACGTCAGGACAACTCTATACTGAAGGTATAATGACACAAACACGCATACACTCACTAAAGGATTATGAGGAACACCTGTTCAATTTCTCATTAATGCAATTATCTAATCAACCAATCACATAGCAGTTGCTTCAATGCATTTAGGGGTGTGGTCCTGGTCAAGACAGTCTCCTGAACTCCAAACTGAAAGTCAGAATGGGAAAGAAAGGTGATTTAAGCAATTTTGAGCGTGGCATGGTTGTTGGTGCCAGACGGGCCGGTCTGAGTATTTCACAATCTGCTCAGTCACTGGGATTTTCACACACAACCATTTCTAGGGTTTACAAATAATGGTGTGAAAAGGGAAAAACATCCAGTATGTGACAGTCCTGTGGGCTAAAATGCCTTCTTGATGCTAGAGGTCAGAGGAGAATGGGCCGACTGATTCAAGCTGATAGAAGAGCAAAAATAACCACTGAAATAACCACTCGTTACAACCGAGGTATGCAGCAAAGCATTTGTGAAGCCACAACGTTGTTGCCTGGTCTGATGATTCTTGATTTCTGTTGAGACATTCAGATGGTAGAGTCAGAATTTGGCGTAAACAGAATGAGATCATGGATCCATCATGCCTTGTTACCACTGTGCAGGCTGGTGGTGGTGGTGTAATGGTGTGGGGGATGTTTTCTTGGCACACTTTAGGCCCCTTAGTGCCAATTGGGCATCGTTTAAATGCCACGGCCTACCTGAGCATTGTTTCTGACCATGTCCATCCCTTTATGGCCACCATATACCCATCCTCTGATGGCTACTTCCAGCATTATATTGCACCATGTCACAAAGCTCAAATCATTTTAAATTGGTTTCTTGAACATGACAATGAGTTCACTGTACTAAAATGGCCCCACAGTCACCAGATCTCAACCCAATAGAGCATCTTTGGGATGTGGTGGAACGGGAGCTTCGTGCCCTGGATGTGCATCCCACATCAACTCCATCAACTGCAAGATGTTATCCTATCAATATGGGCCAACATTTCTAAAGAATGCTTTCAGCACCTTGTTGAATCAATGCCATGTAGAATTAAGGCAGTTCTGAAGGCGAAAGGGGTCAAACACAGTATTAGTATGGTGTTCCTAATAATCCGTTAGATGAGTGTATAATGTGTATAGTTCACCCGAAATAAAAATGATATTATATTAGGATTTTATAATGCAGATGTACACAAAGAGATTGACACACTTGCCCTGTTTGTCTTGAGATCACATGCTCTCTATATTGTATCCTTTCATTTATTTATATCATAAATATGCAGTTGCTAGGGGATGGGTCCTCTCGGATCTGTGTGCGGTGTTGTTCCGTTTCATGTGGGTTATGTCTGTCATGCTCCGGCCTGTGTTGAGCTGTGTTTTCCAATCCACAACCCCCACCTATGCCTAGAGCTGTTCACAGCGCCCCCAGAATTCCACAGCCCTGTATCCTTCCACCTCCGCCTGAAGCCGTTTGGAGGGCAAACATAATTCCACAGGCCTTCACTAATATCTGTAGAGATCCATGCACACCTTTGAACTTGAATCACTGCAGTCTAACAGTTGGAAACATACATGTTGCCATATTTTTGCCATATTTGCTCTGTTCCTGTTTGCCTATTCATATTAGTTCCCATAGGTTTAGTTCCCATAGTAGTTTCAAAAATTAACTAAAGTTTCCAAAAGGTTACTCATTCATGCTCTATTTTTTTGCTACGTGTTTAATCACGATTATTCTAGTTCCCTTTGTTTGTTCCTTGTGTTTAAGCCCTGAGTTTCCCTAGTTCATTTGTCCGTTATCGTCGATGTTAAGTGGTTGTGTTATCTCTCTGGATATTAATAAAGACTGTTTTTTTTTTTTTTTTTTATCTACTCCCACGTTATGCGTTTTCAACATAATAGCGATCTGTATCAGTCGTGAAAAAGTATATCTATTCTCTATTGCAAAGGAATTATGCAAAAATAGAATCGTAATCCCCTTTGACTAAGCTCTGTGTTTATGACTTTTAGAAAACAGTGTCAACTTTGTACAATATATATGTTAATTCATCAATTTATGTTTATCTGGACTATTTTACAGTAACTTCAAACATGGCTCATCCAATCAGATATTAGAGCCATGGCTATATCCTTCATGAAAATACAATTTATCACACAATACTCCAGTATTTGATGTTTTCAGTGGGTAATGGGTATTAATGAAATATTCAATCTGCTACATCTAAATATAACTATTCACCACCTGTCTCTCCTTTTCTAGGTGATAATCAATATGCAGCTAATGTCGGGCGATCCCTGCTTTAAAACGTAAGTTCTCCCTTAATTTATATATATTCAAATTTGAAAAGACCAGCATATGTTTTGAAGCTTTTCCTCAGCTTCGAACCACCTGGTTTAACGAGGCATAATGAATGAGACAAAAAGACCATGCTGGGGTGTGTTTTCCCAAATCATCGTTAGCCAACTATGGTCGCAGGTTCCATTGAACTGTGTTGGTAACGATGGAACTTGTGACCATAGTTAGCCATAGTGGAGATTTGCTGTTAACCCAGTTAGATCAATGCCAAACCAGCAATTCTTTCTGGTCTAAACTGGTCTTTTCAACAAGATATTATTGATATTACATTGAGGAACCCAGCGGTTTAGAATGACCTTGTTGATGTGACAATTCAGGCACAGCTGTCGTGATGCTTTTATGTTGTCGTGTGCAGATGCCAGTATGTGAGTTTGCGCCAGTGTTCTTCCGCAGTGAAATACGGTTTGTCTGACACCAATGTCTGGGACCGCATAAACACAGGAAGTCTGATTCAACCACTTCCTGGTAGCTTTTAGCCAAACACACATGTGTGTGTTTTTTTTTTAGTGTCTGCAGCCTATAACCTCAGAAAATTAGTTCATGTGGCAGGTTTACTGTACCGTTCAAAGTTTTGGGGTATTTCTATTTTAAAAGATATTAATTATAATATTAACCTTTAATATTCATTTGATCAAAAGTGACTGTAAATGCTGTTCTTTTGAACTTTTTATTCATGAAAGAATTCTGAAAGAATTTAAAAAAAAACATTGTTTTTAACATTGATAGCAATAAGAAATGTTTCTTGTGTTAAATGTTATTGTAATTAAATGTTATTCAGCACTGGTAATGCCAAGGTTGTTTGTAATAGAAAATTACTTTTATTTTTTTTAATGTCAATAATTAACTTTTTTTGTTTATAAGTTATCTTTATTTTGATGCTTTATCTCTCTATGCTGATCTGATTCTGCTTAAACAGACTTGAAGGAGTACATTTGGTATGGTTTCATATCAGTGTAACTGTGCAGCATGCGTTTGCGTGTATGTTGAAATAGTTGACATTTAGTGGGAGATAAATGTATCATCTCAAAAAGCACCCTGACACATTGAAAGATGTGCTTCCTGTTATATAAGCGAGTTGGCACACAGCTCAAATAAACGTGTGTGTGTGTGCGTGTCAATCAACTTGCGAGGACATTTTACTGGTCCCCACTAGTTTAAAAGAGGTAAGGGTTGGGTTGGGCCGTGGAAAATATCATTAACCTGATATAAAATATATTTATCCTCTTGAAATGTGATTCAGTGAGAGTTGTATTATTCCTTCACCGTGGATAGTTGGTTGTCAAAAATAGTCATACGCACTCCGAGTGCTAAATCAAAGTGTTTGGTGGTGTTTCCCTGTGAGTATGTGTTTATGAGAGGTGTGATAGTGTGTGTGGGAGTGCTCATACTGCGCCTGAAGTGCTTTTAGCTCTGGCTGGTACGTCATAGTTTTATATCACTGTCATTTTAGAGGCACTAAAACCAGTGACATGTCAGATTAATATCCTTCTGAAATCAGTGGTTTATAGATTATTTGTTCCATATACTTTACATGACCTGGCTGGGTTCAGTTTTTACTCGCCCTTTTTTATTTATTTATTTTTTCAACCCTTTATGACTTTGAACACTGGAGAAATTTCCATACTTTTAAATTACATGCTGTTCAGTTACGAATTGTAGATTTTTGAGCTTCAGAAGATACAAAAATATCTTAAAGTAACAAAAGTTGTTTGATTTATTCATTCTGTTGAAACATTGGACTTTTTTTTCCAACCTCTTTTTTTTTTTTTTTTTTTTTTACCCTATTAGTGGTGCTTGCATCACTATTGTTATTCCTCTTACTTATTATTCTTCTGGACAAAACTTCATTATGTAACTCATGCCGCACCTTTTATTGTAGACCCATGAATGTGGTGTCAAATCATATGGCTTATATTGAGGATAGGTGGGATGTGACTTAATTTATCTTACAATGTTCGTCCGACGGGCAAAAAAAGTGGTCGAAATAAAATCCCATAGATTTACATTGCCGTAAATATGTGAGGTTGTATCTCCGCATCAGAATGCCAATATATAGTTACATTTAAACTTTTGTAGCTATGCCCTAGCAACCAGTTATAGACCATTTTGCAAGATGTAAACAACACTGTCCAGAAACACTTCCTGTTTTAGTTTGTAACTGTTTTCTTTATTTCACATGTAAAGAAATAATCTTAAAGATATTTGTTTAACTTTTTGATTCACTTTTATATGTTCTGTTGGTTGTATTTTATCCCAACTTTTATGTAGTGTTAAAAAACTGAAACAGGAAGTGATTCTGGACCAGTTTTGTTTACACCTTGCAAAATGGTCTATAGTATCCTAGCAACCACCCCATAGACTTAATATTGAAAAAAGAATGGATCATATCTGAACATTCTACAGACAAGTGGGTGGTCTCTTTTGATTTAAAGATGTAGTCTTTAAATATCACCCTGGCAACTGTCTACCCTAGCAACCATTTAGAGCACCCTAGCAACCATAGAATACAATTAATTGGCTGTGTCTCTGCAGCAGAACAACAGAGACTCAACAACAAGAGACTCGGGGATGGGCTCTTTTGATACAGACTGACAGGTAGTCTTTAAATATTTAACTGAAAGCTGTTTGGCCATGCCCTAGCAACAATTTATAACACCCTATCAACTGTATGACAGCATGAATAAGCTGTATCTCAGTTTCAGAACATCATAGAGAAAAAGGGGTTGGCTCTTTTGATTCAGGAAGGCATCTGTCCTGTCTATTACTATCACCCTGATAACTGTCTAGTCAACAATTTAGAGCACCCTAGCAATGTAATGGCAAAACTAACACCCCATATCTCAGCACCAGTCCAGAACATTGTACAGACTTGGGAGTTTGCTTTCTAGCAATCACAGAAAATACCCTATTAATTGCATAGTACAGAATTTTGCCACGGCAAGCACCACTCACATTTTCATTTCAGTCTAGTTTTCATTTATACTTCCTGTAATTTTAACAAGTTATGTTTATATATATATTTTTTTTTGGTGCATCAAGACAGTCTATCCATTTATTTATTTATTTATTTTTTTTTTTACATATTCATTCTGCTTTTGTATTTTCTCCCTGACTTTTTTTTCCCTCCTGATATTGACCTTTCAAAATATTGAGGCTCTTGGGCAAACAATTGGGAGCCGGAATGTAGGAGTCTAAAGATTTACTATGGTTTACGCTATTCAATTCACTGGTGTTTGGTCCCTAAAAAGCATGTCTTAAACCAGAAGCTAATTGGTAGATTGTAATGGTCATTATGGAAATGATCTGGCTGCATCTGTGTTCATTCATTCCTGTTGCATCAGTGGATCAAGCGCAGAACTTTCCATCGGGTCTTTTGCTCTCCTGCTACTTTGCCCTGTTTAGTAAATCTGGCACTAAAAATAATGTTTTGTAAAAAATATTAAGTTGAAGTTAAGAATAGTATTCTTATTATATTATGTGATTTTTGTATATGCAACAACGTCTTTTTTGTTGATGATTTCCAGTTACATTTATGATTTACAGATTTTTGATTACATTTATGATTTCCAGTTACAGTTATGATTTCCAGTTACATGTTTTTAATGGTGACATTTTCTTTATTCTTCCAGGCCTCCATCCACATCAATGACCATTGGTTTTCCGGGAGACACAGAGACATGTCTACATGAGGACAGAAGAGGAGAGACACAGAAAGCAACTCTTACCTGTACAGGTACCTTGACAATCCACACATAGAAAAAAATCTACCACCTATATAAACTACCAAATATTTTTACGCTACATTTATGTAATGTATGTAAAACAGTTTTTGCTGCTTAACTTTTGAATGGTAGTTTTACTTTTATTCAGCAAAGGCACATTAAATTGATCTAAAGTCATAGTAAGGACATTTATGAATAATGTAAAGATTTTTACTTCAAATAAATGCTGTTCTTTTGAACTTTCTACTCGAAGAACTTTCTTTTTTTAAATCCCCATAAATTATAAGCACTGTCTCAGAACAACCCGTTGTTAGATTCGGGGCAATGCGATGAATTTTTTCCTCAAGCCCCTCCCACAACTGTTGACGGACACTGCCGTATTAGCATAGACCTGCCCTGAGTGAGCTGTACACACTCAGCCATTACTTCGACACTGAGCAGCTGTAGACAAGAATGTCTTCTAAGCGATCGAGGTGGTTTGTTGTTGGATGTAAGAATGAACATAGCAGTCGTCATTTACTCTCGTTGTTACTCGAAGATGGATCTGTACCAGCTGTTCGTGATCCAGTTTACAGTCTCCAGAGCGATAGGCCTTATGTTACTGATCAGTGATCACGGCAGAAATGAAAGTGAAAGCGCGCACTTTATTACAGTTCATCCGAGTCGTGTTACGGATATAAAGTTTACCAGTTTATTAAAGGGTTAGTTTACCCCAAAAAATTTAATTCTGTCTGTAATTACTCTCCCACATGTTGTTCCAACCCCTTAAGACTTTCATTCATCTTCTTATACTGTGTTTATTCAGCTCTTACAGTGATTTTTCTGGAGTAACACTGATGCTTCATCTTTAGTGTGATGTGCAATAAACTTTATTGAACTCATCAGTATATTTTTGGCCATCATTCGGACTGGATCCGCTACAGCAGGCTTGTATTAATAGTGGATAAAAGCAGATGACAACATACAGCATATACGTATTCTCTGGCTCTGTGGGCATTATTGTCCGAGTCGGGTCAAAATGAACACCGCTATTGAGTTTTTGTTTTGATATTATTATTCCGTGAGATGAGATTGTCCTGCCACTGAGGGCGAGCTTGTGAGGTTCAATGACTCGAGCAGCAGCTCATTTGCATTCAAAGGGATACACACTAAAACGGCACATTTTTCTCAGACCCAAAAAGTGACGGGTTAAACATGCTGTAAAAAATGATCTGTTTGGTATTTTGAACTAAACCTTCACATACACACTCTGGGGACATCAGAGACTTATTTTACATCTTGTGAAAAAGGACATAATAGGTGCCCTTTAAAATACAAAACAGTTATTTTAATTAAATTTATACTGGTTTCACTATATTTTTGATAAATGCAGCTTTGGTATGCATAAAAAAATAATGTATTTCAAAAACATTAAAACATCAAAATGATTGCAAACTATTGACAGGTAGTGCATGTTATTCTCTTATTACTAGTTAGGGATCAGTGCCAGAAGCCGAATACCTTATTCGGAAAGGCGTGAATAATAAATAAAACATTCAGAGGTCATGATATATACTATATAAGCTAACCAATATTACTTCTCTGGTAGTAGCTTTGGTTTGGTCATGCCATGGTTTCCCACGTACAGTTAAATAGAGTAACGTTACATTAAAACAGAGGTAAGACCCACCCTATATAGTTTGGTTGATTTTGCTGTCCTAAACGGAAATTCTTTAGCCTCTGCAGCCCAAATACACTTGAATTGGTACCAAATATTAGCCGGAACTCTAAAATCGCAGTTGGTGTGCCCTATGCCCCACTCAAATCTAGACTTAGTTTAATCTAATTAGGAAAATAAGTCAGAATAAAATCAAATTTAACAATTTATCAATTTACCAATTACATAATCAATTCACGGATAATCAAAACAAAACATCAAATGCTCAGAGATTAAGAGAAAAAGATGCATACCTGACATTAGGAAAAATACATACAGTAATGCTGAGCCTCCGAGGACATTCAGCATTACGGGCTAATCTGGCTGCAAAATCACGCTGAGACATTGCTTTATATACTCAAACCAAGACAGAAACCTAAACATGTGCTTACAATGAGAATTTGTATTAATGCCAGTTTACACCTTTTAGGACAGGATGCCATTTGGCATGAAAGACCCATCCTCCTCTGCTTAAAAACTGTATTACCTTTTGTTTTACTTCTTTGGGGATGAGACCTTTGTATGAGAGAGCAGAGAGATGGGGGGAAAGGAGTGAAGGGAAAGAAATGTAGGTGATTGACTCAGTATGATTGCTAGTTTCTCAAGAGAGAGTTCAAATATTAACAGTGGTGGAATGTAACGAAGTACAAATACTTCGTTACTTTACTTAAGTACATTTTTCACGTATCTTTACTTTACTTAAGTAGAATAAATAGTGCCTACTTTTTACTTTTACTTCGTTACATTTTGCAGCAATTATTATACTTTCTACTCCACTACATTTCTACAACTTCTGTTACATTTTCGTTACATTTTCTGATCAGTTTTTCCCCGGCCAAAACGTAATCTGACCGTCCGTTCGTTGCACGTTTGTCTCACCAGTGACGTTTGGTTGTCATAGATACAGTAAATCAACCCGGTCACACTAATGCGTCTCACACGCAGTGTGTTTATCGTGCAACTCATACGCGAAAATTTGTTTTTACGTGCATAGGAAACACACCGTGTGTAATATATGTTTGGTTTGGTTAGGATTATGGCAAGCCAAGAGGTTCAGAATTACACCATAAATGAATCTCGTTTACTGCCAAACATAGTTATTAACATATAGTAAGGATGATGTGTATTGCCTAATTGCAAGCTTGTTTCAGAAATGGTGACATTTTTTTCCATCATTATTGAACATCATTATAGGAGTAGGCTATTAGGTTGAATGAGTTAGAATTAAATGTTTTATTAATCATTAGAAAATAGACATTAAGATAATAAATTGTTATGCAAGTACTTTTACTTTTAATACTTAAAGTACATTTAAAATAAAGTACTTTTTACTTAAGTATGGTTGTCATTGTGTTACTTCTACTTTTACTAAAGTAAATATTTATCTGGGTATTTGTACTTTTACTTAAGTACTGAGATTCAGTACTTCCTCCACCACTGAATATTAATTTCCTTTGTTTTCTTAGGGAGTAGCCCTCTCTTCCAGTTCTTCCGGTTTTCCCAGTCTTACAAAAAGCGTACACAAAAACATTGAAATATAATTTCTACTCCCATCTCATATTTTTTCCATCACCAGGGCACATCCCTACTCTTGAGTAAAAAACACCAGTTTGCATTTCAACCATCCCAAAATTCACAATGACGCTAACAATCCACTGGATTTTATCTTCTAGAAAACCCAGGAAAAGGTGGCTTAAGTCATGGTTCTGTTCCAGATGAAGTTGGAAAGTGTGGCCACTCAAGAAACGCCAGTTACGCCAGCCAGCAGTCCAAGTTATCTGGTCTGTTCATTCACACCAAATGTATTGCTTTTCTGTTATTCTTAGTGATGCACTGATGTGAAAATTGTGGCTGATACCGATAACCAATATTAATATTGCTGTTATGGTCGATAGCGATGTCGATATCTCTGTATAGAAAACACATAGTGAGGATTAGGGCTGCATGATATTGGTAAACAAATGTCATTGCGTTTATTGTTCTGCGATATAAAATCAATTTCACCAGATGACTTGAATAGCTCAATTTGGAAAGAATGAATCATTCTAGAACTGACTGACAGGGGTGGTTTTGTCATGGAGTAAATCCGCATAGAAACTTGAATTGTAACTAATGTACTCTAGAATTTAATAAATGGAAGTGTTTCTGATGTATGTCTCTTGAGTTCAGTGTTGGACAGATCAGTTGTTTTAACCATTCATTAAAGTGAATCGGTTCAAATGAGTCATTAGTTCGCAAATCTGACGTGTCATTAACGGACCACGGCACACGTTGTGTGATTAACTAGGCAGTTTAGCATATCGCACTAGATTTGTCTCAATACAGAAAACATTTCATCACTAGATGGATTTTTTTTTTTTTTTTTAGTGTGGTTTGTCATCTAACCTATCTGTGGAAAGCTTTTCAGAGAAGATAGGGCAATGTTATTTTAACACAATTCACAACCAGTGGTAAAAAACTTCGGTCTTCTGATCTTTTACCATTGTGTATTCTCAAAGATTTAGCCAGCCAGCTGGTTTACTTCCTCAAAACTTGAATAAAATTCATTTTCACACGGAAACAAAGATTTTAGAAACTGATTCGCTAGTCAGATTTTGCACGATATGAGAGAATTCTCACCCTCAAAGTTGTCGATGTAGCTCGAAATATATCATTTAAAGCCCTTTTCTTTTTTACTCTTATGTGTGACAGCCAACTGCCTCACAGTGTTGTTAATATCGTTCACGTTAACCGCAGGAAGTTTTTGTAAACAGCAATTTGTATGCAATTTTGTAATTTGACACTATCTCCACCTAAAGCAAAACCGGCTTCACCAGATGTAACTGGGCAGGCTGAGACAAAACGCGGAAGCGATCGTGCATAAAGCCTATTCAGTCAACTCAATTCATTATTATGCACGAGGGAGGGAGAGAGAGCAAGACAGATTGAAGATGGTGCGCGCTACCGGGGCTTTCAATCTCTCTGCTCCTTCTCTTAGTTAAACAAGCGCAGCAATCAGTCATCTACATCACTCACCACTCAAAAAAGGCTTTGGTGGGACAAAAGTAAGGCTGACCGAAAACGGTGCGCAAGTTCCAGTCTTCTTGCGCTTGATGTTTAAACTGACAGAACTTCAGCTGGAAATGTATTCGCTCGTACAAAAACAAAACATCCCCATCCCCACACTCATATGGCAAGCCGTTTTAGCATTTAAACCTTTTTTTCGTCACAATCACATTGTAGATATCTTAATTGCAATTACGACAAGTCAAAATTGCAGAAGAGATATCTGGAACTGGAATTATGACTAGTCAAAACTGATTTATGACTAGTACGGGAAGGAGTATTAACTTTAAATTACGGCTTGCCATACACTCACGTCTACACACACGCAAATACACAGGATTGATTATCGGCCTGTTCACATCGGCCCTATTTTGACATCAGAACGATACCGATGTGTAAAAAATTGACCATATCGGCCGATATTATATCGGCGGCCGATATTTCGTGCACCACTAGTTATTCTATTATACTTTGGCTTTTTACATAATATTATATCATAATATTGATGAGTCTGGACATCCTTGTAGGCTACAGCACAGGTCACTCGTGCTCCTCCAGCCTGACGGAGCTCTCGCATAGGAGGAACTTGTCTGCGGGAAGTGCCTCCACTGGGATTGGCAGTCTACCAGAGCCCAGTGAGGACAGAGAGTCCCGCACACCTTTGCCCCAGGACTTAGCCACACCGTCACACAGTGGGATCACAGCCAACAGGTAAACATGCACTTTAACTCTTCCTGAAAGATGTTTTTCAGAGAAACATTTAAATGAAGCCATGAACAAAATGTGTATGTTTTTATTTCAGGCACCCTGTAAAGCAGGACTCGGTTGAGTGTCAACTAAAGCGAATGGACGCTACCAGAGTGGATGCTGATGATATCATTGAGACGATCCTACAGGGTCAGGACTTCAGCCACAGCATACTGGATTCTAGTAATGAAGGTACAATTAGAACAACTTTGATTTAACCGACCTTTCCTGAAATACACAAAGCACCTTGATACATGTATTATTTATAGTCCAGATCTTATAGAGGTAAAAAAAAAAAAAGGATTTTACTTGTATTTTATGTTTTTTTAAAAAGTCTCACCAAGTTCAACAAGGCTGCATTTCCTAGTAATAATATTTCACAATAACTGTATTTTTATCTATTTAAGACAACTGTTTTCTATTTTAATATATTTTAAAATGTCATGTATTCCTGTGATGGCAAAGGTGAATTACTCCAGTCTTCACTGTCGCATGATCAGTTGCTTCTTAGTTGTTTGTGGAAAGTGATAAAAAAAAAATGTAGGATTCGATGAGTAGAAAGTTTTTTAAAAAAAATAGCATTTATGTAAAAAAAAATGTAACATTATAAACACAAATAAAAACATATGCACAGTATAAGTGGAGTTTAAGGTACCAGGGCTAAATTATGTTTTGGCAGGGAGGGTACACATATGCATATATAAAGACAGAAATAGGCCTACCTCTATAAATATTTTGAATGGCTTAAAAATACAAAAAAAATATATAGTTTACATTTGAACATCATTCATATCTCCATAACAACAGGTTGCTATGGAGAAACAACCAATGGCGGGCACACACACGAAAACATGTTTTGTATGACCAAGTCGTGCAGAGCTTCACACTACACCACAGAGTGTTCCACTGTCCCATAGTGGGTACAAACTGTATTCAGATCAGTAGACACAAACTATAGAATAAGGAAATTCTGAGTTGTGTTTTACTGCAGATGCACAGTTGCATTACTATGCACCACATTGTGGTTTTGTCAAAATAAAAGATTACTATGGTTACTACAGTCTCAAACAAACAGATGATTGAATTTCCCCTCTTCTCTCTCTGACTCATGGATAGACCTCAGAGACAGCAACATTAAACCTGCAGCTGCCACTACAACTTTTCTCTCTCTCTCTCTCGCTCTCTCGCTCTCTCTCTCTCTCTCTCTCTCTCTCTCTCTCTCTCTCTCTCTCTCTCTCTCTCTCTCTATATATATATATATATATATACTGTATATATACACACACACACTCACCTAATCAACCAAATCAACCAATCACATGGCAGTTGCTTCAATGCATTTAGTTAAATGTTGCTTGGTCTGATGAGTCTCGATTTCTGTTCAGACATTCAGATGGTAGAGTCAGAATTTGGCGTAAACAGAATGAGATCATGGATCTATCATGCCTTGTTACCACTGTGCAGGCTGCTGGTGGTGGTGTAATGGTGTGGGGGATGTTTTCTTGGCACACTTTAGGCCCCATAGTGCCAATTGGGCATTGTTTAAATGCCACGGCCTACCTGAGCATTGTTTCTGACCATGTCAGTCCCTTTATGGCCACCATGTACCCATCCTCTGATGGCTACTTCCAGCAGGATAATGCACCATGTCACAAAGCTCAAATCATTTCAAATTGGTTTCTTGAACATGACAATGAGTTCACTGTACTAAAATGGCCCCACAGTCACATGATCTGAGCATCTTTGGAATGTGGTGAAACGGGAGCTTCGTGCCCTGGATGTGCATCATGATCCCACAAATCTGTTATCCTATCAATATGGGCCAACATTTCTAAAGAATGCTTTCAGCACCTTGTTGAATCAATGTCACGTAGAATTAAGGCAGTTTTAAAGGTGAAAGGGGGTCAAACACAGTATTAGTATGGTGTTCTTAATAATCCTTTAGGTGAGTGTGTGTAATATATATATATATATATATATATATATATATATATATAATATAGCTTAATGTTTTTTAAATAAGTTTGTTATTCTCCTCAAGGCTGCATTTATTTCATAAAAAATACAGTAAAAACAGTCATATTAACTGGTTTCTATTTTAATGCATTTCATCTACAGTATTTCTGTGATGCTGAATTTCAGCACCATTACTTCAGTCTTCAGTCTCACGTGATCCTTTAGAAATCATTGTAATATGATGATTATATGCGCATGTACATAAATGTCGTGTATGACCAGAATGGCTTCAAACTGGTGCTTGTTCATTCAAAAGTTGATGCTGTAATGTTAAGGGATTGCTATGTGTGGTTGCTAGAGCTCTGGTGGTAAAAAATGATATTGTGACCCCTAAATATGACTCAAGTTCCCTCTTCAGTGAAAGTATAAGAGATGCTTTTGCCCATTTTAGTGTTCATCATTTGATATGTTTATTTTTTACTTTTTTTAAAAAAGTCAATATAGTCTAAATACGTGTGTTGCAGAGGAGGGTCTTCGTCTGTTTGTTGGGCCAGGAGGAAGCACAGCACTGGGCTCTCAGCACACCAGGTGAGATATATTATCTAACATCCCTGCCGCAAGGTCACCACAGCTTCTGCTTATGCTGTCCTCGTGTGATGCATGTCCATTGTGTCATTGTGTTTCCATTATGGGAAGCATGTTATTGAGAGGTAGAGAGGTATTTTGCTCATTTAATTCTGGTATGGTGGCAATGTAATTTAGTAATTTAATATAATTCGTCTCTTTCTCTCTCCCTTTCTGTCATTCAGGGTTGGTGCTGGAGCTTTTGAACAGGTGGTTATAAAACGCTAGACTGAACATCCACGGTGGAAGGTGATGTAATATCCTGGGTCAAAGGAGGAGACAGCAGTTGTCTTCAATCATAAGCAGCAGTTCTATACTGGGCTCCTGACACATTCATGGGCTCTAGGGATTTGTGACATCACTGCTCCCCCTACTGGTCAAGCTCTGATGATAGACAAAAGCTTTGCTTAAACTCACAGTAACAGGAAATGCTTGGATTGGTACTCTTTTACCAAAAATAGATGGTTAAAGGTCACTGAGAACCACTGGTGTAATCGAAAAGGTGTGTTGCAGTATTTCAGACCTATTTTATTTGAACTTTTTTTGTATAAAAAAAAAAAAAAAACATCACATGGATGGACTCAATCAAATGACATGGACTGATGCACTTTGGACTGTCCTGTGTTTCCTTTAGCGGATGCTGCTAATTTGAAGACGGGGAAAAAATAAATTATACTATATTATTAGTATATTTAGTATACTACTGATTTCAAGTAGACTTGAAACTTGAAATCATATTTCTGATAGAAGTCTTTTTGTGAAACCACCCATAAAGGTAGTCTAAATGTTACAAATATGTTAATTTAAAAGAAAACTTTATAACTATACTGTAAACAGAGGACAGCTGGTCTGTGCTATATTGGTTCAACACCATGTCAAATAAAGCCACAAACTAGTGAGTTACTAACTGGTATACTTGACTGTTTTTCAAGTCATTAGAAATGAGAAGCCTCTGTTAAAATGGCATAATCCAAATTAGTTTTACAGGCATTCTCTTTTCAGTTAAGCAGGATCCTTTTATTTTTTTAAGGGATTGAAAATGAGTTTATTATTGCAAGTATTTGTTTGAAAAAAAATGTGCCAATTTTAAAGGTTAACAAAAAGAACTGTTTATCAGATTTCATATTGTAGATTACAGAGATGTATATTTTTAGTTAGTTGTATATAAAGAAAATGTGGATTTCATTTATGTTCTGGTTTTTCAGTTGTAACATAAAAGTTAAAAAGTAGGGGGGGAAAAAGAAAGAAATGTCTGACGTTTCAAATAATAAAGGTCATCAAGTATATACCTGAAGGTTTCTTAAATACTGTTTCATATTTTTTGAATACTGCCTACAGAAACCAAAAAAAAATAAAAATTCAACCATGAACGTCTTTCCCTGATTTATTTTTTTTTATTGTTTGTTTTTTGCATAAAATATATGTAATTAAATGCACAGTCAAAATTCAATATGTAATATGTTGCATTTTAAGAATAACGTAAATTTTGTTTAAAAAAATAAAACCATTATATAATATTTGGTTCTATAGTTTTGATTTGTCATCATATTGCTGATTTGCCTGGCAGTTGTCTTTTTGCACATCTAATGTGGCTCTTGTTGAGTGCTTTTTTTTTTCTTTTTGAATTCACACTTATATTATGAATTATATCAACGTAAACTACATAATGTAACACTCCACATAATAGTCCATATCTTATAAACTTGCTGTAGAAGTACTTTACTGTTCACAAATCTTAACCCTAATGGGCAAGAAAATGACATTTAGACCATCAATGCCAACCAAACACTAATAGTATATGGAAAAATAGACTTAAACAATGATTAAGTATCATATTATGGCCTCTGCAAGACATCAGGAATAATAAGCATGGGTACAAGCCATGTCGAAGTCGAACCACGCTGGAGGACCGTGTTGCCATATAATTTGTAAACATCCTCCTAGGAAAAGCAATTAACTTTTTCTCCACCCAGTGACAAAAATATTTTGTTTTCACTTTGGACTACATAAATATTTAAGCCATGGGTTTAAACACATGGAACGATAGATGATTTTTACTCGCAGTTTTCACAAATTTCTTCCTTTTGGTGAGGAGTATTTCACTGTTACACACATGGCAACCCACATGCTTGCTTCCATTTCCGCCATCCGCCCCTCTTCCGCGCGCCATCTTGTCCCCACAACTCTCGGCGTAACAGAACGTTTCCCGTGCGTCTTCCAGCATTACATAGAAAACAGTCAAAAGATATATAAAATTAATTCGAATGAATTAAGATACGTCGGTCCACCACTCGCGCGCCTCGTTTGACGCGTTGTAGATATATTCGTTTGGGGTAACGGTCATTTTATTTAGTTGTGAATTTTAATGGCGTTGTGAAAGCCCAGCCATGGCGGTTAGTCAGCAGCAACAACAGCAGCAGGCCGTGAGCAAACCGGCCGGCGGGAAACACGGCAACGTTTTGCCGTTATGGGGCAACGAGAAGACTATGAACCTCAACCCGATGATCCTGACTAACGTCCTGTCGTCTCCCTACTTCAAGGTGCAGCTGTACGAACTCAAGACGTACCACGAGGTGGTTGACGAGATTTACTTCAAGGTGGTGAAACAAACCTGGGCCGCATCCCGTGAAGCCCGCGGTTTACTTTTCCATTTCATATTATTGATTCTTTGAGTAGATGGCTCATTTGTTGTTATTTTTCTTTTAGACGTAACCTTAAATATATATATTTTTTAATTTAATTAACTAATTTTGCTTTGTTTATGATGTATGCTAAAGAAGACAGTGTTGGGCCATAAAGGCTAACTATGCTAACTTAGTTCAAATGTAACGTTAGCTACAGCAATTAAGTTACTAGCTTAAGTTCAAAAATTAATCTTTTGTCATCAACTCATCCACATGTTGTTCAAAACTCGTATCACTGACTTTATATATATATATATATATATATATATATATATATATATATATATATATATATATAACCCTATAACTTTGTCTTTTTAATATATTATTGACCGCTTCAGTCACAATTTTCTTTAATTGTTTTGAAAAGCATTCAACAAATAGTGACTCCGAATAGTGAAGTAAATGGGTATTTATGGTTCCAGATAACAGCAACAGCAGTTTAGTTATTAAGGCGAGACAGTACAGGTGAATAGGGTAAACGTTTTAAACGATACCATGAAACGTGCTCAGTTGATTACTTACACTAGTATATAAAAGAGTATTACAAGTTTTTCAAATTTGTATGAAATCATGCAAATTGGGCCTTCTCATTAAATGTGTGATTTGCATATATTTTTGGTAGATAGATCTCAACATGATAAAGCCAGGTTCCAAAATTCCTCACATAGGATGGAAAAAATGTTCAGAGGGATTTCATGATATCATGATATGCTTTCATTACCTAGGACAAAAAAATATACTGTCCATACCCTTAAAAAATCGGTTTTCGTCTTTTTTATATTATTATTAAAATGTCACAAAAAAACAGACTAGGAATGTTTTTTAACAAATCCCTCTGAAAAATAATTGTCAGAATAAAAAAATCTTCAGAGTACTGCTAGTTGTATAACTGGAAAGTTTGGTGTACATAGGTGCTACATAAGTTGAGATATTTGTACTGGAGAATGACAAAATTAATTTTGAGGGGGAAAAGCATTTAAATAAATTAAGCTACCGTTACACTGTGTGATTTATACCCCCATCTAACAAGTTTTTCCAAACCTGCATGCATTTCTTTATTCTGCTGAACACACAAGAAGATACTTGGAAGAATGTCTGTAACCAAACAGTATTTTATTCTGAATATAATGAAAGTCAATGGGGTCATCAACTGTTTGGTTTCCCATATTATACTAAATGTATTATTTTGTATTCAGCAGAAGAAATTAATTCATAGAGGTTTGAAACAACTTGAGTGTGAGTAAATGATGACAGCATTTTTGGGTGAAACGTCCGTTTAAACTGATTAGTTGTCAGTGTTTTATCTTTAATCAGATGGAAAGAAAATTATTAAAGTGATTTTAATATTATTTCTCTGTTGTTCTTGGTACTATGAACAGCTTTATTTCTACTACTAAAATCATAACTTTGCATTAGCCAGTACTGTTGCAACAAATAAAATTCTAATGTCTTTTCTATTTTAATGATTTTTCACGATTCTGATTTTAAAGAATTATCTGTAAGTAAAAGTGTTTAAGGTTAAAATGATTAGCTTCACTAGTGCACTAATACAAGTTTATTTATTTTGAAAAAAGCGTGTGGTTGGATTGATGTGATTTTGGTGATTATTTAGAACAGGGGTGAGTTGTATAATATAGTTGTATTCAATTTTTTGCCAGGTTTGAATACATTTAAGTCTAATGTTAATCTAATTTAAATGTCTTTATCAGGTCAATCATGTGGAGCCATGGGAAAAAGGCAGCAGGAAGACAGCGGGACAGACGGGAATGTGCGGAGGGGTAAGTAGAAGTACGTGCCTTGAGACCTCCAACTTCATCCTCCCATCCTCTTCGTCATTTTGATTAAATAAAGGGAGAGATTCACTTGATCTAAAACGTGTCTAGCTTTAAATCTCATGATGTTTGTCCTGCAGGTTCGAGGAGTTGGGACTGGTGGGATCGTGTCCACTGCATTTTGCTTGCTGTATAAGCTGTTCACACTGAAACTGACCCGCAAACAAGTGATGGGTCTCATCACCCACACAGATTCACCCTATATCAGGGCACTGGGCTTTATGTACATCAGGTATGACTTGGATCCACCTCAGATGTTTTAACGTTAACTGAGTTTCTTTGTTTCAGGAGTTTATTTTCAATTGTCTTTTTTTTTTTTTTTCTTAATATTTAGCTTTTTAACACTCCCGTGGAAGGTAAACTTGTTGCCTTTGCTAAGGAATATGTAGAGCAGAAGAGCCCAAAATTATCCGAGTCAAAATCTGCTAAGTGATAATTAAATGTAACACACCATGAAAAAAAAAAATATATAATAATTTATTGGGAAATTAAAGCATTGATCAAAGTTAGAGAAAATGTTAAATCTTTTAAACCACTTAGAGTAAAGAACTAATTTATACTTGAGTGCGTTATTTATTAGGCATGTTATCGTCTCGGACAGACAGCATGTTTAAGCCCCCATTTTTCTCCCTCTTATCGGAAAGACTCGTTCAAAACCTCAGGTAGTGTGGGTTTTCCAGGAAATGCGTGTGCACGCTGGACCCCTGCTTCTCGTAAATACTAACGTGTATTGTGCACGTTATTTTTTTTGACAGACATCGATGTCGTGGTATTCAAATGATGTGGATTTGAAAACAGAAGGAATCGTAAGGTAATAATTATTCATTTCTTAGCCGGCATATATTCGGTTAAGTGATTGCTGCCCATGAGTGTGTAATGACAAGGTTTTTAGTCCTGATATTCCAACCAACATGGTACCGTGCATAAGGGGTGAAATTTGTTTGATTTTTGGTATTTTTCAAACGTGCTGGAGACATTCTAAATGCTTTTTGAGTAGTTAATGATATTTATTTTGCCAAACGAAGTTTGGCTTGCCAAAAAATGTACATTCATCTATCGCAAGTTCATTTTTATACTAGGAAAGGAGTGGTTTAATGCAAAAGCTGTTTGTATGGTCTCATATCAAAAACCTTTTATTTAAAATTAAAGAGCCTGTTGTAAGTAAGTCAAAATCACTTTTTAAGACTGTTTTTCCATTATTACCCCTTAGCAGATTTTGACTCCTATACAAGATAATTTAGGTCATGCTACATTATTTTGGATGGTGTACTGTATATTTCTAAGTTTGACCACAGCACATCCCAATGAATATACACTTATGTCATGTGTATTTCAGGTATACTCAACCTCCTCCTGACTTGGTTGACTGGTATGATGAGTTTCTTGACGACGAGGAGGTATGTCACCACGGGTAATGCCTTAATCTCTCTCTTATTTCTAATGTACATAGTTGTAATCAGAAAGCTTTAGGCCATATGCTGATTGTGATGCACATTGCTGTCCTTCAACCTTTGACCTCATTTGGCTTAATGTTCCCTATAATATACACAGTTAAATCACAAGCAAATTCTTTGCACATTTAAGCTAGATGTGAAGGTGGTTCCTCTGTAGTGATTGCTTGCCATATTCTCTTAGCCCAGATAATGGCAGTCTGTATATGACACTCTCAATGACTCATAGAGATTTCTATTTTATTGTAAATATCAGATATCCATTACTGGGCTCTGGCTCGTCCCTCATGCACCTGCACACCCACTAATTATGTATTTAGTAATATATTATCCGTTTAAAAATATATTCCAGTAAAGGAGATCTTATTCGCATTGAGCAAACATTGCTGCCAGGCATGATGGTGGTTGTGTGTCTCTGGCTGACTGCCCTGTTCTCTCTCCCAGATGGCCCTTGTGATGCGGGTGGATTGGATATAGGGTGTGCTCCACACTCTTGGCTGGCGTTCCTGAGTGCAGTTAGAAAAGCTCACCTACCCACTCCACCCCTTCACAGTCACCGGTGCATCATATGTCAGCTGACCTGCAACCTCCTCAGCATCGCACCTATTTTGAGTCAGTGCATAGTAAGAGACATTGTGGAAGTTAATTATTTTAAGCTCATGCAGTGATTTGAACTATTAAACATTGATATAATACAAATTAATGCAGACAGGCAGTTCCATTTAAAATCATGTATTTAAATGTTGACGAGACCAGCAGGCTAGAAAATGCCTTTTTATTCTATATAAGGAGGATTGGGCATTACATGACCAGATTTATATACTCGTGAATGAGTTATTAGTACAATGGCATTAATGCTGTTTATTTGCTATCATAAAGTAGTCCAAAATGACAGTGAAACAAACAAAAACAACAATATTATTTTAAAGGTGCCCTAGAATGGGGTTATTTTATTATTTTATAACGTTTCCTGGGTTACCCTTATGTTAGTGTTTTTTAGATCAAAAATAGTCATAATTTAGAAATAAACGGCATTTTCCCTAGTTTTTGCCTCTGGTTTGAATGCTCTGTTTGAAGGGGCGTGTCTGCTGTGGGAATCAGTGTAACTGGCCACTGCTGTGATTGGCCAACATGCTTGCATATGAAATAGCTACATATTACATGCGAAACTCTCTCGAATACGTTTTTACTTCAATCTTATTGCAACGCAGCTTCTGCACTCTCAGTCTGCACTCTACAGTAAAAGCTTCGTTGTGCAGTGTAACGTGCGTCATTGATTTCATAACGAGTTGTCCAGATAAATTTGCGCTTTTGAAATATTGTTCTTTGATCGCTTTCAGTATATAATTTATTCACAATATAAATGAGATTTCTTTCGTCCTACTAAAAGAAACGATGTGAAGTTGATATTTTAGTCACTGATGCAATGGTGACTTGCTGATGCATAAACAGTAGTGAGCGATTTTGCGAGAAAGATTACCTGTCTGAACTTGAACAATTACACATCAGAAATTGTTGCTTGGTAGCTCGGTTTATTTTCAGACGTTCGAGGCCATCTCTGTATTAGCCCAAGTTGAGGAAACAGTCGTTTGTGAAATGTTTGGACCATACACAACTTTGGGAAGTTGTTGGTGCATTTCCAAAGAAAATAAAATTAAGCCATTGTTTCTTCAGAGTCTCAGATGAAGGAACTAAAGAATACTTGTTAATGTTCCCATCCAAACACTGAGCAACTACTATGCTTCTGCTGCGCAGTTCAGCCTGCCATTGAACATGGGCTGGCATATGCAAATGTTTGGAGGCATACATTTTAAGGATCCCTACTGTTGTGTCACAGTCTGTGTTACGTGGAGATTCACCTATTTTTCAGGGGTGTTTAAAAAAATGAGATTTAAATAAGGTGAAAACAATGGTGTTTGAGATTCACTGTATGTCCTGTCCATGTACTGAACTCCTGTTATTTAACTGTGCCAAAATAAATTCAATTTCACATTCTAGGGCACCTTTTAAATACTGAATATTAAGTCAGGTGAGAGCAGAGGTGAAGACTCAGTATTTGGTCATCACAAATAAAGCATTTTATTTTGGACAGTTTACAGTGTAATGGTGTTGGGTCTAATCCTTAGCGTTGTGTTAACAGAGGCCATGCGATAAGTGCATGTCTAAAGTTGTGGTGTTAATAATTTTCCTTCCTTGTCTCTGTGATCAGGAGTTGGACGTGAAGGCTGGAGGAGGATGTGTAATGACGGTCGGAGAGATGCTCCGCTCCTTCCTGACCAAGCTGGAATGGTTCTCAACATTGTTCCCACGAATACCTGTTCCTGTGCAGAAGGCAATTGACCAGCACATGAAGAGCCGACCACGTAAACCCCTGCAAAAAGATGAGCAGGAGGAAGAGGAGGAGGTGGTGGCAACCGATTCAGCAAGGCATGGAGATAAGCGCCGTTCCAGGTACAGTCTTTGTGTGTGGGTGGGCTGAGATTATTTGGCCAACCAGATCAGCCATGATTAGTGTTTGTCATGTTGTTTGAAAGATCACCAACCATTTTTAATGGTTTAAAGTTTCAACACAAGCTTTTAGTGGGATAGGATAAATGTCCCAATAATACCAGTAATTTTGGCACAGATGCGTGAAGCTACTTTTTTACCACTGATGCTTTTTAATTATATTTTGTTTTGTTTATTTTCCACCCATTTTCTCTCTATCATACTAAACATTATGGACATTCTTGATTCAAGTCTGATGAAGTTAATAATGGTGGTAAATATCTGGCAGCTACATTGTATTGTAACAATTGACGTCTGTTCATGGGAAGTTTTATGGTGTAGCTACTCTGACTCGTGTTTAAATAATTTACATAAGTTAACAGTTTACTAGGGCTGTACTCAACCAAAGAAAATCTTGGTCGACTGAAGTCCTGAAATTATCGACTGAAAATCACGTTAGAAAAAAGTTAATTAGCTGCACGCTGTGCGCAGAACTTTGGTAGCCTTGTTGTCTGCCTAAATTGGTTATAAATAAACAAACTAGTTGGCTATTTAGAGTATATTAAGTCATTTATCTAATTATTTTGCACTGAAATGAGTCTGACACACAAGTCTGACGGCGTTGCATCACATACGCCTGCACAATATCATAGCCTAAGATTTCTGAAAATAGTACTGTTGTCAACTAGTGATATCACAAGAACTGTTGAGGAATATGCAACATAATTTAGACAATTATTTTTTATCATATGTTATAAGTTATGACTGTCGGACACTATAATTTCAGCCACTCTGTGCATGTCCTTGCGCTGAGGCTGAACATGAGCTCAGCTTCACGGCTGAGACACGAATAGACTGTTCACTCTTAATAAACACAAAAGGCACGTCCACTTTAATAAAAAAGCATATTTATTAAGCAAACCAGATCAAGAGCAGAAATAAAATAAAGTGCATAACTGATATGCCAATTCTGATATGTTCATATAGCCTAACGTTACTCAAAACAGACAGGGCAAACAAGCTAGCTTACTGCTTCTAGATGTTATGTTTGTCGGCGAGCTGTGGAAGGTAAAACTATTACTTGCACACTTTGCATTTGACCTCTTTCCCGTTATCAATTTTAACAAAATGCTGCCACACTGTCTGTCTTTGTTGACTATTAAATGCTCACAATTAAATAAATATTCAGCATCAAACCTTCTATAGCCTATTTATCTGTCTCTCTTCTCCAGTGGGTTGGGCTAATCCAAAACAAGTGAAAACAAGGGGGGTGTTCTGAAGACAGATTGTTACCTGTGAAACAGGGGTTTTCTGAAAAAGACCACCATTAGCAGTTAGTGCTTTCCACCTGATGAAATGAGCTCTTCAAATTAAATGAACCCGGTATTAAAAAATAAAAAAAAAATCAACCCATCTGAATTTGTCGAACCAGAACGTATCAACTAATCGACTGAGACAGTACAGCCCTATAGTTTACATAACTTAAACAGTAGCCCAAAGTTTTGTTCAGCATTTTAGGTTGTAATTCTTTTTGAAATGCATAAATTAATTTCTACTATGAGTTACTTGGCTACAGCAGATACTGTCTTGCATAACTTGTGATGTTATAATGTAAGAAATATTGTTGCTATTACAAAATTATCCCACTCTCTCCTATTTGACAAGGTGTCTTGTGTGTGTGCGCTCTGTTCAATGATTTGTGTTCTTATGTTTGTGTTTTAAGGACACCTAGGAAAAGTCAGAGTCCCAAGAGATCCCAAAATCGTTCCCGGAGTCGCAGCCATCACAAAGAAAAACATGGTGCCAGCTTCGACCGTGAACTGGAAAGAGAACGAGATCGTCAACGCAAAGAAAGGGAGGGAAAGGACCGGGATAGAGACAGGGACCGAGAGAGGGACAGGGAGAGAGATCGAGATAGACGGCGTTCAAGAACACCAGACCGAACCACAGAACGTCGACACAGCCGTAGCAAGGAACGACGTCGGAGTCTCAGTCCGAGCCGGGAGAAGCGGAATGACAGGAAAGACCGAGATAAAGAGAGGGAGGCAGAGAGTGAGAAAGAGCGTAGTCGCAGGAAAGACAGAGAGCATCATAAAGATCAGGAGAGGTCAAAAGACAAGAGAAGAGAGGGAGAAGAGCGGAGGCACAAGGAAGATAAGGAGGATAGAAAGCACAGGGAAGAAAAGAGGAGTAAGCGCTCGAGGAGCAGAAGCAGAGACAGGAAACACAGAACCGAGCGATCTAGTAAGAAACGCTCTCGCTCAGGCAGCAGGAGCAGGCAGGAAGTAGGGGAGAAGAACAGGAAGCGGGATCACAGCCATAGTAAGGAGCGGTCACACAAGCGCAGTCGCAGCAAAGAGCGCTCGCACCGTAGAGAATCCAGCAATGGACGAGAACATGTAAAACAAGAACACCACAGTCCCGAACCCGGTGAAAGAACAAACAGTGTTCGAGCGGAGTCTCCCTGATCCAAGTCTGTCTCCAACCTCTCTCTCAGATTCCCTCCCTTTTTTCCGGTCCCTCTCTTATTACTTCATGTCCTTATCTATAATCCTCTGTGCACCACCTGTGTTCAAGTAAACAAATGGAAAAGGCTGGAATTTTTTTTTTTTTTTTTTTTCTCTTCCCTGCACTATTATCAGCCGATTGTGTAGATATTAAAAATGTGATTTTCTCTCAGTTTCTGATCGCCGGACTGAAAATGGCATTTTTAAATCCTTTTTTTAAGTCCAGTTTCTCCCCCAATTTGTTTTCAGGATTCTCATAAATGGCTTTGTACATAGAGCTCAGAGAATGTTTTAAAGTTCAACACAGTTGACCACAGAGTTAAGTTTGTGCACAGGCTGCTGAAAGCTGTGCCTACATTGCTGTTTGATTCATTGCTCTGTTGCATCTCATTTTCTAATAAAAAAAAATCTTGTATGAAACAGAATTGCTCAGTTGTGTTTATTTTTTTTAATTTAAGCAAAAGAGTAAGAGTTGGGGTTCTGCAAGTAAAAATTCCTTATTTTGATAGTGTAAACCTTTCAAGACAAACCTTCCGTGATCTTTCAGGTTGTTAAATTAAGACGTGCTTTGCCGTGTGATTTCAACTTTAGTTTTTAAAAGGTAATTGTTGTATTCATCTGTAAAGTTGCTATGGAAGAGCGAAAATCAGTAAGAGTACCTATTCCCTTCAAGCATTGTGAATGATGTAATCTAGTCATTCCTACTCTTGAAATTACTTGAACATGTTTTCAGTTTATTGATCCATTATTTCTAAATCAGTAATGCCTTTTACATTGTTTAATGGAGATGTTTAATACAGTTTTTTTTCCCCTCTCAGTATAGGTCACTGTTGTGTCCTTGTCAGCTCATAATAAGAACATTCATTTTATTTGAACAGTAGATGTTTTGTGTATGGTAAATTTATTTTACATGTGCTTTACATGTCATAATTTATAAGACTGAATACATGGAGAAATGCTCTGTTTAATAACTTTAGTCATATACAAAAACAGGAATGTGTGTGTATATATATATATATATATATAGGCTTTAAATATTTGGCATTCATAAAAGTAAATCCTTCAGCCAAAGAAAAAAAAAAGATTTTGGAAAACATTTAAAAAGAAACCATGTTAACACATATTTTACCCTGTCAATCTATTCCACCCATACATTTTGTGGGGAAAAAAATGAACCTTGCACTGGAATATATGTAACATGCAAAAGTATCAAAGATTTTAGGAAAAATGTCAAAGGCAAGAGTTTGAGTGCGATGAGATGCATTCACTCAGAGTTGTGCAGGCCTGGTGTGGAGAGAAGGTGGTTAATACTAGCAGGCTTTTCAATTTGTTTAAAACTTTTCTTAAAAACATTTGAATGAATCTTTAAACAGTTGTCAGTGGAATCACTCAACTGCATGTGAAAGGAGGCTGTGAGGGATAGATGTACAGGTGTTAGTGGTTTGTTTGTTTGTTTTTTGTTTTTTCCACTGGAAGAGATTTTCCATGTTTTATCAACTTATGATCAATGATCGCTAAAGTGGCACACCAGACTGTATTTCCTCCCTCATGGTCTCATTTTCTTGAACATGCCATTTTCCTTAACGAGGCCTATTTCT
Organism: Pimephales promelas; assembly: GCF_988280905.1. Taxonomy (NCBI): domain Eukaryota; kingdom Metazoa; phylum Chordata; class Actinopteri; order Cypriniformes; family Leuciscidae; genus Pimephales; species Pimephales promelas. The sequence goes on from NC_142773.1 coordinate 19,071,380, forward strand.
CCATTTTGAGAAATCATACAATTTCCATAAATTGTTCTTAATTTTCCATTTATATTGAGCATCAACTCACCTATCTGCTTTCTAGCCAGGTCTCACCTCCTGCGAACGGCTGTCACTGGCAATTGATGGACATGATCAAAGATTACAGGACTTTCACCAAAACAAGATACATTTTGACAACCCATGTTTCTACTGATCTGATGTTTCATTATTTGTTACTTGTACCACTTACCTAAAACAGGCACTGAGTCTTCACTTTGTCCAGCAGCATTGTGGGCAGTTACGACAATGTGGCCACTACTGAAACTGGTGATGGAGCAGAGGAGCTGTGAGGTCATACAGAGCTTCATCCTACCAGAGGAAGTGACCCCATACGCGGTGTAGTTCGTAGCAAATAAAGACTCTTGCCATGCCACTACCGCCGATGATGCAGAGAATGTCACATTTAGAGGGGCACAAGGTACTGGGGGAAAGAAACAAATGAACAGATGAGTTATGTATGTATGTATTTGCACTTTAAGCATCTTCATTTCCCATTTACGAATGTAGGAAGGTAGTGCTATGATGATTAATCATTGTGCACCTGTGGTTCCAGTGACCGCAACAGACTCGGCGCTTGAGGCGGCAGAGTTCCTCGCCCTGATGGTTGCGCTGTAGGAGGAGCCACAAGGTAGAGGCATCTCAAAGAAGGTGCGACTTGTCCAATAGGAGGCGAGATCAAAGAGTGCCTGGCTGTTGCCTTGAATGCTGCCCTTGAGTCCAAAGAGGTATTCAGAATTAGGGCAACTCACGGTGGACCAGGACGCCCTCAAGATCTGAGTGTCATTCACTACTGTACGAGGGACAACCCTCAACCCAGCTGGAGGACAGGGAGCTGAGGGAAAGAGATGGACATCAAGACTTAAAACCAGTTTTCCCAATGGGGATCACAAAGAAACAGAACCAAAATGTTAGTATCTGCCTTTACAATGGATTTGTCTGTACTACACTCAAATTTTGTGCAAGTTACGCTTCCACATTTGGTCTGAGGTTTTGGTCTGACATTTGGTCTGGTCCTTTTTATGTTATATCCGATTTGTAGACACAACTTCAACTAAGATAACGACTAGGCGACTAAATTTAGATTCGCCACTCTACTTGTAGGTCTTTGAATATCTTGTAGTCCATCATCAGAAGCAATTCACATTGCAAATTTGGCCAAATTGCTTTCATACTAATTAACAACTGTACTATAGTGGACTCCAGACCTCCCTTTTCAAGCAAATTTGGGTGTGGTTCTTTTGGTGGACACGCAAGTACAGAAAACATTCCAACCCAAAAAAAACGAACGTTGATGTCAAACAGGTTCAAGTCTATTCTAAAAGCACTAGTATGAAACACCCTTAGGGCACAACTCAAATATTTGCTGGTCAGTTCTAAGAAAGCAGATAATTGTTATACCTGCTCCACCAATTTGAGGTTTACTCAAGGAACTGTTGCAGGTGCCATCTGTTGCCTGCACTGTAAAGTTGTAAACGGTGCCGCATACTAAGCCCATCAAAGAACAGGAAGTCTCCGTGTTCTGGCAGTAGACCTTTGAGGCATTTTCTGACTGGGCAATTCCCACGTAGGCCACTGCCCCTGTACTCCCCACCCATGACAAGGAGGCACTACTGTTCCCGCACTGTATGTTTGCAGTCACATTAGTTGGCGCACATGGCACTGCAGAAAAAAAGACACCGCAATGAAAGTTTGTACAATGCATAAATATTGTTCAAATAATTTAAAGGAAAAGAGTTCGTCACTCTTACCTGTTTTGAATGTGACGTTAGTACTTGGCACACTGGTGCAGTTTTCATTACTGGCTAAAACGGACACATTGTAGGTGTTGCTGCATTGCATGTCAGTTAGTGTGCAGTTATTGTACGAGGTATTGCATGTCTTTAAGTCTCCATCTCTGCTGACTGCAGTAAGCAGGTATGACTGTGCCACGTAAGATGGCTCCCATGACACAAACACGGCCTTTGACTCACAGTCTGCATAGGCCTGTACTTGTGAGGGCTGACAGGGCGCTGTTGAGGATCAAAGGAAGAAATGAGTACAACCTGAATATGGTGCAAAGAAAGCACATGTAAACTCTATATGTAATAGATAGATAGATAGATCAATGTGTCAATTATTCTCTGGAAGGACTACCTTCCTGCTAAGTTTAGCTTAAACTTTAACCAGCCAATGATGGTCAACTCTACAAGAAGGTTGTTCTCCTGGAGCAGGATTAGAAACCCCTGGTTTATAAAGGGCAATTGCAATTATTTCACTAGAAAAGTCCCAAAATCCATATGTTGTGTATCAAGTGGTTGTTAGCATCACCTAGGAATGTCATGGCAGCTCAAATCCCTAACCTCCAAGTTGGAGCAATAATAATAGTGATGGTGGCCTACATAAAGCGCAACTTGCTAATGAACAGCTATTGATTACTAATCACTTGCTTTTTAAACTCATTGTTTTACTAGGTAGGGTATAACAATATCGATGGTTGTACCGGTTCTGATCTTGTAGGGTGGGCTGCGAAGGCTGCTGCATTGGTTGGCCGAAGCAGCCACAATGATGGTGTACTCTTTGCCGCACTGCACATTGGTAAGGTTGCAGGAAGAGGTGGAGCTATTGCAGGAAATGAAGGCACGGTCTTGGTCCTCTGCTGTGACAATGTAAAGGGAATTTCCTCTGCGTGCCCTCTGCCACTGTACCATGATAACAGAACTTTGGCATTCAGCCACCACCACGATGGATGACAAGGCACAAGGTGCTGGAGAGAGAGATAACATACATTAAGACTAAGGCTCGATCCCAATTCACCCCCTACCCCATGGCTCTTCCCCTCCGTTTTGCGCGTTCACGTGTAGGGGTAGGGTGTCCCGATTCTTGTTGAGATCGAGGAGTAGGGCGAAGGGGTAGGGCTACATAGCCCTCGAAATGGAGATTTTTCAGAGGCACACTTCAAACGGAGGGCTACAAGAAAGTTCCCGGAATGCATCGCAAATAACCGGCGAGATAGATCGCAAATGGTTAAACATTTAAATGTAGCGCCAGATGATTCCTCCACGCACTTTATTTACTCTTACAATAACTCTATAGTCGTTTAAATGAAGAAATTGTATAATAAATTACCTTTCTGATCAGAAAAGACATACATTTCGAGGAAGGGACGTTATAATCATCATGTTTATTCAAAGTTAAGAACAGCTGCGCTGATTGTCAGTTGTTGTCATGGAGAAATCCTGTAACGGCAGAGCCATTGCTGACGACTGATGACGTATCGGGTTCATGATGGGTTCCATTTCGTTGGGGAATATTTCAACCCCTTGGCCCTTGTAACTCTGTTATAAGGGCCAAGGGGTACACTCGAAAACAAGGGGTAGGGCCAACGGGTGAATTGGGATTCAGCCTAAGAGACCCATGGTCTCAAATGATAGGGCTGAAGCTCTCAGATGTACTTGCCTGTCTCCAGCTGAAGGCTGTTGCTGGGTGGGCTCAGGCAGGCACCGTTTGAAGCAGTGACTTGGAAGGTGTAGCTCTTTCCACAACCAAGGTCAGGCACATTACAGGTGGAGTTTGCGCTGGAACATGTGGTATTGAGACCGTCGTCCCCAACAGCCAGCACCGTGTAAGACTCCACTCCCTTATCCACTTCCCATGATACCCATGCGGAGTTAGTGACACAGTCCACGGTACCATTAACCCCCTGTGGGGCACATGGAGCTGTAGAGAGAAGAGGTTAGACATAAAGCGCATAAGGAACGTATGGACTTTGAAATGTATCTATCCATCCATCCATCCATTTGTAATAGAGAGCATTCTTGTTTTAAGTGTCCAACCTGAGGCGATGTTGAAGCTACTGCTTGCTTGACTCTGACAGCTGCCCCTCAGTGCCACCACACTGATGTTGAAGCTCTCTCCACAGGGCAGATGTGTGATGGAGCACTGCGTGTTTGTGCTGTTACAGGAGGAAATCACACCAGTGATCTCGGACTCCATTTCCACTCTGAATTGGCTGGCATCCACTGCTGGGCTCCAGCTCACCAGCACAGACCCTGAATCACACTGCACATTTGCAGATACGTTGTGAGGTGGACATGGAGCTGAGAAAACAGAAATGGAATCAATCTGTTATTGGAGGGTGGGGCAGTACCAAATATTTCAGCAGGAAATGATAAAAGCTAAACCAATAAATCATTGCCGAACTGCACATGCTATACAGCTATACATCAGGTTAGCATACCTACTCATTTCACATGCAAAGCCATAACAATGTAGAGTTCATGACATACTTGTTAGGCCTTTATATATATTTGGTTGCCAATTGAAGGGATACTCCAATTTTTTTGGGAAATAGGCTCATTTTACAACTCCCCCAGATTTAAACCGTTGAGTTTTACCGTTTTCGAATCCATTCAGTCGATTTTTTGATATTTAGAAGAATTTCAGTAACCAGACAGTTTCTGGTCTCATTGACTTCCATAGTATATACTATGGAAGTCAATGAGACCAGAAACTGTCTGGTTACTGATATTCTTCTAAATATCAGAAAATCGGCTGAATGGATTCAAAAACGGTAAAACTCAACGGTTCAACTCTGGGGGAGTTGTAAAATGAGCCTATTTCCAAAAAAGTGGAGTATCCCTTTAAGTTGTTAAGGTGACATACAGTCTTTACTTGATAAAGTAAAATCCTCACACACGCACCTGTTTGCACTTGAGACATAGTACTCTTCACGCCCCCGCAGCCACTGGCCATTGAGTAGACGGAAACATTATAATTCTGACCACACTGCAGTTCTTTCAGATTACAGGAGAAAGTGGTGGTGTTACAAGAGTAGGAATGGCCATCATTAGACACGGCCACAGCCATGAAAGCCTCCGCCCCGTTGGCTTGTACCCACGACACAGACACAACACTACCATTGTTGATGTCGCAAAGCAAAGATGTCTGAACATTGCTAGGTGCACATGGACCTAAATAGAGAGAGAACAGGGACCATTTTAAAGGACATTCATTATTAGTCTTGTAATGTTGATAAGCATACATCTGCATGGCTATTTTGTTTGTTTATGTCAGAGGTGCCCGAACCTGCTCCTGCCGATCGACTGTCCTGCACAGTTTATCTCCAACCCTAATCAAACACACCTGAAGCAACCAATTAAGGTCTTCAGGATCACTTGAACATTAAGGCAGGTGTGTTTGATTAGGGTTAGAGATGAACTGTGCAGGACAGTCGATCGGCAGGAGCAGGAGCAGGATTGGGCACCCCTGGTTTATGTGTATTTTGAACATATGACAAGAGATTAGAATATCCCACATCAGAAACTGTGTTAAACCTGAGCTCTGTCATCAGGTGCACAACAGAAGCAGTGGACTCACCTGACTGCAGAGTGAGGTATGTGTTGCTGTTGTCACATACTCCATCCATGGCAGTGACGGTTAGGTTATATCTCTGGCCACAGTGGATTCCGGATAGTGTGCAACTGTGGTCAGAGCTCGTGCAGTTGATGCGATGTCCGTCAGAACCAACAGCCTGGACCGTGTGATGCGTGAGGTTATCAGTGAGCTCCCAAGTTACAACAGCAGAGTTGGTGTCGCAGTTGAGCAGGGCGCTAGCATTCTGTGGCTTACAGGACACTGAAGTGAAATAAAATATTTACAATTACCATAATTAGCAAAATAGTATTTACACCAGTAAATGAGAATCTTTCAATTATTTTGGGAAACACCTTTTGGTAACACTTTATTTTAATTTACAGTGTCCTTGTTACATTACATGTAATAACTGTAATAAATGCATAATTACATGCAACTAACCCTAAACCAAAACCTAATCCTGACTGTAACCCTATAGAAAGTTCAATTATTATTACCCCAGTACTTAAATTACCCTGCAACATGGACACCTATAAAGTGTAACTCACTTTTTTATTGTTATTTTTTTTCTAAGGTACCTGTGTTCAGCACAACTGGTTGGGTCGGTGCAGTGCGGCAGCTACTGTCACTCGCGCTGACAGCCAAACTATAGTTCATCCCACAGAGCAGGTCTGAGAAGACACATGCTGTTCCAGTGCTGTTACACGTTGAAGCATAGCCACCACTACTCCAAGCAACTGCCGTGTAGGAAACGGCACCCACGCTTCGATCCCAGGATACGGACACATCTCCAGTCGTACAGTTTACTCTGCCCTGCACATGACCAGGTACACATGGCACTGCAAAGAAAAAAGTTTAACAATTAAAACTTGACTTACATTGTTAGAATTTTCATTCAAAATGTTACCACATTTCAAAAGAATATTTTTCAATGCCATTCTTCAGCTTTTACAAGAATCAACCAATAAACTGGTTGGGTTTTGATTGTGTTAAAATTGTGTCGTGCACTGAAGGTTGTGTTACTTAGTTATAGGTTATATTTCATTACCTGTCTGGACCTGAACTGGTGCACTGTTCCCACTGCTACAGTTGCTGCCTTTGGCCTTCACTGTGATCGTATAAGACTGTCCGCAGGTCAAAGTTAAAAGGTCACAGGAGGTGGAGGCTGAGGTGCAGTTAGCTGAGAGGCCATTGACACTGCTGGCTGTTACTGAGTAAAGCTCCGCCCCTTGGCTGCTCGCCCAGGTTACCTTTGCTATGTTGCTACTACAGGTGACATTGGCCGACACGTTTTGTGGCACACAAGGAGCTGGGTAAATTACAGAAAACAAAATAAGTACATGGTTGACATTATTTTAAAAGAATATTCAAACGATGTGGTAATGAAATTTATTATATACTGTGCACTATAGTTTAAAAGTCCTGCATTAAACACTAGACAAACTTGTAGTGTGCAAAATTCTCCACTAGTCAGATGGATGATGAGTATAGCTAAACGATTGTAAGGTTATACTGTAGATGAAATACTTACCAGTTTTGACACGACGCACTTCGCTACGTTGCCCAGTGCAGTCGACGCTCATAGCTGTGACTGACACGTTGTACGCCTGACCACACGCCAGGCCGCTGATGTTACAGGAAGTGCTGCTGGAGTTGCATGTGTGCGTAATTCCATTATCACCTTCAGCTGTTACTATATAGTTGGAAACAAGGCCACTAGATGCTGCCCAGGAAACCGACGCAGTGTCAGACCCACAGGATATTGACACATTGACTTGAGTGGGAACACATGGAGCTGGAAAGAAAAGATTCAAATGATGTGATGCTCAACATTTTAACACAATAGATGATTTGATGACATTTAGAAAGGGTTTAAATTAGGCTCTACGCTTATTGCTCTTTGAATTATTGTTAAATGTTATACCTGTGTCTAGAGTGACCAGGGGTTTAGAACAGGTTGAACAGTTCTGGCCGTATCCTGTAACACTGATGTTGTAGTGCTGACCACACTGAAGTGAGCTGATGTTGCATGAGGAGCCGTTGGTGAAGCAGCTGTGCTTTTGGGCGTCCTGGAAAGACTGCAGTGTTGCATTGGAACTTAGTGTACCATTGCCCGGTGTCCAAGAAATGAGTGCTGAGTTGGTGCGGCAATCCAGTCTGGCTTGAATGCCAGTATTAGGACATGGTGCTGCAACATGACAAATTGATAACACATCAAAATGCTGTTGCAAAACTGTATTTTTACATGGTGGATGGATGGTTGTCAAGGTGTTGCCACATGGTTGCTAAGATGTTCTAAGTGGCTTCTACGGCACATTTATGTGGTTTGGTGGTACACAAGGAGCTGCGTAAATAATTTGGTTTTAATAATATATAAAACCAAGTTAGAATATGGTTGGCTGTTAAAAACAGTAAAAAAAAAAAAAAGATCAGGATGTTTGATAAATAGAAAGTTCAAAAGAGTATTTATTTTAAAAAATAAATATTTTGTAAAATTATTAATGTATTTACTGTCACTTAAATAATGCATCCTTGCTAAATAACATTTTTAATTCCTTTTAAAAAATTTTTACTGGTCACAGATTTTTGATCTGTAGTGTAAATCATAAATTCAATATAATAAGGTTTGATTTAAGCAGCTATTTCTCTTACCTGTTATGATTGGTGATCCAGTGCGTACAGAGCTGTTACATGAACGTCCCTCTGCCACTAATTTAACCGAGCAAGTTTGTCCACACATCATGTTAGTGATGTCACATCCTGTTTCATTGGTCCTGCACAAATACGTCTGTCCATTAGAGCATTCAAGTGTTGTCAAAAAGGACAGTTCTCCATTGCCACGGGACCAGGACACACTCGCTGAGTTGTTTCCACAGTTCATTCTGGACTGGATATTCAGTGGAGGGCATGGGGCTGAAGAGAAAAGATAAGAATAGTATTTAAAGTCCCCGTGAACCGGAAGTTGCAAAAGATTTTTCTCCAGTGCTGTGACGTATTTCCAAGTGAAACGGAATATTGAACAGAGGGCAGGGTTTTACTCTAGCGCTCCTCCTCTCCTTCTCTCGCTCATAGCAAACTAACGGTTTAAGGGGAGTGGTTAAGCGTTTCCCCACCCAAGTTGTGAAACCTACGTCATCAGAAAAAGAAACCGTTCCAGACCGGAAGTAACTTTTCAGATTTTGATTAAAGATTACGAAGGTAAAACATTTTTTAAATATATTTTTACTTGCACGGATTAATTGTTCACCACAAGACTAGTAATATGCGCTAACAAAGTAAATAGGTTCAATTTTGATTTCACGGGGACTTTAAAGGTGAAATATGTAACGTGGTGCTAGGATGTTGATATGGCTTCTGTGTGTTTGAAATGGATTTCACTGGACTGCTGTTTAATTGTGGTGAAAGAATAGACTTTTTCTAACATGCACTAAAGAAGTGCGCAAAGTAAGATCAGGACTGTGTAATATAAAGTTGATTTTGATTTCATGTTGACTTTAAATATATAGATATTGAATTGTTAGGACTCATTATTTAGAATTGTAGCCATCAACTTTGTCAAAATGCTACTGCACCTGCCGTGACCTGACTGGTCACACTGTTGGAGCGACAGCCGTTGCCCTCTGCAGACACAGTGATATTGTATGTCTGTCCACAGCCAATTGCAGCGATTACGCAGGATGTGGAGGTGGAGTTACACGCCAGAACCTTGTCAGTTGATTTAGCTTGAGCATAGTAGATCTGCGCCCCGTTACTCGACTGCCAGCTTACTTGAACATCCCCTGTTTGGCAGTCTAAGAGCTGACTGACCACAGACTGAGGAGCACAGGGTGCTGGGAGACAAGAGTTAAACAAAAAATAATTTAGCATGTTTTTAAAGGAATATTCTGGATACACACTTAAAGTTTTCTTAATAGAAAACAGCGTTTCCTCAGAAAACAGTGTTTATAAAAATGAATAAGAAACACAGTTGCGTTAACCCACGTACATTTGATGTCAGAAAACACATTCCCCTAAGGTTCCCCGAATGTTAGTATATGGTTTCCTTTCGGTTATATTTTGGGAACCAAAACACATGAAGTAATTTTGTTCATGAAACAAATAATATTTTTTTGCTGGGTAGCAGACAAGTATGCTGGAGGGATTAAATGCGAAGTTTATTATTTTTGTCAAGGCTGTACTGTTTACTTGAATGCTACACATCTATCAAGTTTTTAAATTGTGCCTTTTAATGTATAATATTTTAATGTGTAATGCTTTTAAACTCCCCCAGTGGTGGAAAATCAAGATTTTAATATTGTTTATATGTCTATGTGGTGTTTTTTTTATATGCTTTAAGACAAATCATGAGGAAATTAATAAGTCGACACCATTGCTGAGTTTTTTCTCCTTAAAACTGCAGTGAAACAAAGACAGTCACAAAAACGCGGTGTGAAATCGCTGGTGTTTCTGACATCACAAACTAGCATGTATCCAATCAAATCAAGGTGTGATCGTCAACGAGTGGTTGAGCTGGTTCTAGTGAGTGGAGGCGGGGCTAATTTACATATTCATAGATCCGCATATACTAAATGAGGCAAAGGTGTAGAGCTACATTTTAAGCTATTTTTAGACATGAAGACATTGTTTTCAAGAATTTCTTTTTAAATATATATAATTTGGGTGATCAAAGATGAGTTTTAAGGGATAAAATGATTGACTACAGGGGGACTTTAAGAAACAATTCAAACTTTAAGTATAGCAAACCACTACAAAATATAGTTTAAAAGTCCTGCATTAAACACTAGACAAACTTGTAGTGTGCAAAATTCTCCACCAGTCAGATGGATGATGAGTTTAGCTAAACGATTGTAAGGTTATACTGTAGATGAAATACTTACCAGTTTGGACACGACGCACTTCGCTACGTTGCCCAGTGCAGTCGACGCTCATAGCTGTGACTGACACGTTGTACGCCTGACCACACGCCAGGCCGCTGATGTTACAGGAAGTGCTGCTGGAGTTGCATGTGTGCGTAATTCCATTATCACCTTCAGCTGTTACTATATAGTTGGAAACAAGGCCACTAGATGCTGCCCAGGAAACCGACGCAGTTTCAGACCCACAGGATATTGACACATTGACTTGAGTGGGAACACATGGAGCTGGAAAGAAAAGATTCAAATGATGTGATGCTCAACATTTTAACACAATAGATGATTTGATGACATTTAGAAAGGGTTTAAATTAGGCTCTACGCTTATTGCTCTTTGAATTATTGTTTAATGTTATACCTGTGTCTAGAGTGACCAGGGGTTTAGAACAGGTTGAACAGTTCTGGCCGTATCCTGTAACACTGATGTTGTAGTGCTGACCACACTGAAGTGAGCTGATGTTGCATGAGGAGCCGTTGGTGAAGCAGCTGTGCTTTTGGGCGTCCTGGAAAGACTGCAGTGTTGCATTGGAACTTAGTGTACCATTGCCCGGTGTCCAAGAAATGAGTGCTGAGTTGGTGCGGCAATCCAGTCTGGCTTGAATGCCAGTATTAGGACATGGTGCTGCAACATGACAAATTGATAACACATCAAAATGCTGTTGCAAAACTGTATTTTTACATGGTGGATGGTTGTCAAGGTGTTGCCACATGGTTGCTAAGATGTTCTAAGTGGCTTGTACGGCACATTTATGTGGTTTGGTGGTACACAAGGAGCTGGGTAAATAATTTGGTTTTAATAATATATAAAACCAAGTTAGAATATGGTTGGCTGTTAAAAACAGTAAAAAAAAAAAGATCAGGATGTTTGATAAATAGAAAGTTCAAAAGAGTATTTATTTTAAAAAATAAATATTTTGTAAAATTATTAATGTATTTACTGTCACTTAAATAATGCATCCTTGCTAAATAACATTTTTAATTCCTTTTAAAAAAATGTTACTGGTCACAGATTTTTGATCAGTAGTGTATATCATAAATTCAATATAATAAGGTTTGATTTAAGCAGCTATTTCTCTTACCTGTTATGATTGGTGATCCAGTGCGTACAGAGCTGTTGCATGAACGTCCCTCTGCCACTAATTTAACCGAGCAAGTTTGTCCACACATCATGTTAGTGATGTCACATCCTGTTTCATTGGTCCTGCACAAATACGTCTGTCCATTAGAGCATTCAAGTGTTGTCAAAAAGGACAGTTCTCCATTGCCACGGGACCAGGACACACTCGCTGAGTTGTTGCCACAGTTCATTCTGGACTGGATATTCAGTGGAGGGCATGGGGCTGAAGAGAAAAGATAAGAATAGTATTTAAAGGTGAAATATGTAACGTGGTGCTAGGATGTTGATATGGCTTCTGTGTGTTTGAAATGGATTTCACTGGACTGCCGTTTAATTGTGGTGAAAGAATAGACTTTTTCTAACATGCAGTAAAGAAGTGCGCAAAGTAAGATCAGGACTGTGTAATATACAGTTGATTTTGATTTCATGTTGACTTCATATATATTTAGATATTGAATTGTTAGGACTCATTATTTGGAATTGTAGCCATCAACTTTGTCAAAATGCTACTGCACCTGCCGTGACCTGACTGGTCACACTGTTGGAGCGACAGCCGTTGCCCTCTGCAGACACAGTGATATTGTATGTCTGTCCACAGCCAATTGCAGCGATTACGCAGGATGTGGAGGTGGAGTTACACGCCAGAACCTTGTCAGTGGATTTAGCTTGAGCATAGTAGATCTGCGCCCCGTTACTCGACTGCCAGCTTACTTGAACATCCCCTGTTTGGCAGTCTAAGAGCTGACTGACCACAGACTGAGGAGCACAGGGTGCTGGGAGACAAGAGTTAAACAAAGAATTCATTTAGCATGTTTTTAAAGGAATATTCTGGATACACACATCAAGTTTTCTTAATAGAAAACAGCGTTTCCTCAGAAAACAGTGTTTATAAAAATGAATAAGAAACACAGTTGCGTTAACCCACGTACATTTGATGTCAGAAAACACATTCCCATAACATTCCCCTAAGGTTCCCCGAATGTTAGTATATGGTTTCCTTTCGGTTATTTTTTGGGAACCAAAACACTGTAGGAATGTTCATGTGACAAATCATTTTTGTTGGGTAGCAGACAAGTATGCTGGAGGGATTAAATGTGAAGTTTATTACTTTTGTCAAGGCTGTACTGTTTACTTGAATGCTACACATCTATCAAGTTTTTTAAAGTGTGCCTTTTAATGTATAATACTTTAATGTGTAGTGCTTTTAAACTCCCCCAGTGGTGGAAATCAAGATTTTAATATTGTTTATATGTCTATGTGGTGTTTTTTTAATTTATTTATTTATATGCTTTAAAGTCCCCGTGAACCGGAAGTTGCAAACGACTTTTCTCCAGTGTTGTGACGTATTTCCGAGAGAAACGTAATGCTAAATGAGGCAAAATAGTGGGCGTGGCTTTTTTTCCAACTAGCACCTGATTTGATCTAGAAAAATGGGTGTTTCATTCTGAAATGGAGGATGATGCAAGTTTACACACGCTGTCAATCAATGCTCGCTCGGCGCTCGCAAACACACAGCAGCTGTCAGTTGGAGGGGCGTGGTTGTGGATGTTAAGGAGACACCCAAACCGTAAAGCCTACATCATTGGGCAAGGTCCTCCAATGCAGAGGGAGTGGGGGGGGGGGGGGGGGGGGTGTATTTTCAAAATTTGATTTCAAATTTTTTTAGTGTGGATTGACTTGCATGTATGAATTGTTCACCACAAAACGATCAATTTAGGCAAACAAAGTAAGTATGGTCAATTTTGATTTCATAGGGACTTTAAGACAAATCATGAGGAAATGAATAAGTCGACACCATTGCTGAGTTTTTTCTCCTTAAAACTGCAGTGAAACAAAGACAGTCTTAAAAACGCGGTGTGAAATCGCTGGTGTTTCTGACATCACAAACTACTAGCATGTAACCAATCACATCAAGCTGTGATCGTCAACGAGTGGCTGAGCTGGTTCGAGTGAGTGGAGGCGGGGCTGATTTACATATTCATAGATCCGCATATACTAAATGAGGCAAAGGTGTAGAGTTGCATTTTAAGCTATTTTTAGACATGAAGACATTTTTTTCAAGAATTTCTTTTTAAATATATATAATTTTGGTGATCAAAGATGAGTTTTAAGGGATAAAATGATTGACTACAGGGGGACTTTAAGAAACAATTCAAACTTTAAGTATAGCAAACCACTACAAAATATAGTTTAAAAGTCCTGCATTAAACACTAGACAAACTTGTAGTGTGCAAAATTCTCCACCAGTCAGATGGATGATGAGTTTAGCTAAACGATTGTAAGGTTATACTGTAGATGAAATACTTACCAGTTTGGACACGACGCACTTCGCTACGTTGCCCAGTGCAGTCGACGCTCATAGCTGTGACTGACACGTTGTACGCCTGACCACACGCCAGGCCGCTGATGTTACAGGAAGTGCTGCTGGAGTTGCATGTGTGCGTAATTCCATTATCACCTTCAGCTGTTACTATATAGTTGGAAACAAGGCCACTAGATGCTGCCCAGGAAACCGACGCAGTGTCAGACCCACAGGATAATGATACATTTACTTGAGTGGGAACACATGGAGCTAGAAAGAAAAGATTCAAATGATGTGATGCTCAACATTTTAGCGCAATAGATGATTTGATGACATTTAGAAAGGGTTTAAATTAGGCTCTACGCTTATTGCACTGAATTATTGTTTAATGTTATACCTGTGTCTAGAGTGACCAGGGGTTTAGAACAGGTTGAACAGTTCTGGCCGTATCCTGTAACACTGATGTTGTAGTGCTGACCACACTGAAGTGAGCTGATGTTGCATGAGGAGCCGTTGGTGAAGCAGCTGTGCTTTTGGGCGTCCTGGAAAGACTGCAGTGTTGCATTGGAACTTAGTGTACCATTGCCCGGTGTCCAAGAAATGAGTGCTGAGTTGGTGCGGCAATCCAGTCTGGCTTGAATGCCAGTATTAGGACATGGTGCTGCAACATGACAAATTGATAACACATCAAAAGGCTGTTGCAAAACTCTATTTTTACATGGTGGATGGTTGTCAGGGTGTTGCCAGATGGTTGATAAAATGTTCTAAGTGGCTTCTACGACACATTTATGTGGTTTTGTGGTACACAAGGAGCTGCGTAAATTATATAACAAACAGACAAAATTAGAATATGGTTGGCTGTTATTTTAAAAGTGAATTATCCTTTTAACAAGCCACTAATCCAAATATCATATCTCAATATCTATACTACCATTCAAAAGTTTAGGGTCGGTGATATTTTTTCTTTGTTAGGACTCATTATTTGGAATGGTAGCCATCAACTTTGTCAAAATGCTACTGCACCTGCCGTGACCTGACTGGTCACACTGTTGGAGCGACAGCCGTTGCCCTCTGCAGACACAGTGATATTGTATGTCTGTCCACAGCCAATTGCAGCGATTACGCAGGATGTGGAGGTGGAGTTACACGCCAGAACCTTGTCAGTTGATTTAGCTTGAGCATAGTAAATCTGCGCCCCGTTACTCGACTGCCAGCGAACTTGAACATCCCCTGTTTGGCAGTCTAAGAGCTGACTGACCACAGACTGAGGAGCACAGGGTGCTGGGAGACAAGAGGTAAACAAAAAATAATTTAGCATGTTTTTAAAGGAATATTCTGGATACACACATCAGGTTTTCTTCATAGAATACAGCGCCTATAAAAATGAATAAGAAACACAGTTGCGTTAACCCCCGTACATTAGATGTCAGAAAACACATTCCCCTAATGTTCCCCTAGTGTTAGTATATGGTTTGATTTCGGTTATTTTTTGGGAACCAAAACTTTGTCGGAATGTTCATGGAACAAAGATTTTTTTGCTGGGTAGCAGACAAGTAAGCTGGAGGGATTAAATGTGAAGTTTATTATTTTTGTCAAGGCTGTACTGTTTACTTGAATGCTACACATCCATCAAAAGGTTTTAAAGTGTTAATTTTAATGTGTAATGCTCTTAAACTCCCCCTGTTGGGAAAATCAAGCTTTTAATATTGTTTATATGTCAATGTGGTGTTTTTTGTAAAAATATGCTTTAAGACAAATCATGAGGAAATTCATCATTTGACACAATTGTAGAGTTTTTGCAGAGTTTAAAACTGCAGTGAAACAAAGACAATCTCAAAAACGCGGTGTGAAATCGCTGGTGTTTCTGACATCACAAACTAACATGTAACCAATCACATCAAGCTGTTGTTGTCAACAAGTGGTTGAGCTGGTTCGAGTGAGTGGAGGTGGGGCTGATTTACATATTCATAGATCTGCATATACTAAATGAGGCAAGGGTGTAGAGCTCAATTTTAAGGCATGAAGACATTTTTTTTCAAAAATCCATCTATCCATCTTCTTCCGCTTATCTGGGGCCGGGTCGCGGGGGCAGCAGTCTAAGCAGAGATGCCCAGACTTCCTTCTCCATAGACACTTCCTTCAGCTCTTACGGGGGGACACCGAGGCGTTCCCAGGCCAGCCGGGAGACATAGTCTCCTCCCAGTGGGACATGCCAGGAAAACCTCCCTGGGAAGCAGTTCAAGAGGCATCCGAAACAGATGCCCGAGCCGCCTCAGCTGACCCCTCTCGATGTGGAGGAGCAGCGGCTCTACTCTGAGCTCCTCCCGAGTGACCGAGCTTCTAACCCTATCTCCAAGGGATCGCCTAGCAAGCCTGCGGAGAAAGCTAATTTCGGCCGCCTGTATCCGGGATCTTGTCCTTTCGGTCATGACCCAAAGCTCATGACCATAGGTGAGAGTAGGAACGTAGATTGACCGGTAAATCGAAAGCTTTGCCTTACGGCTCAGCTACTTCTTCACCACAACAGACCGGTACATCGACCGCATTACTGCAGAAGCTGCACCGATCCATCTGTCAATCTCCCATTCCATCCTTCCCTCACTCGTGAACAAAACCCCTCACACTTAAACTCCTTCACTTGAGGAAGGATCTCTCCTCCAACCTGAAGTGAGCAAGCCACCCTTTTCCGGATGGCCTCGGATTTAGAGGTGCTGATTTTCATCCCAGCCGCTTTACACTCGGCTGCAAACCGTCCCAGTGCATGCTGAAGATCCTGATGTGAAGAGGCCAACACGACAACATCATCCGCAAAAAGCAGAGACGAAATCGTGTGGTCCCCAAACCTGACACCCTCCGGCCCCTGGCTGCGCCTAGAAATTCTGTCCATAAAAATTATGAACAGAACCGGCAACAAAGGGCAGCCCTGTCAGAGTCCAACATGTACTGGGAAGAAGTCTGACTTACTACCGGCAATGTGAACCAAGCTCCTGCTTCAGTCATACAGGGACCGGACAGCCCTTAGGAAAGGACCCCGGACCACTTACACCCGGAGCACCCTCCACAGGCCGCCGCGAGAGACAGTCGAATGCCCTCTCCAAATCCACAAAGCACATGTGGACTGGTTGGGCAAACTCCCATGAACCCTCAAGCACCCTGTAGAGAGTATAGAGCTGGTCCCGTGTTCCACGGCCTGGACGAAAACCGCACTGTTCCAAGTGAATCCGAGGTTCCACTATCGGCCATGTTCTCCTATATAGTACCCTGACATATATTTTCCTAGGGAGGCTGAGAAGTGTAATCCCCCTGTAGTTGGAACACACCCTCCGGTCCCCCTTCTTAAAAAGAGGGACCACCACCCTGGTCTGCCATCCCAGAGGCACTGTCCCTGACCACAACTCAATGCTGCAGAGGCGTGTCCGCCAAGACATCCCCACAACATCCAGAGACTTGAGGTATTCAGGGCGGATGTCATCCACACCCGGTGCCTTGCCACCGAGGAGTTTCTTGACTACCTTGGTGACTTCAGCTAGGGTGATGGACGAGTCCACCTCTGAGCCCTCAGCCTCTGCTTCCACAGTAGAAAACGTGACAGCAGGATTGAAGAGATCCTCGAAATATTCCTTCCTCCACCCGACGATATCCCCAGTTGAGGTCAACAGCCGCCCACCTCCACTGTAAACAGCATTGGTAGGGCATTGTTTCCCGCTCCTGAGGCGCCGGACAGTTTCCCAGAACCTCTTCGAGGCCAGCCGATTCTTTTCCATGGCCTCACCAAACTCCTCCTCCTCCCAGGCCCGAGTTTTTGCCTCCACAACCACCCAGGCTGCAGTCCGCTTGGCTTTCTGGTACCTGTCAGCAGCCTCAGGAGTCCCACAAGCCAACCAGGCCCAATAGGACTCCTTCTTCAGCTTGAAGGCATCCTTTACTTCAGGTGTCTACCACCGGGTTCGGGGATTGCCGACTCGACAGGAACCGGAGACCTTACGGCCACAGCACCGAGCAGCCGCTTCAACAATTGAGGTGGAGACCATGGTCTACTCAGACTCAATATCTCCAGCCTCCCTCGGGATCTGGTCGTGGCTCCGCCGGAGGTGGGAGTTGAAGATCTCTCTGACAGGAGACTTGGCCAAACGTTCCCAGCAAACCCTTACAATACGCTTGGGTCTGCCGAGACTGTCCAGCCTCCTCCCCCGCCATCGGATCCAACTCACCACCAGGTGGTGATCAGTTGACAGCTCCGCCCCTGTCTTTACCCAAGTGTCCAAGACATACGGCCGCAGGTCAGATGAAACGATCACAAAGTCTATCATCGACCTAGGGTGTCCTGGTGCCACGTACACTGGTGGACATCCTTATGCTTAAACATGGTGTTCGTTATGGAAAAACTGTAACTAGCACAGAAGTCCAATAACTGAACATCGCTCGGGTTCAGGTCGGGAGGGCCGTTCCTCCCAATCAGGCCACTCCGGGTTTCACTGTCGTTGCCCACGTAAGCGTTTAAATCCCCCAGTAGAACGACAGAGTCCCCAGTTGGAACACTTTAAAGCACTCCTCCCAGAGACCCCAAGAAGGCCGGGTACTCTGCACTGCCGTTTGGCCCATAGGCACACACGACAGTGAGAGACCTATCCCTGACCCGTAAGCGCAGGGAAACAACCCTCTCGTTCACCGGGGGAAACTCCAATACATGGCGGCTGAACTGGGGGGCCATGAGCAAACCCACACCAGCCCGTCGCCTCTCACCATGGGCAACTCTAGAGTGGTGAAGAGTCCATCCTCTCTCAAGGAGTGTGGTTCCAGAGCCCAAGCCATGCGTAGAGGTGATCCCGACTATCTCTAGTCGGAACCTCTCAACCTCATGCACAATCTCAAGCTCCTTCCCCGCCAGCGAGGTGATGTTCCACGTCCCGAAGGCTAGTTTCCATGTCATGGGATTGGGCCTTCGACGCCCCCGCCTTCGACTGCCGCCCGATCCTCTCTGCATCTGCCCCTTACGGCTCTTCCTGCAGGTGGTGAGGCCTGGCCACCAGGCACTTGCATACGAGCCCCAGCCCCGGGTAGTCAGATGGATGATGAGTATAGCTAAATGATTATAAGAAGATGAAATACTTACCAGTATTGACACGACGCACTTCGCTACGTTGCCCAGTGCAGTCGACGCTCATAGCTGTGACTGACACGTTGTACACCTGACCACACGCCAGGCCGCTGATGTTACAGGAAGTGCTGCTGGAGTTGCATGTGTGCGTAATTCCATTATCACCTTCAGCTGTTACTATATAGTTGGAAACAAGGCCACTAGATGCTGCCCAGGAAACCGACGCAGTGTCAGACCCACAGGATAATGACACATTGACTTGAGTGGGAACACATGGAGCTGGAAAGAAAAGATTCAAATGATGTGATACACTACATTTTAGCGCAATAGTTTATCGGATACCATTTAGAAAGGGTTTAAATTAGGCTCTACGCTAATTGCACTGAATTATTGTTAAATGTTATACCTGTGTCTAGAGTGACCAGGGGTTTAGAACAGGTTGAACAGTTCTGGCCGTATCCTGTAACACTGATGTTGTAGTGCTGACCACACTGAAGTGAGCTGATGTTGCATGAGGAGCCGTTGGTGAAGCAGCTGTGCTTTTGGGCGTCCTGGAAAGACTGCAGTGTTGCATTGGAACTTAGTGTACCATTGCCCGGTGTCCAAGAAATGAGTGCTGAGTTGGTGCGGCAATCCAGTCTGGCTTGAATGCCAGTATTAGGACATGGTGCTGAAACATGACAAATTGATAACACATCAAAAGGCTGTTGCAAAACTCTATTTTTACATGGTGGATGGTTGTCAATGTGTTGCCACATGGTTGCTAAAATGTTCTAAGTGGCTTGTACGGCACATTTATGTGGTTTGGTGGTACACAAGGAGCTGGGTAAATTATATAAAACAAAATTAGAATATGGTTGGCTGTTAAAAACAGTAAAAAAAAAAGAAAACGTCTAGATGTTTGTTAAATAGAAAGTTCAAAGGAGTATTTATTTTAAAAAAAAAATTTGTAACATTATAATGTATTTACTGTCACTTTTAAATAATGCATCCTTGCTAAAAAACATTTTTAATTGTTTTTTTAAAAAATGTTACTGGTCTCAAATTTTTGATCTGTAGTGTATATCATAAATTCAATATTATAAGGTTTGATTTAAAAAGCTATTTCTCTTACCTGTTATGATTGGTGATCCAGTGCGTACAGAGCTGTTACATGAACGTCCCTCTGCCACTAATTTAACCGAGCAAGTTTGTCCACACATCATGTTAGTGATGTCACATCCTGTTTCATTGGTCCTGCACAAATACGTCTGTCCATTAGAGCATTCAAGTGTTGTCAAAAAGGACAGTTCTCCATTGCCACGGGACCAGGACACACTCGCTGAGTTGTTTCCACAGTTCAATCTGGACTGGATATTCAGTGGAGGGCATGGGGCTGAAGAGAAAAGATAAGAATAGTATTTAAAGGTGAAATATGTAACGTGGTGCTAGGATGTTGATATGGCTTCTGTGTGTTTGAAATGGATTTCACTGGACTGCTGTTTAATTGTGATGAAAGAATAGACTTTTTCTAACATGCACTAAAGAAGTGCGCAAAGTAAGATCAGGACTGTGTAATATACAGTTGATATTGATTCCATGTTGACTTCATATATATTTAGATATTGAATTGTTAGGACTCATTATTTGGAATGGTAGCCATCAACTTTGTCAAAATGCTACTGCACCTGCCGTGACCTGACTGGTCACACTGTTGGAGCGACAGCCGTTGCCCTCTGCAGACACAGTGATATTGTATGTCTGTCCACAGCCAATTGCAGCGATTACGCAGGATGTGGAGGTGGAGTTACACGCCAGAACCTTGTCAGTGGATTTAGCTTGAGCATAGTAGATCTGCGCCCCGTTACTCGACTGCCAGCTTACTTGAACATCCCCTGTTTGGCAGTCTAAGAGCTGACTGACCACAGACTGAGGAGCACAGGGTGCTGGGAGACAAGAGGTAAACAAAGAATTCATTTAGCATGTTTTTAAAGGAATATTCTGGATACACATCAAGTTTTTCTTAATAGAAAACAGCGTTTCCTCAGAAAACAGTGTTTATAAAAATGAATAAGAAACACATTTGCATTAACCCACGTACATTTGATGTCAGAAAACACATTCCCATAACATTCCCCGAATGTTAGTATATGGTTATTTTTTGGGAACTAAAACACTGTAGGAATGTTCATGGAACAATTTTTTATTTTTTTTTATTTTATTTTATTTTTTGCTGGGTAGCAGACAAGTATGCTGGAGGTATTAAATGTGAAATTTATTATTTTTGTCAAGGCTGTACTGTTTACTTGAATGCTACACATCTATCAAGTTTTTAAAGTGTGCCTTTTAATGTGTAATACTTTAATATGTAGTGCTTTTAAACTCCCCCTGTGGGGAAAATCAAGATTTTAATATTGTTTATATGTCTATGTGGTGGGTTTTTTTTCCCGCATTAAAAACTAGACAAACTGGTAGTGTGCAAAATTCTCCACTGGTCAGATGTATGATGAGTTTAGCTAAACGATTGTAAGGTTATACTGTTGATGAAATACTTACCAGTTTTGACACGACGCACTTCGCTACGTTGCCCAGTGCAGTCGACGCTCATAGCTGTGACTGACACGTTGTACGCCTGACCACACGCCAGGCCGCTGATGTTACAGGAAGTGCTGCTGGAGTTGCATGTGTGCGTAATTCCATTATCACCTTCAGCTGTTACTATATAGTTGGAAACAAGGCCACTAGATGCTGCCCAGGAAACCGACGCAGTGTCAGACCCACAGGATAATGATACATTGACTTGAGTGGGAACACATGGAGCTGGAAAGAAAAGATTCAAATGTGATACACTACATTTTAGCGCAATAGTTTATTGGATACCATTTAGAAAGGGTTTAAATTAGGCTCTACGCTAATTGCACTGAATTATTGTTAAATGTTATACCTGTGTCTAGAGTGACCAGGGGTTTAGAACAGGTTGAACAGTTCTGGCCGTATCCTGTAACACTGATGTTGTAGTGCTGACCACACTGAAGTGAGCTGATGTTGCATGAGGAGCCGTTGGTGAAGCAGCTGTGCTTTTGGGCGTCCTGGAAAGACTGCAGTGTTGCATTGGAACTTAGTGTACCATTGCCCGGTGTCCAAGAAATGAGTGCTGAGTTGGTGCGGCAATCCAGTCTGGCTTGAATGCCAGTATTAGGACATGGTGCTGCAACATGACAAATTGATAACACATCAAAATGCTGTTGCAAAACTGTATTTTTACATGGTGGATGGTTGTCAAGGTGTTGCCACATGGTTGCCAAGATGTTCTAAGTGGCTTCTACGGCACATTTATGTGGTTTGGTGGTACACAAGGAGCTGCGTAAATAATTTGGTTTTAATAATATATAAAACCAAGTTAGAATATGGTTGGCTGTTAAAAACAGTAAAAAAAAAAAAAAGATCAGGATGTTTGATAAATAGAAAGTTCAAAAGAGTATTTATTTTAAAAAATAAATATTTTGTAAAATTATTAATGTATTTACTGTCACTTAAATAATGCATCCTTGCTAAATAACATTTTTAATTCCTTTTAAAAAATTTTTACTGGTCACAGATTTTTGATCTGTAGTGTAAATCATAAATTCAATATAATAAGGTTTGATTTAAGCAGCTATTTCTCTTACCTGTTATGATTGGTGATCCAGTGCGTACAGAGCTGTTACATGAACGTCCCTCTGCCACTAATTTAACCGAGCAAGTTTGTCCACACATCATGTTAGTGATGTCACATCCTGTTTCATTGGTCCTGCACAAATACGTCTGTCCATTAGAGCATTCAAGTGTTGTCAAAAAGGACAGTTCTCCATTGCCACGGGACCAGGACACACTCGCTGAGTTGTTTCCACAGTTCATTCTGGACTGGATATTCAGTGGAGGGCATGGGGCTGAAGAGAAAAGATAAGAATAGTATTTAAAGGTGAAATATGTAACGTGGTGCTAGGATGTTGATATGGCTTCTGTGTGTTTGAAATGGATTTCACTGGACTGCTGTTTAATTGTGATGAAAGAATAGACTTTTTCTAACATGCACTAAAGAAGTGCGCAAAGTAAGATCAGGACTGTGTAATATAAAGTTGATTTTGATTTCATGTTGACTTTAAATATATAGATATTGAATTGTTAGGACTCATTATTTGGAATGGTAGCCATCAACTTTGTCAAAATGCTACTGCACCTGCCGTGACCTGACTGGTCACACTGTTGGAGCGACAGCCGTTGCCCTCTGCAGACACAGTGATATTGTATGTCTGTCCACAGCCAATTGCAGCGATTACGCAGGATGTGGAGGTGGAGTTACACGCCAGAACCTTGTCAGTGGATTTAGCTTGAGCATAGTAGATCTGCGCCCCGTTACTCGACTGCCAGCTTACTTGAACATCCCCTGTTTGGCAGTCTAAGAGCTGACTGACCACAGACTGAGGAGCACAGGGTGCTGGGAGACAAGAGGTAAACAAAGAATTCATTTAGCATGTTTTTAAAGGAATATTCTGGATACACACTTAAAGTTTTCTTAATAGAAAACAGCGTTTCCTCAGAAAACAGTGTTTATAAAAATGAATAAGAAACACAGTTGTGTTAACCCACGTACATTTGATGTCAGAAAACACATTCCCCTAAGGTTCCCCGAATGTTAGTATATGGTTTCCTTTCGGTTATATTTTGGGAACCAAAACACATGAAGTAATTTTGTTCATGAAACAAATAATATTTTTTTGCTGGGTAGCAGACAAGTATGCTGGAGGGATTAAATGCGAAGTTTATTATTTTTGTCAAGGCTGTACTGTTTACTTGAATGCTACATATCAATCAAGTTTTTAAATTGTGCCTTTTAATGTATAATATTTTAATGTGTAATGCTTTTAAACTCCCCCAGTGGTGGAAAATCAAGATTTTAATATTGTTTATATGTCTATGTGGTGTTTTTTTTTATATGCTTTAAGACAAATCATGAGGAAATTAATAAGTCGACACCATTGCTGAGTTTTTTCTCCTTAAAACTGCAGTGAAACAAAGACAGTCACAAAAACGCGGTGTGAAATCGCTGGTGTTTCTGACATCACAAACTAGCATGTATCCAATCAAATCAAGGTGTGATCGTCAACGAGTGGTTGAGCTGGTTCTAGTGAGTGGAGGCGGGGCTAATTTACATATTCATAGATCCGCATATACTAAATGAGGCAAAGGTGTAGAGCTACATTTTAAGCTATTTTTAGACATGAAGACATTGTTTTCAAGAATTTCTTTTTAAATATATATAATTTGGGTGATCAAAGATGAGTTTTAAGGGATAAAATGATTGACTACAGGGGGACTTTAAGAAACAATTCAAACTTTAAGTATAGCAAACCACTACAAAATATAGTTTAAAAGTCCTGCATTAAACACTAGACAAACTTGTAGTGTGCAAAATTCTCCACCAGTCAGATGGATGATGAGTTTAGCTAAACAATTATAAGGTTATACTGTAGATGAAATACTTACCAGTTTTGACACGACGCACTTCGCTACGTTGCCCAGTGCAGTCGACGCTCATAGCTGTGACTGACACGTTGTACGCCTGACCACACGCCAGGCCGCTGATGTTACAGGAAGTGCTGCTGGAGTTGCATGTGTGCGTAATTCCATTATCACCTTCAGCTGTTACTATATAGTTGGAAACAAGGCCACTAGATGCTGCCCAGGAAACCGACGCAGTTTCAGACCCACAGGATATTGACACATTGACTTGAGTGGGAACACATGGAGCTGGAAAGAAAAGATTCAAATGATGTGATGCTCAACATTTTAACGCAATAGATGATTTGATGACATTAAGAAAGGGTTTAAATTAGGCTCTACGCTTATTGCTCTTTGAATTATTGTTAAATGTTATACCTGTGTCTAGAGTGACCAGGGGTTTAGAACAGGTTGAACAGTTCTGGCCGTATCCTGTAACACTGATGTTGTAGTGCTGACCACACTGAAGTGAGCTGATGTTGCATGAGGAGCCGTTGGTGAAGCAGCTGTGCTTTTGGGCGTCCTGGAAAGACTGCAGAGTTGCATTGGAACTTAGTGTACCATTGCCCGGTGTCCAAGAAATGAGTGCTGAGTTGGTGCGGCAATCCAGTCTGGCTTGAATGCCAGTATTAGGACATGGTGCTGCAACATATAAAAAAAGTTAATTCATTAAACTGCAGTACGCTGCTTGTCATGAAAAAACTGTTAGGATGTTTCTATAGCTGGGAGATAGTTAGGGAGGTTCTTAATGGCTTGTGGCTCCCAACCCTTATGATCTGAGTTCAAGTACCTGAGACAAGAGTGGTAGGCTGGCTAGCCGGGCCCATGCAGTCCCCATTCCTGCCCATGACTGTGATGGAATATTGCTGGCCACATGGCAGGTTTGGGATATCACAGCGTGTGATAGTGTTATTGCAGGATGCTTTGTACCCTTGGCTGCCTTCTGCCTTTACCGAGTACCAAGTGGCACCGAGTGCACTGTCCCAGGTGATGGAAGCAATGTTGGAGGTACAGTTTAGAGCAGCAGTGACATGGGTGGGAATGCAGGGAGCTAGACAAGGGAGAAGAGGAAGCTGTATTAAAATAATTAGGCTACATTTTAATTGAAATAAAAAAAAAAGTTCTTACTGTTGAAAACAGTTTAAAAAATGTTTTAGAAATATATCTCTCATGCTTACCAAGGCTGCATTTATTTGATCAAAAATACCACAAAAGCTATAACATTGTGAAATATTATTACTTTTAATTTTTTTAAAAATAATTTGTAATTTATTCCTGTGAATTTTCAGCATCATTATTTTTGAACAATTAAGTGTGTCCTTGCTGAATAAAAATATTAATTTCTTTAAAAGCAAACTCACTGTTAGACCTTACCAGGTTTTTTACAGTAAATTACTGGCAAGTAATTTACTGTAAAAATGCACTAAAACTCAAGTTAACTAAAAAATACAACTTATTAGTTTTAGTGCATTTTTACAGTAAATTACTGGCAACAGTGTTGCCAGTATTTTACTGTAAAAAACCTGGTAAGGTCTAACAGTGCTCACCCCAAACTTTTGAATATTTTTTATGTTTGTTTGTAATACATGTGGCCCCAAAACGTAATTGGTAAAATGAATGAATGTCATGAAATAACAGTAATTACCAGGTATTTCTTTGTGGTTATCAAACATTGTTTACTGGGTTTATGTACATTGTTAATGTGATGAACATTATATATTTAATATTTGTTTTAAAAAAGAGTGAAAAGTGAAGTTAGTTTTGAGAAAATGTTGATTGAATCGAATGCATTGAAATTCATATACATTTTAGGGCCACTTCATGTTATAATTTTCTCTACACACAATGTTGTTATGACTAATTTGAATCAGCAAAAGTTAGCATGAGCAGACACCTGTTACCACTGCAGTTTTAGGTTGAGAGCTGCTGTTGCAGGACGCTCCATCAGCTTGGACAGTCACATTCAGTCTCATCCCACATGGCAGAGAGGTCAGCTGACAGGAAGTCCCCATCGTGTGACAAGAAGCTAAGCGTTGCTGCTGCCCATCTGTTGCTATTGCCGTGTACCCATTAGCTTCTGCGCTGGCAGCCCATGTCACGATAGCCGCGTTGGTGTCACACTGGAGCACAGTTGTGACATTTTGAGGGTCACAGGGAGCTAAAGGAGATACATAGTCAGCTTCAAAGATCTGTTACTGTTTGGAAATGTGTGCATGCTCAGATGACTGTTACCTGACTGTATCTGAATGGGTGTGGACAGCTGACTCCTGCAGTGACCATCATTCTTTGAGACTGTGACGTTGTAGTTGACTCCGCAGAGCAGGTCTACTGTGCAGTTGTTAAAGCTGGTGCTGCAGTTAACCGTGACTCCATGTTCACCCTGCAGTACTGCTGTGTACAAACCCCCAGCCTGAAGGCTCTGCCAGATCACTGTCGCACGATTCCCTGCACAGTCTCTGGAGACCTCCACGCTGACTGGAGCACATGGGGCTACAAAGCAGAATGTAGGAGATTTGCTTTGTGCACCAGAAATTCATTTGCTTTACCTTCATAAGGACAGCTTTTTTATGAAAACATAAACATAATATTTTATGTATAACATATACATAATATAATGTTATATCAATATAACATAAACATAATACACATTTAACATAATATTTTAATAATCTGCTTTTATTTTACTTTTTTGTTATTATGTTGCATTACTTTAAATATCTGGCCGCTTTTATTTAATCCATTTTTATTTTTAATGGTTATATATTTTTTTATTTTACGTTTTAAATATCTTGACCCTTTTATTCATCCCCTTTTATGTTTTATTTCGCATTATTATTTACATTTTAAATATATGGCCCTTTTTCACCCTCTTACTAAAACCTTTTTAATTTTTATACATTTTTACATATATGGAACCTTAACTAGCTTATATATATATATATATATATATATATATATATATATATATATTAGATTTTACATTAATTTATAAATAAACTAGATGTATATTGATAAATTTATTTTTAATATCTGAGCCCTTTTATTCATATTCTTTTTTTTTTCTTTTTTTTTTTTACATTTTACCTATTTAATATCTTGGTATTTTTATTCATTTTTTTTTGTTTTACATTATTTTTTTTGTTTTAAATATATATAAAAAAAAAATTTCTTTTTTTTCATCCCGTTTTATTTTCTGTTTTATATATTTGTTTTATTTTACATTTAAAATATGGAACTTTGTCTTCATGCTCTTATTTTAAGTTTACTTTACACTTTAAATATGACAACTTTTAATTTTTTAATTTAAATGTATTTATTCACTCTGCCCTTCATTTCCTTTATTATATATATATATATATATATATATATATTGACTTTATATTTGACATTTTAATTATCAGATACCTTTTATTTGCCTGTTTGTTTGTTTTTTGCACCTACCCGTCTGTAGGAGGACATGTTGACTCTCAGAGCTGTTGCATTGCAGGTTAGTTGCTAGGACAAACGCATCATACGTCTCGCCGCATTTCAGGTTTTGGAATGAGCACTCTGTCGTCATGGCAGTGCAGGTGTGAACTGTTCCATCCGCATGTGTCGCCATTCCGATGTAGAAGATGGCACCGTTGCTAGAGAGCCATGTGATTGAGGCAGTGTCTGAACTACAAGTCTCCACAGCGGACACATTCTGAGGAATGCAGGGAACTACGTGGAAGATAAAGAGTATTAACATCCCATTTCATGCAATGATATATATATATATATATATATATATATATATTTGTAAGGGCATGTTCATATACCATTGTACTACATTGCAATAATTCACATTACCCAAAATGCATCTGTATGTACACATGCTAACCTGTATCTGCCACCTCTCCCAGCACAGGATCAGTAGTACAGTCACCATCAGTCGAAACAATCCACACGCTCAGGCTCTCTCCACATTCCAGCCCTGTTAGTGTGCAGCTCGTGTTTTGAGACGTACAGTTGTAGAAATCTCTACGATTACCGCGGGCCTCCACAGTGTAGGTTTGGGCTCCTTCAGGCCCGTCCCAAGAAGTGACGGCACTGCCGATGTTATTACAGTTTGTAGTTGTGCGGACGTTCTGTGGCAAACATGGAGCTAAAGGTGTATGGTGACAGAGAGGGCCAGAATTAAAAATGATCCTTAAAACAACTGAAGTTACATTTATTTACATACAGTAGCACTTTATACAATGTAGATTGTGTCAGAGCAGCTTCCCAGTAATTAACAGGAAAATAAGTCTTGTAAAATATCATCAATTATGATTGACTAGTCCAGTTCGGCTAAAGGCAGCTCTGCAGAAGATATTAGTGTCATTATTCAGCTCAATTCAGTTCAAATTTTGTTCTCATCCAATAGTATCAATAATAGAACTGAATATTAATTGTCGTGTTCGGGTCATTTTAACCCGGAGAGCATTTTCTTATTCCCGAAAATGTTAGGTAACGGGTATAACTATTTCCCAACTTTTGGGGGATATTTTTTATTTGTTTACTTTTTGGAGATTTCCCCCCCCCAGACCTTGTTACACTTGGGTGGTTGCCAATCGAAAATGACCGGCCTACAAAAAAAGCTTATAAATCTCTTGTTATGCTATACTATCAACAAATTTTAGATTGAATCATTTTATCAATTTGTTTTCTTTCAATTAGGACAGGTTTTGTGTTTATTTTGAAGGCCTTATTGATCTGAGCTTATATTGGTCAAAAATAACCATCCATTAAAAATGAATGGGGGAGATCGAAAATCTGGAGCACGTTCATGTTCACATATTTACATGATGTGAGGTTGCAAAGATAAAGGCCTCGGACCTGTGTTTGCGTAGATACATGCACACACACACGTTCATGTACACAAACAAACTCTTTTAAGTATTACAGGCTCTTTTTTTCACAGGGATGAACTTTCTCCTCAGATCAATGAGGCCTCCAATCAGTCAGTTTAAAAAATAAATACAAAACCTCTCCTAATTGAAAGAAAAAAAAGTAGACAATATCAATGACAATCAATGACTTTTTCTGAAAAAAGAAATTCAAACCTGCCTTAATTAAAAAGAAAACAAGTTTTTAAAGGCTGGTTGATTGACTGGGAATACCAAAGCTGTTACAGGATTTTTAACACACAATGTAAGGGTTGAAAATAAACAGACAAACTGCAGAATTATGCTTCTCTCATTCTAATGCATCAATAGCACGTTTATTACAATATTCATATGTTGTCGTATCAGGAAAAAATGAAATATTTACAGATTTTTGCCAATAGCTCACCTGTGTTGACCACCACTTCTTCTGTGTTTCCGCTGTCGCAGTCTAGTCCTCCGGAGTAGATGGATTTGACGTAGAACCTGTAGCTTTCGCCACAGACAGTGTCGGTGAAGTAACAGGAGGTGTCAACAGTGATGCAATCGGTTACATGGTCGCCCGAGTCAATAGCCAGGGCGTGATAATAAGCCGTGCTGTTGGTGGCATTCCACGAAAACACGATGACGTTACTGGAACACTCACGGAACAGCCGCGGTTTTTTGGGTGGGCAGGGTGCTGTGTGTTTGTTTGAGAGATGGGGAGAGAAATGAATTTGCTGATAAAACATCCAATTCCTTTTTGGTTTAAAAGGATAAATGTGAATCATTACCAACTACACACCATCAGTTCGTTCAAAACCTGTGCAACTTTCTACGGATTGCACTGAGGCAGATATTTAAAAGAATATTTTTTTTTGTCCATACAATGAAAGTCAATGGGGTCCAAAACAAACAACATTGGACCCCATTGACTTTAATTGTATGGACAAAACACACTGAAAAATTTCGAAATATCTTCTTTTGTGCTTTGCAGAAGAAAGTAAGTCATACAAGTTTAGAATGACATCAAGGCGAGTAAATGATGACAGAATAATCATTCTGAGTGAACCTTTTGGAGAGAGACTGAGGCCCTGTTTACACCGGGCATTAAGATGTGTGTTGTTCGATCAGATCACAAGTGGACGACCAAAACGCATTTTAATTCCAGGTGTAAACAGGGCCTGGGAGCAGATAAAAATACAACCTGAGAAAGACAACCTTAGAGAAGGAAGGTAGATTTACTAACTTAGGGGCTTAGACTGACACAGTAACTAGAACAATCCTGCCACCTGATACCACACAACCTTCCATTAAATCTCGGCCTCAATAGACTCTAGAGCTCATTTAATCTACATAATTCCTGGGTGTGTTCCTTCTCAGACTTCTTACACCGTGAGAGGATTTCCTGCTCATCTCCCAGAGGACTGAATCAGGTGTGAGCGTGACCTTCGAGAGAGGGCATCTTTACCTGTCTCAAAGATGTAGCTGCCGTCGGAGGAGCTTTCACAGTTAGCAATGGCTATAATCCGTACGGAGTATAGTTCTCCACAATTCAGCATTGGGATCTGGCAGGCTGTGCCCGTGGATGTGCAGTTAAGCGACTGTCCTTGGCCATCTGTTATGACTGCACGGTACGACATGGCACCAAACACTGCAACCCAACTAACCGATGCCATAGCGGTAGTGCAGCTGTACTCCACAGAGATGGAGGAAACTGTTGAAATGGCTGAGAAGAACAACAAGTGACATGTTAGAGTTGGGCAAATCCAGATGCTGAAAACACCAGCTCTGGTTTATGTTTAGTCTTGGTTCTGGTCTAGAAAATGTCCTCTTTCTTGTAGAAAGGCTAGACTAGAAGCATTCAAAACACCCCAGTGCAGTAATCTATTGCTTTATCTTAAAGGGATACACCACTTTTTTTGGAAAGAGGCTCATTTTACCACTCCCCCAGAGTTAAACAGTCGAGTTTTACCGTTTTCGAAACCCTTCAGCCGATTTTCTGATATTTAGAAGAATATCAGTAAGCAGACATTTTCTGGTCTCATTGACTTCCATAGTATATATTTTTTTTCCTACTATGGAAGTCAATGAGACCAGAAATGGTCTGGTTACAGATATTCTTCTAAATAAAAGAAAATCCGCTGAATAAATTCAAAAACGGTAAAACTCGACTGTTTAACTCTGGGGGAGTGGTAAAATGAGCCTATTTCCAAAAAAAGTGGAGTATCCCTTTAATGGTTTCATTCAAACGTTTCACTCTGCTTCATCCTTATGCAGGTGCGACTCACTGGCAGTTGTGTAGCTGATGTTTTTAGGGTCTCCTGGTTCTAGGAACATGTTGACTGATGCAACCCCTATTGTGTATGTTGAACATGGCTCCAAGCTTGAGATATTCACAGCGGTGCTGGTGACGTTCCTAAGAACAGGGCCAGTTCCCGGCTTATTACTGGCTGTGACTGAAACCTGGTAGAGCAGGACGCCTGGAACGCTGAACCATGATACGCGAGCCATACTCGAAGTTAACTCGCTCACACTCACGCCATCTGGAGGCTGCACCACTGTAAAACAAGACAATGATGTGAAAGTTAAGATTGCATTGACAGCATTTAAATAGCGCAAAACTGGGAAGAACCGAGTAGACTTACATGTTCTGATGGTTTTAACAAGACTCTTGGCGCCGATTCCTGCGGCATTAGAGGAATAGACGTAACAGTTGTATGCGGTGTTGTTGCGGAGGTTGTTTACCTGTCCATTTAGAGTGGTGAATGTGAGGTTGTGAGTCTCACTGTGGAAAGTTCCCTCCACCATCAAAAAGTATTTATCGGCTCCTTGCGCACTGGACCAGTCAAACCTGATCGAGGTGCTCGATATTGCTTTCGAAAATATTATTTGCGAGGTGGCGGGAACTGCAAGTTAAAAAAATAAAATTACATGGGTTCAGAATAAAAACAATTTGTCAAGATGTGTGTATGGCAAGCCATTTTAGCTAAAGCAGCATTCTCTTATTTTTGAAATTTTGCCCCCACAGTTGGGAAACAGTATTGTCTTCTACTATTGTCGTAAAACCTGTCATGTTTAAACTAGCAGTTCATTTGTTGACAAGCGATACCACCGAACTTGCGTATGCGTTGCGTATGAAATGTCTTCATCCCAGGTACATTGGCATATATTTCAGCATGTCTTATGAATATAGTGTCATGGGCTTTATTTTTTTCAAACTCAAAAGATCGCGAAGCTCACGTTTCCCAGCGTCTTTATAGTAACGTTAGCCTTTTGGCTACTGTTTTACATAATATGCTAATTCAATTCAATGTTTGTTGGTAGATGATAGCCAAGTCGTCAATATTATAATATCAAGCTACCGTAGGTGATTTTGCAAATTTAAAAAATCGATTTGTATTATAGCCTGAGGCAAGACATTTTTACCAGAAAAATAAGTAACAAACATGACTATTACCCTGCAGACAAGGGATAGTTATCCTGACTGTAAATCATGTATTATTTACTTGCAAGAATGTAGCCCCTACCAAACTCAGTAATCAGTATACTTTCACGTCTCGAGCTGGCCGCCCCGGCTCTACGGGGATGCGGGGAGTGTGTTAAGCGCCCTCAAAAGAAAGCAATGCAGTCTACATTGGATGCGGTGAGGTGTGAAGCTACACATCACATTACCAACAGTAAACTGATCCCCCGCGCTCTGTTTCTGACGCACTTTATAGTTGGTTTTACTTGCTGCTTCAGTCATGACAACATACAGAGGTCAAACAAAAACGCTCGTTGGGCTCTAAAAGCGATGCAAACCATGTCAGGCTATGGCAGACCTGTCATTCAACCTATTGCAAGTCAATGTACCATCTCAAGGGTTTTGGAAAAAATAATTTAAAGTTTGAAAAAACGACATAGTGCTGCTTTAAAATGTTCCCAGAATTACTTTTACTAGAAATAATTCAATTAGAGAGCTCTTTAATTCAATTGTTACTAAAATAATTTAATTAGAGAGCTCTCTAATCATAATTGCTAGTAAGAATTGAATTGTAGAGCTCTCTAACTGAATTCTTTACTGGTAAAATTTCAATTACGGCGAGTAACACTGGAAACATTTTAACCTTAAACGGCTTGCCATATATGTGTGGGTTGATGACTTACGTGTCTGTGCCATCTGGGAGCTGATGCATGTCACATAACTCAACAGAAACACTTTAAAAGTCACTTGATAAATGTGTCCCGGTCTTAAGCCTTGGACCAGTTTCTCCACAGTGGACGGAGCGAGTGGTGGAATAGAAACAGATGCTGTGCTTGAATTCACAGCCTTGACCTCCAGAACATAGTTTGTCGCTCCAGGAAAAGTGCTCCATTTTACAATGAGAGACGACGCAGTGGGTGATGTTACTGATGTTATGTCACAGCCTGGAGGAGACAAAAAATTACAATAATTAGTATCTTATGAGTCCCTTTCAAAATATAATAGTATATTAATGCAATATATTTAGGTAAATCCATTTATAAAGTTTCTCATCATTATTTTTGCTATGTTTAATTATTAAACTAAAAATGTTGTGTCTTATAATAGACAACTTATGATACATAATTAGACATAGTTATTTACAAATGTTGTAACATATTTTATTAATTTATATTAAATACTTGCCTGCTGAAGCTTCTTTTACCTTAGAACAAAGAAACATATGATAGTCAACTTAAGCACAAGGTTTTCAAATGATATGAATGATAAATCATGAACAGATTATATGATACATACCTGTGTCAATGAAAACAGTGTTACAAAGAAGCACAGTGTCCCTCGAAGATGCATCTCTGATTGATGTGTAAGGTGCTAATAATAAGTTAAGGTACATACACTTGCAAATAAGGGGAGAAATCTGAAATCTTTTGTGGCATGGGCAAGTATACCTGCTCTGTGAGAACCAATCAGTGCATCCAAAATGAGGACAGGTGGATGAAACCTAATGACTAACATTAGGCCTCTGGGCTGAAGACATCATCCAAGTATCTCTCTCTCTGTGTATGTGTGTGTGTGTGTGTGTGTGTGTGTGTGTGTGTGTGTGTGTGTGTGTGTGTGTGTGTGTGTGTGTGTGTGTGTGTGTGTGTGTGTGTGTGTGTGTGTGTGTGTGTGTGTGTTTGTGTTTTTAATGGGTAAGGGCTAGGCTGGGGGTCTAAGGGTTGTTGTTAAACTCATTAAGACCACAAACTTTGAAGTTAAATTTCACTCGAAGTTCTCTCTAAGACAGTCAGCCTTACATTTTAAATTTGTACTTTATTTGAAAAACGTCATGTGCGCAAATGAAGAATACTGGCGTGTTAGGATTAATTTTGAGTGGGAAAGGATATAGGATAGGTTGTTGGTCATTAGGTTTCAGGAAAACAGGCTCAGTATAATGGAGAGAATGAAATTCCCATCCTTGTACTGCATGGCCTGCCTCAAGCAATCTGGTGTAATGTTAAAGAACGATTACATTACTGGATTTCAAACACACATTTTCCTCTCTCGTTTCACTTTAATTCTCATTTAATATTATCCTTTCTAATCATGATGTTGAATTTGTTGGTCTTTCCAATATGTTTTCAGTAAATGACATGATTGAAATCAAATGTGCATATTTGACTCACATGTTGCAATTGAACTGAATCGTTTGCTATAGTTATTCAGTTACCAGTCACTGGATTCACAGTGTTACATTAACTGAAAAGATGTTGATACTGTAAATGGAGATATGTTTTAGAGTAGCTAGAGTAGTTATCCTTTTTTTACTGCAAAGTTTTAATATCAAATATGAGTAAGCATTTCTAAAAACTAGAAAACTTTCACAGCTACGTGAGAGATTTTTTTTTTTTTTACTTATTTGTGAGGCTATTTTTTAATGAACGTTTAACCCTGTTAAGCTATGTAATTGCTAATATAAATGATAATAAACTAGAAGCCAAAGACAAAATTCACACTTTTTTTTTTTCTAATGTAGGCAAATTTGCTTAAAGTTACATGTGAATTTATATCACTTATGGGGTCTGTGGGAGCTGCAAAATAATATCCATTTTTACATGACTTTAGCCTATAATAATTCACACCCGAATAAATGAAACTTAATTGAAAACATTGTTGCATCTTATCTATAACTTAATGTAACTAAATAACATTAAATCCATGTCTCTTTTTTGACCACATCATATAGTTATAGATGTTGAAAGAATACTCTGTAAATCATTAAAACGCTCCTTTTTGTATTTTTATAGATTTTTTTTATCATTCATGTTTTAGGATCGGAGCAGTTCTTTTTGTTCTATTTTTTTTATCTTTTCTTTTCCATCTAGAGACTTTAACTTCCAATTTTCTGTAGGGAAGTTGTTCACATCTGGGTAAATCATGCTAATGCTATCATGCTAATGCTACATCTCTTATTATGCTATAAGGTATTATGTCCAGAGCCAGAGCACGCCTTTTTTTACTTCAAAACGTAAGAGATCCTCCAAGTGTTTACTGATCTGCGTTGAGAATGACGAAAGCAACAGAATGTTTAGCTTTCATCATCGCGTCCAAAACAGAATGTGCTGAGAAAGATAATGAAGGATTAGCGTGTCTTTGTCTGTGTCTCTCTGAACCCTGAAGCAAGAAGCTATGAGGGAAAGTGAATCTGCCACTTCATTTAAGAGCCTGAAACATACACCTAACTCTGTGTCCAGCTAGCTCAAATTGTTTTGTATGGTGGTTAAGGTCAGTGTCTTAATGGTAAAGCTTTCTTTGCTATAACAAAGGTGGAGCCTGAAATGTGAAAGAGAATCATTTGTTTCTTTAAGGTCTTCTGTGGAAGCTGCACCGAATCACATCGGAGAGGGAACTTGTATAGGAAACACTCCTTCATGATTGAAAGCAAAGGTTAGGCTGGATCTAAGTAATGTTGAATATGTTGCATATAGAAGAAACTTTATTACACAGGCCCGCTTGTTGATCAAGAAACTTGAAGTTGCCTCGATGACTGTATTGGCTGAAATTCGTTGGGAGAAAGAACTGAAAAGAACGAGATGGGGATTATTGAATTTTGCTATTATTAATGTCTGATAGCAGCTCAGATCTTTTGGTCATAGAAGAGATTTATGAGAAATGTTACAAATTGAAAACATATACCAAGTTCTGTCATGAAACTCTAGATTGCGCAGGCTGATTTAGGTCTTTAACTCATTCGGTAGCGATCACTTCATCATCTACACAGTGCAGCTGATTGGTTGCTGTTGCATCAGCTCAATATTCAAATATCGGTAGTGTTGCTGTTAGCATGCAGCGCACTTAAGAAACCCTCCATCTTCCCCAGCTCCACCTGTGTAGATCTGCTACTGGGGATGTCTTACGTGCTCATAGCAATGCCTGTGAATGTACTGGCAGTAGCAAGTCTCTCTCTTATCTGACACACTCAGTTCAGGTTATAGACCATTTTACAAGATGTAAACAAACTGGTCCAGACCCAGATAGCAAACTGACATTGAATCAACGTGGAAATATGACATCGAAACAACGTTGATCTGACATTGTTTTGCTCATCGAATTAACGTTGAACCAACGTCAGATGCGTCATTCTTTCAAAACTAACGGAAAATCAACTTGAAATCAACGCGTTGT
Organism: Pimephales promelas; assembly: GCF_988280905.1. Lineage (NCBI taxonomy): Eukaryota > Metazoa > Chordata > Actinopteri > Cypriniformes > Leuciscidae > Pimephales > Pimephales promelas. Next base: position 19,108,218 of record NC_142773.1, read on the forward strand.
TTCAACGTTATGAAAGCAAACCAATTTTCGATTTCATTTAGCTTTGAAGAATGCCGCGTCTGACGTTGGTTCAACGTTAATTCGATGAGCAAATCAACGTTGTTTCAATGTCATGAGAGACGTCGTTTCCACGTTGATTCAATGTCAGTTTGCTGTCTGGGGAAGCACTTCCTGTTTCAGTTTTTTAACACTACATAAAAGCTGGGATAAAATACAACCAACAGAACATTTAAAACTGAATCAAAAAGTTAAACAAACATCTTTAAGATGTTTTCTTTACATGTGAAATAAAGAAAAAAGTTACAAACTGAAACAGGAAGTGTTTCTGGACCAGTGTTGTTTACATCTTGTGAAATGGTCTATCCACTAAGTTTCCTACGCCCCATGAGGCCTTGCGTCAAAAGTGGGCGCGACTTCCGGTTGGAAGTAAACAAAGCACGATTTGACATGCTTGACACTCGTTCATTCAACAGTTGACAGTCATTCAAGTTATAGCGATCCAAACTAGATAACGATGTGGGAACACAACCTCAACGAAATTAAAAAAGGTGAAATAACAGTACCTTAACCCTCCGCAGTAGTTGATTGGGAGTATTATAATAACATTATTAATAATCAATACTCATCAAGGCATGGTGACAGACAGTTGTGCGAGCTGACAAACAATTAAAATAAAAAATACACACTTAGTCATTGTGCTTTGGAGTTTATTCAAAATTATAAATGAATGTGCTACTTGAATACATTAACTGGCACATTTGATATTCTGTCAACACAGGCTTTGATCCCTGAGTTTAGGTGTAACATCAGTAGCGAACAGCCAATTACATGCTGATAGAGTTTATAGAACATTAAGAATTTAAACAAATGTACACAGGAAGATTCGTCGTCCTTTGGGAGGTGATGGAAACTACAGTCGTTGGCAGGATCAGAGACGGGCTCTGGCAGGATCACTCTGATTTCGTTTTCAGCTTATGTTCAAAACAGTCACGTTTAAGCCACTGAACTAGTTTAGTCCGGTTATACATACAACCGCGAACAGCACATGTTGTCCATGAACTCCGTAACACCATCTCTCATAAAGATTTGCGTCTTTAAATAGTAAAATAATTCTCAGAAAAACAGCTAGCCTCTTCGCTAACTAACACACAAAATACCATTGGAATGCTACTTCCGCCGCCTCACCGGAAGTTTCACCCACTTTATTTTTTACAGGAGCGCTCCTCGGAAACTTGTGGATAGAGTCTATCCTAACGAGCTGAGGATCTGAATCAGGTGTGTTAAATAAGGGAGACAACAATATGCAGAGCAGTGGGTCTCGAGAACTGGAGTTGAGAACCACTGATTTTTAATAGAAGCATGTGAGATTACTGGGGCCTTGATGAAAAACATTAGGAACAGGAGGCATCTCTATTTAATGTCTTTGCTCTCTCTGAGAAACAAAATCTAAAAGTATTTATTTACCTGCTATTGTGGGTGTTATCAAGATTCTTTCCCGTGGGATGTATTATCGGTGTCATCATCGTTTTACACGTGTTTGACAAATCTTTTCTATGAGAAGTGATACTTTGCTCACGTTTAAAACTTTTTGTGTGTGTGTGTTCATGTAAGACATGACAGGTCTAATTCTGCCCAAATGCTGCAGGAATTTTTTTTATATTTATACATTTGGCTGACACTTTTATCCAAAATGACTAATATTTCACTATTTCATTAGTTTATCCGAATATGTTGTTTTGCCAATTTTCTATTGTAGTTCACATCATTAAACTAACCCAAAAGTATTAAACTTATGATGTGCAGCATGTTTGTGATGATTTGATGCCTCAAATCAGGTGACTTCTTGTGCAGATGTTTGCTTTTAAAATGAAACTGGTAACACTTTACAATAAGGGTGCACTAATGTGCATTAATTCATGCTTAAGTAATACACAGATAACCATGAGTTAATGTATAACTAATGAAGAACTAAACCATTAATTAACGATTACTGCTTCAGCAACTAATAAAGAGTCTATATGATTAATATATTAAGTAATACATGAATTGCTATTAATTCAATGTGTCATTGTGTATTAATTCCTTAATAACATATTTTATTAACTAATAGTGTAAATTAATGTGTTAATTACCACAATTAGTCAAAGCTATGCACTTCAACTTCCAGTTATCTGCTTTAATTAATCATTAGCTAATGATTTGCAAAGGTATCATTATGTTATGACTTTACTTGTTGAGGCACATCATCATTAACTAGTCATTTAGTAATTGTAGTAATTTTCACATGGATTTGCACTAACAATTAAGTAAGTAATCATGTATTAACGCATATTAGTGTACCTGTCATATTATCTGGAAGTTGAAATGCAAGGCTTTGGCTCATTCTGGTAATTAACATATTAATTAACACTATTAGTTAAAAAAATGAGTTATTATGGAATTAATCCACAATTAAATATTTAATTAAAAACAATTCATGTATGAACTAATACATTAACCTTACAGACTCTTAATTTGTTCCTAATGTGGTAATCATTAATGAATAGCTTAGATAATCATTACTTACACATTAATTCAGTATTATCTGTGCATTAGTTAAGCATGAATTAATGCTTATTAGTGCACCCTTATTGTAAAGTGTTACCATGAAACTTTTCACCTGGTGGACTATAACAGCCAAAACAATATGCGATAGGATGGAATTTTTCATGCAGCTCCACTTAAAATTTCTTTAGAAAATTTAAAAACCTACACTTCCCTGCCAAGAAAATAGTCTCTGTTTGGGTTAAAATAGGCAAATGCTAAAGAGTTACTGGATCATTATTGCAGTGATAAGTGGTAATGTTTTTATGTTTGGCACCAGTTTGTCTAACCTTAATTGATGGAGTGTGTAGCTTTTCATTTCTTAAACAACCGTGTAGGAATGCATCATGGCCATATTCCAGAATAACAATGTCAAGATTCATCAGGCTCAGTTTGTGAAAGAATTGTTGGGAGGGAGAATGAAGAATCATTAGCTGGCCCCTCTGAATCCAGACCTTAAATTCATTGAAAGTCTTTGAGATGTGCTGGAGGAGACTTTACAGAGTGATGGACTCTTGCATTGTCAATACAAGATCTTGACCAAAAATTGATGCACCTCTTGATGTAAATAAATGTTGTGATGTTATTTCCATCAAGAGGCGCATACATTTTGGTCAAGATCTTGTTGGAAATATCTGGTTTTATTTGATCATTATAGATTTCCAGCTGGTGCAGGACGAAAGTTTAATGAAGTTTAACATTTATGGTTTGGGGTGTGTTCAAATCAAGTATTACTAGTGATGCGGATCAAGTGTCACTAAAGATGGTGTTATGTAAGAGAATATAATGTCTTCTGGTGTGTTGGTTTTCATGATGGAGATAACAACTCAAGAACAATATGTTTGTGACGTAGCTGGGTTTTGTGTGTGATGCCATGTCTTTGAGGGATCTTGCTGCGTAAATGATAAAGTTTCCCATCTGGATTTCATTTATAAATAGATGTGCTATTAGATATACAGTCTCATGTCTATCTTTATCACAAACACAGAAAAGTTTCTGCATCATCAACTGATAAATGTGTTGTGTGTGTGTGGAAATATTTTGTGGTGTTCTTGAAAAACTGTTCAGAATAGTCTTCAGGAACGACACTCCTGCATTGTCAAATTATACATGCATTGACTGTGTTTAATAAATGTAATTATTAAATAATTGTTAATAAATGTAACTATTTATATACATAGTTGTAAAATTAGGCTATTTATGGGGGGAGTGAAAAATATTCAAGAAAACTGAAATGTTAATAAAAAAAAAAATTCTCAACACGTAATGCTTCATGCTTTTTATTATGCAAATTCAATGTAATATATCATCCAAAGGAGACATATGACCTGGGGCGGACACTGAACCTGAAACTTATGCTGTTCATAATTCTCAATAACCTTCGTCGGAAGAGGTCCGCCCTGTTTAACACACATGACACTGGTCCACTCCTTTGGAGGCTTGCTGCTTAGGGGACTTCCTACAAATGCTTAATGTGTTGTTTGAATCATCTCGTTAACATACATTTAACAAACATTAAAAATTAACATTAACAAACATGTCAAGATTTTTAACTTGTGCGATCATTTTTTCTTGTGAAATTATGATATTACTTTTTTTCTGGACATATAATCATTTGGGCTTCATGGCATGCTATGAATATTAGGAAATTACAGAATAAATGCAAAATATCAAAATAAAAAAGAAAGTGTATACTGTATATAAAATATGACATTTAGAAATGGTTAAAAATTTGATTGAAATCTATATTTTTTTATCCACTTTTGAAAGTTCTTAAAGATGCAATTACATTTTCATATTAATCCAATTGGCTTTATGCAGCTCCTTGTTTCCTGTCTGGCATTATTGGACAAACTGATTAATCCAGGTGAGTTAGTCACAACAACAATAATCAGGCACACCTGAATTAATCAAGTTTGTCCAATAATGGCAGACAGGAAACAAGGAGCTGGCTGAAGTTCAGGAAGTAGTGCATCTGTGCATAAAGACAATTGTTAGCTATTTCTGTCCAATGTTAAGAATGTGTCTAGATGAATGCGGTGAGAAGAGAATGCGCTGTTGTCTCTGTTGATGACGTCAGAGCTCCGTCTGCTTTCATCTGGGCTCTTTAACAGAAGACAAAAAGACATGAGAACCGGACATTTGTGGGCGGTCCAACTTTGATCATAAACACACTGAAATGTATATGGCCTAAACATCATTCATGTCAAGTACATAATCCTACAACATTCCCATAACTCCTTTGTTTCATTTAACCAGGCCACACACACACACACACACACACACACACACACACACACACACACACACACACACACACACACGCACACACACACACACACACACACACACACACACACACACACAGTACATATAACAGTTATGCAGTATATAGATATTTTAATTTAATTTTCATTCTCATATTTTATTACTATAATACAGTATTGAGATTGATCCTATGTGGACACAAATATGATGCATTTAATTTTAAAATCACCATCAATTAAAGGTAGTATAAAAACTTTTGGTAACACTTTACTTGAAGGGGTGTGCATAAGACTAACCTGAGACCACCATAATCGTGACATGACATATGTTATGACTATGAAGGAGGGTTTATGCATGTCTGTGACAACTGTCATTAAGTGTCATTCGCTCAGTTATGGCATTTTTTAATGCAAATATGACATTGTTTGAGATGTCTTTGTTATGACACCTTGACATAAATCAATACATCATAACCTGTCAGTGTCTTTGTTATGACAACTTGACATTACTAAGACAACACAACCTGTCATAAACATGACATAGCAGATGAATTATCAAACTTAAGAAACCACCTAGCTTTATTGGTTAACATTACATTAAACATGTCATGTGGTTGGATTTGACATTGGCTGTCATGAAGCCATTATAACTTTTATTGACAAATTCAATTAGTACCACTGTAATATTCATGACACATTTATAATGCCTCATGACAGACAATGTCAAAGCCAACCACATAAAAGTTTGCAGTCAAGTTGTCATGACAAAGACACTGAAAGGTTATGATGTATTGGTTTATGACAAAACGTCATAACAAAGACATCTTAAACAATGTCATATTTGCATTCAAAATGTCATTATTGAGCGAAAGTCACTTAATGACACTTGTCACAATCATGCATAAACCCTATTTCATAGTCACGACATATGTCATGTCATGGTTATGAAGGTGTCATGTCAGTCTTATGTACACCCCTTCAAGTAAAGTGTTTTGTATATGTTATGTTATATATATATATATTAATTAGCTACTTATTAAATGTTTCAAGTGAAGTAACCCATGAGGCTCTGCATCTGTGTGTGTGTGTGTGTGTGTGTGTGTGTGTGTGTGTGTGTGTGTGTGTGTGTGTGTGTGTGTGTGTGTGTGTGTGTGTGTGTTTACTAGTGATGACAGTAAATGTAAACGTTCAGTCATAATTAATGAGTGATCACTCACAATAGGGTTCTAGTCCACACTCCTCCGGCCTCGATAGATCACTGCAGATACACAGAAAGGCCAGTTATGTAACACTGAGTCATAAGGAACATACTTAGGAAAGCTTGCACATTTAAAATTAAATTATATATATATATATATATATTGTTAAATATATATGGTCCTAGGTAAGTTTCAAATGAGAATACACACCCATTCCCACTGTGTTTCCAGAGCAGGATACTGAAAGACAAGGAAACATGGAAATCAGTTCGTATACATGTAGTCTAGCAAAGTCAAGGTCATGGGTTCGAGAACCGGTAAAATGTGTTCCTTGAATGCAATATATAATTCCTTGAGTCACTTTGGATAAAAGCGCCTGACATGCATAAACGTAATTTATGCAAAATATATTTTATGCAGGTTAACATTTTAATATTTTATCATTTTTATAACATTTTCAATTTTTTTTCAACATTTCTTTTTGTACCTGAGTATTGTTTTCTGGGGCAGAACGTGACCTTGGACCCCTCCTGTGTTAAGGGAGCGACCACGACGGTGTACACTTCTCCACACATGATGTTGGACACGTCACATGCGGTGGCTCCTTGTGTCGTGCTGCAGGTGTAGTTGGAGCTGGTGCCGTACAGGTCGGCGGTGTAGTTGTACAGGCCGGGAGAAGAGCGCCAGTACACACGCAGAGTGTTGTTCGCCATGCGGTAGAGTTTCACGCTGGATGGACAACACGCACCTGAGAGAGGTCGCGGATGAAGAAAATGAGATGGGGAAGAGGAAGGTGCAGAAATTAAGTGCACTTGTTCCAAGTCTCTGAACTGAATAAACCATTCATAAAACCATTATTTAATGGTTCACTCAAAAATAACGATTCTGTTATTACTCACCATGATTGTTCAGAACAACTTGAGGGTAAGGAAATGATGACAGAATTAAACTTTCTGGGTGAACTATCACTTGTATGGTTGAAGACAAGGTTTTTTGTAAGAATTGGATTCACAATTGATTTACTTTTTTGCTTATGGCATACTACTGTATATGAACACTACTGTCTTGTTTTTTTTATGTATTTTTGTTGCGTTTCCTGAATGAGACCCATAAGATGTAATTAATGTCTTATTAATGTCTTATTAATTTATCTAGTCATGTATTTTCAATTTTAAATATCACTTTAAATCAGACATTAGATGGACAAAATGTCACATAATCTGTCAAAACTTTAAATTTTTAAATATTATTAATTTTACTATTATTTTTTACTTTCTTATGTAAAGTGCATTGAGAAGCTACCTTTAATAGTGCTATATAAAAAATAAATATGAATATATTTATAAATGTCATTGATATTTATGATATTCATAATTATATAAAACTACTTTTTTTAGTCTGGTCTTCCTGTTATGTCTTATAATGCTTTTATATCTTTTTAATTTTTTTTAATTTTTGGTTATTGATTTTATATTTAATCCTTGTTAACTTTATTCTCAAGACCAATGCACACTCCAAGTCTGAAATTTGGAATCCATAGCAAGCAGTTTGAATGGAGTTTGAATGTTTTTTTGACAATTCAGAACCACCTAAGCACGAATACGAAAATGTCGGACTCTTTTTTATTTAAGAACTTGTTTATTATCTTGTTTTTTTAAGTGCTATATAAATAAACTTTTCAAATCTGTTGAGTTTTAAGATATAAATCAGTAAAAAAAGGACACCAGGTTGAATCAAAAGCTCCTGCAAGAGTTAATGACCATTAACCAGTCATGTAGTTTCTCATGATGACAGATATGCACTCAACTCACTTGAGGAGAACCCATGGTATCTGCACTCTGTTTTATGTCCAGTCATGCTGAAGGCCTCCAGCGACACATTGTAGCTTGTGCCACATGTGATGCATCCCAACAGGCAGTGGGCGTCCATGGTGTGACATTTGGCATGACCTCTGGGGGACGTCAAAGACGTGACATAGGACTGCGCCCCTGTGGCAGGCGACCAAGTGACGTTCGTCATGGACTGGGTCACCTGTTCAACAGTCAGAGTTTCTGGACAACAGGGTCCTAGAGAGAGAGAGAGAGAGGGTGCATATTTATACCGCTCCACCATTTTCAACTATAAACATCTGTCTCCATGACTGCACCTGTTTCCAGGGGAATGGAGTAGCTGGGAAGGCTCTGTCCTGCTTCAGTGGTGGCGTAGGCGCTGACCTCATATATGGAGCCACAGGACATGCTGATGTAACAGGAAGTGCCGCTGGACGAGCAAGTGAGTGAGTCGGTGTGACCAGTGGCGGACACGCTGTAGTTGGCCTGAGTATTTGTGGCTGTCCAGAACACCTCCATCATGGAAGAGTTCACCTGAGTCACATTGAGGATCACAGGGGCACAGGGAGCTGAAAGACAAAAATGGATTACATGTAACAGTGGTGTTATCACATATTGTGGTGGTACTTATGGTGGAAATATACCATGTTACTGAAATTAATGTGCCATTTTATATGGCTTTGCATGGTTTGGTTGCACATTATCTGTCAGAGCTTTTAATTTCTTTACATGATTTTTGAAGGGAAAGCCTTTAACTTGAATGTATTTATATTTATTGTTTATTGTAAGTTTTTTTTAATTATTCTTCATTATATTTAATTTCATATCTAGTTTTGTCCTTCTATTATTTGAATGTAAAGTGCTTAAAAAAAATGTATATAAAAAACAAATATTATTAAAAAATATTTTATACAAAATAATAAAGTTGTTATTACAACATGGAATTTTTAAAGTACACCGTGTGAATACAATAAAAAAAATATATATTAAATAAAAATGAAGGAAAATATATTATGTTATATACATGGCTCAATATACTGTATACCATGGTACTGCTATATCAAATGTACAACAAAACAAAGGTATTACCATGGTACTTTTCGCATGTATTGTGCACAATAGTATCTTTATTTTTTTTTCTTATGTAAAGTGCATTGAGAATTTACCTTTAAAGGCACTATATATATATATATATATATATATATATATATATATATATATATATATAAATTCTTAATATTAATATAAATGTCAATACTAATAAAAAATATTATTTTTACATGGTATTTTGGAAATATTTTGAGAAACATGTAAATACAATAATTATTATTATTATAGCATGGTATTTTTGGAATTATTAATATAATAATTAGTTGTAGTAATAATGTTGTATTTCCATGATACCATGTATTTCCAAAGAAATACTATGTATAAATGTACAACAAAACGTGTCATTATCATGGTAATGTTTTGTACTGTATGTGGCATATATCACACTAGCATCTTGTGGGCTCGCGTGAGTTTGTTGTGTGTGTACCTGTCCGGCGTGTATGTGCACTACAGGTGTTGTTGCATCCTTGTATCTCACTGCAGGGCCGCACCACCACGCTGTACAGACTGTCGCAGGTGAGGTCAGAGAGCGCGCACACAGGAGCCGTGTCGTTGCAGTGGATCCGTTCGCTTCCGTCTGCAGCGATCGTCTCGTATAACTCGGCTCCTCGAACGGCTGACCATGAGATCTCTAAAGTTTCTGTGGAGATCAGTGACACGGACACATCCTCTGGACAGCACGGGACTGAGGACAGAGGGAGAGAGAAGTTATTTGTATAGCAAAACTTTTACATAAAATATTAGTGTGTGTACTGTATGTCTTATGACTTTTATATCTATAGTATACACATAATATGTAATTTTGGGGTCGGTAAGATATTTTATGTTTTTGAAAGATGTCTGACCTGCATTAATATGATCAAAAATAAACTGTGAAATATTATTACAATTCAATATAACTTTTTTAATGTATTTACTTTCAATTTTGACCAATTTAATGCAGAATAAAAGTTTTTTTTTATATACCTTGCTGAAAAAAGTTTTCATTTCTTTCTTGCTGACCTTCAACTTTTAAATGGTACATAAATGTAAATCTGTCAGTGTAGAGTACAAACTTGTAGTATAGTTGACTATTTGTCCTGGTGGACTGGAGCCGGCCTGGTTGTAAGCGAATACGGTCGAGAGGTACGTGTATCCGCACTTGCACTGGAAGTAGCAGGCCCTCTCGGTGGTGTTGCAGTTTTCCTCTAAGCCATCATCGCTCTTCACGTAGGCGATGTAGTAATTCACCCACGGAACGTCAGACCACATGACGGAGCAGTTCCCTGTGGTCCTCTCCTCAATCCAGACCGAGTCAGGAGGACATGGGACTGAAAATGATTAAAAAAGAAGATGACAACCAACCGTACAACTCTTTATTAATGTGTATGTGTGGTTTTTCATGTGTGAGTAAAATATACAGGTCAGAAGGTCCTCCGGGTTTGAAGGGTCACTGGTTCCGGCCTGGTTGGATGCTACGAGGGTGATGGTGTGGTTCTGGCTGCAGTTGAGAGGACTGATTATGCAGTAGAGGTCTGAGGAGGTGCAGTTCTGGCCTGTGGAGCTCACAGCAATGTATGAGTCGGCACCTTGGACTGCCTGCCAAAACACCGCCAGATCGAGAGAGCGACCTGGCGTCAACTGAACCTGCACATCTCCTGGGACAGGAGGACCTGTAGAGAGTGGAACAGAGAAAGAAGAGTTGTGAATTTAAGGTTTGATTCATCATTTTATTAACTTTACAGAGCTTATCTGGTACATACACTTTGGTTAAAGGGACACTCTTCACACAAAAATGAAAGTTCACACTCATGCTATCCCAGATAAAATCAAAGTGAATGGCTTAAAAAAGTTTCAAAAGCCACGCAAAGCGAACACGACATTAATCCATAGGAACTCAGTTGATGGATCATTGTCTTCTGAAGTGAAAACAATAGGTTTGTGTGAGACAAATACTAATATTTTAACCTTTTCCTACTATAAACCGTCACTTCTGGCCAACTGTCAAGTGGTATTTCATGAGTTTGCGCTTGACGTAAACTACAATATTGTAGAGCGGGAACTTGTGAAACTCACGCGAGAAGGGATGATTACGATGAGACGCAAGTTAGAAATATCAGTATTTTTCTCACACATACTAAATGTTTTGCTTCAGAAGACTGATTCATGAACTGGGTTCTTATGGATTAATGCCATGTTTGTTTTTGAAGCGTCAGCTTTGAGAAATCGATACACTTGCATTATATGGATTCACAGAGATGGATTATTTCTCTCAAAATCTTTGTTTTTCCTCTTAAAAACTAAATAGGAAAATTTGTAATGCTCAACATGGCGGCTGTAGGAAACTAAAGGCCTCTTCACACCAAGAAGGATAACTATAATGATAAGTATAAGTATTCCAACGCGTTCTCATCCAATGGCGTCATATAGTGACACTTTTGAAATTTCGTCTAAATCTAACGCACATGGCACCCTTTAGCGTCAATATAACACGCATAGAGCTTTGTTTGGTTATGGTAGGTTTAGTTCTGGGGTAGGTTTAGGGTTAGACCACTAGGAGGTGCCTTCTGGTCCATATATATCTGCGTCTCATATTGACGCTAAAGGGTGCCATGTGCGCTGGATGTAGACGAAATGTCAAAAGCAGTTTTGTCTGTCGCATTTGAAGCAAGCTCTTTGAAGCAGGATTCTGATTGGCTTGGCTGCCAATATTTTTATCGCCAATATAAAAATGAAACTGAAAGTGATTCCAACTGAATCGTGCAGTTATATTAATATAAACATTTTTAAAAACTATATATTTATTATTATTTTTATCGTCCTTGCGGTGAACAGGCTTCTTTCAGTTAAAAGATCTAAGCGGCTTATTAGCAATATACCCTGTTCAAAACACTATAAACAAGTCCTCACGTGTGATTTGGCTGATGGTGATGTCGTCTCCTTGGTTACCATCAGGATCCCAGGCATTGCCCTTGATGGAGTAAGTGGTGCCAGGCTGAAGGTCACTGAAGGTCATGTTAGTCTCAGACGTGTTGCGCCTGACCCGCGTGTCGGAACCCTCCATGATCATGACCAAGGTGTATAACACTGCATTGTTCACTGGATTCCAGTTTATCACAATGGTGTCACTGCTGGGGGAGCTGGAATGCAGATCTGGGGCCACCACCACTGCAGAGAGAGAAAAAAAATTAATCAATATTTTTAACAGCTGAGACTAAGAGCATCAGCACAGGAAAACTAAACAGCTACTGCCTCTGGTGGTGAGTTTCAATCATTGCAGCTGAAAAAATTACCAAATTAATACAATAAATTATGAACCATTTGTCAAATTAGTTTATTGATATGTGCCAATGATAATCTTTTTTGATAAAATACATTATTAGATTTAAAATGAGTATAATATAAATGTCTGATAGGGACAGATATGTGATGATGAGATGGAAATGACCTTCAGTGTGTCTGTAAGGTGAAATGGGATATAGAGAATGTTCTGTTGTTATATGTGAAACTTTATAAAATCAGTCCTTCTTATGTTACGTCAAGCCGGTCCTTGGGGAGAGGCGACAGCCTAGTTCTCATGGTTTATCTTTTCATACAGTTTTGGGTATAAATCTAAGGATGCAGTTTCTGTCAACAGTTGGTAGAAGCCAGAGGAGCCAACTCTGCACAATAGCTGGAGTAAACAATACTGTGTTATTGTTATAGGTTTTAAATACCAACTCATTGTCGGGATCAGTTTTCATTCTTTTCTACGATGCGTGATCTTTAGTAAATGAGCTTTAAATGAAAATGTCTGGTCTGGTTCAATGGTTTTAGAGGGGTTTTGGACTGGTTGTTTGTGATAAAGAGTCAAAGCTGATTCTCCATCCCTCAAAACCGTGTCCTTATAGGGTTAGTTCACCTAAAAATGAAAATTCTGTCAGTATTTACTCACCCTCATGTTGTTCCAAACCTCTATGTGTTTATTTGTTCTGCTGAACACAATGGAAGATATTTGGAAGAATGTTTTAATCAAACAGATCTCATTCCCCATTGACTACCATAGTATGTATTTAAGTCAATGGGGAATGAGATCTGTTTGATTAAAACATTCTTCCAAATATCTTCCTTTGTGTATAGCAGAGCAAATAAACACAAAGAGGTTTGGAACAACATGAGGGTGAGTAAATACTGACAGAATTTTCATTTTTGGGTGAACTAACCCTTTATGGTTCTTCAGATCATGTATTGTAATTGTTCACGTGGAGTTTTACGGTTTCATTTGTTAGAGTTAACCTAGAGTTTCTGTGGTTAGAGGAGTGGGCCTAAACTCTAGGGTACTCTGTGCACACCCTGGTTGGTGGGAAATGCTAATTTTAACTATTTAGGAAATATCAGTTGTGCAAATGACAATATTTGTTTTTCTCTTGCCTGTATGTTGTTCTATTGATTGTTTTTAAACAATTTGTTTTAACTATCATTGAGGGAACTTGCTGAAATGTATAGAGAGACAAGAGTAAGTTTCACAGAAAATGGTATGTTCCAATTAACTAAAGGCGGCAAAATTGTGCATTCAAGTGTTCAGAAGTGAGGCAGGAGGAACAGAGTGGTTTGGGTCTTGATGAAAAGGTTGTTAATGCTGGTTGAGCATGAAGTTGGTGTTAGTTTTAGAACCTGTTTTTGTAACCTTTGTTTTTATTTTTGCTCTTATCCACTGTTGTATGGACCTTTTGCACTTCCTTGCCTTTAAAGTATTAAACTTCTTGTGGAACGACCTTTAAACGGATGCCTGGTGTGATTCTCCTTGTGACTGCTCGGGTCTCTATTACATTGTTTCAGCTGGTCAGTTTGGAGACAACCACCTTAGGCTGGTTCAAACTGTTTTGTTTCTGCCACAAAACAGCAGGTATGTTAGCCATTTTTAAGTATAAGAGGTTGAAGCAGAAGATGTTTTAATTCAAGTCTGGGGTGTACTGTACCTGTCTTAGAGTTCACGGATAGAGAAGGCTGACTCCTTCCCCCAGTGTTGACAGACATCACGCTGAGGGTGTATTGGGTGTAAGGCAGCAGATTGATCACTGTCCCGGGGGAAGTTACCACCTGGGTTTCAGAGAAGAACCCATCCTCGTTCTCTGCCCGGATGATGTAGCTGGTAGCACCAATCACTAGACCGAACTCCACCGTGATGCTGTCACTATGTTTGGAGTAAGCCTGCTCTATAAAGGGAACCTCAGGAGCTGATGGAACACAATATAAAAACATAATGATTACATTATATATCATAATGATGGTAGGAAAAAACACTGTTATTATAATTATTTTAATATTTTTTTTTGGAGAGAACTTATAACAATATTTTGAAGCTTAAAGTGTTTTATGAATAAATGTAATAAACAAAGAAATACAAAACAAATTATAAGTAAATTGTACCCTTCATGAAGATTGAGGCTTTACATTTTGGTTCCCACAACCGTGAATATTATTAGATCCTTTATATAAATAAATAAATATTCAAGACTGTATTCAACGTGTAATGTACGTAGAACTTAATTTTTCTTAAATTATCTATTAAATAAATTATATAAATATTAAAACATAATATTCGGAATTCTAATTATTTTAATATTTAACTAGCCTAAATTAAAAACGTAGGCCTATCTAATAAAATAAATTATATATAATTATATTATAAAAAAAATACTTAGTTTACTTTTTTTTTGTAGCATGTAAGGTAGTTCTTGTCCAACGCAAACTGGAAGAAGTCAGAGGTCACCTCACCTGTAGTCTCTTCCGTTTCGGCGCTACTGAGCACGTTCACCGCGTTGTCCATGGCTTCGACCCGCATCCTGTACACAGTGTTCGGAGACAAAGAGTTAACGGAGCCCATCACCGTGCTGCCGCTGAACTGCGCGAACACCGACGGCTCTGGGGAGTTTTTCGGCGTGGCGGTGATTTTGTACGAGCTCGCGCCGGAATGTCCGCTCCAGCGCACCGTCATGCTTTTAGAGGTGACGGTGAACACGGACAACGTGATGTCTGCACGAAGACAAAGAGTAAAGATATCATAATAACCATAATACTATTTTAAAAAATGTATTATTAATACAAGACACAACTCGGCCATTCCACAAAATGGTAGCCTTTTCAATTTTGAAAAGAAGAATTTAATATTTTGATATTTGATATGTTGACAGTTTTGTGGTTAACGTTAACTGAAATACATTATTTGATGCTACAAATATCCAGTTCCTCAAATATTGAATATCTCCTACCGTTTTGTGCTGTGCATATCTGTAAATTAAGAGCAGAAATACAACGAATCATTTGTAAAATAAAGCCTATAAAACATGTGAGAAAGCATCCATTCTTCCTCGCTTATTTCAGGGGCAACTATTACTCTGTCATATGGTATTATGTGCCATTAGTGCAAGGAAGCTTATTTGAGCATCACTCAGCACAGATTTTAGATCCAAAGCTATTTTTTCTATCCAGCATGAAAGTGTGTAAAACTACAAAACATGCAGAAGTATAATAAAGAGGACTATTGTTCTATGCAATGCAAATAACCTGTCTTGTAAAATATATAACTATTTATTAAGAATCCCAATGTGATTGTAATGTTTCCAAGCATAGGCACAGATAAACCATAATTTTTTGTAACCTATGTATAAAGAATTCTTACCTGCGGCACGATGATAATCAATAAGATGATGTTAGAAAGATGTAAATATTTCGATTCCATGCCTCAAATTGAGTTCAGCTTAGCTGCCTTTAGGGCACAGTCTCTCCTCCTGATTTGACTATTTCTGCAGGGTAATGGCTGTGGTTTAAGTTCTGATTTTTTTTTTTTTTTTTCTGATTTTTTTTTTTCTTCTATTACCGTCCAACAGGTATTTTTTTGTTCTGGGAGTAGTGAGTGTTCACGTTTGCCCCCTCCCTCTGTCAGGGATAGAGAGGACCTATCAGCGCTGGAGGAAAACACACACAGGTACGCACGCATCAATACACTTGAGGATAGACACAACAAGATGCACTCTGCCTGGTGAATGGGCTGTTCAGTATTGCTTGTTCTATTGTTATCAAATACACACGACTTTTAATGTCCTATTTTAAATATGCACTTCAGATCAATTATAGCAATCCCTAATAAAGTAGGTTACCAGTCTGAAAAGAGGCATTTATCATATTACATAGGCCTACTTATATGACAACTCTGAGCGGTTGCCCTTTCATAGCTCAGGTTATGTTTTGTCTGTGTACTTTGTCTCAGATGTTGTACCTAAAATTGTTTTAGTATAAGAGAAATAGAGCTATATACATTAATATATTTGATCGTTTGATTTTAGAAGAACTTATAAACTATGAAAAAAATTGTGTGTGTGTGTCTATGTGTTTGTGTGTGTGTTCATGTCCCCACAAAGATGGCAATATCTGAAATCATTGTCTTTGTGGTTAAATTTGTTTGGTCCCCATGAGGAAAACAGCTTATAAATCATACTAAGTGAGGTTTTTTGAAAACGTAAAAATGCAGAAAGTTTTCTGTGACGGGTAGGTTTAGGGGTACGGTTAGTGTAAGGGGATAGAATATACAGTTTGTACAGTATAAAAAGCATTATATCTATGGAAAGTCCCTTAAAAACATGAAAACACAATGTGTGTGTATGTGTTTGTGTGTGCTGGGGAACATGTGAGAAGAAGCAGGAACATAGATTATTGTGACAAACTCAGATGAAATGTTTATGTGTAATATCAGTTTCACAAGATTCGTGTAGCTGAATGACCAGAGGAAATATAAAAGCCATAAATCTGCGGTTGATTTGTGTCGGTGTAACATGACATGCTATAGTATATACCTTACAGGGAGCTTAATTTTCCTTTCTAGGGGATATTTGGGAATTTCAAAACCAAAGTAGAAACCAAACTGTCAATTAATTTTGTATAGCACAACAAATTAGTTTTGGCTTAGGTTACTCCGGCTTAGGGCTGTTATGTTATGTTATGTATACAGCCATCAACATGACTGATGTATCATGAATCAGTTTTTTCCAAAACTGACTATGCAGCTTTGCTGTTACTATAGCCAGTGCTTTGGGAATTCATTCAAATCTCTCATTTGAAAGAAACATGTCAGACTACTATACTAAACTGTTTGGGGTCAGTAAGATTTTTAGATTTTTTTTTTTTCACATTTGAAAGAAATTAATATTTTTATACAGCATTAATTTATATATAAATCAATATAAGTACATTTATATACATGTCAATTCGTTCGTTTCGTTCATTGAATGAACCAAATGACTCGGAAAAAGATTTGTTCATTTTGATCAGTGTTGGGTAAGTTACTCTAAAAAAGTAATTAATTACTATTTACTAATTACCTCTTCAACAGTGTAATTAGATTACTGTACTAATTACTCTCTATAAAAAGTATTTAATTACTTTTAATTACTAATTACTTTCAAAATCCCATATCAATCTCAACCAGAATAATACAAGGATAGACATGAATCTGTTTTAATTCTTTCAAATAAATACTATAAAATTGAATGAATTATCCTTAAACTGACCAACGTGGAGAAGGTTACATTATAAAAACATACTTTTTAACATCAGACAATACATTTTGATGTTAAACCCACTATTGTTTTATGTCTGATCTCATGACATTTCACACTTTTTCCATACATATTTTACAATAATTCATACGAATTTGTACGAGTGCGGTCGTACGATTTAGACACCAGTATTTAGCTCAATTACAGAAGTAACTGTAATGAAATTACAGATAAATGAAGAGTAATCCCTTACTTTACATTTTTAAGGGAAAAGTAATTAAATTACAGTAACTAATTACTTAGTAATTAGTTACACCCAACACTGCAGTACCAGCACTTCTACATTTTACTCTGTAAGTCCAATGTAATGACCTACATTTTTAATTATTTAGTTGACTTGTGTGCAGATTGCATCATCAAATGTAGAGGCAAAATGGCCTGGCTCAGTGCACGATTCCAGAATCTTTCGGGCCTCTTCTCTTTCCCACCAAATGGCACAAGGTATGTTAGTCACTTAACATAAAGCAAAGACTACAGCTTTAAAATTCCTTCACCAAATTCAATGCTTAATATTTTTTTTTTTGTGATTCAGGTCAATTCTGAGGAGTTTTGCTGGGAGACAAGGGATATGCATGCCTGCCTTATCGGTTAACTCCCTATCAGGAGACGCAGACTGAGGTACAGCACAACCACAATATTGCCCATGCAAGCACAAGAGCTCGTATTGAGATGGCATTTGGGCTCATCAAGTCAAGGTTCCAGTGCCTGATTTACCTCAGAGTGATTCCACAAAGGGCATGTGACATTGTAATTGCATGTGTTCTGCTACATAATATTGCCTGTGTGAGGAGAGAGAGGCAACCAAGGAAGGTTGTAGAGCAAGACTGGGACATTTTTGATGACAATGGAATAGGCAGGGTTATATGAGACAGTTATGCCAATAATTATTTTGGTTAATACTGTCCAAACCATGTAAAACGTTTTCACGTTTCCCTTAATTTAAACAGACACACAAGTCATATTTATTTTTGTTTATTTTATTTAGGTTGAAGCTGGCTGTTGGGGGAGAAAACATAGAATTAATTGTGGTCAAAAAGCAAAAAGGTCATGTGTCATTGTTTTAAATATGGCAGTTCTACTTGGATTTTTCTCAAACTGTTGGATTTCCAGCTCCAACTTTCTCATCTTGACTTTTTTTATATTAGATGGCAGTATCTATGGCCTCCATTTGCTTCAGGAGATACCTTTCGTAGACTCCCTTTATGTTCTCTGGGTTCTGTAGGAACAGACATTTAAGTTTTGTTTTTTTTTTCAATTTGATCTAGTGCTCTTGGCACTTTTTTGTAATTGCTTAAAACTCACTTGGTCACATGTGGTCCCAGACTGAGAGGGCTCTAGAAGGGTGTCCGCATCCTGTTGCCAGTAATGGAAATACACACAATTTAGCACCTCACGGTTAGGCTTTTAAATATAATGTGCAAATCTGTGCCTACCTCAGGCCTCCTTGAACATACTGACACAGTCTCCTCATCCTCCTCAACTGTAGATGGGCCTTCAACCTAAAACCATTAATTTAACTTGGTTTACTTTAACTTGTAATTGGTAATTAAACTTGACAAATCAGTGCTTTAAACTCATGGTTTAAAGGTCTAATTCAGGTCTAATGCCAGCTCCTCTGCAGGAGTAAAGTTGGCTGTTGGTGGCCCTCCTCCAGTGCCAGCAACCTCACTCTTCTTTTTGGCAGCTGCAATTATTAAACATCATGAAACTGGACAGTTGTAACATCATGCTGGTTATGCTTAAGTACTTACATAGATTTATACTTTATAATTAATACTTACCATTCTGAACAATATTTGTATATTTTATTTTCACCTGCTGCCATGTTCCCCTTTCTTCACTTAATTTGCTGCTGTAAAAGTTACACACACACACACACACACACTTCAATGTATTGTGACAAACATTTAATTTAACTTGCATTAATTACATTACTTTAATTGCTACTTACGTATTGAGACGATCAGCAATTTCCTGCCAGCCTTTTTCTCTTGTTTTATTAATTGCTGCGGACGATATTTCCTTTTTTTGTGTTTATCATGTGTTTAAATTCTTCGTAAGATTCAACAAGTAATTGCTGCTCAGTTGCCGTGAACATCGCTGCTCTCTCTTTCCCTTTAGTTGTCATGTTAAATTGATGTCTATACTCCACCATCAGGGCTTCTTAAGAATAGCGTGCACGCGCAATTAAAAACGCCGTCCTTCGGATGAGACGTTAAACCGAGGTCTTGACTCTATGTGGTCACAAAAAATCCCAGGATGTCTTTCGAAAGAGTAGGGGTGTAACCCCGGCATCCTGGCCAAATTTGCCCAGTAGCCTCTGTCCATCATGGCCTCTTAATCATCCCCATATACACCAATTGGCTTCATCACTGTCTCCTCTCCACCAGTAAGCTGGTGTGTGGTGAGCGTTCTGGCGCAATATGGCTGCCGTCGCATCATCCAGGTGGATGCTGCACATTGGTGGTGGTTGAGGAGATTCCCCCCCTTCTATGTGAAGCGCTTTGAGTGTCCAGAAAAGCGCTATATAAATGTAACGAATTATTATTATGTAGACCACATAAACCTGGTTCAAATTAGTGAGATTGCGTGAACTTGAATTACCTTTTATGAAACCGCCTTAAGCTCAAACTGATTTGTTAGATTAATTCAAGTCAGGTTTTTGAGCTTAATCCCCGCTTTTGTAAGCTTCTTTTATGGAACAACCCTCCGGTCACAATGAATATTGTTGGCTCTGTGATACAGTATTCTTTATGGTTCCCAAGTTGGGTAACACTTTATAATAACTACATGCTAAAAATCATTAGTTAAGCACGAGTAAATAGTTAATTCATCATTCATGTAAGGAATAATTGATGACAGGCCGTTGATTTATTAGAAAAAGTAATGCACACCCGAGGGCCAAGGTGGTTATGCGGTCACAACGCCAAGCGGAGTGGCCGTTACACCTCGTGTGTGCATTATTTTTCGGATAATTCAACGGTCTGAAGTCAATTAATCTGCTCACAGTTACCACACCTCAAAACATTGTTCAGATGATGCATTTCAAGACGTTTGTCAAGTTTTTTTTTTGTCATTAAAACACTCTTGTATGTAGGACTAATTTCTTACGCATCTAATCCCATGCCTTCATTGCTAATTCCAAAACGTCATTTTAGAGGTAGTAACAGAGGTTTGAGCCACTTATAGCAGACTAATGAATGATGGGGGACACACTTACGACTCGCTGAAATATTCGAAGACCAACTGTTTCCATCGACTGAAGCAGGTCTTAAAGGGTTAGTTCACCCAAAAATGAAAATTAAGTCATTAATTACTCACCCCCATGCTGTACCAACCCCGTATGACCTTCGTTCATCTTCGGAACACAAATGAAGATATTTTTGATTAAATATGAGAGCTGTATAACTACCACATTGGCTGCCTAAGGGACTGGCTTTTGACGGCCCAGAAAGTCAATGAAGAAAATGTTTAAACATCCCATGTGACTACCGTGGCTCAACTATAAGTTTATCAAGCGACGAGAATACTTTTTGTGCGAAAAAACAAACAAAAAGAAAGACTTTATTCGACTATTCCTTTTCTTCCTTGTTGGCCTGAAACGAGACTTCCTTAGATGTCCACGACGCATGCGCGAGAACTGAACTGAAGTAGTTAAGGGAGATCGCAATTCTCGCGCATGCGTCAACTGTGAACCCAGACTGAACGCGCTGAACACATGTTTGGGCATGATCAGTCATAAGTATCAAATTACATTCATAAACTGGCCTTGTAGGCCTAAGTGTGTCCTGGCTTTATGCAGTTATTAGAGAGAGGAAGAGATGTTGAAATAATGAGACAGAAAAGCATGTGGGTCAATATTATTGTTTATTTATTAATTAAATTTGTTTAAATTAATTCGTTCATTCCTGTTTTCGATAATTGACAGTAGATAACCCAATAAATGAAACACATAAAGCCCTTTTAACAAGTAGGCCTATCAATAATTTTTTTAATTTAAAAAATTAAAAAAAAAAATAATAAAAATTTTACATTTTATTTAATAATTTATTTATTTGTTATATTATCTGGAATAATTACGAAAATCTGTGCAGCAGGACTATCAATTTAGTTATATAGTCTATTCAGTTTAATTTTCTATGTAGCCTATTATAGACAGGACTACATACTTTATTTATAAAAATTAAACTGTATGTGTCCATTGATTGTAAAGTTAGACATCGAAAATTGCAGATCAAGCACATGGGGCTGCATGTTTTTTTTTTGTTATGAATTCTATCCTATTTTGCGTTATTATAGTTAACTAGTACGCGCAGTGATATGGAACTGTAATGCAGTCAAACCTGCCTGAAACTACTTTAGCCGTGCGTTTCCCTGAAAATAATTGCACACCTTTAGAACGTTCTCAACCAATCAGAATCAAGCATTCAACAGCCCTGTAGTATAAAAATCATTAATAGATGTTAATAAGCAGTTTATAAATACAGCTATAAATGCTTTCTTCTTGATTTAAAAGCATATCTATTTGTTTAATAATTGTTAATTATCCTTTATTAATGATCAATTTATCAATTCTAAATGAAGAATTGCATTTTTTATAAACCAGTTATTTAAGAGTTTTCAGTGGTTCATAAGTGGTTCATACTTTTTTTTTGCCCGCCACCACCCCCCCTCGTAGGAGGACAACTTTATTTTTATTACAAATTAAGTACAAACAGTGATTACGTATACAGATAAACCCAAATCCAACCATAATGCTTGAACAACTCTTAAACAACTGGTTTGTAAATAATGCTATACTTCATTTAGAAATTATTAATGATAATTAACAAAGAATGAAAATACAATTATTAAACACATTATAGCTCATAAATAAAGAAAAAAAAGCATTTATAGCTGTATTTATATTTAACTGCTTATTATGATGAATTAACAGTTTATTCATGTTTAACAAATGATTAGTGTGCAGTTATTATGAAGTGTTACCTTTTATTTTTTATGTTAATTTAAGTAAGGTTTGTTAGTGTAAAATGTTAATAGAACATTGTTACATTTTGTGTTCTTTCATAAGAATTAAATATAGATTCAGATTTCAGCACTTTCAAAATCTGTGACTACTCGTGATAATAGATTGTGTGTTTGATTCGACTGATAGCACTATTTTAGTTTTACATGTCCTTTTTAATTATTCATGCACAATTAAGTGCATTACAGAGCACTTGCTTTATTAAGCTCTGTTTTATGAATTTTAGATTACTGTGATACCTATTAAGCCCCTTTCAATCAGAGATTCCGGAAAATAAACAGATAATGTGACCCGGCATTTGTCCCGGGATTGTTTCACTGCCAGTGATTTGCCGGGATCTATGAGTGCGTTCACACACAACCCGTAAAGATCCCGGAAAGACACAGATGAGACGTGTAACGTACGTGTCGAAAACATGTCCACGTGCATACTGTTCCACAGCTTCAGCGCGGATAGTGAGGAGCTCCTGGCCTCTGCTTAGTTCCAGTTTGCAGACATTTGTTCGTCCTTTCTTTGTTGATGACGAACACTAACTTTCTTCTATGAGCAACAGAGTCGCGCGATGGCACGAGCGTCATCACTATGACACACCCCTTACGGCATTGGTCCTGGCTTTTGTTCACACAGCACGCTTTCCGGGACTGATTCTGGCAATGTTACTAGGTCCCCAACCCGGCATCGATGCCGGTATAAATTCCGGGTTGTGTTTGCGTTCACAGAAGGCGTTCTGGCAATTTCCCGGGATCAACGCGCTTCGAAAGGGGCTTAAATAAATATAAGTTGTTGTATTAAATTAATGTTGTATTTTTACTTCTTCATGTAGGTTCATGTAGGTTGTCTACAAACCGAAAGGTTGGTGGTTTAATCCCCGGTTCCACCTGACCAAGTGTCGAGGTGTCCATGAGCAAGACACCTAACCCCAGCTGCTCCCGACGAGCTGGATGGCGCCTTGTATGGCTGACACCGCCGTCGGTGTTTGAATGAGTGTATGAATGGGTGAATGTGAGGCAAATTGTAAAGCGCTTTGGTGGCCATTGGGTCTATGAAAGCGCTATATAAATGCAGTCCATTTACCATTTACCGTTTTACCCTCTCATCACAGGTACTCCTCTTCACTGGCTTGAGTCCTATCTCACAGGTAGATCCTTCAGGGTCGCATGGAGAGGTGAGGTATCCAAAGCACATCAACTGACCACGGGTTCCTCAGGGTTCAGTTCTCTGACACCCAGTTCTACCTCTCATTTCAACCAGATGATCCCACAGTAGCTATACGGATCTCAAGCTATCTGGCGGATATCTCGGCATGGATGAAGGTACATCACCTGCAGCTCAACCTGGCAAAGACCGAGCTTCTCGTCCTCCTTGCCAATTAGAGATGTTCTGATCCCCTTTTTCCCTTCCCGATAACGATTCCGATACCTGGACTCAGGGTATTGGCCTAGAGTACTGATCCAATACCTTGGTGTGTCAGGGCTCTAGAGTGCGACCAAAATTTGTAAGGGTGCGACGACAAGTTTTCCCAGGTCGCACCAGTGCACCGAACGTTCTCGCATGATCGCATCCGCTGCTTCTCCACAAACGAGTCTTTTGTTCTGCTTGCACGCGTGGTTGGATCATATCGTGGTCTAAACCAATCAGAGTTAGAGATTGGGCGGGTCTTTGCCCCTGATTGGCTGTGGTTCAGATATTCCTGTAGGACTAAAATGCTCTTTGCTGTGTGATTGAAATAAATAGCAACGTGAGCACCAGAGAATCAGTTAGGGCAATCAGCAGTATCAGCTAAATAAACGCAAGAAAACAGACGACGAAGAAACTTTTAAAAAATGTAAGCTACTTGAACTAGGGCTTGGTAAAAAAATGTTGATTTCTCGATTTTAATCGATTCTCATTTTTACGAACCGTTGTTTTCCGTTGATGAATGAATGGAACATTGTAGCGAGCATCCCATCCAATAAATCGCAATAATCTTTGTGCTTTGTTACTATTGATATAAAAAAAAGTCTAAGATTTCAAATTAGGTCCATTTTCTTACGAAATTCAAATATATAAATAGTGTTTTGACGCTGTGGCATGAGATCGCTCTGGCTCAGCTTAAGAGAAGATGATTTTCTCTTCCGCCTTAAAGATACCAATTACAGCGTGAAATAAACATGAACGCGCATCTGAAAGTGTGTTAAAAGATAGAGTACAACTTATCGAAATCCGTATCTTTCTCATGGAATCGCTCAGTGTTTCAACCATGGAAAGATGTCAGTAAAACGCTTGTAAACAATGTAATGTGACGTCACATTTACCTCAGGAAAAACATATCCAGTGACCATAAACTCGTTAGCTAGCTAGAAAAATTTACTCTAGGGAGGAGCATTTTGCATTTTGGAGCATTAAGCAATTTTAATTTGTTAAACAATAACAATGTAAAAACAATTTTGTTAAATACACGGCATTTCAGTTTTGACTGCGGCTGGTCATCCAGAACAATTAAACTCGATAATTTTGTTGGTTATATTAATCGCTCGTTGGCTGTCTTTTGTAAACTTTTCTCTTCATTTGAATTAAGCTTTTAGAGATTGTTGATTCTGGCGCGGCTCATCCTCCATCTGCCATCGTGTTCTGCTGGGTGACGCGTCTTTAAATGCTTTATTAAGTGTTGAAGCTGCTAATCTTGTGCCACCCCTCGAAACTGCAGTATGGCATATGAGACATGTCACGGTTTTACTGGCTGGTTGGTCCAGTCTTAAATACTTACGTATCAAGTTCAAGGCATTGACGCTTCTTTACAGATGTACCACAGACTCCGCTCCGTCCTACTTTCACTCGCTCCTGCGAGTCTACCTCCCTACCAGAAGCCTAGTGGTACCATCACAAAGTGCCACAAAATCACTCTCCAGAACATTCTCATTACGGTGCCATCCTGGTGGAATGATCAGCCCATCCTCATCCGGAATGCAGAATCCCTGAAAGCATTCAAATCTCTCCTTTTCCTTTAAATCCTCCATTGTCTTGCTTAGGCTACTTTGAGCAGTGCCTGAACTTTGTATTTTGAGCACTTCTTCGTTGGTTTGCCTTTTCACGATGACTTGCTTGCTTTAGTCCTTTAGTCCTCAGTTGTAAGTCGCTTTGGAGAAAAGCGTCTGCTAAATGTAAATGTTCTCTATTTAATGGTATTTACGTGATAGACATGTAGCGAACCCACCGATTTCAAATGCTTTATTGAGCTCTGTTTTATGAATTTTAGATTACTGTGATACCTGTTAATAAAAATTAAAATAACTTTTACTTCTCTAATTAATGGTAACATGATCGTGTGCCTACTGCCTAAATTTAGAAACAATTTCAGAAGTGATTTATTTTAATGTTTACCCCGCGCACACATAGAAGCATTTAAGAAACGATAAAGTATAACATTTGATTGGCTCCTATGATTCTGAATAGACAACTAAACAAAATAAAATGTAATTTACCAGAGGTTCTTTTTTTTTCTTTCTCCCACCTCCACCCCCCCTCTTCGGAGGACAACTTTATTTATTTATTTGTTTATTTATTTTATTATTATTTTTTTTTATATTATACAGAAACTGTGATATCTTTTTAAGTACATACACAATATGTTATCTTCAGATTACATTCATAGTCTGTGCCTTAAACTGTGCTAATAATTGATGTTAGTAATTGATACAATATATCCGAGGTGTCAGTTTACTTTCAATTTTGATCATTACCATATTAGACATCAGTATTTATATCTAAACTATAAACTTTTGTCCAAGTACTTCTGTGACAATTTGAATATTTGTAATAGAAATAATGAGACTGTGTAGTTGAAAAGACTCTCTGGCTCAGCCACAGTTTGTGAACAGATTTGAATGTGGTCGTATTTTCAATGGTTTAATAGACACAGCCGAGTCACTGTCATTTAGAAATGGTCACATAAGTGTTTGATTCGAGATTGCGATCTTTTAACGATTAATTGTGCATCTCCACAGGACGCTGTTACAAGTGCTAAAGAAAGAATGCAGCCTTGTACACCTTTACTAATAGCCTATTAAACCATTCTGTGTTTCCTCATGCTGTTCGAACAGTTGCTTCTACTTGCCTCTTGTGTTGATCGATCCATCGATGACTTCCACGTAATCAATTTAAAGTTTCTTCCATACAGGTAATTCTGTTGTTGTTGCCACTGTCATAAGACTGTGATCTTCTGCCAAGGACATCAGGCCAATCCTCTCCTGTCCAGAAGGTGGTTTGTCTTCGTCTGGCACCTCAGCTGAGACCTGTCCACTATGGGTGACCCTACCAGTAGTTGTGAAGTACCAGCGGTGTAGCCCTCAGCATCACTGATGCACACAAGCCCTCACAGCACGTCAAGCTGCAAACCGTGTGAGGGACCCTAACCTAACCTACCCTAACCGGACAAAGGAAACCGCAAATCAACCAATCACGCAAAACATCCCATCAAACCATGTGAGGGACCCTAACCTAACCTACCCTAACCTAACAGGACAAAGGAAACCGCAAATCAACCAATCACGCAAAACATCCCGTCAACCACGTATAAACCAAGTGCCAACCACTTCGAAACATCCCGTCAACCACGTATAAACCAAGTGCCAACCACTTCAAAACCTTCCATCAACAACGTATCAATGCATGAAAAACCACTCCGAATGTTAAGCAATCGCACAGCAACAAGCTAACAACCTCTCAGAAAACCTTGGCAACCACGTCGACACCACCCCAAACACTGTGACAACCATGTAGCAATGCATTAAAAAACACCAAAAACAACTTAGGAGGAGCCAAAATCACCAAAAGCATCCAAACAATCTCAGCAGTGTGCAAAAAACATATTCATAAAAAAACATACTCTTCAAACTATAAAACTTACTCTATAACTATATACAAAATATTTACATGCAAAGGTCCCGCTTCCATGTGACACTGACCACTCAGTGTCTGGGCTTCTTTCTTCTGGGTTCCTCAGGAAGGGGTTCTTCACTGATGTCCACATCGATTCGTGGAGCGAAGCTTCTTCTGGTGGGTGTGGAGAACCTCTCTGTGATCAGCACACGTCCGTCAGGCTGCTCCGTCTCCACCAGTGTTGGGCAGTTGAGGGTTTTCCACAGCCGGTCCTTAATCTTCAGTCCCAGCTCAAGGCTGTAGGGAATGTGCCGACCAGAGCGTGTCATCCTCATGGGCTCCACCACAGAGCGGTATATGTCCTGGTAGCCCTGCACACTGAATCCATGGATGGAGACTGGCTCTTCCTGCTGACACACGTCCACTGAAGAGACCGAGGCTGCTGGATGGATGTCTGGAAGGACAGCAGCATTCTGGAGGTAACGCTCTTCTAATCCGTTGGGTCCTTGAACTTCCACAGAGATGCGGCTGTAATTGTGATCCAACTTGACTACAGCTGCCAGCTGTGAAAGATCTTGAACGGAAGAGACGCCCTCCACGAAAAATCCCCTCCGGTGTGTGGGACGAGTCCTGGTTCTTCTTGAGCGAGGCATGCTGATGACCAAAGAGCAACTTCCAAAATAGACAAGTTGAAGAAACTTACTGATCTGAAGAGTTGTGAAGATCTTGTAGCATGTATGATCAGACTTCAAGGCTGCAGGGACAGTTGTGTTGATTTCAAATGTCAACTTCTGTTGCTATGGCCTTAGAATGCTGTGGATCATTTAAATGTAAACAACACTTGATATCAGCACTAAGTCAATTAGAGCAGCATAAGCTCTATGTTACATGTACTATATACTTCTCTAACACCATTATCATTGTCATTTACAGTTATATATGGTAGGGATGTCACAGTACCAAAATTCCAGTAGTCGGTACCGATACCATTAAAATGTCACGGTTCTCGGTACCAATTTCGGTACCACAGTAAAATCTTCTTTTTTTTTTATTTTATTTTTTTTATTTAACTACTTGAAAAAAATATATTAAATTCAATTCAATCACTTTATTATTTATGATGTACATTTATGAAAGCATTGAAGGCTACATGCTGTTTTATGAAAATATTGATGATACTGAGAAATATTGCTTATAATAAAAATCAAGTGACAAATACAGCATTCAGTGGATTTATAGTATTTTTAATTAATGGAGACGCAGTTAAATATATTGTACAGTAGCCTAATATTATTTTTGTCAATTTCTTTAATTAAAACCAAACTTTTATTTTGACGGGTT
Source organism: Pimephales promelas (assembly GCF_988280905.1). Taxonomy (NCBI): domain Eukaryota; kingdom Metazoa; phylum Chordata; class Actinopteri; order Cypriniformes; family Leuciscidae; genus Pimephales; species Pimephales promelas. Next base: position 19,137,003 of record NC_142773.1, read on the forward strand.
GCCGTAAAGACCTGTGCGTGCGACGTGCGTGCATGATATATGATATGACATTATTTTTTCTCAAATTAATCGGTAAAAAGCTCATGAGATGAAGTGGGTGACTCTCGGACATGAATGAAATCATGTCATCATATCGTGAGGCCGCAGAGACTGAAAACAGCGCGAGCGTCACTCATGTAGTGTGGTAAGTAACGTTAAATGAAACCGCGCGTCTGTGCCGTTAATTCATTCTAGAGACAAGCACAACATGCAGGGTTCATATTTAAACGGTGAAATGCTCATGAAGTGACTCTCGGAAATGAAAGGAATCCTGAATCATGTCATCATATCGTGAGGCAGCAGACACTGAAAACAGCGCGGACTTCACTTGTGCTTCAGTGTGTGAGGTAACATTAAAAAAAAAAACAGCGTGCGTCTGCGCCGTTCATTCACACAGAGACAAGCACAACATGCAGTGTTCATATTTAAAAAGTCGTTTTGATGTTTAATGTACACAGGAACCACATCTGCAGCGGGTTTGACCGGAGATCGCTAAGACATGTGACCAACTGTGCGGTAATGTCATCAGAACGCAAAGGATTATGGGTATGTTTGGCCAATTTACATCGGTTTACATGGGCTGGCATAGCAGGCTTGCTTTCTGACATGAAAAAAATAAATCCTACAAAATGCAGCGGGCTAAAGATAACATTGTCGGAGCCAGTGCTCGAAGTGGGGCAGTACTCCGCCAGGACGATTTCGTTCAGGAGAGTCACAAAAGTGCGTCACAGAAAAGAGCAAGGCGAGCATTTGAGTTTATAAAACTTAAACTTTGTTATTTATTAAATGAGCGATCGTTTCACTTGATAAGACCCTTATTCATCGTCTAGTGTCGTTTAAAGCCCTTTGAACAGTTTGCAATGAAACTGTATTTTGGACCTTGAACTGTTTGGTTCCCACTGAAGTGCATTATATTGAGAAAAATCCTGGAATGTTTTCATCAAAAACCTTAATTTTTTTTTTCGACTGAAGAAACAATGACATGGACATCTTGAATGACATTGGGGTGAGTAAATTATCAGCAAAAGTTTTTTCAAAAGTGAACTACTCCTTTAAATGCAATGAATTGATTAAAATTGACAGTAAACACATTTATAATGTTACAAAATTTCTATTTCAAACATATGCTGTTCTTTTGAACCTTTCAATCCTCAAAGAAAAATAAAGAATCATGGTTTCCACAAAAAATATTATTGTTTTTCATCATTGATAATAATAAGAAATGTTTTTGGAGCACTAAATCAGCATATTAGAATGATTTCTGGAGGATCATGTGACACTGAAGACTGGAGTAATGATGCTGAAAGCGAGCAAGTGAGTTGGTGTGTGTGTGTGTGTGTGTCCAGAATTTAACTTTCAGAGCAAACAAAAGTATGTCATGGTGAATTTTAGTTTAGAAGTCAAATTAAATGTTTTAAAAACATCAAGCCTCATTACAATAGCGGAAAAAAGTCAATATGTAAAAAATGGCCAAAGGGTCAATAAAGGGTCAAAATCCCAGCCTGTAAATCACACTTATCTGGGTCACTAATAGGTTGCATTTGCCTCAGCATTGTTAGGTTTTCAATGGGCTATATGCACGCATAAGTTCCGCATTTGACGTAAGGATGCTCGTCCATTTCCGGTTGTGTAGATTAAAGCGGAGGAAAACCGGAGAAAACGGGATTATGGCAGAGTCTTCAATATTTACTGTCCTCCCGTCTTTGAAACGAAACGTACATACGTTTAGATGTAATTTTATATATAGTTATGTTTATTTAATATAATTTTAAAAAGAAGCATAAACACAACGAGGGGTGTCTGTTTTATCTGTTTTTGTGACTAACGTTTCATTAGTATAACCATGGAGTATAAAATTCAATATAAATTCTCGGTATTGCATTGGACTCTATGATCGGCGGAAGTTATCGAGCATCCCTAATGCTTCACCGGAAATAACGCCGTGCATAGAGCCCATGGAGAATGGATCAGAGTCATGGCATATTCATTCATGGGAGTCATGGGAGAAGGACATCTGATTCCTGACATCTTTTTTAAAGTGTCTCTAAAGTTAGTGTATTTTACACTGAAATTGCTACAGGAAATTGTTTACAGTGTAAACACTGTCTCTCAGTGAGATGTTGAAAGTGGCATTATACTACATGACAAGAATCACACCTGTGATGTTTCTCCATTGTAGAGAAGCATAATGCAATAAAAAGCATGTTTAGAAGCTGAATGCTACAAGTGAAACATCTGCCAAAACATTATGACCACTTAGCTAATATCCTGTTTGTCCTCCGCATGCTACAAGAACAGCACTGACTCACAGAGGCATGGCCTCTACAAGTCCAGTGGTATCTGGCGCCAAGACTTTAGCAGCAGATCCATCAAGTCCTGTAGATTGTGAGGTGGAGCTGACGTGGATAGAACTTGTTGGTCAAGTACATCCCACAGATCCTCAATTGGACCTCAAACCATTCCTAAACACTGTGGCAGGGTGCATTATCCTTCTGAAAGAGGCCACTTCCACCAGGGAACACTATTGTCATGAAGGGCTGTACCTGGTCTGCAACAGGACTCACCAGACCAATTAAGGTCCAGTTCGGACGCTCGAATGCTCATTGTAAGATCTTTCGATGGTGGACGGGAGTCATCATAGGCACTCTGATTGGTCTGCGACTATGCAGCAGAGTATGATGCACTGTGTGTTGTTGTGACTCATTACTCCCATAACTGTCATTAAAATTGTGTGTGACTTGTGCCACAGTAGACCTTCTGTTGGGTCATACTAGATAGGATAGCCTCAGTTGCCCTTATCGATGATCGTTTGGCACTCAACACACACCGTCACCATTTTGTGGTTTGTCCTTCCTCGGACCACTGTTGGTAAATTCTCACCACTGCTGACCGGAGCATCCCACAAATCTTGTGGTTTCAGAGATATTTTGACCCAGTTGTCTTGCCAACAACCTGACCCTTGTCAAACTCACTCAGATTTTTATTCCAGCATCCAACACATTGATTATGAGAACTGATTATGTGTAAAATGTCTCTCTGGATGAATAAATAGGTAGCTTTTTATTTGTTGGTAATATGTATGCACCTGTAGCATTTTTTTTTTTTTTCATTCAGTTCAATCTTTAAAAGGGTACAAATGGCACTTTTGTACTTCTTCATACTGTATATTTAAAGGCTAGAATGTTATTTAGACCATTCGGTTTCAACTTTCTTATACTGCTGGTACTGATGACAAGTTTTCTGTGTCATAGATTTCTCAGTTGCTTTAAGCTGTCATTGTGAGAGTCACCCTACAGGAATATTGTACAGCAGGTTACACAGATTAATGTAACACGTTTCTACTGTATCCTCAGGCAAAGATTAGTCCTGTTTTTTTTATTATTATTATTTCCAGACATGTATGTGTGTTTTTATAATATTAATTTCACTATATTACTGTTTTTAATGTATTTTGATATTTTGGTAAGCATAAGAGACTTCTTTAAAAAACATCAAAAAAATACTTTTGAACGTGTGTGTGTGTGTGTGTGTGTATATATATATATATATATATATATATATATATATATATGTGTGTGTGTGTGTGTGTGTGTGTATATATATATATATACAGTATATAATTAAAATCAAATGTATAATCTTTTTATAAATAATTACCATATATTATTAGTACTGTCACTTTTTGTGGTCTGTGAGTTGGTGGTGGGGGGAAAATTTGATGAAAAAATACTATAGGTTACCCCAGTTGCTCTCCTGTTGACGGATGTGTGTTAGTTTTCAACAGAGCATTTATTCTACACCAATAAGAGAGCGCAAGCTGCTTTACACGAACAACAGCAACGGCCAGAGGCTTACCACACACATACGATATTGGCAGAAACTGGTCCGGTGTCATTTTTCAGGCTAGTGATTGCCAATGGGTGATAAGGCTAACAAAGTGATAGTCTTTTGAAATTGAGGGACGTTTTTGGGAATTCCACACAAAAAAAAATATCCTAGTTTCAACAAAACCTTCTCCTTAATAACATGATGGTATGTGATAACGGAAGTCAGGGAGGAAATCTTTAGGTGTTTTAGGATATGTTATACTGGAGACAGGTATTCTAGTATTGTGTTGTTATGGTTGCATCACACGTATTGACTACATTGAGAAGTACTATTCTGCCCACTATTGATCACTATTACAAATAGAAAAATACAGTTTTTACAGCAATTTTTATTTTTATTTTTGATGATAATGCAAAACCCAGGACACTATTAAACCGAAGTGTAAAAGCAGATGTATGAAATACTGTAATTTAATGTCATGGTTGTTGTCTGTAAAGAGTGAATTCCAGCACAGTTAGCTGCCCGCTCTACTGCTGAGAGGACGCAGGCCCTGTAACTTCCTCTGGAGTTGAGCCTTGGCCAGGTCAGCAGAGAGAGCGTCCGCCATCCTGTCCGTGGTCTGCTTCATTACAAAAGCTGCCTGCAGGGCCTTGTCCAGCGTCTTATGTATTGATTCCTCCTGATAAACACAAATTGTATGTTTATATACTGTATAATACACTACACTTCAAAAGTTTGAGGTCAATACGATTTTGTAATGTTTTTGAAAGAAGTCTCTTATGCTCAGCAAGGCTGCTTTATTGATACAGTAAAACAGTAATATTGTGAAATATTATTACAATAACAGTTATCAATTGTAATCAATGCTGAAAACTGTGGAAGCTAGTTTCTGCCATGGAATAAAAATGAAAAAGTTCATTGCAAACTTTTTCCCTTCAGAATTGTGATTTTAAAAAGTCATAAATGTGAGATATAAACTCATAATTGTGAAATAAAAAGTCTCAATGACCTTTTTTATTGATTTATTCCATGGCAGAAACAAGCCCCCATAGAAAAAAGTTGTGCTGCTTATTTTTTTGGAAAATGTGATTCTTTGAGTTTATTTCTCAAATTTCTTTATTTCTTAGCATTTATTTCAATTTCATTGTATTTATTTCCAATAACCCAATAATCTTTTGTTAAAATAGAAGTCTTTACTGTCACTTTTGATTAGTGTAATGCATCCTTGCTCAATAAAATAATTTCTTTAAAAAGAAAAATCTTGCTGACCTCAACTTTTGAATGGTATGTTACTGTATGTTAATAGGTTGGGATTATATTCTAAATAATAATCAACAATATAAAGTTCTTAACATTTTCCTTTTTAAATCTAAAATGTTAGCATTATTCAATTGTGTGCTGCTATCATTCTGTTGTGTGAATGGAAGCTGTTTGACAGTCTAAACTGACTCTGCTGGTGTGGTGTCGTCTTCCAGTAGTCCGAGGCGAGGTCCGTTGAAAGAAGACATTACTGGGAAGCAGTGCCGTGTCAGATTGAGTAGAGCGCCTCCTACTGGACACTGGTTCAGATGCTTCATCTCGCACTTTGTACCTGGGAAAACAGCCACCTACTATTATTAATTATATATATATATATATATATATATATATATATATTAGGGCTGTGCAAAAGTTAATTGCGATTAATCGCATCCAAAATAAAAGTCTGTGTTTACATAATATATTTGTGTGTGCTGTATATAATTATTTTGTATATGTAAGTACCTATGCATGCATGTATATATTTAAGAATTATTTGCGCTTAAATTCTGTATATATTTATAAATAAATGATCTATATTATATAAATATAAATATTTTATATATGAATAACACATTTTCTTAAATATATACATGCATGTGTGTTTATTTATATATACAAAATAATTATATACAGCACACACAAATATATTATGTAAACACAGACTTTTATTTTGGATGCGATTAATCGCAATTAATTTTTGCACAGCCCTAATATATATATATATATATATAATCACGTAGTATATCACTAAGTTTATCTGTGTACAATGGTTAAGGTGTTTGATATATAATGAGTAATGACCCATTGTTGGGTTACATAATAAGTAGATTGATTGTTTGCCTTTTAACTGATTATTTGCTTACCCGGCAGGTAGACTACAGGATGAGCCATAGTTGACCTGCAGCAGAGGCTTATGGGATAGATGAGCAGGAAAAGAAGGGGCAGGATGTGAGCTATTTAAGAAGATATTCCTAAAGTTTCCCACTGAAACAACAAAGGACAGTTTTTCTTCACTTGGCTTTTGTAAACATACTCTTTTTTTGACATACAGAATAAACAAATCGGTTAATCACGATTAATAGCATCTAACATAAAAGTGTGTTTATTTATACTATATAGACATATAGTATTTATAATATATAGACAAACCTTTATGTTAGATGCAATTCTTCGATTTGACAGCACTATATACAGTATACATTTAATGTTCTGTTCTTCCCTCAAATTTATAATATTTGTAAAAAAATACATTTTGATGGTTTAAAATACATTTTGATGGTTTATGTGTGTGTGTCTGTAATAATACACATTAGATTATTAAAGTGATTCCTCACCTGTAGGTCTGTAACTGGCACTTTTGTTTGTTGTCTCATTGTTGATGCTGTGGATCGTTGGCCCAACGCTTGCTCTCCGATGGCTTCCAGACAGGCTGAACTGAGATGTGTCCAAAGGAAAGCTCTCTGCTGAGGCTGTGACCATCGTGAGAAGAGCATTTTGAGTACTTTTATCTTACTACATGCTAGACTGGAGCAAACAAGCTATTTACTAAAAGGTATCATACCCCTGGATGTTGTTTTGGAGTCATGTGACCTCCTCTCAGCGGGAGCACCAAAGCGGGTGCGTATTTGTCCATAAGGTGGACTGAAGGTGCTCTGGAAACTTGTGATGTGGTCTGAATCTTTACCATCTGTAACTGACAATACACTAATTCCCTTTGAATTTCTCTTCAGTTTCACTTAACTAAAACTATATAGAAAACACAACTTTAGCAAACACCAATATTTAACTGTATTAAACCACATTTAGAACAAATGTATTGCTAAAGAAGAAAGCCTGAACCAGGTTGTGAAGCTGTCACCTTTGCTCTTGCTGAGCTCCATATCAGAAGAGATCCAGTCCTCAATCTTCTGAGGGTTTGAGTCTGTCTTTGCACGTCTGATGATGTAGTGAGAATTCACATTAGTTTGGCAAACTTCGAAGAACCAGCACTCAAAATAAGTTCTTTATTGGCATCAATTGAATCTTTCCATTGCTCTAAAATGTTTATTAAAATGTTCTTTACACTTAAGAAGAAAAAAATCTTTTAAGAACTGTTTTTTGGGGAACCTAAAATGGCCCTTGTATGGCATTACTGCATTAAAAAAAATCTTTTGGAATCTTTATTTTTAGGCGTGAAAATCTAGTTTACTTCTACATTAATAGGATGGTAGCCATTCTTCAACCCCAATTTGGAGTATACCTGCTGGAACCGGCTCTGTTCTGGCCACGGGTCTGTCCCTTGTGCTTCTTCTCCAATGGACACCTGCCATTCAGATGATCAGTCCTCTTGCTCGCATGAGGCAGGTGACCAAGACTCTCCTCTAGCGCCCTCTTCAGGCGAGAGACCTCGTACTGCAGTGCGAGGATAACCTCACTACTGTGAAGAGCACAATGGAATTACGGTAAGAGGGTTTCACAAATTGCAGGTAAAAACTACTTCCTTTAATACTAACTTGTGACATGAACAGTGTGATGCTGAGTGCATCTCATTTGCAGAATGGCTCTTTCCCAGCTGAATGTCTTTTCTTCCTTCAGTGGCCTGGTTATGCGTGGGAGTGGCGACACCTACTGATGCGACATCCTCTTTTGAAACTGCAACAGTTGTGTTCTGGGTAATGGGTTTTGCTTCCATGCCTGGAGGAACCAGCTGTACAAATTCCAGGTGAGTCACTGTGGGTTGCACGGGTCTTGGTGCCATTGATATAGTTGTTCGTACATTGGAGTGTGAGGCTTCACTGTCCGGACCGCTCATACTCGCCATGCTTATGACATCATCTGAGAGAGCAGAACTAAAGACCACATCAGATAAAGTCATTTGATTTTCAAATGTCAGTTCTTCTAGAGCATTTTTCATTTAAAATATACAGTTTATCTGAAAACAAAAACATATTTAGCATTTGTAATCGTGTAGTTTGGCATTTCAGTTTTGTAAATATACACCATTAAGCTTAATGTCCCCACAATTAAGGTAATGGGGACATTTTTCAGTTCCTATGATGAAAACAGCTTATACATCATATAAAGTGATGCTTTTTGAAAAATGTAAAAATGCAGAAAGTTTTCTGTGATGGGTGGGGTTTAGGGAATAGAATATACAGTAAAAAAAAAAAAAAAAAAAAATCATTATGTCACCATAAAACATGGAAACCCAGTGTGTGTGTGTGTTTGAGAGAGAGAGATATTTACTTCACAGCACCAGGAGGTGTTCTGGACAGTCCTGTGTTTGGTCGGCTCAGGTCAAAACTGCCAAAGCCGCTGTCAGTTTCTGGACTTAAAAATCTCTAAAAGAACAAAAACACTTTCTCTGTTGTTTTGTCCTTTGCAGAAACAGCCCAAATATTCTGCAAGTGACACAACAAATACCTACAAACAATAACACTTCTAACAAAAAAATCACAGTATCTCTAGCGGAATTTGGGGATCTATCACAAAAAAATGACATCTCATTTACGCTGTTTTATCTCACAAAATGTAAATGTAATGTTTACCCTGGTAATTTTACACTGTCATTAAATTGTTCCTTTAGGGGCACAACAGCTTGTCACTAAGCAGGGACAACTTTGTATCCTACCCTAAAGTGTACATAATATAGTACCTTCCTTACTAATATCTGCTTAATGAGATAAGGTGCAATAAGTTGTTATTTTAGGCATGCTGTCCTAGGGCTGTTGTACTCCTAAAGGAAACATTTTTCCAACAAAAATAATTATAATTTCCCCTTAACAATCAACATTGACATCAACTAGGCCTGTCAAGATCCTGAATTTTGTTCTGTTTTTTCATAAATAATTCTGTTTATTGGTGTCACTTACCAGTGTAATCTTAATACATATTTTTTTTCCCATATATTTTACTTGGAATCATTTAATAAAATAGGCCCATATGATTTACTTGATGTGAAAGTTAATAATATTTATATAATTATTTATGATTAATAATTATATTATATAATACAATGCAGTCTACAATAAACCTAAAAGCCGTTATTTCATATGAAAGTAAACGTGTGACTATCTTTTTCTACTTTACAGCATAACTACAATCAGATGATTAATCGATCATTTCAACAGGCTTATTAACAATGTTGACATTCTTGCAGAATATTATCTTGTCCATGTAAAATAAATGTTGTTTTCTCACAGACAAACCTAATCTCTTTCTCTCAATGTTAGTGTTTGTTACCTGTGTTTTGTCTGTGGTTGGCTGAGGAGAGTGTCCAGCAGACGAGGCTTCAGTGGGTCTAATCTTCTCTTCGTACCTGAGAGAGGAATGACGATCACAGCGGTCATAAAAAAACAAGGTTCTTTTTACGTTTACAGTAGTTTCAGATTTTTAAGACTGATAATGTTTGCACCATAGTAACTGAATTTTTAGTGTTAAAGGAGTGGTTCACTTTTTAAAAAAAATACTTTTGCTGATAATTTACTCACCCCCATGTCAACCAAGATGTCCATGTCATTCTGTCTTCAGTCGAAAAGAAATTAAGGTTTTTGATGAAAACATTCCAGCATTTTTCTTCATATAATGCACTTTAATGGGAACCAAACGGTTCAATGTCCAAAAGACAGTTTCAGTACAAACTGAAAAAATAAATATAACAAAAAATAAATAAATAAATTTTAAGTTTTATAAGCTCAAATAGTTGCCTTGTTCTGTTCTGTGACGCACGTCCGTGACTCTCCTATTCGAACTCGTTCATCAAAATGAACGAATCTTTTCCTGAGTCAACTCTTTCATTTCGTTCATTGAATGAACCAAATGACACAAACATATTCGTTCATTTTGATGAAGGAGTTTGAACAGGAGAGTCACGAATCACAGAACAGAGCAAGACGACCATTTGAGCTTATAAAACTTAAACTTTGTTTTTTTTTTTTTTTAAATGAGCGATCGTTTCGCTTGATAAGACCCTTATTCATCGTCTGAAATCGTTTAAAGCCCTTTGAACAGTTTGCAGTTTGCACTGAAACTGTCTTTTGGACCTTGAACCGGTTGGTTCCCAGTAAAGTGCATTATATGGAGAAAAAATCCTGGAATGTTTTCATCAAAAACCTTAATTTCTTTTCGACTGAAGAAAGAAAGACATGGACATCTTGGATGACATGGGGGTGAGTAAATAATCAGCAAAAGTTTAAAAAAAAAAAAAGTTAACTACTCCTTTAATGCAACAAAGGACTCACTTTATCCTTACAAAAACATCTGCTTATAGTACAATGATAATTTTTAATACTTCAAAGTACAGTACTTCAAAAATACCATAGTATTAACATAGTACCGTGTTTAGAACTAGTGTAATGTAATAAAGTAATGTTAGTGTAATGCAATAAAGCAATAATATATCCACAAGCATGCAACATAAATCACTAGATATATCTAATTTTCTGGGCTAACAAAACTAGACAAACATTTTACTTCCATCAAAAGTTGTATAAAGTAGTTAAATTTATCTGAGAGCTATTTAAAACCATTAGTTATTTCAGTAGAATTGTGTTACTATTATTGGTTTTGTTAATATGTTGAATTATTTTTTTATTTTAAAATTTTCTGTTTTCATTTAGTTATTTTGTTTTTGTCTTTTCTATGTTTTTTTTTATGTTTATATAGTTGTTTTTTTTTTTTTTTTTTTTTTTTTGTACATTAAGGTAACCTAACTGAAAATGAGAGATGTTTGCAACTATAGCATGCCTATACTATACTATTTCCATTAGTGCTTATTTTATTTCAAGTAACAAAAAAAGTTTGATGATTTTAGTTTCAGTTAACTATAATAACCCTGAATCATGCACCATCTGTTCCTGTACAAATTTAACTTCTAAAATGACAACATAACATCCCAGTTAAGAATACACCAGATTGCAGTGCATGCACAGCCACAAAAATACAAATCTGTCTGTAAATACTGACCTATCGTATGTCAGCTTCTTTAATGGAGTTGAGTTGGACAGTTGTGCCAGGATGTTGTCTTCCTCTCTTGTTGTTAGTCTGTCCTCCTCTTCCTCGTTGGCAGTTCCGGGCGTTTCAGTGGAGAAGGTGGAATACCTCAGAGGAAGATACAGAAAAACTGACAGAGGGAACGAAGTGTTTCCATAATGAAACTGATATTCCCTTGTCCCTCCTCTCTACCTGTAACCCGATCATCCTCGGGTGAGCTGTGCTAAATATCACGATACGCTCCCTCCTCTTACAACCTACATCAGTGATCTTTTAAGAGAACTAAACAAGGGACTGGATCACAACATTTCTAATTAACGTTACCCATTAGCATTAAAATAGAATATTTTTCTCTCTACAGCTGAATTTGTTTGTGCTACCTTGCCATATAATGGCCTAATTTGAAGTTAATGTACAGGAACATCTTCTTTAAGCAATCTTAATTGTTGGATTGTGACTTGTTTAATGCGTTATGTTAATTGCAATATTAATGTCATTTGATTGTGGAGTTTGAACCGGCAAACTTTTGATTACCACCCCAAATACATTCCACATGCATTTCTTAGTCTTTGTTTACCTTTGTTTAAAAAATAGCTGAACATGTGCTGGTATAACACAATATATTGCGGTAATGAACATACATGATATATTAGTACCTCCATAAAACTCAAAACGATTAAACAATTCTGATTACTTAAAATATGTCAGTTTTGTGAACTCAAAAGAAAAAGAAAACAAATTTGTTTAATTTAAGTTTACCCAACTCAAACCAATTAACTATTTTGAGCATTAGGGTTTACAGTGTGAGCACTTCAAAATACTTTGAATAATTCAAAAAAGAAAGTCAAACCATACTTAAATGTTTTAAACAGCCATTGTGAATTTTGTATTTGTAGTGGTTTATCACAGCACTAAAGAATTTGACCTAATATGCTATTTAGTTTCACAATATTTGTTTACACCTAAACATTTTTACATTTTAATCTGGACTAAAACATTGCATAAAAGATATTTAGATATTGGTCAAACGTTTTCAGATTTTTTTTATTGCTCTTTTGCACTTTAATCTTTTTAAAACATTTGTTTACTCTATACATTTTGAGTATTTTTTTTTAATTTATTTAAATGTTTAGCGTTGAGAAGAGTAGACACTTATTATTAAGAGTTCGACCCTTTTTGTAACTTACATATCATCTATGTAATTCAATACCTTGATAAAAGCTAAAGCAATTATCGTGATATGAAAATTAGATACTGTCACATGCCTAAGTGTGAATGCGGCCTATGTGAAGCATTATGTTGGAAATAACAGATAGAGAAGAAAATGCGGCAGTACTGTAGATAGAAGCTGTTTTCTGTGCAGCCAGGAAAGAGCTCGTCAGCTCTGTGATCTTCATTGGCCTCTTCTTCATCATCATTATTGTCCTCCATGTTGTGTCTGACTGAGGAGATGCTGAAGACCAACTCCTGTAACATGACATGTTTTTTTCATTCAGACCCAGCATCCACAAAACCTTCCGCAGCCCAGTCATTTAGTTCTCACGTTACAGCAAACAAACACATGCAAATGGATATGAGGCACACAACAATATCAGCTTCGCTGTGCGTGTCCACATGAGCATTAATAATTGCTGACTCTTAAAAGAAGAAATTGTTTAAACAGAAATTGCATAAGCTATCTTTGAGAGTTTGTCTATGAATGAAGGAGGGAAAAGTGAATGATAGTGATGTGGTCAGAGAGTGTCATTGACAATCAAGTACTGTCTAATGGCATGAATTTTTGTCCCCTAAAAAGTAGATCACTGTGTGTGTTACCTCATGTAGTGATGGATGGGATGATGAGAGAGGGATATTTTCACAAGGAGGAGGAGATGGAGTGGAGGATGACGAAGGAGGATTGTAAACATGGCAGACGTTTCTGTCGATCTGCTCTTTTATGTCCTCCAGGTGCATGCCAATCCTGAAAATCTGCCCCTCGACCTCCCTTAAACACAAACGTGAATACACAACACTTGCAGGTTGACCCTTTGACCCATGACAGTTTCATTTCCTTGCTTTGAACGATTTTAGACTTGCAGGAATCAGTCTAAACACAACTACCTGTCAAATGATTGGACACACTTAAACAAGTTTACACTTTTAATGTAAAGGCAAATCGAGACAGTATATGACTGAAAATAGTTTTATGAACAAATATAAATTGTGTGCGGTACAATTTAGATTTTTTACAATTACGGCACAAATTCTGTGCCTATGTACAGTATGATTTTTTTTTTTCTTTGTAGGCAGTGCTCCAACATGTAGACACTATGAATTATATTTACAAAAGCAAAAAGATAAAACCATTACATTTAAAGTCGTGTTGAAACTGTCGCTACGACTGATGTTTTCTTTCATATTGTTGCGTACGTCCAACTCCAAGCGTAACGAATTGCCCAAAAAAAAAAGTTAGGGCAGGGAATTGTTTCAATCCACCGGTTATCGATTGGATTTTTAAAATGTTGCACTCGATGAAAATGAGCTTGTGGTCGATTGTGGAGGGTAGGGTTTAAGCGGACTAAATACATTCAGCAGAACAACAAGTAATTACAATTTGAATGATTAAACGATTACATTTTTTAATTAAAACGTACACAGATCCTTCACATCCGTTTACAAAATAGGGTGAATTTTCATTTCATGCCAATATTACGGTGGCCAAGAGAGCCGAAGAAAGCAACTGAAACGCCAACAAATTTAGAAAGCATCTTCACCAGTTTGAAAACACATGTGCTGCAAATACTCACAATGCAACCTAATACAGAAACGAGCTGCAAAAACTCACAACCACAAGGGAAACCCAACAAGCGACAAACTTGGCTGAGACATGTTTTTATGTTTATTTTAGTATCCTGATCGTATGTGCGTTGTGAGTTTTTGTAGCTCGTTTCTATATTTGGGTGCATTTCTATTTGCATGTGTTTTCTTCAATTGAACTCTCTCCGCCTCCGAACAATATCCATGACTTAAATTTAATAGAATTAACCACCACTTGCTTATAATTTGAACAGTTTTCTTGGTTATAACAAGAGTATTCTAGTTTTGTGAGGTTTCTAGATCATGCTGTCCAAACACATGACATGTCTACCTTTCAGGGTCAAAGTCTCCTGTGTTTCTGGCTAGACCCCTGTAGTTCTGCATCTCCAGAGCACGATGCTCCTCCCTCTTTGTGAGGTAATTCCTCTCCAGCTGATCCTGGGCCTCCATCATGCTCTTCAGCAACTGTGAGATATCCAACAAACAAGATGAAACATTTACTTTTTCCCATTTGGGGGCTATAAACCTCCAACTGCTTGATTTAATTTAGTATCTTAAGATAAAACAGAGTATTATAAAAAAGGTTTTGTTAAATTCATGATTAAGTATGTACAGTTACCATCTGTTGCTCCTCCACATTCATTGACATGGTGGTGACACATCTTTTGAATTCATCCACCTGGAAAAGAAGAAAAATACAGGTGCATCAATGCAAAAGCTAAATGCATGTTAAAGAGAACTAAAAACATAAGGCACAGGACAAATCTTTGTAGACGGGTCTTGCTAACTTCTATACCTTCTGCGTAAATGATCTGATGATGTCTCTGAGCTCAGAGGTTAGTCTTTCTCCATCTGTCGGGCTCTCTGATTCAGTCAGCACAGGGACAGAGTTGTGAAGAAACTCCTTCTCACTTGGACCTATTGAACATATACTCAAGACATAAACACAAGTCATCTTTTAGCTTATAGCACTTTTGATCATTTTGTACTTAAAGGAGTAGTTCACTTTTCAAAAAACTCTTGCTGATAATTTACTCACCCCCATGTCATCCAAGATGTCCATTTCATTCTTTCCTTAGTCGAAAAGAAATTAAGGCTTTTGATAAAAACATTCCAGGATTTTTCTCCATATTATGCACTTCAGTGGGAACCAAACGGTTCAAGGTCCAAAAGACACTTTCAGTGCAAACTGTTCAAAGGGCTTTAAAACGATTCCACGTCCGTGACTCTCCTGTTCGAACTCGTTCATCAAAATGAATGAATCTTTTTCCGAGTCAATTTGTTCGTTTCGTTTGTTGAATGAACCAAATGACTCGGAAAAAGATTTGTTTAAAAGCTTAATTTCTTTTCGACTGAAGAAAGAAAAGACATGGACATCTTGGATGATATGAGAGTGAGTCAATTTTCAGCAAAAGTTTTTTTTCAAAAGTGAACTACTCCTTTAAGTATAAACCACCTGATGATCTCTTAATGTTTCTTGATTCACTCTCTTAGGAGGAGGTCTGTTTAATGCAGCTCAAATTTCCCTGGCAGGGTTTCTCTGCTGCCAGGGTTACACTGTACTACAGGATTCAGCTGGAGAAAGAAATACAATGGCTTCTTGCCTGCGGCTGGTGCTTGTGGGATATTTGCTGTCAATTTGGTTTTGTCATTGTTGCTAGTTGCATCGTTCCAGTCGATGGACACAGACGGCTCACTGGAAGCATGAATCTGCTGCTTAAAAGAAAGCAACAATAGAATCCGCTCAATTGGGCTGCAAATCCGATTGTTAAAATGCTGATCATATCTGAATAAGAGCAGATATTATACAGGAATATAGTGTATAATAATGTTGAAATGCCTACTTAAGTCTGGTATTCTGCCTTTTGTGAGATAATAGACATACGTATAAACATCTAAATGTTTCAACATTAATGGAAGTCTCACCTGACCAATTAGGTTTTCAGCTCCTGTGTATTTAGCGAGCAATCTGTCATATTCAGCCTGTAAACAAATGAAAGGGTCACTTTTTGATGATTTTTTGTTCATGCAATGAAAGTCAATTGGGTCCAAAACAACATTAGACCCCAATGACTTTCATTGTATGAACAAAAATCACATTGATGTGTTACTTTACTTGTTACATTAAAAAAGTAAGCAGATTACATAAAACTCAAGTTACTTGTAATGCATTACCCCCAAAACTGCTATATACACAGTTTACTTTATACGCTTCTCACGTTCTTGTAAGATCGCCTTTCTGTCCCTCTTCAGCGCTTCAATTTCTATATTAAGGTCAAAACAGCTTGATGCCTGACTCGAATCATGTGATCAAGATCTTCTATTCATCTTAAGCAGTGTAACTAGTGTTGTAAGTGTAGTCACCTGTAACTGATGCGCTACTTCCTTGTCTGTAAACACATTGTGCTTCTCCGGTGGCCTGGAGTCCTCTAAAACCCTGCTGATGATATCTGCTGTAGCTTTACAAGAGGAGCTGGATTTACCCAGAATGCCTGGGGAAGACTGGGCTCGGGTCATTGCTGGTGACTGGTTGACGGGTTTAACGCTTCCATTACCTTTTGGTATTTTGACTTTAGGTGCCACTTTAGAGAAGTCTGGTAGAGGGTAATGCACCTTTCCCTGTCCGTATTTCAGCTCATTGTAGGACCTGGTCCTGCTGAAGGAGCACTTAGGATTCTGTGCATCTGCTTTAGATAGATCTGGAGAGTTAGCACTGCTGTTCTGCTTAGGACATTCTTTATCATCATCGTCAATCATACAAGTCGTTCCAGGTTTCTTAGATGAGCTCGACTCATCTGGAATGTTTATTTCAACCAGTCCCTGACTTCCAGAAGTGCTGGGATCAGGTTCCTCCATTACATCATGAATCTTCTCTCTCTCTCCTATGCCGACCTGTGGAGCCCGAGAAGCTCTACTCAACACGGTTTCATCAATGCTGTCCATCAAAGACATCTCAGGTAGGGTCTCTGCTTCAATGATCCTGCTTGAGTTAAGCAGCTCCTCCTGGGAGAAGTGTCTGAGAAGGAAGTCAGTGATGTGGTTTGCAGGTTGAATAGGTGTGGCTAAGAGAGGAGCCATGTCCTCTATTGCTTTATGATTAGATAGAAGAGCATGAGTAAGATTAGACTGGCAAGCCTCTGTTTCTTTTGCATTACCAATTTGCCTACTAAACTTATCAAGTGTAGTGAAAGCCTGACTGGACATCACAGAAACCATTTCACATGGAGATGATTTTAAATTCGTCTCTGTTTTGTTGTTGGTGTGCGTACCATCATATGGGAGCTCTTCGTGTTCTTCGTCACTGGTGTTGACAGCATCATCCTCATGTGTTCCAATGATTGGCTTTACTGCAGTTTTGAGTTTCTGCATTGACGCCATGTTTACTTTTCCAATCCTGTTTCTGGTGTTTGAAGGCTCTGTGCGTTCACTATTGACTGATTCGACACTCTCTGTTGAGCCCTCTTCAGTCTCACAAGACTCTGACAGCTCTGCATTATCTGTACACATAAAGACAGTGGTTTTGTTACATTTTGTCATAATTGAAAGCCATTAGGAGAAAACAGGATTTCACTTTTCAAGTAAAAGAGTTAAAGTGTTTTTGGCAAAACTGTATAACGTTTTGCCAAAAACTCAACTGAACTCAACGGTTCCTCAAAATCTTTAGTCGGCCTGGCATATTGGCTCATTATGACATCATGGCAATCCGGTTTTAAACGCATTCAGTCAAAGTCAGTGGGAGTTTTTATAACTTAAATCATAAATTCTGAGTGATTACCATACTAATACCATTCAGAAGTTTGGGGTACGTTTTTTTTTTTTTTTTACTCATCAAAGATGCATTTTTGGTCAAAAGTTACAGTAAAGGCATTTGCTAAGATATCTTGCCTTAATCGAAACATCGATTGTTATTCAATGTTTTGACGTAATTTCCACATACAGGAAGATATGGGCAGGACATATCCTCTTTTTTAAAATAGCCAAATCACTGAATCGTTCTCTATAAGGTGATTCACCATGAAAATTGCAAATGTGTGGACAAGTGACAGATTTTAGCTGCAGCTTCAGTGTCTTGTGGGCGGGATGCTTTAGATTCTAGACGCCATTTGATTGGACAGAAAATTTGATGAGATGCTGAATTGCAGAGGGATGTGATAAAAATCATTGATAAATATTGGCGGAAATGATAGACCATACGTTTTGAATCCTTATATCTTCTAAATGCATATTTTGTCGTTGTTTTGGAGAACACTATAGATAACAGTATAACATATTCATAAAAGCCAAAAAACATCTATTATGATTTCATGGGGATTTAAGCTGCGCACATGTTGTCAACATTGATTATAATAATACATGTTTCTTAAGGCATTAATAATGATTTCTGAAGAATCGTGTGATATTAAATGCTGGTCTGGAGTAAAAATATATTAAAATAGAAAACACTTATTTTACTAGGCTATTTTATTGTAAAAATAGTTCACAATATTACTGTTGTGCATTGATTATATATATATATATAAGTGTGTGATTAATAAGTTATAAGAATATGTTTTTACATTGTTTTAACTCTAACTTAACCAATTTTCAATTTCTCTAAAGTTGTATTCAACTGATTGTTTACAGTCAGCTTAATGTCATTTAAGTGAAATGGCTGTGGTATTTATACAACCCATGGTACTTAAAACTTGGCCTATTGTTGATACTTTTTTTATCAGTGACCAAAAAAAAACTATATCATTGCCATAGTACAGGTCCAAAAGGGTTGTAATTAGGTTGATATGTGCAAATACCATGGCAGTTCCATTGTTGTTAAAAAATAAAACTGTGGCGAATGTCATAAAGAAGTATTTCTTACCAGTGAGTCTCGGGCTGTCGGGTGCACCTGCGCCAGTGTTCTGTGAGAGGTGAACAGTGAAGGCGCCCTCCATGTCGCTAAAATGCAAGCTGTCATCATCACTGATATCCACAAATATACTTTGCTCAATGTGTCTTTCCCACAGCACTGATGAATGTCTACTGTGAGCGTCATCTTCTCCGTCCATATCCTCTGCGTCCCCACCTGACGCTCCATCAAACCTGCTCCGCGCTTCTCTATTCATTTCTTAGCAACAAGAATACACAAAACTGTTACAACTGTTTTTTTTTTTTCAATATAGTGTAATTATATTTATATTAAAATAAATGGTAGGTTGACTGAATTATTTGCAACTATTATGATGCTAGCTAAATAAATTACAAGAAACTAGAAAAATAACAGTAAACCGCTGTTTGTAAGTCGAATAATATTACATTGCACTTACTTTTTATTCTTGTCCCATTAGTTTCAGTTCTCCTTTGCGCACTCCTCTCGGCTGTCTTATGGATGACATTTCAGCCTATTGGGAAGGTAGGCTACAATGAAGGCTCTGTCTAGTTTCTCAAGCCTATAGTGCAGGGTCATCTTGAGCATTTTAAATAATAAATGCCGTATCTGATGCTGATTCTTTGGGCAGGTGCTACACGCGCACGGGGGTGGGATGAACAGTGGTTGATATGGGAACGTGAAGACTCAATATCAGCTGTCAGTGAAAAACTGTTTCATTCTTTTGAAGAGCTAAAATAGCTAGATTAGATGTTTTATTTTGCCGTTTAATTTGAATGACATCAGTTGTCTTACTCGACCATTAAAGCTGAATAAATGTGTTTTTCGACAAAAAGTAGAACGATAAAACATTCAAATTTCATTGGTGATTCATACGGGGAGTGGTTATATTTGAATTATGGGCTCTGATTGGTCACTCGAGTTACAACCACGAATCGGCACGCCCCCTTTGTCCGGGTTTGTGTAAAAAAGGTCTCTAAAGTCTAAACTGCTTTGAAGTCAAAAGAAATTTAAACGCGAACAGTTTTAGTTCATCGGTTCTTACAACATGTTCGGATTTAACTGATTTGTTTTATTGATTCTGTTGGTTGTAAAACGAGGAACCGAGAGAAGGATTGGTGGTGGGAATCGAAGTTTAAGTGAGTATGACTGAAGTTTGGCCCGTAACGGCCGTTAAGACAGACTAGCACGTCATTACAAACTGATCATACTGTATCAACTGAAAAGCCGAATTTTAAACTTCAGCGCGCTCGGAGATCTTGCATATTACGATTTCATAAAAAATGGAACACTGGTTGTTTTATCTATTGAAAAACAAAATTCTCCTGTGCCCTAGAGGTAATGTATGGTAATACGTTTGGATTATACTACAAGCAATATTGCAATTTTTGTGCTTTTCCTCTCTGGTTTTGTTTGGGTTTGTAGCTACATTAAGTTACAGAAGTCGGTGTTACGCATGTTCAAGCTTGGTGTTTTTGCGTGCTCTATACCTCCAGTTTCGATAGAATAAATATTGTGCTTAATCCTGGGCTTTCTTTTACTATTTGCTTTGGGAGTGAGACATGGGTGAGACTAACGTTACTGCTTTATGAATAACGACTGACCCCGTGCTATTGTTACTTTTTCAGAATTATGGGTTTTGGTTGGGCAGTACAGTTTCTATTCTTTATTAACTTTCAAACATCTACCTGTCTAGCTATCTAAGTTATCTTTATACAATATTCGTATTCAAAATGCTAACATGGCCAACATACCTATCCTCCTGGCACAATGCAATGGAAAAATTTGTTGAATTTGAGGAATGTTTACTGCTTAAAAAGGTTTTAAAGACCCCTTGTACACACCAGTAACAGCTGTCAAGTGACAGTCATGCATAATATGATGACAGTGAAGTCATCATAGCTTCCTGTGTGTCATGGAAGGTGCAGCTTGTGTTTTTCTACAAGCTTTGTCTTTCTAACCTCTATTCATGCCTCATCTTGTCAAGATACTGTGTGTGAGGTACTATGAGAAGCACACAGCTGTTTTTTTCTGTTAGAATTATGACACACAAACCAGTTTTGTAACTGACTCTGATGTTTTGGTGTTCATTTTGTTCTTCAGAATGGAAAAAAAAAAGAAAAAACATTGGATTTGAAGGTCTTTGGCTCAAATGCTGTGTGAGACTGAGAGTGTATGTTGTTGTCGTCGTCAGAAAATATTGCTCTTTCCCATTTACCATTTTACCAAGGGTTTCGGTCTTGTTGTTTAAACTTAGGCCTAAGTCAGGGAGTTTCAACTGAGCTCTCTTTTTTTGGCAGCTTTGGTTCCACAAGAATTGTGTTCCATTAAAAGTTATAAGCATGAACCAAAACAACCAACAATGAGATGAATCTCATCTTTACAATCTTAAATATATTTGAAAATATGACTGTATACAATTGTTTTAATGAAGGAAAGAACTACAATTCCAAAAAGCATTCCATACATTTTGAAGTAGTTTGAGAAAATAGGGAGATTACTCTATTATTAGCTACATCATTTGCAATTATTCATAGAAAATGGGAATAGGTGAGTCAGTGTTCTCAATTCTCTGATTGGTGGAGATTTCTCTGTAGAATCATGGGTAATTTACTTTCTTGTCAGCATTCTGTAAACACAATTATGTTAAAATAAGTTGAAATAATGTGGGCAGATGGCTTCAGCAAAACCAAATACATTGACTAACAAGTACAACCTTGTAGCTTGTAGTAGTAGATCTGTCTTTAACAGTCCATTTCCCTTTTAAGAAAATTAATGGGATTTTTACTTTAGAAGTCCTGCCACCCGCCCATTTAATATCCTGTTTCCAGTATAAGTAATAAAGCAAATGTTTCATGTTGATTTTAAATTTAAAACACATTAAAGTCACCTTGTAATGTAAATTCAGCCTATTTTGTTATTCTATATTTGTTAGGCATGTTATCAATCTCATTGTGAATGATTCAAATGTTTAATTTTGTTTCAATATTTCACGTATGCTGGACTTCTCCAATCTTTTAATCTGCTTATATCATGCCTCTCCACAATCTACTGCAAAGTGCACATTAAATTGAGTTCAACACCCACATTTCAATATCTAATCAACAGCCAATGGATTGAACTATGTCCTTGTGGTTCAATTGTTTTCATTTACAGTAATCTGTTACACTCAAAAAAAGTATGTCAGCTTACTGAAGAAAGATCTGTTGCGAGTTCCATTTCATTGTGACTTTATGCGCTTGACTAGTAGTAGAAAATATGACAGACCACATCAACACATTGTGCATTTGTGTATTTGCACAAATATAATTATATAGATTTAATGTTTTAGTGAACATGTCTCTATGGTTCCTCAAGCTGATTATCTTGTTTCTGGATTAGTTTGGCAATGACAAACCAGCTTTCCAAATGTCACAGAGGTGTAATATTTTTGAAAGTAACCGACACTCATCATCAGAGTTTAAAATGGTCTTTTTCCTATTTCTTTTACATCTGTGTGGATTTGTAAGAGAAAGGTGAATAAAACTATTTTCTTGTTGCAAACAAGAACATGTTTTTTCATGCTTTGGTACTGGCCCGCATGCATGGCAGATAATCAGCTGTGTTTATGGGCTGATTGCTCTTGCTTTCTCTCTTGCTGTTGGGATCCCTTGGTTTAGCTTTCACATACACATCGCTGCTCACACACACACACTTAATATCTGCCTCCCTTGCATGTGTCTGCCGCTCAGTGGGTGTTACCATGGCATTACGCATAGAATGAGGGTTCACACTCGACATCTTGTGTTCTCTTCACACAGAGCTCCGGAAGAACATCCTGGACAAAACACACAACAACACACACAAACACACACTTCCCAGACCCACTGCTGTGGTGAATATAAGTCTGGATAAGCTCATCTGTAGCGCACTGGACTCTGCCACTGGAAAACATCAAAGACTTTGGAAGTGTATGCAAAAACTAAAGTTCCAAGTGTTTTGTCTGGAATTCAATTCACTATTCTTCTCTGATGGATTACTTTCTGGACTTGGCTGGGATCAGTAGGCCTACTTCATAATGCTCTTCAATGGCTGTGAGCAGTGCAGTGGTTAGCATGCAGAATGAGAACCGAACCTTTGTCCACTACAGGTAGGCATGTGACACTTGAATTACTTTTTCTTGTAGTTGAAATGCGCCTTTTAAGGTCCAGTATTAACTCATTTAAGACACTTTTTCATGCGTAGTATCAAAAGTGGACCAAAATAGTTTTTGCATATCACTTAATCATAGAGTTTTTATATAGCACTGTATTGTAGCACTGTAACAGGTTACAAATATGTCCTTTGTTTCCACCAAAATAAGGATACAAGTAAATTAAACCTTTCATTAATTCAATAAATCATTGCTAATTATTGCCATTACTTCATCTCCCTTTGTTTTTGAAAATTAAGTTTTAATTGGGAATGTGTTTGATTGAATTTGAATGATCTGATATTGTGAAAGAGATCTAGTGGCAAAATAAAAAACAAATTTTGCATCTGAAATAAGGTCTTCATTTTAACTTAAAAGTGGTATAAATGTGAAATTTTATTGTGTGTGTGTATGAGAGAAAGCAAGTAATTTGCTCAATATTTAATAACGTTTAAATAATTTATGATGATTGCCTATATTCTGTTCTGCAACCCTTGAGTTGTGTTGGTTTTTATCTTTTCGTCAGTCCTCGGCAAACATCTGTCACTCAAAGCCAATTATAGCCTAGGCCATCTCTAAGCATAGACGTATTATTAGTTTGTGAATCCGTGGTACAAACTAAATGGATTTGAGTTACGTGAGGTTTATAATAATCAAACTAATTTACATTAATTTTCAGAGATAAGTTTATAACTACATTTGCTATTTCTGAGCATCTTTTATACCAAATGATTACATTTTTTATGGTGTAGTGTGTTGATCAGTCCTGTCTGATGAAATAATCTTTGCGTTGCAAGTTTCATGACATCAGAAGCAAACGCAGCGGGTCTAATCTCACTTGTATTCCTCTCTCGGTGTGCGCTAATCACACTCGACAGTGGAAAGCAGAAACACAATCAGATTAGCCGTTTAAGTGCTGAGCATGACAGTTTTTGCCAAAGCCATCTTCAACCTCTGCCCTCAAAGACGTCCAATGTGACGTTGTATGATGGACAACTGCTGTGTAGAATATTCTTTTAAAAATCATTTGAGTCTAGTGTAATTCTTGCTGAAGAATTGAGTTGACTGGCAGCCTCATCGTGATGTTTGTATGTTTGGGACGGTTGGTTTTGGAGATTACAGCCCCATCAGAAGACTTTTTAAAGAACAAAGCATTGTAGATGCCTTTCACATGTCCAGTTTTCTTTGGTTGTGTGAGACGGGGAGGCACCAGGTAGGGCCTCTATAAACTACTCTAACATACTAGTTGTTATTATGTGTAGGGAATAATCTACCATGAAATAGTGGTTAAATATTTGCAACGCCACATGTATCATGCAGTATCACGTTGATTGTTGTATAATTTCTTTTGAGTCTTTTTACCATTCAACTTGTTAGATTAAATTAAGCTGCAAGCAGTTTTAAGGATCATATGCTGACCAGTATTAGATTGATAATACTAACAGGAGAATAATCCATGGATGTGTGATTGACGTATATGTACATAACATATCAGTGCCACTAATGAAATATGAAAAGCCTAAAATCAACCTGAAAATGTGTGCAAAAAAAAAAACCCATACCATTGTTATTCTTTGATTTATAAATTGTATCCAATTACAAGGCCACAATAATACGTTTTACTTTTTATATTTTCTTGGTTTACATAAGAAATAGAGAGAAAATTAATTACTCTCTCATTTGAGGTTCCAACTTTTTAAAAATATAAAAAATTATATCTAGAAATTGATCTTGCATGATGTGCACATATTCCTACCACAAAGGAATCAATAGCTTGTCATGGCAGCCATTTCATATCATTTAGTTGAATTTTCCCAGTGATTGTAAATGAATATGTCAGATTTCTCAATGGAGCGTTGTCCTTTGCACTATGTGGGTTTTTTGTCCAAAATGGCCGCATCCTACCTTGTTTTATTTCTACTGATGTTCATGCTGAGACATTAATAAGCTTGTCTACAATAAACAATTGTGCTGCCCTCTGCAGGATGGAGGCATCCTGTTTGGACCTGGCTCTGGAGGGGGAGCGTCTGTGCAAGGTCGGGGATTACGGCGCTGGCGTTTCTTTCTTCGAGGCCGCCATGCAGGTTGGCACAGAAGACCTGCAGGTTCTAAGCGCCATCTACAGTCAGCTGGGCAATGCCTACTTCCACTTGCAAGACTACAGTAAAGCTCTGGAGTTCCACCACCATGATCTTACACTAACTAGGTATGCTCAAACTACTTTTTAGCAATGATGTATGCCAGTAACCATTTGGGGCTAGTAAGATTACCAATTGTTTTGTTTAACTGTGTGAAGGCAAGGCACTGAGTTGTATGTCTGCTGCATACACCAATGTTTTTCTCTGGGTAAAATAATTAAATACTTGCTAAAACAAAATGAAACCTGTACAAAATATAGCAGGGCTCCACAATACTCGAATGCACGGTTCCAGCGTGTATGACGCTTAGTACAATTGACAGAACTGTCACTGTCCCGATCAGGCCAGTCCTGTATCGTCACAACAGTCTTTTGCATGTGTTTTTAAGCCTCGCCAATTTAAATATTAAAGTGCAAGAAAGTGCGAAAGAGAACTCAATTTGGTACACTCACTTTGTGTGAAGTTTTGTGTGTGCGCATGCCCAGACATCACGAATTCTGAATCAACCCCTAAATGATTGTTTTTAATGATAATTGTATAAATAACTGTATTGAATGTTATTGACAGCACTAAGTACTGCTTTGTTCTCTCAGGTCCACCGGGGATCGGCTTGGTGAGGCCAAAGCCAGCGGTAACCTGGGGAACACATTAAAGGTTTTGGGACGCTTTGATGAGGCAGTGGTCTGCTGCCAGAGACATTTAGATATTACCAGGGAATTGGGTGACAAGGTGAGTGATCTATTTAATCAACACAATAGACCATAACTTATCATAATGGAATATATTACATTTTACATTTATTCATTTAGCGTTATTCAATGATGCTTTCATCTAAAGCGACTGCAAATGAAAAACACTGACTAGCAATTCCTCCTGATGAGGCAATAATATTAGTCCCGAAATTGTTTGGAAAAATGAGCTTGTAAACTGACAAAAACAAATCAAATGCGTTAACAATCAGTAAATTAATAGATGCAGACAGGATCTGGTTAAAGGGATAGTTCACCCCAATGTGAATAAAAACCTAAATTGTATCTGTTCATCATATAAGCGATCGAGTCTCTTCTTTATGAACTTTTTAAAGCGTCAAAGTGGTAGTTGTGTCAATGGAAGGACACAAAGCTCTCAGATATCATCAAAAGGTCTTCATTTTGGGTTTTAAAGATTAATAAAAGCCTTATGGGTTTGGAACGACATGTGGGTGAGTAATAAATGAAAGGATGAACTATCCCTTTAAAGGGTTAGTTCACCCAAAAATGAAAATTAAGTCATTAATTACTCACCCCCATGCTGTACCAACCCCGTAAGACCTTCGTTCGTCTTCGGAACACAAATGAAGATATTTTTGATTAAATTTGAGAGCTGTATAACTACCACATTGGCTCCTAAGGGACTGCCTCTTGACGGCCCAGAAAGTCAATGAAGAAAATGTTTAAATATCCCAAGTGACTACCGTGGCTCAACTATATGTTTATCAAGCGACACGAATACTTTTTGTGCGAAAAAACAAACAAAAATAACGAGTTTATTCGACTATTTCTTTTCTTCCTTGTAGGCCAGAACGAGACTTCCTTAGATTTCCATGACGCATGCGCGAGAATTGCGATCTGCTCACACCAGCTTACACTACTTCAGATCGCAATTCTCGCGCATGCGTCGTGGAAATCTAAGGAAGTCTCGTTCTGGCCTACAAGGAAGAAAAGAAATAGTCGAATAAACTCGTTATTTTTGTTTGTTTTTTCGCACAAAAAGTATTCGCGTCGCTTGATAAACATATAGTTGAGCCACGGTAGTCACTTGGGATATTTAAACATTTTCTTCATTGACTTTTTGGGCCGTCAAGAGGCAGTCCTTTAGGAGCCAATGTGGTAGTTATACAGCTCTCAAATTTAATCAAAAATATCTTCATTTGTGTTCCGAAGACGAACGAAGGTCTTACGGGGTTGGTACAGCATGGGGGTGAGTAATTAATGACTTAATTTTCATTTTTGGGTGAACTAACCCTTTAATGCTTTAATTATATAAAACTCTTTGTTATACAATTGTGTGAATCTCATGAATAAATGACTTGTGGTTTACCCAAAAGAGCTTAATTAGAGCAAGTTCTGTGAAGGTACTTGGAGATTAACATCTAAGGTTCACATGCTTAGTATTACGTAGTGTTTTTGTTTGTTTGTTTCTCTTATTTAATTGGCTTTTTTACTACAGGTGGGGCAGGCCAGAGCACTTTATAATTTTGGAAATGTGTTCCACGCCAAGGGAAAGAGTGTCTGCTGGAGCGGAGCAGAACCTGGAGACTTACCTGAGGAGGTCACGACAGCACTTCAAAAAGCCTCTGAATACTACGAGTAAATCTCCCACCAACACTCACATAAGTGGACACTGTTAGCAAGAGTGGTACAGAGTATTTACATCCTCTTTCCTCTCATCAATTGTTTAGGGCGGACCTGCGTATTGTGAAGGAGCTTGGAGACCGAGCAGCACAGGGGAGAACTTACGGAAACCTGGGGAACACATACTACCTGCTAGGAAACTTCAGGGATGCAGTGGCCTCTCATGAACAGGTAAGTGTTCTGTGTCATAAATGAAACTGTAAGGCAGTGCAAAAGCACTCACACTGCACTGTGTGTGAACCGTTTGTCTTCCAGCGTCTACTTATCGCTAAAGAGTTTGGTGACCGGTCTGCAGAGAGGAGAGCTTACTGCAACCTTGGAAATGCTTGCATATTCCTTGGGGAGTTTGAGAGGGCTGCAGAACATTACAGGTGAGGGTGATATTTTTAAACTTTTTTTTTTTTTGAGAGAGAGAGAGAGAGCGGCCATTATAGGTTACATGCCATTATAATCAGTGTCTACACGTGATGCGGTGCGACAAGAAAAATTCCCCGACAGTAAACTGATTCCCCATTCTATTTCTGAAAAGACATACTCCAAGTCTTTGCGCTACAATGACTTTCGCTTCTGAGAAACCCCGAAATGTGAAAAGTAAATGTTTCTCATTAGCGAAAGTCATCATAGTGGGGTAACCTTCTATAGTGGTTAATACGAGACTACATTAAAAATACAGAAAAATTGATAATGCCATCAGAAGAGAGAAAGATTTTAATTTTACCATCACTCCCACGGCCATTGTATTAACACGTTTGATATCCACCTTATTCTGCTCTAAACAATGGGTGCCGCCATGACAACGACTCCGGTTGTCAACTTCCGGTTCGAATCTAGTCTATGCTTTTTTTGCCGTGTTTTAGATTGTGTCATCCTCACATCGCTAAACTAAATCGAAAAAAAAAAACATTCATCAAATGTGATCTGATCACGTTATTTTTTTATTAAATCACAGATAAAAACAAAATGAACGTTTTTCTTTTCTTCGTAACTTCCAAAGGATAGCTGATGCATGACTGCACGATCTCCCTAATCCAGCAAACATCCGACAGTTTCTATCACCCCGACTGCAGAACAGTACTAAAAGGTTAGGCTGATTAGCCCTTTGACTCCTGTCTACCTTTCCTTTCAAAGATGCATATAGTCTATATATTTCTCAGGCCTCTGTGAGGTTAGGCATAACGTTACGCCAAGTTTCAGACCAAAGTCCAGTTTGCGCGCTGTCGCCTCCGTCGTGATCATCTATTGTTTATATACCTCTTATTTATTAAAACCAGTCAATTGGTTGATGAAACATTGATTTAAATTAAGATTCAAATAATAAAAAACGAAATTCACTTTAAAGAAAGGTTTCTTTGTGGTTTCTCTTTAAAATCTCAGTGAAAGTTTTAAAGTCGCTTTCATAACGGTCATGTCCGTGAATATAAAACGCATGTGTCAACTGATATTTTTCTAATGTTTGGACCACTGATCTATATAATATATCATTGTATATAGATGAGTGGTCTGGACTAGAGTGCTAGCATTCTATGTAAACAATACTTCAACAGGAAGTGGAAAACCGTTTAGTCAGTTGAAATCATGGGAAATAGAACGGGCGCAGAATAAGGTGGATGCGTAGATTGTATTAGCGTCAGAACAATAATCTTTGTATTGATTTTTTTTTTTTTGAACACTTTATCATATTAGCAAAATCCAATATTCCACCTCGCATTCATAGATATTGAGATACCAATACATGTTATATGATATACCAATTGATATACCAAGTTCAATACATATGCATATGCTGTATTGAAATAAAACATGTCTTGAGTATTTTAAACTTGTGGTTGCACGGTTTTGTTGTTGAATGTGTGCCCTAACCTGTTTATTTAAGTTTAAGACATGGTTTTTGTTTGATCATACGATATTATTTTATTTGTGCAGGTCTTAAAG
Organism: Pimephales promelas; assembly: GCF_988280905.1. NCBI lineage: Eukaryota > Metazoa > Chordata > Actinopteri > Cypriniformes > Leuciscidae > Pimephales > Pimephales promelas. The sequence continues at coordinate 19,166,433 of NC_142773.1, forward strand.
TCTTACATTTGATTTTAAAAACCCTGTGCTGTGGTTGTGGCTGAGCTCTGACAGTGATAGTGTTGTGAGTGCAGGAAGGCTCTGCAGTTGGCTCGGCAGCTGAAGGATCTGGCGGTGGAGGCTCAGGCCTGCTACAGTCTGGGTAACACATACACACTGCTGCAGGACTATGAGAGAGCTATCGACTACCATCTCAAACATCTCATTATCGCTCAGGACCTCAACGACAGGTGCTTTCATGCATTATTAGTAGAAGACCACCTAAGAATTCATAATTGCACACAAAATTTGTGCATAATTATTTGCATACATCATGGGGAATGTGTTTTTTTTTTTTTTTTTTTTTTGCAGGATCGGTGAAGGAAGGGCCTGCTGGAGTTTGGGAAACGCACATACAGCACTAGGGAATCATGACCAGGCCATGCACTTTGCAGAGAAGCACTTAGTTATCTCAAAAGAGGTACGTACAGCTATAGACTAGACATTAGGATTTTAGCCATTTTGAATGCAAGCAAACACAACAATAGTTAAATGGATTGTTTTTTATAGAAATGTCCTTATTGTCTTTTATACAGACTGGAGATCGTAGCGGTGAGCTCACTGCTCGCATGAACGTCTCTGATCTTCAGATGGTCCTTGGCCTCAGTTACAGCACAAACAATTCAGTCCTGTCGGAGAACAAAGAGATCGACTACAACCTGCACGGTACAGCACTTCTTTCAGAAGTAGCATCTCAGCCTCTTCTGTATAATGAAGTTGTAATGAAGAAAGTTTTTGGCCATTGTCTTGAGTCAGTATTGTTGTTGTTTTTTTCCAGGAGCCAGACCCAGGATGAGCCGACGGCACAGTATGGAGAACCTAGAGCTGCTGAAACTCACACCTGACAAGATCAACATGAATGTGAGTGCAGCTGATTGTTAAAATCCTTCTTGCGCTGTACCCTTAATTCAGTCAGTAGTGTATTTATTTGATTCATAATCTATATGTATAGTCATCATCAAGCATAAATCCATGTATTCTGATTGAATCTCTGTCCTTCAGGGTCAGAAGTGGACAAGTGACATCCTCTTCAAGCAGTCCAAATCCACAATGGCCAAGTCGTCCTCAAAGCTCTCTTTTGTTAATCGTTTCCGAGGAAAAAAGCACAAGCTGCAGAGCAGCTCCAGTAAAATCCTGCAGGATACCAGCAACACACGGGAAGCTCCACAGAACAAAGTACTTTCAGCACATTTACTAAAACAAATAGAATACTCAAATTACGGTAACGATACTTGTACTGCATTTATTAATCATTGTAAATGTTAATCTCAGAATTAACTGATACATTTTTTACATTCCATCTGTTAACGGTTAATGCACTGAACATTAACAAAAGTTAACTAATGCTGTAAAAACAGTTTGTTCATGTTAGTTAAAGGCATAGTTCACCTAAAAATGAAACTTTTGTCATAATTTATTCACGCTTAATTCGTCCAAACCTGTGTGAGTTTCTTTATTCTGTAGAATACAAAAGATATTTTGAATGATATCGGTAACCAGACAGTTGACTGTGGCCATTGAAGGAAAGAAAAATACTATTGAAGTCAATGGCTACCATCATCTGTCTAGTTACCAACATTATTGAAAATATCATCTTTGTGCTCATACAGGTTTGGAACAACACGAGAGTGAGTAAATAATGACAGCATTTTCATATTTGGGTGAACTATCCCTAAAATGCAATAACTAAAATGAGATCTTACTGTAAAGTATTACCAAAATTACTAATTTCGTAATTGACATTACCATCACAGACTACATAACCACGTTAACTAATAACCAAAGTAGATCACAGTAAACCACAATCTCACATTCAAGTTAAGGTCTCCTTCTGGTTTGTAACGCCCATTTTTCACAACACAATCAACTACAGACATTTTTTGCTGGTCAGATCTATTGCATTGTTGGGTAGTAGTGTTATTTTAGTATTATTTATTTACTATTATTGTATATAAATATATATTTAACTTTTTGTTTTTGTTTCATTTTTTTATTAGTTTTTGTTTTATTTCAGTTAGTTGCCAATACAACATTTACTGTATATTAAAGTGTAAGTCAAGTGTATTCAAGTTTCATTCAAGTGTTAGTTTAATATATATATTTTATTTCAGATTTATTTTAATTAAAGGGTAACTAAACCCCAGGTCAGAGCCTGACTCCCCCCACTGGCAAATGCTGAAAAAGTGGGCAGACCCCAGCGGAGATAGAGGGGACAAAATAGACGCTAAAACACTCTATCCTGATCGTTTTCAATACTCGCAATTCCAACTCCTGAATCGCTACAGTGGTTTTGACGAAACTAGCTGGTTTTTATACTGGCGCTCGTACCAAGAGCGTGGTGAGCTGAAACCGAAGTGCGGAACATCCAATAGGAAAATTCAACTGCAGTAGCCACTGTTCAACCTGAAGAGGGCAGCACTAAGACGTTTTTACACCATATTTTGTAGAAACAGAACACTTTATACACAAATGTCAAAAAAGTTACACGAATCAATGACTGGTATTAATAAAGATCCATTCTTACAGATCATTAACTAAAAAAAGTTGGTTTAGGGTTTAGTTACTCTTTAAACAGAGTTTTGTAACTTTTTTATATGTACAGTATAAAGAAAGAAATGCATCATGTGGAGAGTAACTTGCTCTAATAATATTTCTTTGTGTTAAATTGTTAAAATGAGGTAACCGTTTGTTCTTGAGAACAGTTAATTGCACTTCATGTGTTCTCAGTTCTTCAAAGAGGACTGAGAGGTTGTTGTTGTTGTTGTTGTTTTTTTTTCTTTAACCTTTGACCTTTCTGCCCACAGACTGGAAGTACAGACATGTTAGGAGATGAGGGTTTCTTTGACTTACTGAGTCGTTTCCAGAGCAACAGGATGGATGACCAGCGGTGTGCCGTACAGGATGGGAGGAGCCATCTGTCTGTCAATTCTAGCTCCTCCCCACCCACCACCTCTCCCGCAACCATCAGGAAATGTTAGGCACTCTCTTTTCACATTACTTTCTTTAATTTGACAATCAAGTGGCAATAAAAATGTCATTTTCTCTGTCTCTCTCTAGCAGTCTCAGAGTCGGCTGCAACTCCGGGTCAGGAGCCGTTTCTCAGACTGTTGGCGAATGCTCAGGGCAGGAGGCTGGACGAGCAGAGGGCAGGAACAGGAAACAGTTTGCCCGGCCTGCACACCCTATCCGAACACAGCAGCACTAGCAGCAGACGGATGATCCTCAGCCAGGTCATGGCCAGCACAGACGCCACCGAACCCGACGACCAGTTCTTTGACATGCTCGTCAAGTGTCAGGTGAGACGATGTGTTTGTGTTAACCAGAGATGGGCGTCTTGTAGGAAAATAAATGGGGAAAAATGGCTGAAGTCCATTGGTTAAATAATCCATTCATCTCATTCTGTCTCCCTCAGGGGTCCCGTCTGGATGATCAGCGGTGTGCCGCTCCTCTGCCCTCCGCCCGTGGTCCCACCGTCCCAGATGAAGACTTCTTCAGCCTCATCATGCGCTCACAGGCCAAGAGGATGGACGAGCAGAGAGTCACGCTGCCCTCCTGCCGTTGATCAAACATGCAGTCCCTCTTCTGAACTTCTTATGCAGAAATGAGCTCATTTTCATGCACATGAGAGCTACAAACCACACGCTGGTCAAACACAATGATGGTCAGGTAACATGCATCAGTCTGAACTGTGTCCTATCTGCTAAATGATTATGAATGGCATTTCTTGTACAGCTATACTGAGCAAAAAAGTACTTTTGTTGTAAATAACACATTTTAATTTTTTTACTGGATTTAAGCTTTGTACATTTTCATTTGTTTTAGTTTAGGATGTATTGCTTTGATTATGATCACCAGAGTGAATCACACAAATGTATCTTTTGATACAAGACTGCAGGTTTGTTTGTATTTATTGAATTAACATTGTTTCTACTATAGTGACCTTCCAGTTAGTATGAGATGTGTAATTATGACACAAATATTAATGCATTATTTTTGTAGTTACATTTAGATTTTTTTAAAGAAGTGGTTAAACAAAAAATGTACCTAAAATGTCAAAGTATGATTCGGTAAGATTAATTTACTACACAACTATATAGAAATAAAACCTGTACAGAATTTGTTTTTGCATTCATTCACCTTATTCAATGTTCTTATCAGTCTTATTTATTTGTTTTTTTTTATCTCATTTTTACAGGCAAGCAGATCATTTGCCTTTTCTTTAATTCCAACAATGATCATGTTTTGACTAAAATAGTCAAATACTCGATAGTAGATAGGGTTGCAACTAACAATTATTTTGATAATCGATTAATCGGACGATTATTTTTCCGATTAATCGGATAAATATTATGTTTATTTTTTTTGTTTATTATAACTAAATAAAACCCTAAATCAGGGTTGTGGCGAGCAGGGTGAGGCCTCATTGATTTGATATTGACTATTTTGTTAAAATCTACTTAATACAAACAACTTCATTATAAAGAAAAACAACAAATAAAAAATATATATGACCATAACCTATGACAAAAATGCTATTGTAAACTAGATTAGTGGATAACTCAGCAAAACTTAGCCTAGAAAAATCACAAGTGCACAATAATTCTATAAAATCTAAACATTTAGTGAAAAAAAAAAAAACATTCCTTAGTGGGGAACAAATAAGAGACAAGAAGTGTAGCACTAAATTTGGTAAAACGTTACACATTGCTCTTTGTATTGTTGTAAAATAACAACGTAAAAATAAGATGCACAGCTGTTTTAAATGTACAGCACGGCTGTTTAGTGAGGCAGTAACATATAATAGCTAGGACAGAACAAGAAAGGCTATTAATAAGCTTTCATTGCGCAAAAGTATTATGACATGATTGTGAAAGACTCCAAAACAGTGCTGAACACTTATGAACTTATGAACTTATGCGCACCGCAAGCGCTGAATGATGCGCTTGAAGCAACACGGAGTCACAGGGCGGCGCGCAGCTCTTCGAGTCCGCCGCATTGAAAAGTTAAAAGCACCAAGGAAAGACAAAGACATATCGATGCAAAGTGTAATATTCAGTATCTATGCAATAGTTTATTCAGCCTTTTCTTTTAACAGTTTTAAATTTCAGTTAGGCTACTGTGCGCATGAAGAACAATTATAGTGCGCTGACTCTACTCTAGTATTGTGATCTAACAGACACTCAGACTCAGTTGAAAGTGATTAAGTTACAGCAATAAAAGACTAGCAAGATAGTCATTTTATGAAACCATAGACCTATCTTATGGAAGGCATTTTCTGCCAAAATTAAATAAATAAATTAAACGATAAAAATTAAAAATAAAACAAGTTTAACCATTTCATTACAGAAAATGGTACGCAGAATATGTGACAAAATTGATAATGAAATTAAATGATTTCATTTTCATTTTCACGGTGATAGTGCATCATCCCTGTCAAATTGAAAAATAAAATGCAATTGGTGATTTCACGTTTCATTTTCACTACAATCTCGAGGCAAGACTGCCAATATTAAAATGAAAAGGCAAAAGTGAAAAGAAACTGCCCAGACAGCAAACTGACATTGAATCAACGTGGAAACGACGTCTCTCATGACATTGAAACAACGTTGATTTGCTCATCGAATTAACGTTGAACCAACGTCAGACGCGGCATTCTTCAAAGCTAAATGAAATCGAAAATTGGTTTGCTTTCATAACGTTGAAACAACGCGTTGATTTCAAGTTGATTTTCCGTTAGTTTTGAAAGAATGACGCATCTGACGTTGGTTCAACGTTAATTCGATGAGCAAAACAATGTCAGATCAACGTTGTTTCGATGTCATATTTCCACGTTGATTCAATGTCAGTTTGCTATCTGGGTGCAAATACAGTTTTCACAAAGCTTTTTATTAACATTCACGCTATAATAGTGACAGAAATCAAATTCAAATGTAAAGTTTAGTTTTAAATTTTAATCATTTTATTTCCTCTTTTATTTCACAGTTTTGATTTTCGTTTTCATTTTCAAAGACAACCTGTATGCAAATTATATGTTAATGAGTGGGTGTGGTTCGCAACGCCGTTGCGTGGAGGATGGAGGAGGGAAAATGTCGGTTATGACCAGTATAGCAGCAGAGTTAAACCAGCTTGCAAATATTTCGGATGATGATGACTTCATTTTGCTTCGAGTTGAATCTATCTTAGACACACTTGGGCACTTTGCAGCCGTCACAAACTCCGATGTTGATCATCTAGTTGTTAATAATCTAGGTGAGGTTGTGCAGTGCCTTCAGGCAGTAAATTGTCCGGGGAGTCTCGTCGGCCCGGGTCGTCCAAGGTATGACATCCCATTAGAAACGCTAAGGATGTATCTTCTAAATGGTTTTACTGCTCAAGAGGTAGCAAACTTATTCGGAGCGAGCGAGAGAACCATCAGACGGAGGATGAAAGAGCATCATATGAGGTACGGAACTGAAGCGAACAGCTTTCACCTTGTTGCACGTAACATTATATTTAAAATGGACCCTTTTCAGTTTTCACGGACTGGTTAAGTTACATTTCCACGTTTAGTAGTAACATCGTAAAAGTCAGCAAAGCGTTTTTCATGTAAAATATATATTGTGCACTTTATTTGTAATTTAATGTAGGCCTACATTTGTAACACACCGCGTGTGATATTAACTGCATTAAATGATCAAAAAATAGCTGCTGCGTGGCTGTTTCTAGTACAACTGCTGCTGATTATGTGACGGTAACGTAAATCTTTGAACTCGAAGCAAAATGAAGTCATCATCATCCGAAATATTTGCAAGCTGGTTTAACTCTGCTGCTATACTGGTCATAACCGACATTTTCCCTCCTCCATCCTCCACGCAACGGCGTTGCGAACCACACCCACTCATTAACATATAATTTGCATACAGGTTGTCTTTGAAAATGAAAACGAAAATCAAAACTGTGAAATAAAAGAGGAAATAAAATGATTAAAATTTAAAACTAAACTTTACATTTGAATTTGATTTCTGTCACTATTATAGCGTGAATGTTAATAAAAAGCTTTGTGAAAACTGTATTTGCAGTTTCTTTTCACTTTTGCCTTTTCATTTTAATATTGGCAGTCTTGCCTCGAGATTGTAGTGAAAATGAAACGTGAAATCACCAATTGCATTTTATTTTTCAATTTGACAGGGATGATGCACTATCACCGTGAAAATGAAAATGAAATCATTTAATTTCATTATCAATTTTGTCACATATTCTGCGTACCATTTTCTGTAATGAAATGGTTAAACTTGTTTTATTTTAAATTTTTATCGTTTAATTTATTTATTTAATTTTGGCAGAAAATGCCTTCCATACTATCTATCTACCTATCAATGGGCTTTATGCCCAGCTGCACTACTTCCTGAACTTCAGCCAGCTCCTTGTTTCCTGTCTGCCATTATTGGTCAAATTGATTAATTCAGGTGTGCTTGACCTCAGTAGTCATGGCAACAATAATCAGACACACCTGAATTAATCAATTTGATTTTGATTTCAAAACGGCGAATTGTGCTGAAAGGTGAGTGATTTTCGTGTATGCGGCATATTGATAGCGGTTCGCTGATGCCCGCAAATTAGTTCAAACAACTCACGGAATCAAGAGCGGGCATGAGGGACAGAAGATAATGTGCTCCAAACAGTCTGTGTTGTGCGCGCGAGGCAGGGTGGAGTGGCGAGGGAGAGAGACCTTGCATGTGTGCCTCATGAAGCGCATGTAAGAAGCATGTAACATGTAAACAATCCCCGTGAAGTAATCAGACCAACTAATCGATAATGGCATTCGTTGACAACGATTTTCATAATCGATTATAATCGATTTTATCGATTAGTTGTTGCAGCCCTAATAGTAGTCATTTCTCCAGTTTATCACCTGCAGTTTTCATGTCATTTCACAAATCATGTAAAATAATGTACAGTCATCTAGAAAAAGTTTAAGAGTCCGATAAAGGCAGATGATTTAAAAGTTTGGGATTTTCTTCCAGAAGAACTGAGATGAAACTTTCCTTCACAGCAACACTACCTTTCCGCACAATGCTGCAGATCTTTCTCATGCTTTCTTCTGTGGTTGAAGTCGGGTGTGTGATTTCAGAATATATTTCCTCATGAATGATTTGCTTCTGAAGAAGTTTGTCTGCAATGGCGTTCACATTTGTAACGCTTTTGATAAGACCACTCCAATTTCTATCAAAATATTGAGCTTTATCAAAGTTAACAGCCACTGGTGGTGTTTTATGTTTGTTTGGATCGATGTTGGTAAATTCTTTCCAAATTGTTGCAGCCCATACTGGTTTCTGATCATCCACTCGGCTGAGAGTCATTTTGATGTCATCTGCCACAGTTTGTCTGACCTGAAAGAAGTTTGGCTCGATGTCACCTCTTAGCTTGATCTCTTTCGGTTGGACGGAAGCACCAGGAACCTCAAGACTGTGTTTTTTCATCATCTGCAGTGGGGTTTCAGGTCTTGAACACTTGATTTGATGATTTGGCTTTTCCTCCTTTTTAATTTTTTTTGCGACAACAGAATCTGCTGGGAAAAAATACACATGGAGAATAATGGGGTTCTGTTTTGCAATGAAGATAAGTAGATCACAGTGCATTTTCACTGATATCCCTAGTTTCACAAGTACTGTTTTAGGAGAAAAATATGGTTGGGGTATTCTGGCATGAAAACGAGTCAACTCCACTGATTCCAAGATTATTCCCTCATTTTCAACACTGAGCAGCTTCACATCATCTTTGAGAGAGGGGTCAGACTCTGCTAAACAGGCGTAATGAGGCAGATGGGCCTCCTCCAGTTTCCCTGAGATCACGGTCACATCGATCACTGGACCAATTTGCTCACACTGAAGCCTCTCCAGCTCTGCACTGAGGAAACATCCATCCACTGGACGATACTGGAGAGTGACGTCACCCACACAGACCCATCGCATTCTGGTCCTGCTGCACTCGAATCGACCCGCCGGAGTGCTGATGATGAACTTTAACCCTCCTTTTCCTGTACAGACTGTCGGCTCCTTTTGAACCCACTGATCACAGTCGACAATGTGAGCACAAGACTGACACACTGGAAACAGATGAAAATCCAGTGCAGAAAGTTTAGGTTCAGAGATGGTTGGCCTACAGAAAAATAGAATGAGAAAGTGAAATGTTTGTATTTAAAGGTGATGTGTGTTTAATTTTCTTTAAATTAAAATACTTTCTCTTATGACATGTATTTTCTGAATTTGGAGGTGTTTTCTGAATATGTAGTTGTTGTGGCGTTTGTATGTGTTGTGACCCTTCTCGGCCACCGTATTGAGAATGAGAATGTGATGTCACGCGTATCACTTCGCTTTGCATTGTGGGAAGGATTCGCCATCTTGGAAGGATACGCTATCCGTTGTCATGGTTACTTCAACCGTGAGACCGAGAGAAATAGTGACAGAGAAAGAGAGCAGCTTGATATCTGTTTGCATTTTTACGATAAGGAACAGTTTCTTGAGAATAAATGAAGAAGGGGGAAGAAAAAGGAAAGTGGCTCTATCGGGAGAGACTAAATAACAAAACCAAGCAGCGTTATTTAGAGAAACTACTTGACATCAACAACATGGCCCCGTAAGACCTGCTACAGAATGGACGAAAGACCCGCGCTACCACCTTTCACATACCCTGGCATAGTCCATTACCTGGTTTATGGTATCAGTAACTAACTAATGTTACTGCTTACACAATGCAAGAGTTCAGAAGCTTTAAGTCATTAGAAGCTTATGAACAATTCTGCTGTGGCTGGGTGCAAGACTAGAAATCCCCAAACTTGTAAAGTTAAACTGCGAGAGTTCAGTCATACTTGATGTTTCAGGCCTCATTCATATGTGGAAATAAATCTGATGTGAATCAGATACGTGGATTTGCACCTGCCGTGCAAGCGGACAGATTGGACATTCCCCTGTTTGTGCGAGTCGTAAGTCATTAAAATAAAGTGTCTTTTTAAAACATATCGCGGTACAAATATATCTATAACAAATTATTTTTTTTTCCAATTGCTAATACACTAAAATGACATGCACAGCACAATTCTTTAAACGGACACACAGAGAGCAAAACTTCTTCTCAAGTTTCCAAAAGTCTAAACACATTTTCTGCTTTACACACATTTTGCATTTCAAAATGCCACTTTTTAAATGCACTGAGCACAGTTCTCTGCATAAGACACAACAATCTGACATAAAGTCACATGTTTGCCATTTCAAAACACTACCATTCAAAATGACACTACATGAGCTAATTGGCCAATTACATGTGCCATCTGGCCAAACACCTCAATGGTTAATTGTTAACACTTCAATCAGGATGTAAGCACTATAAAAACTATAAAAATATAAAAAATATATTTTTCTTGCCACTTTTTTTTACTGTAATATATTTTCTTGAAGTTTCTTTTTCAGTTTACTGTTTTTTGTAAGTAATTTTTTTTTCAGTCTCATGTAAATATTTCTGCTGTGCATACGTTGCACTGACTTGTTTACTGTAGTGAAAAAATACATTACTGTAAAATGAAGTTTCAACAGTGTGTCTGCAAATATTTCTGTGCATCTGAACAATCTGCTACATATTTTAGTATTATGGCAAAGCATACTAAAGATATGAGTGCTTTTCATTATGCCCAACAGTGTGTAGTTGTTTAGGCAAAAATCTGTTAATATGAATGAAGTGTGTGCCAGTTCATGCAAAAGTTTGATTTTGATAATGCTATGTATAGTTTTGGTTGCAGTGCTTCATTTTGCAGGATATATGAGGTATTTTGCAGTTTGGGTGTGTGGTTTTGTGAATTGTGTTAAGTATTTTGATAAAACCAGACTAGTTTGCAAAATTGTGTGTTAGCAATTGGAAAAAAAAACTGTAAACAACTCTAGTTGAATAACAGAGTATTAATTTTGTTTGTTTGTTAAATAAAAGGCGAACTGTACTGAAATGTGTAATACATGTAATACTTTTGAAATCATGCTTTGCTCGCTGTTGCCAGTTTTTTGACAAGCAGTTTCTCTAAATAATGCAGGCTAGCATTGTTATTTAGTATCTCCCAATAGAACCCCTTTCATTTCTCTTCCTTCTTCTCCATATCTTCCAAAGAAACTGTGGCGTATCGCTAAAATGTAAACAAACACTGCGCTACGCTGTCTTTCTTTCAATATTTCTGGAATGTTTAGTCGCGCCTCTGTGAAATTCTGAAGGCGTTGCCCCTGGCAACCGATAGCGTCTCCTACCATCATGGCCAACTGTCTCAGACCCCACCCAAATCAGCACATGACTCCTCACTCTCAATATGACAGCTTAAAGGCCAATTTACACTGTCCAGACAGATGCAGTATCTTACTTCTCAGACACTACAAGACCCGACAAATGCTGATTCGACATGTTTAATTGGCGAATTCACGAGTTCACAATTAGAGGGAGTAAAGTTTAATGCATATTTGGCGTGCTGTCCGGGGGGAGGGCTCTGAGCTCGGAGTTTGGCCCGAACCCAGAGTACTCCCCCCGTATGTAAATGGTTAAGACTAGACGCATGGAAAAGGGGCGGTGGAGGGATGCTGCTAAACTGTTAACAAATTGAGGTGAGCCTGCTGAATATATACACCTATTATCGTTGACTGCTGAGTGCTCTCCAGTGGTGTTGATTATCTGAACGTGCTCTTCCCGAACTTTGTTAATAAAACATCATAATGAGAGCTGACATGTACAGTAGTACACTGATCCGAGAAAACCCGAAGAACAAGTGTGATACCGTCTTTTGGAGCAGTGTGAATTGACCTTAATATGCACAGTGGACCCATAAAGTTCATAGCCCCCTAAAATACAGGGTGGTTGTAGCCAACATAAACATTGAGGAAATAAGCTTCTTAGTAATTAGATATAGCCAAACTGTCCCTGGCTGTAGCTGCACTCCAGAAGTATGAAAGAGAAACAGATAAAATAATAAAGTTATCTCACTCTTCCAGAACTTTTGGTTTGAAGTTAAATGTCTTTTTCTCATTACAGCTGTGACTCCAGTCCTCTTCTTTGCACTGGTCAGTGGATTTACTGCACTTCCTCCTTTATACAGATGTATAAATGGTGAAACAAGAATAAAGAAATCAGAGATGCAGAATCTACAGTATATACCCAATATGTTCTGGAAATATGTAGGTAGTATTCAGTCACCCTCCACAAAAAATCATGATATGAACAGGAAACTAAGGTTTTGCATAATGTTTCATGTACAGTTAAATAATTTTTGAATGCACCACAATATTTAGGTGCATTCAAGATATGTCAGAAAGAATGTATTTACAGGTTGAATTCACTTGAACAACACCACAAAGTCATAAATATGAGTTAGGAAACTGGATTTTCTCTGAGTTCAGAGTTTCCTTGTCAGTGAGAAACAGTGGAATCAATGGATACAAAGTCTCTAGTTCACAGTAAATTTTCATCAATTTAAACAAAACAATGAGCGAAACACGCCTGATGCACATTTATTGTTCTTCGTATACATAAGTATAAAACAAGGTTAAAAACCTTGCTGTATTTTTGTGTAGTTAATTAAAAGAAGGTACAACGCCTCCGACAAAAGTTACTTGAACAACTTCCCTACTTCTAAATACAAACAACATAGGAGGACTTGAACACACCATTTGTTCACAGCATACAAGTAACTTGTTTATGGTAATCTGATTCAAATAAAAGGTCCTTCGTAAAACTATTAATCATTATAGAAAACAGCTGCTGAGAGCATACATACCCTTCAATGGTTACAGTGCAGCGTGTATACGTCAGTGAATTGTACAGTAACTCGAGTCCCTCTTCCAGCAGCAAACCAGTGACACTGACACTACAATACAACATTTTAGCAATGTGAGTCAAACACCAATAAGCAAAAAGTCTTCAACATATGATTGATATCAAACTCATATATCAAATAGAGAGTCTGGCTACAATTGTCCTGTTTGTGTTGATCCACAAGATTTTGATCTTACACCCAAATAAAAGCCAGCTTTGATGCTAAGGTGACTATTAAACTTCCACTATGAAAATATAAAGAATGTTACGTAAGCATTAATGTCACTTTCCCACGCCGGACTAAGTGGCAAAAGAGCTGCTGCGTGACTGGATTTAATAGGGGAAACTTCAGTTTAAACAAAAGGTTGGACTCCATTTAGTGTTCCTTAAAACCTAATAATAATAATAATAATAATAATAATTCATTACATTTATATAGCATTTTCCTGGCATTCAAAGCGATTTACATAGAAGTGGGAGTCTCCTCAACCACCATCAATGTGCAGCATCCAGCTGGATGCACAGCCATATTGCACCAGAACGCCCCCCACCACACACCAGTTTACTGGAGGAGAAGAGACAATGATGAAGCCAATATGGGGATGATTAGGAGGCCATTATGGACAGAGGCCACTGGGCAAATTTGGCCAGGATGCCGGGGTTACACCCCTACTCTTTCGAGAGACATCCTGGGATTACCAAAGCTCCACTTACCAAAGATCCAGTTATCCATTGATATTGACATGCAGCCAGGAATTGTGTTTCCTGACATTTATATGTGCCTGATTTTGACGCCAGGGAAATACATAAAGAAAATTGGCCAGTGAACAAATGTATATAATTACAATATAGGTAGGTCTAAATCCAAGTAATCATTTCTATCTAGGCTATATATCATCATATCATCCAGCCATAAAAATTTTTTTTATTTTAAAACCTCCAATTATGCATAAGATGGTAAATATTTAATTGAGTTGTCAATACAATATAAAACAATACAATATAGGGTATGAATTTACAAACAAATCGAGCCACTCAGTTTTTTTGCCACTCAGTGAGTGTAACCGCAGCGATTCCGGCAGTCGGTGATGTCACACGCACACCATCTGTACTCTTACCTGAGCTGCTGTAGACTGGTGCAGGTCTGGGCGAGGAAAATGATCCCAGAAGCCCAGCTCTCGTTCAGACTGAACACCTTCAGATCAAGATTCTTTATACCCACGGAGTGAAAGGAAGACAGCAGCAAAGTGACATGATCAAACCCAGAAGAGCTGCATTACAAACACAAACACAGGTTTGTTTCACTCTATTTAGTGATTATCTAAATTACCATTATCCTTATGGATATCAAAGATCATATAAAGCAAAAGAGGACATGTCAGATTTATGGGATTTTTTTTATTACTGAGGACCTCTTCATTTTCAAATATTTTGGCACTCACAGTATAGCCAAAACTTTGCACACACAGAATCTGTATGTATTGCTGATGGTCATACAAATACAGCAAAAGTAGTTTAAACTTTTTCTTACTCTTTCGAAAACATTCCTGATTTCTCAACTCTCTGTAAAAAGATTGTCCAGTCAAAGTTGGATATCTCTGAGTGTGGACAGGTAAGACTGATTTCTAAAAATGATGAATTGTTCTCCAAGTTTTTCACAGATAACCTGGAACAGACAAACATTTGTTAATGGCATCTGCTGCATTTGGAAAAACATGCTACTTTAAATAGACCAAATGACAGCGTATGTGTAATAAAAAAGTTTCTTACAGTAAACATTCATATGTGACTGACAGGTCAAGTGACCATCTGGGACTCTCACCACTGTATTTATCCTCCTGAACTCTACCATTCAGAACAAAGATACAAAACACCATCATAATCATAGAAGTATACTGTAACTATACCAGATAACCAACATGATAACTTTTTTAAACAATTAATAAATGACAGTTATGGCAAAATACATCAACCACACAATATTCAGTCACCTCACATTAGCCATAAACGGTTACTGTAGATATTTCCTATAACTATATAAGATTTACAATATTGATTGAAAAAAAAATTACTCCAGTTTTCTTAAGATTTTGGATTCAGCAAACATCTTGATCGAATCTCCCACTTCAGACAGGTGATCCACCGTCAACCTTAAGTCAAAACAAAAATTATTTAAAAAAATAGAGCTAACACAGATATAAACATTTATAGAAACAAAATAAATACTTGCAGAGGGTTCATACAAATTATCATTAACATGATACTTTGCACAGCATAAATGTATGTTAAAAGCTTAAATGGTAACACTTTAAAATAATGGTCAGTAGTTAACAAGTAGCTATGCAGGAAGTAATAGGTAGTACTGCATTAACACCGAACTTAATACTATTAACTAATATGGAAGCAATATTAACTAATCATTAAGTAATAGGTAATTTAGTACAAAGGTAGTTCCTTGGTAGGTATTTGATTATTACTAAAGAAATATATCCTCATTGAGAACTACTTGTGAACTAAGAATTAATAACCAATTAATTACTAATCACAAAAGTAACATGTATAAAAAGTGAACAATTGTGGGGGTTTTATACTCTTAACATGGTCATAACATTTCAGAAGCATGTGCCTCAAATGGATTCTTTGTGGAAACCAGTTTATGAAGTTTATACATCCCCCCAAATACATTAGCTAGGTTGAGATTGTGACCACTACTCTTGCCAGGATGGATGCATGTTCTCTGTTTATTTAAAACTTAAACATAAAATAATCCTAATAAAGACAGTTTTTAAAAATAAATCTTAAATAATTAGGAAGTGATGCTGACACGCTGGATTAGTTCACTATTATGAGCTCTGTAAGGATTTTGGCCAGGCGAATCAAACCGTTTTCTGAAACACACACACGCACACACAAACTCTTCCCTTCTTGATATAACATAATGTTCCTTGCTATCTCTAGAATGCTTATTGAATGAAACACTCGAATATGCATAGAGATGTAAAGTAAAGTGTATTTTTAATTCGTTTTACTGCCAATGAAGATCAAATTGTTCACTATAAAACCCTCGTGAACACACCCCCTTCCACGAGGAGCGCGCGCTGAGGAACCAAGGACCATAAACCAAGAGTTCCCGCGAGCTAGGACCATCTCCCCGATTGGCTCAAGCCAACAGGAAAGGGATGGATTCCGCCAAGGGGATAAAGGAGTGCGCAGGCTCCGCCTCTGCCCTTCTTCGTCTGACCCCCTCAGAGAAACAACATGTAATGCTTTTGTAGATCTCCTCACGGAGATCCGATCCGACCAGGGATCTTTTCTTTTGTTCGTCTAAAAGCCTCGTCTTTCCTTCAAATGGACTACAAAGTTCGTCTCACAGGAAAGGAAGTGGACTTTGCCGAACTATTTCCTCGGGTAACGCCACCTCAAAGACTTTCAGCCTTTCAAACACTCGCGCTAAATGCTGACGAACGCCACGTGACTCCCCACGGAACAAAGCAGCCATGAACGAGCCAGGACGGGCCGCGCAAACACGCCGCGGCCGCGCTTCACGTGAGGCACGCGCGCAACACAGGCGCGCCCCCAGCCGACACGTGGCCCGAACGGGCCGAGCAACGAGCCCGCGACTCACACAGACCGAATGTGCCCTGCAAGTATACCTTCTTTTAGAGCTTCTAAGAAGCGTTAAGAAAGTGTTTTCGTGGTGTTCAGAAAGGTTAACTGACTGTTTTGATGAACGTAACTCTCTCTCTCACAACTCACTCTCTCTCTCACTCTCTCTCTCTCTCCAACTCACTTAACTTGCGCGTATCCATTGTCTAAACGCTCTGCGTCGTCTTAGTTTGTGTTTAATGTTTGTAAATATATGTATCATTGTAACGTAGTGAATGCTTAAGTAGGAACTTTATTAAATACAAAATATGCTTACCTTGACTGATTGTCTTGCTCATGATACGGGTCAATGAAATGTCAATTTAAAGCTACACGCTTTACAGAACTATAAATACCTAAGAGGGTATTTGGTTATAGAGCAGGGAAGGCAGATTCTAGTGGCCACAGAATTTGTTTTCACAAGCTATATAACTTAATTGAGCTAATTGATTGTACCTGTCTTGTAAAACGTGGTCCTTGCAATCAATAACAATTAATTTGTGGTTGATTGCGGGGATGCACATGTATGCATATGGGTAAAATTAATAAATTAACATGTAAGACCGGTCTGATCCAAATCTGTATGAATAATTATTAATTATCAATTATTAATTATGATATGCAAATTCCCCCCCTGATCAGACCCGCCTTGTGTCTTTACAGCTCTATTGAATGTCAGTCACATATATCTCAGACTCCAAAGACCTATAACTTTATATTACAGTAGCTGCCTGAGGAGGACTTCTCTTTAGGACATGAATATAAACATTGATGTTCACTTGTCAAAAACAATATGTATCTTTAATGAAGAAATTGGCTGCATTTATGTTACGATAAGCGCAAACAGTGTTTGTTAGAATATTAGTGCCTCACAGAACCTGTACAGTATGTGTCAAATATAAAATTAAATAACTTGTATCATTTGTGAAAAACATGTTAACTCCTCAATAACTAAAGCGTTACCTTGTCATCCCGTAGGAACTACTAGTGATGTGGTCCATTATTTTAAAGTGAAAAACATGTTAAAGTTAACATGTTTTTCACTTTAAAATAATGGACCACATCGTCCGAGTTAACATGTTTTTCACTTTAAAATAATGGACCACATCACTAGTAGTTCCTGCGGGATGACAAGGTAACGCTTAAGTAGTTATTGAGGAGTTAACATGTTTTTCACAAATGATACAAGTTATTTAATTTTATATTTGACACATACTGTACAGGTTCTGTGAGGCACTAATATTCTAACAAACACTGTAATCTGGAAGATGTGGTTTTGCGCTTATCGTAACATAAATGCAGCCAATTTCTTCATTAAAGATGCATATTGTTTTTGACAAGTGAACATCAATGTTTATTTTCATGTCCTAAAGAGAAGTCCTCCTCAGGCAGCTACTGTAAATAAAAGTTATAGGTCTTTGGAGTCTGAGATATACTGTATGTGACTGACATTCAATAGAGCTCATAATAGTGAACTAATCCAATCATGAGAGTGTCAGCATCACTTCCTAATTATTTAAGATTTATTTTTAAAAACTGTCATTATTAGTATTATTTTATGTTTAAGTTTTAAATAAACAGAGAACATGCATCCATCCTGGCAAGAGTAGTGGTCACAATCTCAACCTAGCTAATGTATTTGGGGGGATGTATAAACTTCATAAACTGGTTTCCACAAAGAACCCATTTGAGGCACATGCTTCTGAAATGTTATGACCATGTTAAGAGTAAAACCCCCACATTTAGACATGTTACTTTTGTGATTAGTAATTAATTGGTTATTATTTCTTAGTTCACAAGTAGTTCTCAATGAGGATATATTTCTTTAGTAATAATCAAATACCTACCAAGGAACTACCTTTGTACTAAATTATTACTTAATGCTTAGTTAATATTGCTTCCATATTAGTTAATAGTATTAACTTCGGTGTTAATGCAGTACTACCTATTACTTCCTGCATAGCTACTTGTTAACTACTGACCATTATTTTAAAGTGTTACCGCTTAAATGTATGTTAGCTTTATTAAATCATAAATATACAAACTATAAATTACATTACAATAAACAAACAGCTCTCCACGGAAACACTGACCTCAGAGTCACACACATACAGAGTCTTTGCTGAAGAATCCTGAGTTTATCAGCTGTTAAATCACAGTTCATGAGGTTCAGTTCTCTGATGTGTGGACAGAGTTGAAGACAGTACAGCAGAACCCAACAGTCTGTGCTCCTCAGGGAAATGTTTGACAGATCTTTCGATTTCCAATCTGCTAAAGCTCTCGTCGTGAAAACCTCATCATGGAGCTCATACAGACAGTGTAGAGCAAACAGTTCACATCCATGCTGTTTTTTCATTGTAAAGATAATCTCCTGCATGTCTTTCTTCAGTTTTATGATGTGAGGAAAAGTCCACTTGATCTTTCTAAAGAGTGAGCTGCTCACCTTCTTATTTAAGAGACCAGAGAGAAACATCATGACTGAAGGGATGGGATTTGATCTTATTTCTTGAGATGGCCTGCTGATTCTATTCTCTGATTTTGTCAAGTTAAACAGCTCTCTGACTTTACAGCATAACTTTTTTTTATCCAGTAAAACATAATAAAGAGCAGTGAAGAACTCCTGAAAGTTGGAATTCATAAACCTGAACACTGGCTCCTGTTTGTTCTTGTTTAGAGATATAAGCAAAGACAAACACCTAGCGGCATCTAAGCCAGTCTCAGTCACACTCTTTTCTTTAAAAAGGACTTGCTGATTTTGTATTCCTCTCTCTGCCAGCTGACCCAGACTCCTCAGCATGGTCAGGACAGACTGACTCTGGCCATGATGCTCCAGTAGAGTGGACACAAAGTGCACATATATGGAAGTGGTTGTCTCTAGTTTTGTCAACACACGTTCATAATCTGTAAAATGCTTTTTCAGACAAAAACAGACCATCCAACACATTAAAGGCAGAGAGCAGGTAGTCAGGAGGCTTTCATTTGTCTTCAGACACTTATATATTTGCATGGAGAGTTGCTCATCCTGAAAGAACTTGTGGAAGTACTCCTGCACCCCTCTCTCAGAGAAGCCCACAATCTCAGTGAGACGCTGAGGACCTTTGACGAGATTCATCACTGCATCATCAGCTACAGATCTTGTAGATACAAGCACAAATGATTCAGGCAGCAAGACTCCCTTCAACAGGTTCCTAAGAATGCCCATAGGTCGGACTGTACTGGATGTAGTAGGTAGATGAAATACATTCTCATTCATTCCATCAATGAGGAAGAGGACCTTCTCTGGTGTAAACTCTAGTATCTGTGAGATTTGATCTGATTTTAAACTGCAACTCCAGCTCAAGAGCTCATTCAAGCTCATCTCCTCAGAAATAAACTTCAGCTCTTCACAATTCAATATAAAAATGACATCAAAGATTTTAGAGTAAAGTTCTCCAGATGCCCAGTCCAACATGATCTTCTGTAATAAGAAGGATTTACCTCTTCCAGAATCACCACTGAGAATCACAGTTTTCGGTGTGTTTCCATCACTGTTAGGACTGAACAGCTGGTCTATACTGACACTGGAATTCTTGTCATTTGATAACAGTTGAGATGATGTTTTTGTTCCAGAAGTGTGAGAAGACCCTGCATATTGAGAGTATTTCTCAATTTGCTGCTTGCTCCTCTGAATTATCACTGGTTCAGTGTAACAGGCGGCCAGTTCCACACGTTCATAAGTCACAAACTTACAATTTTCAATGATGGAAAACTTGTACTGATGAATCACATCATCTACAGAAAAACAATAGCAACTGATATTGGTATATATTTTACACTGAAAAAAAAAAAAAAAAAAATCACAGGACTCTGATCTACAAGAAACCCCAAAACAGCCACTTTTATGAGTAAAATAAAACGTGTTGTCTATTTCAATAAAAACTAATATGAGTATTGCTGGTGTATCACAATTAGGCGTAGCTGTGAAAACAGCAAACATGTTTCGGTAGTATTTACACTAAAGTGTCAAATACTCTATTACTAAATAATTTTTAATACTACTATAGACCATTTCACAAGATGTAAACAACACTGGTCCAGAAGCACTTCCTGTTTCAGTTTTTTAATACTACATAAAAGATGGGATAAAATACAACCAACAGAACATTTAAAACTGAATCAAAAAGTTAAACAAACATCTTTAAGATGTTTTCTTTACATGTGAAATAAAGAAAACAGTTACAAACTGAAACGGGAAGTGTTTCTGGATCAGTCTTGTTTACATCTTGTGAAATGGTCTATACTTAATAATATAAAATAAGTTATATTATTATCTGTGCTTATTTTGTTCTTTCACATCAGACTGGATATTGTGTAATATAACTTAATATGCTTTGATGAGTGAAAACAGTCAAGGTCAGTCAAGGAACTGTTACTTACCCTCAAATTCCTCTCTCAAACCAGCATCTAGGAGAGAAAGATATTTTTAAAATTCCAATTGAAATCACATTGTGGCGTGATTGTGTGTGTTCCCTTTCGCGCTGCATAGCTGACTATACTGGGGTATCCCTTCAGCGTCAGTTCTCCTGATGCACGTGTGCAACTTAGTCCAATCTTGATTAGTGTAGCGTCGTCCCGTGACGCGTGCCGGCTGCGGATGCTATAAAGGAGCCGGCATCACAGTTGTTGTCAGCTTTCAGATCTTCAGCAAGTGTTCTATGTCTGTTTAAGTCTTATTTGGTGCTGTCTTTCCCATAGAAGAAGAAAAAAATCAAAAAAAAAAAAAAAATATATATATATATATATATATATATATATATATATATATATATATATATATATATATGTACAAATCAAGATTGGACAAAGTTGCACACGTGCTTCAAGAGTGCTGACGCTGAAGGGATTGATTCTGTGTGTCACATACACAGGACAACTACAGACATCACACTCCTTTTTGTCATGCTAAAATGGTTTAAAAGCATGATCATATAATGTAATGCTAGCCAAAGGACGACAGAAAAAATGGATGCTGTATGTATTGTGATACATATTTTGAACGCATTAAACTGGAAAAAAATAAAATGGCATGCGTTAATGCGTTAACAGCACCACACATGAATTAAGACATTCGCTTTGATGTTTCCCAAAGGGAGCATACCTATGTTCCCATGGTCAATGGTCTGTTAACACACATTAAGTAAACTTTTAAAAGGTTTGGACTCATTTTCCCAGTG
Source organism: Pimephales promelas (assembly GCF_988280905.1). Lineage (NCBI taxonomy): Eukaryota > Metazoa > Chordata > Actinopteri > Cypriniformes > Leuciscidae > Pimephales > Pimephales promelas. The sequence continues at coordinate 19,188,146 of NC_142773.1, forward strand.
CCCTAAAAATTTTAGAAACTTCTAACCCTAACCCTAAGGTGAACTGGCATTGCTGGGTTTTCTACAACAGAAAACCCCCTTGATGTGCTTCCACAATAACCCATTTTTTTCCAAGTTACCATATGTGCTATATAAACATAGGAATGACCCCTTCCCAACAACTCTAAACCATGCATTTAACTCATTGCCAACCATAGCCTTAGCAAGTTTCTTTTGGCTTCTTTTTGTTAAGTATGTTTTTTTTTTATGTGTGAGAAACTTTGAGTGTAAGAACTTCTGAGAAAAATATCTGTCTTTACCCAGATCATTGACCAGGTGTGGTTCGTAGTCCTTCAGTTCAGAGTAAAATGCATATTTAACTTTGTCTCCTCCTGCATCCATTGCTTTATATAGCTCTATCATCTTTTCCTCATCAGATTTTGATGTGATTATCTTTAAGCGTGTCTCCTCATCAAGCAAGCCCTGTAACAGCAGCTCCTCCATCACTGGCATCACCATGTGAACCTTCTGGATGAGCTCAGACCTGTATTTGTCCACAAACTTAGCCCCTGGAGAGGAAAGCATAAAGAAGATGATCTGAGCCAATTTTGTTGGATAGGTTTCAGGTACAGTATCAAGGAATCAGAGGAAAAAATTGTTTGTTGCTAGCCCTTACATTTCAAAAGTTATCATAAGTGTAAGTGAAAGTGGCACTAAAGGGATAGAGTTCGAGAGTCCAAATTTGCTATCATCTTACTCTATCTAACCTTATGCCACTTCTGCTCTCACAATATTCCCTAACTCAAAGGATTGGTCTTTCATGCAGGGACACCCATAGGAAAGAAAAGAAAAGAAAAATGAAAAATGATTAAAAATCCCTTTAACATCTCAAATGTTTCTCCTGGACAAAAATGGGCTTACTGTTACATCAAATGGAGACTTTTGCTTTGGTCTCCTGCTTCTCACACTTGTCTTCTGAGAAAAAAACTTGTACAACACTCAATGGTCTCTTGTAAAGTTTTAGAAGAAATCACATCACACTGTGCTCAAAATTTTCTCTTTAGCAAGAGACTGAATCACTCACATGTATCTCCTCTAATGATTCAGAAAAGATCAGACTTTTTTCATAAACTAAAGAATCTGGATCTCTCACATTTGTTTCCTCTAAAGTTTAAAAGAGATATTGATAACATCACACACTGTGCTCAGACTTTTCTCCTAAATTAAAGACTGCAAAGCTTTCACATTTGTCTCATCTTAACTTAAGAAGAGATCTGAACAACATCACACTCTGTGCTCAGTCTTTTCTCCTCAGCTAGAGACACTGCTGCTCTCACATTTGTCTCCTCTAAATTTTAGAAGTGATCTGAACAACTTTGCAAAGTATATACCAAGTCAAATGTCCCAATGCGTACTCAAACATTTCTATCATATAACCTATCAATAATCACATTAGTCAAAGATTGAGTCGTAAGCCATGTAATGTGCATTTCAGCAAAGAAAGCTCTAAAGTTTCTTAGCATGATAACGGCATCTGGTACATTACTATTTCCAACAACAAATGATGTGTCCTATGCTATAAACTGAACAGCTTTCTTATTGTATCAGCTGCAATTAAGAGTAATGTTAACCTTATTTCTGCATATTTTCACTATTAAAGCTGCAGTAGGTAACTTTTGTAAACAAATATTTCTTTACACATTTGTTAAAACTGTCATTATGTTCTGACAGTAGGATATGAGACAGATAATCTGTGAAAAAAAAATCAAGCTCCTCTGGCTCCTCTCAGTGGTCCTATTGCCATTTGCAGAAATACAACGCTCCCTGTCAGAAACAACCAATCAGAGCCAGGAGGAGTGTCTTAGCAGTGTCAATCACGCTCGTGTAAGCGCTAATTACACCCCTCTCTGGCACAGTCATTCAAACCAAACTCAAGATTGCCGGTGTGCTGCAGCTGTTCTAATGGCCGAGAAACAACCTAAACTGCCAATTTCTCAAGTGGCACCTGCTCATAAAACAAAAGGAAATAAAACTAGATAACCATAAACAAACGAAAAAGAAAGAATTAGACAGAGCCCATTGACTTGGTGTCGAAACTCTAGCCATGTGACATGTAGATAAAATGTCACGCACTGTGCAAAGCACCTATTGAAACATGCTAATTCACTGGCTTGTCATGTTGCTGAAATAATATTGTGGCGAGCAAAACGAGGCCGAGGGACAGGGACAGGGACATGAGAGCGCCGCGAGACCGGTGGCGTGAGTGATAATGAACGACACCTGTGAGACGAACTGGTCTCTCATCTCTCACGGTATTTTAAAGTAAAAAGGTGCAGATCCACTTGCGGATCCAGGTGTTACGGTGCGGATCCACTTGTCCGTGTGACACTTCAGTCGTGCCGCACTCCACTTTATTCCTATGGATGGCGTCAAGCGACTTTAAACTTGAGGAACGCCCATCAAAGTACAAATGTGGGGAGGCGTCGCGACAACACGTGACTGTCGTGTCACAAAAGTGGATCTCTACCGTTAGGGTGCAGATCCACTTGTCTATGCGATACTTTAACGTGCCAGCAAAGCATCCCGGGAAGGCAGCGCTTCATTTGGTAGAGATCCACCTTTGCGATACGACAGTCGCGATGTCTCCCCACATTTGTACTTTGATGGGTGTTCCTCAAGTTTACCACTATGGGCGTGGTTTTGAGCCAGCAACCAGTCTAGAACAGAGGACCTATGAGAGACTTCCCCCCGTCTCCATATGCTCTACTACTATTGGACAGTCGCGTCACGTTCAACAGAATTAATTTGGGCATCGGCCAGTTTTTTGACACGCAGCATTTTTCCCAAATGAAGCGCCACCTTCCCAGGATGCTTTGTGGGCGCGTTAAAGTCGTGTGATGTCACCCGTAGTACTTCCGCATTCAGTGATCTTTGCGCACTACCACTTCCATTGAATCACCGATCACTCTGGCAAACTGATGACGGACTACACTAGGTTTATTTATACGCCATCCCTGGTAAATTAGATTCACTAAAGTGCCGGTCTCATGCCGAAAAGTGATGGTCCGCCGAAAACTGATGGCCGGCCGCGGGAGCGCGCGCAGTGTGTTAAAGATGTAGCCTATCGCCCATTCTTTTTACAAATGCAGTTGCTTTTATGTGGATCAAACAGACATAACGTGCAAATAAACATCATTCACACAGTACTTTTTACCTATTAAAATACCTGTAAAGGGCCAATACAACCTTTATAATGCATGTATTTCACCTGCCAAAAAGTGATTAGGTAAAGCCTCTACTTATTAATTAAAGGTTATTTCTGCCCTAAAATTAGTACATAATATTCATGAGGGTTAAATCTGACTGATTATAACTCACCTACTACTTTACTTTAAAATACCTGTACAATATAATGCAGTACTATTTAGTATATATATAAAATATCACAGGATTTCTTTCTCCTCCTTGGTTAGAATGTGATGTATCTTGTAACGCATCAAATAAAATCATTTAGCTGGAACATTAGGTAAACGTTAATACAGTCATCGCATGGTAACACGGGAATATAACGTATTCTTTTCAGAATTAGTCAAGTTCCAAGTTTCAATGAAGGAATGTCTGTTTTGGGGGGAGTGCATTTTGGAGAGGGCTCTCAGTAGATATAGTGACTTGTTTGAAGCTCGCACCCCTGTGGTGTGTGTGTGGTATGTGTGCTGCTTCGTAACAATTCGTACGACCTCACTCGTACGAATTAGTACGATTTTGCTAAATCGTACATATTTTACGAATTAGCCAATTCGTATGAATTCGTACGAATGACATACCCCTGACCCCGCCCCTAAACATAACCATCACGTGGGTTTAGACAAATCGTACAAATTCGTACGAGTGAGGTTGTATGAATTAGTACGAATTAGCCACTTTTGAATCACTTGTACGAATTCGTACGAATTGGTCGTGAGATAGCGTAGGCACGTCACCTCACACGACAGCTGCAACTACAGGCTTGCGGAGCTGTGCAATGTGGTGTAGTCTTTCATACAAATGCACCCTTCGGTTATTTTTTGTCTTTTCTTGATCAAGAGGGCACCAAATCAGGCATGAAAACAGGTCAGGGGTTAAAAAGGTGAAAAGGATATTACCCCTCTAGGGGGGTTCGGGGGCATGCTCCCCCGTAAGAAAATTTTCAATCTGATGCGTTTGAGATGCATTTTTTGCCAACCTGGAGAGAGCTGGAGAAACTTGACTTCAGCCATGAGTCAAAAATATTATGGCCTCCGTAGCGTTAGCTAATAATAATAATAATAAAAAAGAGATACCTATCCGTTACCAACATAGTTTAAAAAAAAAATCAAGTAGAATTTCTATAACTGTTTGTTGAACAGATAATCAATCTTTTGTGTGTTAAACACAATCTACTTAATACAGACAACTTCCTTATAAAGAAAAAAAAAATATCATAACCTATGCCAAAAATTATATTATAAACTAGATTAGTGGGTAACTAATTTTAAATTTCATAATTTTATAAAATCAGAACATTTAGTGGAAAAAAAATTAGTGGGGAACAAATAAGAGACAATAAGTGTAGCACTAAACCTGGTAAAATGTTACAAATTGCTCTCTGTATTATTGTAAAATACATTCATGAATAACAAGATCAATTATTTTATAGACTACTATAAAATTAACAAAATATATATATAGCACAAATGTATAGCACAGCTGTTTAATGAGGCAGCAACATACGATAGATAGGATAGAACAAAAAATATTATTAATAATCTTTCATTGCGCAAAAGTATTGTGATATGATTATGAAACAGACCCCAATAGAGTGCTGCACACAGCGCTTATGCGCATCCCAAACTCTGAATGATGCGCTTGAGGCAACATGAGTCACAGCGCGCAGCTCTGTTTAGACTAAGTTACTAAAGGAAATACATATCAATGCATAGTGTTTTATACAGTATCTATAAATGCAATAGTTTATTGAGCCTTTTCTTTTTACAGTTTTAAATTTCAGCGACTGTGCGCGTGAAGAACAATGATAGGAACATGATTGAGGTACTACAGCAAGATAGTCAATTTATGCGAAACCATAGAGCTTTATCTACAGTACAGATTAAGTATAATATTAACATTTAATATTAACATCTTGTAATATTAACTAATCTTATAATATTAACATCTTGGAGAGAGTTTCATCGTTGCCGAACGCGGCGCGCTGTGCTATTTGAATGCTGAATGACTGACGACGCGCTGTTAGTTTGAATGCTGAATGGAATTACTCACAGCTCCAGTGGAGAGAAAAGTTTACGCGATCTTGAATTTAATGACTTAAATATTAATTTCTATCTCACATTAGGCCTATACTATAGTATGTCTTCATATTGTATTTCTTTCCCGTACACCTTTCCTATACACCTAAACACGACAATCACAGAAAATTGCATTTTTACATTTTCAATAAATAAATAATTTTATATTTAAATTAATTAATTAAATTTATAATTTAAAGGAACACTTCACCCATTTGCATTAAGCTTTGTATCTTTAGAAATCCAATCATATTTTTGAATGGTCATGGTTTATTCCCTTATTTTCCCCTGAGATGGGAGAAATAAGGATTTAAATGTTTTACTTCCTGCTTATTATGACGTAAAATTCGTCATTTTGCGTCATAATAAGCAGGAAGTCACATTTCATTGAGATATCTAGAGACTACTAACTTTAGCTCCTCACTTTTCCAGGGTGTGGGACCCACTCACGCTATAGACCTATTACAGATCAGTGGGTGGGACTTAACTTGCAGATACTGAATCAATATCAGCCATCTTGTTTGGGAGCTAAGCTAACAAGCGCTGTGGAGATAGTTATGACAATGACGGAAGAAACTAAACATGATATGGAAGAAGATCCAATGGAGGAGGAGCCCGGGCTGGCTCGAGCTGAGGCGGACTGCTGTGCATGTGCTCTCGCTGCGTTCTACGGAGACAGATAGAGTCTGCTGCAGAGACTTTCAACAATGGCAATTTCTCCTGGACGAAATCTCTGAATCAGACGAGCACACAAACGTTTGTGTTGTGATGTGAATCCTAGTTTCGCCTGACTGAACATCCAGGTAACGTCATGCAGTAATTCACCATATAGAAAGAAATACAAACGAGGAGTAATTCACTAATGAGTTTGCCAATGTAACGTTAACAGGGTTTGTTGTTGTGGGAAGAAGGAGGTGGGAACCGGCGAACATTAAAACATTTTAATAGTAATATGAACAAATACAAAACGAAAGTATAAGCCAGCTAGCAGCCCCTCATTGATGACTGCTGTAATGTTACACACAACAGAAACAAAATACATTATAAAATCAGGCCTGTTTCTCTCTTGATCTGCCGTCGTCACTCCTCATTTATGATAACTATGTTTATGATCCGCTCCTCCGTGCAACATGAGATGCGACACCGGTGCGTGAGTGTCTCACTGATGTCTTTCATTATCACTCAAACCATGCTCTCACATCCCTCGCCCAGTCGCCCTCGCCCTGCTCGCCACAGCCAACTAACTAGAAATTTTGTGTGAAATGAATTTCAAACTCTGGTGACAGCTAACGTTAGCCTTGTTGACGAAAGAATGATTTCTCTGATGTGCGCGCAGTTCCGGAATAGTGGGTTTGGCTTGCGGAGCTGTCCATCGTGCTGCATTGTGGGAGTTGTTTTACATTCAAATGCCCCCTTCAGTTATTTTCTCTCTTTTCTCGGTCAAGAGGGCACCAAATTTAATTATTTTACATTTCGACTACATACAGTACTGTGCAGAAGTCTTAGGCACATTAGTATTTTCGCCTCAAAGAAATGGTTTTTAGCGCCAGTTATTTATATATTTTGTTGTCGTGTCTCAGTAGGAAATATCAGTTTACATTTCCAGACATTAATTGTGCCATTAATTGTAATGATCCAGTGAAAATTTTGAATGCACAAGGATTCTGACAACAGCCAATGCTCCACACGGAGGTCGGATCTCACCATCATCAAGTGCATCTGATATGAAGAAACAGAAAAAACAGACTAAGACCAGAAGAACTGCAGTATATAAAACATAATGCATATAGTTCATGAAAGATAGCTAATAAATCCTTGTCAACAAATGGGACTTGCAAAGTGTTATCTAAATTTACATAGGCTATCTAGGTTATAGCTAAAGAAACACATTTGACCTGTAATATTTTAATGTTTAAATTATTTTCTGTAGATCTTCTCATTTTAATATATTCATATTTATATATACATTTCATTTACTGTAGCACATTTCAGTTCAGCACTGTTCTACTTGGAGTGTTATTTGTTTGTTTTTAATCCCAGTATCCATTTTAAAAAAATATCAGTTAATAATCGGTTATGTGCTGTCAAACCTAAATATGTCGGTTTCGGTAAAATCCACTATCGGTCGACCTCTAACAAAAACTAGTTAAAATTATTAAATTGGTCAAATTAAGACTATTGAATGTCTGTATATAGGCTAGCCTACAGTATTTCAGCTCTTTAAAGTATAGCTTCACAAGCACAGGTGTTTCAGTGTTGTTAGGGGTACAATATTTATATGTATTGCTTTTCATTTCCATTTATAGTCTTTACACATCAGCTTGGATACTCGCATGGTTAAAAAAAATGCTAATTTCAAGATGCACGTCAGGTCTTTTTACAGTGATAATAGGAAATTAAAGCAACAGAGATTGTTTTGGCTTTATAGCAGCTTTAGAATAAAGTTATTTTCCAGCTTATTCTCCAAGTTAGTTTTGATTGATTCACTTCTGTCACAATGGTCCAATAATTAGAATCTCTGTTTTTTCAGAATTAAATAGTAGGAAATTACTAGTTATCCAGTTTTTTTATATTATGCATTCCGTTCATTTTGTGAAGTGGCAAGTTTCATCAGGGTGTAAATAAATATAGTAGTAAATAAATAATCAGATAAGTACGATTTAAACCATGCTAATGCAATTCCACTAATGCCAACATCATTTTTTTAAATAATGTTGATGTCAATGTTATCAAATGCAGCACTAAGATAGAGTAACATTAAGATACAACCACGATCAGATGATAAGAGCAAATCATTTGTGACGAGCCATCTCATTACAATGGTAGGGTCTAAATCCTGACTGAAAATCCTTGCAGATACCATTTCTTTCTAAAAAGGAACATGGTTGTGAGGATACTGCCTTTTCTATGTCCCTTATATCCCAGGGAGTCACGAGGGACGCTGATATCTGTCTCTCATTAGCATTCGCGCCCTGCTTCATACCACAGACATGTTAAAAAACATCAATGTATTCATCCATAAACATTAGATCCTTCGGCATGACGACAAGTTCCATAATTCAGTTTAATGGAATAACAGCCCTCTGTCAGCAGGTATTTCATAATGTAGACACACAAAAACACAGAATAATACTTCTGCATTTTGCAACGCATTCCATTTTTGATAAAACAGAAAACATGTTCCTACGATAAAAAAAGGTAGCCTTATGATAAAATTCAGATGTTTATATACAATATCCCTCCCACTAGTGGTTGATTTCAGTGTGTAAACATGTGACTTGCATATTTCATTGATGGTAATGATAATGTGTAAATGAGTTTACCCTGCTTCACTGGTATCGAGTCTTCAGGATCAGAAACCTTGCGTTTCCTGCTGATAGCACCTGTTAACATAACCACATGACAGTAGTAGCTGTAGTATTGAGCTCATAATTATCTTTCATGAATACTTATTCTCTTTTCTTTAAAAGGTATGGTTCATGATCTTTAAGCAAATAATAAAATACAATTTTCCCTGTCTCTTCAAAAAATGTAGTGCAAATAGATTTGTCATTTTACCCTTGCTGGTTTGTTCTGCTCTGATTGTGTAATATCATATCCTTATTTCTTTTTATTATCTGAAATTGTCATCACTTAAGTAACCCTTTGAATAAGCTCTGTATTCAATAAATAAAATCAATGAATCAAATACACCCGATTCCAAAAAAGTTGGGACACTGTACAAATTGTGAGTAAAAAAAGAATGGAATAATTTAGAAATCTCATAAACTTATATTTTATTCACAATAGAATATAAATGACATATCAAATGTTGAAAGTGAGACATTTTGAATTGCCATGCCAAATATTGGCTCCTTTTGGATTTCATGAGAGCTACAAATTCCAAAAAAGTTGGGACAGGTAGCAATAAGAGGCCAGAAAAGTTAAATGTACATATAAGGAACAGCTGGAGGACCAATTTGCAACTTATTAGGTCAATTGGCAACATGATTGGGTATAAAAAGAGCCTCTCAGAGTGGCAGTGTCTCTCAGAAGTCAAGATGGGCAGAGGATCACCAATTCCCCCAATGCTGAGGCAAAAAATAGTGGAGCAATATCAGAAAGGAGTTTCTCAGAGAAAAATTGCAAAGAGTTTGAAGTTATCATCATCAACAGTGCATAATATCATCCAAAGATTCAGAGAATCTGGAACAATCTCTGTGCATAAGGGTCAAGGCCGGAAAACCATACTGAATGCCCGTGATCTTCGGGCCCTTAGACGGCACTGCATCACACACAGGAATGCTACTGTAATGGAAATCACAACATGGGCTCAAGAATACTTCCAGAAAACATTGTCAGTGAACACAATCCACCGTGCCATTCACCGCTGCTGGCTAAAACTCTATAGGTCAAAAAAGAAGCCATATCTAAACGGGAACCAGAAGCGCAGGCGTTTTCTCTGGGCCAAGGCTCATTTAAAGTGGACTCTAGCAAAGTGAAAAACTGTTCTGTGGTCAGACGAATCAAAATTTGAAGTTCTTTTTGGAAAACATGGACGCCATGTCATCCGGACTAAAGAGGACAAGGACAACCCAAGTTGTTATCAGCGCTCAGTTCAGAAGCCTGCATCTCTGATGGTATGGGGTTGCATGAGTGCGTGTGGCATGGGCAGCTTACACATCTGGAAAGGCACCATCAATGCTGAAAGGTATATCCAAGTTCTAGAACAACATATGCTCCCATCCAGACATCGTCTCTTTCAGGGAAGACCTTGTATTTTCCAACAAGACAATGCCAAACCACATACTGCATCAATTACAACATCATGGCTGCGTAGAAGAAGGATCCGGGTACTGAAATGGCCAGCCTGCAGTCCAGATCTTTCACCCATAAAAAACATTTGGCGCATCATAAAGAGGAGATGCAACAAAGAAGACCTAAGACAGTTGAGCAGCTAGAAGCCTTTATTAGACAAGAATGGGACAACATTCCTATTCCTAAACTTGAGCAACTTGTCTCCTCAGTCCCCAGACGTTTGCAGACTGTTATTAAAAGAAGAGGGGATGCCACACAGTGGTAAAAATGGCCTTGTCCCAACTTTTTTGAGATGTGTTGATGCCATGAAATTTAAAATCAACTTATTTTTCCCTTAAAATTATGCATTTTCTCAGTTTAAACATTTGATATGTCATCTATGTTGTATTCTAAATATAATATTGAAATTTGAAACTTCCACATCATTGCATTCTGTTTTTATTCACAATTTGTACAGTGTCCCAACTTTTATGGAATTGGGTTTGTATAATAGCCATTGGAACTTTTATGTGTAAACAAACAAGGCTATATATCAATCCACATTATATGACAAGTAATAAAATGAGTAAAGAGTATTATTGTACTAAGTAAAAAACAGACTGTTATAGAGTGTAACAAAAACACCTGGGGCACATACAGGACATACGTACAATAGACAATAACCACATCACTTAAATGCAAATTACTCAGTCTAGTACTCAAACAAGCTAAACCAGTTCCGATAAAGATCAGAGTTGACAAATGGAGTCACCTTAGAACTAGAACTGAACAAACAAATAAAAGGCATAGGCTATATTTTGTGACACTAAGTAGGGCAACAGTGAATGAAAGCGTGCATTTAATACTGAATGTGTGCTCAAAAACAAAAGGTTTTGACCATAGTAGTGCACATGCACTGAACTACATACGCCCAGGAAAGCGCTCATAAAGAAAGTAAGAGTTAGCAAAACTCCAGAGCACATAGATTTGAATTTGAGAAATTGTACAATAAATATTCATCGTAGAAGCCGTTTTTGTAAAAATAGACTAACGATTGCGTCATAACCACACTACTCTCTGTCACACAGTCGAGAAATGACCATATAGACAGGAGAAGCTTCTCACATCTTTTACTCTCTATTAGGGGAATTGGGGGGACATGAAGGCATAAAGTCAAGAGAGAAGCCCATAGATATAGAGTCCATAAAAGCAAAGGGACAAAACAACGGATTTGTTCCAGATTTCAATTCAGATTTGTCTTGTCACAGCTACTAGAAAACTTACAACTGTCAGACAGGTTGCTCATGTCATGTCACATCTCCGTCGTCAAGCTGAGGCTGCGCAGTTCGCTCAGCCATCAGGAAGTGAGTGCTTCTAATTGGCTTCACTTTTCTCCGCTGAAATCTATGGGGTAGCGGTGTCCATTTCTTTTATTGTCTATGCTCACCACACCCTAGGCATAGGCTCAGCCCCTTAGTATAAAAACAACTTGTTCCGTCAAAACCACTGCAGCGAGTATATCCGTGAACTTTTTTCAAGATAGAGATGTCAGTTGTTCTTATGGCAACTCATCATCTGAGTTGCTTTTTTTCAACTGCAAAAACCATAGACAGTAATGTCTCCACGTCCCCCTGAATGCCTGTGAGCTTCTCCTCCTGTCTAACCGGTAATTTCTCTATTTTGTCCCATGGTTATGACGCAATCGTTAGCCTATTTTTACAAAAACTGCTACTACAGGGCCATAACATAAGATACAAAATAATGGAGCCTTTTATACATTGTCGTGTTTCTTTAGAATTAAATAATGGACAAATGAAGTCTTTGTACGCCTCAGATGCAAAGTTATTCGCTGTCAAAGTGATGCCAAAATGAATGGGAGTCAATGGAATGCTAACAGCAGGTGATGGTCAGCTACAATGGCAGCCCCCAAGGGAAGCTTCAGTTTCCGGCTGATGGATTACCCCCTTGGCAAAAACGTGAGGCACAAAATAGGCTTGTTTGAGATTAGCAAAATCTGCACAGAAACGATCACCACGAGATGCATGCCAGTTAGAAATGTGTCTGAGTGCAGTCCAACCGTCCAACTTGCTCTGATGTCATGCTGACGTATGTCAAAAAACTCTCAGGATCGTAAGGTGGGTGTCGGATTCTGCAGTCAGGCACAGATGCTCTCCACCAACTGCGCTGATCAAAAGCATGATGGGAAATGAGAAATGACTTGCTGACGACACAGGTTAATGCTCAATAACCGTAATGTAGGCTATTGTTGTCTTTTAAGTTTGAATTTAACATGATATCATGTTTTTAAGTGCATAAATCATGTGTGTGTATTCCCAAACTCTCTGACAGTGATCCCTATGAGTTATTTGATTGTTGTCATCATAATTATAAAAAATACATATAGCCTAAAACATGTCAGTAATTAAAGAAAAAAAATATTGAATAACATGTGTTTGGTATGTAATTAAATAACAAGTAATTTGGCTGTCTTGTTTATTATATTCATTTTCATTTAAAAGCAACAGTACTTAAATGACATCCAGTTTATTTACCAGTTAACACCGTGCACAAGCGTAAATCCCGCGATATCTTGATCTTGCAGGTGTCTGATCCACTGTGAGAAGAGAGAACTGTCCATCTTGTCTGCACTTTTCTCACTCCTCCCTTCAATGCAGCCACTCTCGCTAACATTTCAGGCAAGGCAAGGTGCAAAAACAAACAACATTTTCCATGGTTGCCTGCCTAGCAAAATTTTGCATGGTTGCCTAGTAACATTTTGCATAGTTGCCTGCTTATTCTGTGTGATCGGGGAAGTGCTATGCGCCTCGAGTTTTCGAACCTGAAAAACGCGTTTGGTGTGATCGGGGCTTTATATTCCAGTCATTTTAAGCCAAAATCGGGGTCAACCTAGAACAAATTGCAACAGAAGCAAACTCAACTGATTTTTTATCCTCAATATGTCCTGAGTAAAGAAAAAAAAAAGCCCTGAAGAATCCCATTAAGGCAAAGTTTAGAAAAATACCCTAATATAGCCCATTCATTATTTTTCTCACATGAATTGGGTAAAAATGTTAACCTTTAGATATCATCATGAAAATTACTGAGTTGATTACTAACATCAAGACAAACAAAAAATGTATTACAAGTTTTTTTAAATTGTTTGTTAACATGGGTAAACGGTGCACAATCTAATTACATATGTGCTGATTTGCATAAATAATACAACGTATCTAATCATTGGGTAAAGCAGGTGAAAATGTCTTGTAGAATCTTACAGTCTGTACCCTATGTTTAGATCCTGTTGTGGTATATATGCAAATTAGCACATAGGTGTCCATGTTAACCAACAATTAAAAAAAAAAACTTGTAATACTTTTTCTTGGTGTAAGTAATCAACTCAGTAATTGTCATGGTAATATCTAAAGGTTAAAATGTTACCCTATTCACGTGAGAAAAAGAATGAATGAATGTATCAATAGGCTATATTTGGGTCTTTTTGAAACTTCCCCCTAATGGAATTCTTCTGGGCTTTTTTTTCCAAATACTCAAGACATATTGAGGATACAAAATCAGTTTAGTTTGCTTCTGTTGCAATTTGTTCGACCTTTTTTCATAAAATGACTGGACTATAGACTACACCCGGAAATCTAGCATAGCCTACGGATCACAGTTACACCCATGTACAGGTTTATTTGAAAGCTATGTTTTTTCTCAATAGACACGTTTCCTGCAAACACATTTTACAACACTATTGGAAATAGACATAGACAGGAGGACAGTAAGCTGCACCCACAACACATTCGCACTTATAGCCAACTTGAATGAGAAATCATGTGTTTTTTGATATAGCCTACCGTCTACAGCACAGACTATTCAAATATATTTAAGTGAACCTTTAAAATGATTTGCAAATCCTGTTTCAATGTCAGTCATTGCCATTGTGTTATAAACTTTCGTATCATTTGTAGCATACCTTTTGATGGCTTTTGCTCTTCTTCATCATCTAGGTTTTGTGCACTCATTTTAACTGGTAAAGTTGGCAATAAATTCACAGATTCGAACTTCCCGGATTAATAACTCTTGAGTTCAACGTTGTTACACAAATAACACCTCTTTTAACAACAGTATCCAGCTGCAGACCGCCGGCACCCGGCAGCACTGCGCAACCAGGGGCACGTTCAAGTTGTTCAAAACAACGGTGCGCAACGTTTTGCTACAGTTTCCTAGTTGAACGTCATGTTTCCAGGAAACGGTGTGCACCGGTGTGCTCTAGTTTGGTGGGTGTGTCAGAACTGCAATCCAATCAGCAGCAACATGTTTATAAAGCACACGGTATTAAAGTGAACTCGCAAAATGGGTTAAGGAAAATAATTTACAAATGTGTTCAATGCAGATCGATATATGCAACAACTGAGGATATTATGTTTGTCGTTTATTGTAAAAAATATAGGATATCAACATGATGTAGTTTATTATATATTTTTAGCTTCATTGCAATTAAGTGTAGCCTATGACATTTAGAAATAAAAAATGGTAAGTGCTTTTCCTAAAAATGAGAAAGAAAATAGGTTATTAAAACATTATGAAATACAAATAAAGTTAGTGTGTGAGGCTAAACAGAATGTGTTTTAGTCTGAATTAGGTAAGATGTGTGCTTTCAGTTTCCACAAATCTCCAAATCCCTTCACTTGATTGGGATGTTCTCTTGTGTTCTGTGCGGCAAGTGCAGTTACTGTAACATCGGGTATATTTTGTAATATTAAACACAAATACCGACTTCATCAGGCTCCGAAAATTCTTCTCAAAGAACACAGAGAATGGCCTTATCGTTCGGCGCGGAACAGTTCGGTTCGCTTTGCGTTTCCACTGCAGTAGTACCCCTTCAAAGTAGGCTTGTTCGAGATGCGCCTCGCCTCGCCTGCAATGTAGTCGAGAGTAGGCGGCTGCAGTAAGAGGAGGAGTGAAAAAATCGCAATCAAGCCGGACAGATCTCAGTTCTCGCAGTGGATCAGACACCTGTGAGATCAAAGTCTGATATCGCGGGATTCACAGGATTCACGCTCGTGCACGTGTTGCTCAGATATCTGGTGTTGCTAATAAACTGGATGTGATTTAAATTCTGTTGCTTTTATATAAAAATAAATATAATGAACAAGACACCAAAAGCACTTGTTATTTAATTAGCCTACATTCGAAATATGTGTTTATCAATCATTTTTTATTTAATACAGACGTGTTTTTATATTTTTTTTTATTATAAAAATTACTTCACATAATATCCCATATGGCACTGTCAGAGAGTTTATTCACCCATATGTATACACATAAAACACGATATCAGTTTTAAAATCAAACATTTTAAAAGAGAACAATTCATCACTGTTGTTTTTTTTATTTTTATTTATTTTATTTTTTATTAGAATGCAAGTTACAAACATACAATCAGTTTCAATTTGAAAAAAATTCAAACATGGCCTTGATTTGGAGAATTTAGCGTTATGAATATGGAATTTACCTTCATCACTGTTGTTTAAACCAATGAGCATTAAGCTGTGTCGTCAGCAAGTCGTTTCCCATCATGCTTTTGATCAGCGCAGTCGGCGGAGAGCAACTGCGGGCGACTGCAGAATCCGACCCTTCCGCCTTGCGCTCGCGAGAGTTTTTTGACATACGTCGGCATGACATCAGAGCCAGGCGGACCGTTCTCGGACACATTTCTAACCGGCATGCATCTCGCGCTGATCACCGGTGATCGATTCTGCGCAGAATTTGCTCATCTCAAACAAGCAGTGTGTGGGACTGATCGTTATTTGCGCGCGCCTCTACTGCCATGACATCATCTTAAAAGCGCCACATTTTCAAACCCACAACACAGGAACAATGGAGACTATCGAGGGGATGGTGTTCCTGATTCTCGGTATGTGGTTGTTTTTAACTGCTAGACGGAAAAATGTGTTTAAAATGAGGCTGATGGCAGCAAAACAAAAATACTGCAAAAAAAGTGTCTCGTGTCTCGTGTCGCAAATCCAATGACGCTAGTAGTGACGCTGGTAGTGACGATTCTGTCTGACCAATCAGTGATCTGCAGTGTTTCACGTCACATTTTAGTACCGGTACGGTACGCTTGGAACCTCAACAGACCAGGTACCATTTAAAGCGACCTGAAGCGAACCGTACTGTAGTACCATGCAGTGGAAAAGCACCACAAGTAAGCCGTACCGTACTATGCAGTGGAAAAGCGCCTATAGTTGCAACTCTTGCGTCATCAGAACGGGGTGTTCAACGCATCACCGTTTCTGTTTAAAAAACGTTGTGCAATGTTTTGTCCGGGCTGAACGCAGCCCTGATCCAATCTTCTCAATCTTTATTATTAATGTTTTCCTTCTGAACTGTTCCTTCTGACAGTTGAAGTTAATTTTAAAACTTGCTTTGTCTTTTTCTTATACACAACATCTTTGTGATAGTCATATTTGCTTTTTATTTGCTTTATACAACACTATTATATTGAATGTGTTTTTTTTCGGAAGGCACATTTCCTTTTATTATACTTAGAAAAACAATTAATGCTTTTGAAATACAAATAATTCTTTCTACACATGTATAGTGTCTCAGGCAAATTACTGACTTTGCACATAAGCAAACCTTCTTATCAACCGATTGGACCAATTCATTAGGCTACATGAACTAGTTCAAAGATCAGTTCACAAATTTTAAAATGATCTAGTTCAGTTCATATTTAAAAAATGAACTTCATAGTTCTTTTTTCCATATGTTGCTGCGAGCTTCTTTTTTATTACTGCCAAAGCCCATATACAACCACAGATAACAATTATTTTATCGACGGGCAAAGTTTGCACAGACATGTAAGATTTTCACATCCTCACCGACCTCATAAAAGCCTTTTAAATGATCTTACGACGCCTCCTCGCTCCTCGGTTCACAGACACTAGAATGAACGAGTTCACTGTAACATTCATCAGGCAGTAATAGCTACATTCAGTTCACGTTCGCCCAAAATATGAACGAGTTCATGAACTATTGTTCATTGAAAGCGTTCAGACACAACACATATTACAAGCTCAAAATGATTAAGTTATTCTCACATTGTTTTAGAGCAGGGGTATCCAACACGTCGCTCGCGAGCTAACAGTAGCTGTGGCCTGATTTGGTGGTGGTATTGGGCCTGTTTTTCACATATGGCGCTCACATATTTTGCACGCTCATGTAAGTTTCAAATGTAGGCGCGTATCAAGCGCGCGCTAATTTTTTCCATTGCAGTATAAGTTTGTACTTCATGGTTGTCTATGACAACTATTGACAACAAACACACCGTAAGCAAGCTGTCACTCGACTTTCTATGGTAGCCCATAAGGGATAAAAAAAAAACTCGGCAAACAACGGGCCGCATTAACATTAAACTTTAATGTCAAGTAGGGGGCCACAAAATATCATGGCCGCGAGTTTGAGACCTCTGATATAAAGGGTGCTTCTCAATATCCCTCCTCGTCTCCTCGCTCCTCCGTCCTCCCTCCTATGACCCGGAAACCGATCAAGCTCAGCCATCTTGAAGGACATCTCAATTCTCTAATTACACCGTGAGGAGTCGAGGATCGAGGAGTGAGGAGGCTTCCTGAGGAGTCATAAGCGAGGATACACAGGTGCATCCTACGCGGAACTGTTATACTGACTATACGTGACGCACGTGTCAATTCTCCGCCCCCTTCACATCGGTCACAATCATTTTAATTTATACTTTACCTTTGCAGTTTATACAAACCACACATCTCAGATATTTCAACAGTATAGTCTATCTTTATTATTATTTATTATGAATTTATTAAATAACCAAACTTCAACAACATAAAGGCAGATCCTTTTAGCGCTGCTGATGACACTGTGGAGTGACGCTCGAGTGATCAAGTATTCCAATGTATATAAAAAAGCTTTTATTCGATTCCTCTGTCCTCCTTTCCTTTCCTCGCTTCCTTCCCTCGCGTCCTACAGGGTGTGGAGCTGAGACGCAAGGAAAGCAAGGAAAGGAAACGAGGATGCACAAATAAGAAATGAGAAGCACCCATAGGCTAGATATCTCGTCCGCGCTGCTGGCCAATGGAGGTCGACGTCAGCACCTGGCGGCCATCTTGTCACAGGTAGCTCGCTCACTGGTAACATTGGTGCATGTACTTTTTAAATCACCGTAACTTGCATAATTTTCTACCGATTTTCAAACGGTCTGGTTTGTTATAAACGGCAGAGATGTAGTTATGATACTGCATATGAATAATTAGTGTATAAATAAATAATCATCCAGAATTATAGCCACGTTAATAACGTTTAAGAAACCAAACCGTTTGTATATCCGTCAAGATTTCAACAAGATAAGAGTATTTTTTACATCAGATAACACAGAGCCCGCCACAAAGCCTGTCTGTGACAAGATGGCCGCCGGTGATGACGATAAATACTCCGCCGTGAGACATCTCTTTATGTAGATGGTTCTAACACCAGCGCCAGGACCGGAAGTGAGGGGCGGAGCTTACGTTCTAAACCGAGTAGGGGAGAGCGGGGCACAACCTAACGCATTTTGGTTTTGATCAATTAATTTAAAAATAATTAGGTTAGATTAATGTTTTTTACACAAGCAACATGCACATCTCTGCTACAAATTAACTCCTAAAGAGCCCCTATCATAGCATTTGAAATGTTCCTATTTTTGTTTTAGGAGTTCCCAAAAACAGTTTAACATGCATGCTAGGATAAAAAACACTTTATTTGTCTTATAATATGCATTTACTTTTAACTGATTTGCTCACTGACTCCCAATGATTCGTACAACGACTCATTTTTCCAAACCCCTCCTTTGCGTGACGCTAATCGGCGGTGATTGATCAGATGACAGACCCAGTCAGTTATTGTTTGTTAGCATAACGTATAAACATATTGATAAAGCACTGCAGTACTACAAGACACTCTATTCTTTATGACAACTCCAAAAACAGCAACAAACATTTCACATATTTAAAAAAAAATTGACATTGGAGACCTAGAAGCTGCGCTGAGCGTAACTTACACACACACATACGCACACACATACTTATTGTGCTTTCCCTCCTCTCGCCCGACGCTACAAAACCGTTCAAAACCCATAAAAGCAACAATTATTAATAATACTTACAGGTTGTGATTCATAGGAGGAAGCTGATCCATATACACTGGGTAAGTAAGTTACTGAGCCCTCCTTCAGGAACAACCGCTTGCGAATCCCCATTTGAATTAATTTATGTTTTTGAACGATTAATTAAAATGATGAGAACACAATCGGGCTGTACTGTTGTGGTATCGTTGCAAATATGAACTCTAACCACCGATTCTTCACATGCTCGTCCCTGGTAAATGAAAACAAAGTGGCTGAACTATCTTTGCATTGTAGAACGCAGCGTCTTCTCGACATGATGCTATTATGAAGTATTTGAATGTGTAGACTTCAAGTTTACACTTCCGTCTGCGCGCGCAGTAACTGGGCGCGGCCAGTATGTCTCTACGTCACGATGTAACAGCTAATGACTCGTTTCAAAAACAATTCATTTCATAGACTCAGAGTCGACTCTCACTTTTAAAAGACAGTAACTTTATATACGGTGCACTTTCAGATATAAATCTTTGCAGGATGTTTTCATTCCCTAAGAGATATATTCCACACCATATGAACATCATACGTCATTTTCAAAAATCCATGATATGGGCTCTTTAAAGTTTTTTTCTAGGACCCACCATTTTCGTACAGTTGCACTGAAAGTGACAGAAGTGCAAATGTTACAACTTACCTCATATGCGGGTTTAATTGTAACAGACAGAGGGGTTAGTTGTAATATATATATATATATATATATATATATATATATATATATATATATATTAGGGCTGTGCAAAAGTTAATTGCAATTAATCGCATCCAAAATAAAAGTCTGTGTTTACATAGTATATTTGTGTGTGCTGTATATAATTATTTTGTATATATAAATACACACACATGCATGTATATGTTTAAGAAAATGTGTTATTCCTATATAAAATATTTATATTTATATAATATAGATTATGTATTTATATATATATACAGAATTTAAGCGCAAATAATTCTTAAATATATACATTCATGCATAGGTATTTATATATACAAAATAATTATATACAGCCCACTCAAATATATTATGTAAACACAGACTTTTATTTTGGATGCGATTAATCGCAATTAACTTTTGCACAGCCCTAATATATATATATATATATATATATATATATATATATATATATATATATATATATATATATATTCTCACCGGCCCTTAAAATGGATAAAATATGCTCATATTTTCGTTATGCTTTCATTATTTCGTTCATACAGACTATAAGGAATTATTCAGCTGAAAATAGCCTATGATCTTGAGAGTATACGTCATTAAAGGGACAATGTGTAGGAATTTCTCCCATCTAGTGGTGAAAATGTATTTCGCATTCAAACTAATTTTGCTCTCCAGCGCCTCTTTTTCAAATGCACATTGCATCTACGGTAGCCATTATTTACCAAAAATCTAATAGCACTTCGTTGAGTGTTCTTTTGGGTTAACGGGTTTGTTTTATTCAAACAAACAGCAACTTGACACAACGAACAAACGAATGTTATGAATTAGTACTATTATAATTAGTATGAATTACTGACTGTGAAAAACATGAACTATTGTAATAAGTAGGTATGCCTTCTTTATTCGTTATATTTTCTGAAGTACTTGCATTGTTAGATATCATCAACTTTGAAATATAAATGTTCATCTGTCTCTAAAATAAAGTACACAACCAAACAATG
Source organism: Pimephales promelas (assembly GCF_988280905.1). Taxonomy (NCBI): domain Eukaryota; kingdom Metazoa; phylum Chordata; class Actinopteri; order Cypriniformes; family Leuciscidae; genus Pimephales; species Pimephales promelas. Next base: position 19,209,086 of record NC_142773.1, read on the forward strand.
AAAAAAAGCTTGCAATTCAGAGTGTAACATTGACTTACCTGTCGAGAAGAAAACAGGACTTCAGCGTCCTCCTGCATTAGCTCTATCCACCTGGAAAAATCTATCCCGACATTAACTAGTGTTTTTTATTAGAGCCATTTTTATTGAGCCATTATTAGCAGAACTTCACCTGCTGTTAGCATTCCATTGACTCCCATTCATTTTGGCGTCACTTTGACAGCGAATTACTTTACATCTGAGGCGTACAAAGACTCCATTTGTCCATTATTTATTTCTAAAGAAACGCGACAATGTATAAAAGGCTCCTTACCTTGTATCTTACCTTATGGCCCCATAAAAGCCATTTTGTAAAAATAGGCTAATGATTGCGTCATAACGTATAGACTCTCAGTCGCACAGTACAGAAATTACCGTATAGACAGGAATAGAAGCTCACAGGCAATCGGGGGGACGTGGAGGCATACAGTCCAATAAAGTCGAGGGAGAAGCCCATAGAGAGTCATAAAGTTGATCCTGCTGCTAGCTCATGGACAGCTAATACTCACTCTCTCCGTCTCCGTGAGATTCGGAAGGGAATTCACTCGGCACAGCTACTAGAAGACTTACAGGTTGCTCACGTGACAGGCTCAGTTTGTGCTTGCGCAGTACGCCTGGCTGTCAGCTTTTAACAGGCTTCAATTTTTATTTATTATAAAGATATTAAATTCTTCGTTTACGAGGATAAGTCAGATAATTGGCAGAGGTATTTGTACACCATTGAGGATATATTTATGATTAAAAATATTGATTTTAAATAATAAAATACACAAAAAAGTACACATTGTCCCTTTAATGCGTATCATGTCATGTAATGCATCGCTGCGGGAAAATTGTTGTCACTCACGAGAGTAACTTGTTGATTGTTACTGCATTGCCTTGACTTCTGCTCCCGTATTGACTAATGATGGTTCTAAAATGAATGACCATTCAGTTGTGTCTAATATTTATCTAATATTCTAATATTATAATATCTCTAACAATCTAATATTTTCACTGTTAAATTGAATCAATCAAGATCAAGAAACTGTCTTTGACCCACTATATTAGTGCTTAACGCGTGTAATCTGTTATTGGTAAGTAGCTACTTTTAAATCAATATAAAAACCACACATTCCTTGCAGACTCGTAAGAGTATTATTGTCTTTCTCATATCAGCTATGGTGTGCATAAAGGGACATCCTGTATTGTATTAATTCACTTTGTTCTTCTGTCACTTAAACAAAAAAATGTAAAACATTGAAAACACACTTTTTTCATTCAAAGAAGTTTACTTTGTTGAGTAACATGGATTCAGTAAAACTAACAAGAGTTAAAGTTCAGTAAGATCAGTATGACCATTCTGAGCATAGCAACATATAATGCACAGTATTCTTTGGATTTGAAATGTAGTATCTAAGCTTTTAAAACACATGCTAAGGTTTTTGTAAAATGTTTTTTTAATGGAGCATAACATTTTTTTAATTCTTAATGGTTTTTTTTCTCTGCATTTTTCGTATACCCTCATTTTCGGCCAGGTGGCTTCATGTCTTTCTTCACTTTGGGCACAGGTGGCTTCTTCATTTTGGGTGCAGGGGGCTTCTTTACTTTGGGTACAGGTGGCTTCTTCATTTTGGGTGCAGGGGGCTTCTTTACTTTGGGTACAGGGGGCTTCTTCTCTTTCTTGGGTGCAGGAGGCTTCTTCACTTTGGGTGCAGGGGGCTTCTTTATTTTGGGTACAGGGGGCTTCTGCTCTTTCGGTAGAGGGGGCTTCTTCTCTTTCTTGGGAGCAGGGGACTTCATTACTTTGGGTACAGGAGGCTTCTTCTCTTTTGGTACAGAGGGCTTCTTCTCTTTCTTGGGTGCAGGAGGCTTCTTCATTTTGGGTGCAGGTGGCTTCTTTACTTTGGGTACAGGGGGCTTCTGCTCTTTCGGTAGAGGGGGCTTCTTCTCTTTTTTGGGAGCAGGGGACTTCATTACTTTGGGTACAAGAGGCTTCTTCTCTTTTGGTACAGGGGACTTCTTTTTCTTGGGTGCCGGTGGCTTATATTCCAAAATGTTGATGTTATTTTCCATGTAATAAGGTCTTTCTAGCATCAGTAACAAAACACAAATATGATATTTAAGTAGTGTCCACACATAAATTACATCACAATTGTATGTATATACACACACACACACAAAGTTGGCACATTTTGTAATATATAAAAGTGTATAAAAATCTCAGTGTGGCGGGCAGGACGAGGTCGAGGGCCATGGGAGGATGGTGCGAGGCTGGTGGCGTGATTACCTGCACGACACACTGGTCTCGAATCTCTCACGGAGGAGCCTAGAGAGAGGAACAGGCCTGATTTTATGTCTATATCTTTGTTAGTTTGTTTTGTAGCCAGCAGTCATCCATCCGCGAGGGGCTGCTGGCTTATACTTTTTTTTATTTTTTTAATTTATTTATTAAATTATTTAAATGTTCGCTTCAAATGTTCCTTCTCATAACATCTGAACCTCGTTAAACTCAGTCTTTACAACAAATATGGGCCATCATGGCTTGCCACTTTGTGCCAAATTACCATTTGCAGTTTGCCGCTTCATCAAAAAATGCATCTTGAATCTCTGTTATGCAAGGAGAAAGCTATATCTGTTCTGAGGAGAGATGCTGCCAAGTGAACCAGAGCTCATCTCAGATGCTCAAAAACAGTGGAAATGTGCTGCGGTCAGATGAGTCCACATTTCAGCTTGTTTTTTGGGAAAAATTGCTCTCAGTCCCAAAGACGTATAAGGGACCAACCAGAATTTCGTCAGTGACAGGTGCAAAAGAGAAAGTTGGTCATAGCATGGGGGTGCATCAGTGCAAACTCCACATGGGTGACTTTCATTTTAAGATATCATTAATGTGAAGGCATATTTTGGGATTGAGAGACAATTCCAGGCCTCATTCTGCACATGCTATAACAGTGTTTTTTTGTTTTTTACACTAGACTCATGGGCGGCGCTAGGGAAGGGCTAGCAGGTGCTTCAGCACCCCCAAGAAAGACCAAAGCACCCCGATAGCACCCCCAATATATCTCGTTATTTCGACACCATATCTCGTTATTTCGACATATGCTGGGACATTCTAATCTGTATTAAAGGGTACATATCATGCTTTTAAATCATTCATTTTTACATATAAATCATACCGTTGTGGTCTATATAAAACATAACTGCAATGCTTGGGTCTGAATTCCTCATTATTATAGCTCCACAAGCCCCTTTACTACCCCTTTTCTGATGTGCGTCTTTGAGCGACCCGTTTCAAAGCGGCCCCTTTAAATAAAAAGGAGATGCGTCACACCCCGCCCGCTCTCCAGGTCGATGAGTTCACGGTCAGTTCAACTCCCCACGTTCGGCCATTATTGTAGTTTGATTAGAGATATACGATTATATACGATACCTTCAAAGAACATTTTTATTCACACGTTAATAAAATGTCAACAACAGAAGACTTGTCCATCAAGCCTTACATATTCGAGCCAGAGCGAGCGAGTTGATAAAGACGACGACGAACCTGCAGAAAAACCTCTTCATGTATTGGTATGTGAGTTAACTGTTTTGTGTTATTAGTGAAAGTCGACTATTTCTCTTGTTAAAACAAGCACACTGACAAGATAAATGACTACGGTCTAATCTTACCACAAAAAAAAATCTGTGTTGATAATATGATACGTTTAGAAAAGCATCAGAAAACAACGCAGCTAAATGACCATTGATGAAACTCAAGAACAATAATAACGTTATTGTAACGTTACTTCAAAATAAAAACAAAGAAAGACACAGGTACTGCTAAACCATGACCACCATGTGTTTTAAGAAAGTAAACTACTTTATTTTTATTAACGATATTTACAGCTTATCGAAATGCTCTGTTCGTCGTCTCCAAAGATAGAAGGAATTTACCTCTCATTCAGACGAAAGTCAATCGGCAAACCCTTCTTTATACTGGCAGAGGTTGTTGAAGTGGGAATCCTTGAAGTGCTTCAGGTCACTAACGTACATCCAACAACCGAACATTTTGACTTGCCCTCTTGTACTTTAACTTCTGCATCACTGAGCTTAGACTACAAAATCGGAGCGAGGAATAATAATGTCGGATTGCTCGAAGTGTTGGACCGGTAGTCAATGTCCTTATTTGGCAGTTCCACTGCAAATACGGTGACGCACTTGCTCAAAAAATGTCATAGACAAAAGAAAAATCTGAACAGGTTGAAAAATATGACCAAAACAGAATATAAAGATATAAACGAATCACCTGAAGAGAATAATTTCATCTTTTCTGTACTTATAAACACTCCAAATAGACAACAAAATGCATTTAAGTGCTAAAAAAGTGGATTTTGCATGATATGTCCCCTTTAAGCCAAGTGTTCTTATAATGGTTTTCTATGGGAGGAAAATGCTTAATGTGTATGGCTAATTAAACGTGTTGCGTTTATATTCTGGGTGGGCTCATCTGATTTTTTTTGTAGTATAACCTACTTTATTATGATTTTAGTATTATAATAATGATTAATAAATGCACACATAGGTATCCGTGAATTTGATAAATGTTGCAGATGTGTTTTATATGCACAAAAAAAATGCCTTTGTATGTGCAAAATTCAGAATTAAATGAATGTGTAGCAATTTGTACAAATGGAGATGGTGTTATAGCCATTAAATAAGCGCATTTAGTTTCATACAGTTTGTTCAAATATTATAATGTTTTTAATCGGGAGACATGAAGTGGATCAGACATGATTTTGACTCATTAGCCTACATTGTGTTTTGTAGAATGCCTTTCTTTAAAGTGAATTTCGTTTTGTATAAATTGTCTCTCTTTTTTTTTTTTTTAATTCAACCAATTGCCTGGATTTAAGAAATAAGAAGCAAATATATCTGACATTATAATCATGACATGGAGGCGCCAGCGCGGTCACTTGCATTGCATGTGAACTTGAGCACATCTCATCATAAATTAACCGAAATATGCCTCAGAAATGAGAAATGTATCTATAGAAAGCTTGCAATTAAATCTTTAAACGGAACAATTTCAAACAAAAAGAAATAGGCTACTGATTATGTTGCACACACACATGTCGAAATAACGAGATATTATGTTGAAATAACATTATAAATAATAAATCTTTAAATATGTTTGAATGTTGTGCTTATTCAATTTAGTAAACAGCTCCAATTTTTGTTGCACAGCTCCCCCTGTCAATAATCTAGTACCCCCTCAGAACCTGCATTAAAAATTATCTGGTGCCGACCCTCTACACACTTGACTTGCGTGCCTGCAGCCCAGTTCTGTCTCTTATTCAAAATGTATGGCCCATCACGAAAAAGAGTGTAGACCAACTGTCTTGTATCAGGTGAGATTGGGCAAAGATTCTACATGTCTGTTATTGTAGGGATATTGAATTTACATTTTCATGCCCCTAAACATTACACTGAACAGAACAAACTGTGACTGCTTTATATGACAGTCAGATTAGGACGGTCCATGCATGAAAACTGCCAGGGAATCCAATGCCGTCAGTCTGAAGGTCTGGGTACACAAGACTAAAACAAAATTTACTAGCAAACGATGCAAAATCCCAACTTACCAAAGACATATGTTGGTGCTGGTCTTTGTGCTGAGGTACTGGCATTAAAAATGGGGTTGCCTTGTTCATTACTCTCAATATTAGGTCCTGTGGCAAGAAGACACACAGACAGTTCTTAATAATGGCATCCTTACACATAAAAAATACTGTTAAGTACAGTTAAAAGTATATAAGCACATTAGGCTACACATATGTATTGTGAACAAAAATTATGAATACTGTTGGACAAGTATGAAAAACTGTCAAGTACGAATCATAAAATGTTCACAAATATCATAAATCATAAATGGAATGTCAAAATGTTTGCCTTGCTTTCTTGCCTGATAAAAAAATCAGATGTTTACATGGAATATTATGTAATATTATATATTATTGTTCATCGCTTTTTGCATTTGTCTGTCAGCCCGTCATGGTTGTAACACTCATTTTTAATGTGCAAAATAAAATATTAGACCTACATACAGACACATTTTATACTCTTGATTGCTTTCTAATATTTTTAAATGTATGCATATACACTAGGTTTTCTTAAAATATAATTTTCACAGTTGTGGCAGATAACTTCACCCGTTAACAGTCCCACTATCAGTACAGCATGGGATCGCAAATTATCACAATGTTGCATGTTTGCCTTACTGACTAGCAAAATAAACGTTTTTAAATGACAGCTCAATAATTACAACTAGCACAGTTTAATTTGTTATTCACAAATTATAACGAAGGATGAAAATGTCTATTCTACCAATAACAACAAGGTAAACTCACTTTTACATGGTACTGGTGATTCAGGATCAGCAAGTTTGCGTTTCCTTCTGACACCACCTGTTAAAAATCAACCACAACAGATAATAGATTACACATTTAGCTGAATATTGAGCTCATAAATCTCTTTCATAAATGACAATTGTTCTCTTACCCAGATCTTCAAAGAGTTGTGGTTGATGCTTTTCCAGTAAATCATAAAATGCCTTTTTGACTTTGTCGCCTCCAGATTTTAATGAATCAAACAGCATTCTCATTTTATCCTGGCTGGTTTTTTCTGCTTTTATCTCATCATATTTTTCTTTATGTAACATGTCATTACTTTTTAACTCATCTGCTATTGCCATCACAGAAGTGACCCTTTGAATAAGTTTCGCAGATTTAGCATCCACAAACTGTGCCTCTGGGGACAAATGAATAAAATGTATTACACTGCAACCTCGCTAACATGTAGCTAAACATGCAGTTTTTGTTTGTTTGTTGTCAGTGTCTTCAAAAAATAATTTATATAGGCTACAAATTTAGTTTTTTACGTAATAGATAGAGCCAATGTTACCTTTGCATGGCTCCTGCTGCTCTTCTTCGAGGTTCCTCTCGCTCATTTTTGTGGATAACCCCTGAATTCAAAAACAGAATTCAGATGATAATCTAGGGCTAGGCTATTGAAATATTTAAATTTGTAAACCTTCAAAGTTTCGTTGTTCCACGGAAATGAAGTGGGGTTTAGTCGAATAAAACGAAAGTGATGTGTTTCAGGTAAAAGACAATGTGATTGGTCAATGTAACTGAGCCGCAGTATGCGGATGTCTCTGCGGAACAAAAAAGGGCGTTTCCCAATTTTGGGGCGTTTTCCAACGTCGAAAAGTGTAGCTACTGGAGTAGTATGAAGCTGCAGACTCGGAGACCTGCATCTACAGTCCCCCTGCACCCAGAGTCCCGCATTCTCAGACCCCTCGTTTTTCGAGTCAGCGCCTACTATCAAATTGTATCAGATAAACAGAACCTAAGCCAAAACGTGACTAGGCTGTCTTCAATTTTATTTAGAGAATCGTAATAGCTCGTTTGATTTATTTTTTAATAAAACTAATTTAGCTAATCGATACAACATAAGAATAGTCCATTTAATATTTGTAAAGGTAGTTTGTAACAAGATTTGAGCCGTTATGTTTTTTCGCCCTCTTTACCCCGAAAATATTTTGATAGCTAACGTTAGCCTTTAACCTCGGACTTTTTTATATGTCATAAATGCTGCAGTTATTTTTACTGCCCATTTTGTGCCCCCATATATCTCAAACCCACAAAGTTGTCCAAAGTTCAAAAACATCTCAAGGGACACTTCTACAGTCAGAGCAGTGCAACATGAATTTGATTTTTTTTTCTTTCTTTTTGAAAGATCATAAGACATGTGCTATCGTATCCAGTACACCATACATCGATGGAGTTGCCCCTTCCGATTCCAGCAACATATCATTTTAAGATTATGCAAAGCGACTTATAAATGAGTTTTTTTTAATGCAATTAAAGACGAAAAGTAAAGTCACGAACACAGTTTGTTCTTCCTTTTTTCTTTACAGTAAGATGATGTTTAGGTGATCATTAAATAAAGTAGCCTACTGAATTGTTTATTATTGGTGTTTTGTCTATTCTGATTTATTTTGCTTCGCATTCAAAATATCAAAAAACAGATTTTGTTATGTTAGCATGGTAATGTTAATTAGACCATTATAGGTTGAACTGAAAGAAAAAGTGGAATTTGAATTTTGAATAAAAAAATATATATAAAAAAACAAAACATTGTAGCAATAAAATATCACATAGACTATTTTTCAGAAGATAGTTCAATCTGTAATTGTATCCCTTCCATCAGTAACAATGAGTTTTTTGGCACCTGCATTAAGCAGGGAACGCAAATATTTATTGGATAATTTATTTGAAGACCGTAATATTGCATCCTATTGTTTTTAATTGCATTTGGATAAGCGTAAACTGTACTCTGTGTGCGGGTGTTATTCTATCTTTTGAACAGCAGGAGGCGCTGTGTTCGAAAAATGAGGGGTCTGAGAATGCGGGACTCTCGGTGGGGGACTGTAGATGCAGGCTCCGAGTCTGCAGCTTCATAATATTGAGCTACTGTTTTTCTTATTTGCTCAAATTGAGAGGGAGATTCCTGGAAAAGATAGATAAACAGCTGTTTCATTTCATTTGAGTAATGAAATGAAATTGTTTCATTTGTGTAATTTTGCTCTTCCACTCACAATTTAGCGTTAACTAGCCATAGGCAATTAATATGTATTTTTCTTTTAAACAAATCAGACAGGTAGGCTACAGTGCAAAAAGTTCTATATGTGAAACAGAAAATAACAGCAAAGAAAAAATAACAGGGATAAAAAAAAGTGCAAGGCCTATATAGGCTATTAGGGCAGTTAGGCTACATCATTTTTAAAAGCTTTACATTTTTTATTGTTATTATAAGCTTTTTGTTTTGTAATCTCATATTTGAAACGGTCCCAAATGTGGGATTACAACATTTATGAGGGTTTCTTTGAGTTATTTTTGTCTTATGAATATAGCCTACAACTTAGAATTACAACTCAGAATCAGAAACATTAGAACAACTTAATGTCAGTGGAGAAAAGCATATAGTTCATCAAAACATACAGTAATAGTAAAGGTTACATGTTCGTGAAATGATGGACGCTGAACGTGGACAGGGGAGAGAGATTATCAAGAGAAATTCAGACTTCTGCCAATGCCTCACCTAAAAAACAGAGTTTAAACATCAATGTTAATGCAAATACAGTTATTTGAGCGATGAGTTCTTTCGAAGAAAATTTAGGATGCATTCCAAAGACTGGATGCGTAGTGCTTGAGTATGTTTTTTGAGCCCGTTCTCATCCCAAAGCGCAATATAGGACGCTTTTGCAAAAGCGTAAATATCCAACGCACATGGCACCCTTTAACGTGAAATTAGACGCAGATATATTTGGGCAGATGGCGCCCCCTAGTGGTCTAACCCTTACCCCACACCATACCTAAACTTAACCATTAACCGAAGCGTCTCATTAGACGTTAAAGGGTGCCATGTGCGTTGGATATTTACGCTTTTGCAAAAGCGTCCTATATGGCGCTTTGGGATGAGAACGCGTTGGTTTTTTATACTGGAAATCTGGAATTTCATTGCCTCATTAAAAATATTTGTGTGTGTAGGGCAAAATAAAGTAAAGTGTGTGTTTTCATCATCGTAAAATAATACACTAAGCCGGATTATAAGGCGCACCTTCAACGAATGACCTTTAGAACGTTTTTCATATATAGGGCGCACCGGAATATGAGGCGCATAACATACTGCATTCACACGTTTGACTGGGTTTGCGTTATGCATCCACTAGATGTCCTAAAGGCTAAAGGGAATGTAGCGACTCGCGAGTGCGCGGCGCCGGAGGTGAGGCGTTTATTTAATGAGTGTGAGCGCGCTGGGGCGGGCACGTAACTTACATTCGCAGCCTGACTCATATAGTATTCATGTGCGGCGGCTCGCTGACAGCAACAGCTGGCTGTTTTGAATGAGACGACCCGGTTACTGTGAACGGGGAGCGCTTTCTGAACATTCTGTGACGCGCCAACAGCGCCGTGGACAGTGTGTCTGTTCGTGTGTCTGTTAAGAGTGAACGCTCGTACGATCTGTACGACTCGAGGTTGAACTGGCCGTGTGACAAAGCGAGCATAAAGGGCGTCGTACACCGGACGAGAGGCGCTGTGCCACGCCAGGTCTAGGACAACTCCAGGTATCGCACACCAGAAGCGCACTTTCTCATCAGAATGGCAACTAAGCAATATTGTTATTTTTATTGACATTATGAAATGAAGATAGCCTAATGTCTGTTCTATATTTTGATTGTACTGTACAATTAAATACAATCTGAGTCTGCAGTCTGAAAATTTTACCTCAGAGCATCTGTTTACTGAATGAATTGAGAATGTCACCTGAAAATCCAATAACATCAGCAATTGCCATTTAAGCAAGCAGCTGATTTCTGTAAATGACTAAATTAGTGATTATGTTCACTGAACGAATCTACTTTCGTTCTCCATACACTAATGAGAACATTTAATTTAATTGAAAGGAGGGTTTCATTTGTCTGTCCAAAATAATAATTTGGACAATACATCACAGGGAAGAAACAATTGTATATTGTTTGTTTTGTTCATTCATTATTTTATTACATTAACAGTTATGCTGACTGAATTCCAACTAAATTAATGAATAAGTGGGACCCTTTCAATTAAATTAAATGTTCTCATTAATTTATGGAGAACGAAAGAAATAGACTCATTAAGTAAATGAAACATTTTTACAAAAATGTAAAAAGCAACAGGATGGCAGAGTTTTCAGCTTATAGATTCCCTTATAGTCGAGTGCTACTAAGTTACTACTAAGTGCTAATGTGGATTTCTGTCTATAATAAACATTTACCAAAACCTCAATAAGGTTAACTATAGATAAAGTTAGACAGAAACCTGTTCACCGCTCATTTTCCCATGGGCAAATACAAGCACGCGTTTCACATCAGTGGCTCTCCCGAGAGAATAGTGAAATTGATCCCTTATCTTAGCGCCATCTACTGTTCTAGAAGAGGAAGTTGCTCAACTGTATTTGTGAGAAAATCTGATTCTGCCTGGACGCAGAAAAAGAGTGCCAAAAGTCACGTGACAGTTTTTCCTACTTGTAGAATTCTGTTTTGTACATGTAGAATTTTGGGTAACACTTTAGAATACGGTTCCTTCGTTAATGAATAACTACACAAGAACTAATGAGTAACACAATATTAACAATCTAGTAACTATTATTAACTAACAAGAAACTCTGATTAACGAACTAGTAAGTAATAGCGCACAGACGAAAGTGGTAGTTCACTATTAAGTAATTAATAACTACTATTTTTTTAATACTTCCCAGAGAACTACTGAAAAAGTTTATTAACAATCTAGTAACTACTATTAACTAAAATAAACTCTTATTAACGAATTAGTAAGTAATAGCTCACAGATGAAAGTGTTACTAGATAATTCTGTGGGAATTACTAATTATTTGGATCCGTATTATAAAGTGAAGATCATTGGAACTAACTAGTAATTACTCATGTGTTACTAAAGACATTTTCTAAAAGTTACTAAAGTTCACCAAAAATCTCAAACGTTTGCACAAATCTTGACTAGATCATGTAGTAACACTTGAGTAATTACTAGTTAGTTCCAATGATCTTCACTTCATAATACGAATCCAAATAATTAGTAATTCCCACAGAAGTATCTAGTAACACTTTCATCTTTGAGCTATTACTTACTAATTCGTTAATAAGAGTTTATTTTAGTTAATAGTAGTTACTAGATTGTTAATAAACTTTTTCAGTAGTTCTCTGGGAAGTATTAAAAAAATAGTAGTTATTGATTACTTAATAGTGAACTACCACTTTCGTCTGTGTGCTATTACTTACTAGTTCGTTAATCAGAGTTTCTTGTTAGTTAATAATAGTTACTAGATTGTTAATATTGTGTTACTCATTAGTTCTTGTGTAGTTATTCATTAACGAAGGAACCGTATTCTAAAGTGTTACCGAATTTTGTTTTGTACTTGTAGAATTTTGTTTTGTACTTGTAGAATTTTTTTTTTGCACTTGTTGAATTTTGTTTTGCACTTTTAAAAATTTTAGTTTGTACTTGCAGGATATTTTTGTCATTGAAGAAATACGTTTCTATGTAGGCTATGTAAAACATACTGTATTTGTTTGATAGGAACAATACGCATTAGTTTGTGAGTGATGTTTTGTATACAAACCACACTGAGTTTGTTTGTGAATCGGGTGTGAGTAAAACGTGTGTGTGTGTGTGTGTGTGTGTGTGTGTGTGTGTGCGTGCGTGCGTGTGTGTGTGTGTGTGTGTGTGTGTGTGTGTGTGTGTGTGTGTGTGTGTGTGTGTGTGTGTGTGTGTGTGTGTGTGTGTGTGTGTGTGTGTGTGTGTGTGTGTGTGTGTGAGAGGTTTCGGCACATAATTCGCTCCATATTAATGCGTCTCTATAGCACTGCAATTTATATACGAAAATGAGTTTTTATGTGCATATATTAGCATGGGATAGGTTTTGTAGCCTGTGGTGTCGGGTCGGGTGCAGCTATTACGCAATAAAGTGCGTATCAAATGCACGCGAAAAACAATCATATGCACGTAAAAACTAAGTTTCGCGTTTAAATTGCACGATAAACACAACGCGTGCTATAGAGACGCATTTAATATAAAAATAGACATTTCATGACGGTTATTTTAGGTGTGTCTACATACTTTTTTTGAATGTCTTTCAGAGCTTTTTTAGGCTGCAGCGCAGGCCAGATATTGCTGGCGGGCCAGTTTTGGATGTAGCCTATTTGAGTTGATATTACTTGCCAAGCTCTGATTTCTGAGAGATACACGCATAGACGGATTTGTGCTCGTTTTTATTTTTTATTTTGGACTCTCACTCATTCACATCACTAATTTTTGCATAGAGATTAGATAAGGTATTTTGGCTTCAGGAACTACTCCAGTAAAAAAAAAAAAAAAAAAAAAAAAAAATCTGAAGGATTGCTTCCGACGCCCATGGGAAAAATTGAGAGTTGAGGAAGAAGACGCCACTTCCTTCATCTATCGAGTCCACCCAGCCCAGTTCTTCAGAATCATTAACCCACAACTATGCTAAAATGAGCTCATTTTCATGCACATGAGTGCTACAAACCACACGCTGGTAAAACACAATGATGGTCAGGTAACATGCCATCAGTCTGAACTGTGTCCTATCTGCTAAATGATTATGAATGGCATTTCTTGTACAGTTATACTGAGCAAAAAAAGTACTTTTGTTGTAACACTTTTTATTTATTTTTTTACTGGATTTAAGCTTTATATATTTTAATTTGTTTTAGTTTAGGATGTATTGCTTTGATTATGATCACCATAGTGAATCACACAAATGTATCTTTTGATACAAGACTGCAGGTTTGTTTGTATTTTTTGAATTAACATTGTTTTTACTATAGTGACCGTCCAGTTAGTATGAGATGTGTAATTATGACACAAATATTACTGTATTATTTTTGTAGTTACATTTAGAAAATTAAAGAATTGGTTAAACAAAAAGTTACCTAAAATGTCAAAGTATGATTTGGTAAGATTAATTTACTAAACAACTATATAGAAATAAAACCTGTACAGAATTTGTTTTTGCATTCATTCACCTTATTCAATGTTCTTATCAGTCTTAAGGCCTGTTCACACCGGGACGAATTTCGCGCACGTTATTCGTCGACGTTTAACGCCTCGTGACTAAACAATGGGCGCCAATGTGAGTGTTCACACCGACGCGAAAAACGCCACACGTAAAAGCGTCATTTTTAAAAAAACGCCTCGGGTTCGTTTTTTTTGTTTGACGCGCCGCGTCAAAACCTATCCTACCAACGAGATTGGCGGGTTTGCTCACGTGTCTGGTACTTCTGAAGTTACAGTAAAACACAACTTGGGGGCGCGCGAACACAAAACGGTCTTGCCGAGCACACATACGGCGAAGAAGAGATACCTATGGGCAAGATGAATGTTGAGCTGCTGGTCTCGGAGCATAAAGAGCTGTATGATAATATTTATATTAGTATTTCTGTAATAATAGTATAGTATAGGGTGACCAACAGTCCTGTTTTCCCGGGACATTTGTAAAACGGTCACTTTGTGCTTTATAGAAATCTGAGTTGAGATGAGAACTGCGCATAGTGTGCGTAGTGTCAGTTAGATTTTGACAAGTGAGGAGAGGAGAACCGCTCTGCCGACTCTTTGTATTCTTTCTTTTATTTTATTTTTCTATTGTGACCAGATGTTTGTTTGTGTTCTTTTTTTTCTCGCTCGATCCCCATGTATCATGAGGAGGACGAGTGTGACGTTTGAGTGGTTTTATTAAACGCGGGGAAATCCGACAACTCTCGTCTCTCGTGCATCTGTTCATCCGACAACTAGCGCTATGTTTTTATCTCTGGGCAACATCTCAACTTTGCGTTACCCAGCGGGCACCTTGACGTCAATTTGACATCAACAAATAGTCAAGATTTTGACCACCATGTATAACATGCATGAATATGAATATTTTCATTATATTTTGTAATTATTACCTTGTGGTTGTAAAGAGGCCAAACAAAGGTATCAATCTGACATGTTTTTTCTTGTCCCTACATCTCAGGTCAATATCATTGACATTAAATCGATGTTGATTTGATGTCAGGAATTAAAACGTCAATTTGATGTGAAATGTATATCAAAACGATGTCTGAAAAAGTATATTTATTACTCACTGTAAATCAATGCGACTAATTTTCAACATCTAAAAGACCCATCTTGAAAGTTGTAGGTCTATGTATTTTGCATTTTTATTTTATTTAAATCCTAGCTAGTTTAATTCAGTTCTTGATTAAAATGACAGCAGACACTATAATTGCATATACTATAAAAGGTAAATTTAATCTGACATTGAAGCTGATTTTTAAAATGATCATCATCGACTACAAATTGACTACAAAAAGACGTCACATCCTGGTCATATCGCGCGGAAAAGTAGAAGATTTGCATAACCGCCCTCACTCACACGTCTGCTCACTGCCAGAGAGATCGTCGATTTCAATTTTAAAAAATACTCCTCTTTCAACTCTTGGTAAGTAACCAGCTAGCATGCTATTGTTGTTATTATGTTAATACACCATCTTATACATAGGCTACTTAATCTGATTGGGTGTAATTGTCAGAAATATGTCGAATAATTCCACAGCCTTGCCCTTTACCTGAGCGAGTTAGCTTGCTAATTTAACCGGAGATTAGCTTAACTGTAACGTTGACATTCTGGTATGATGGAAGAAGTGTCTTCCTGTCTGCCATCGTATGATTTTAAAAGTGTGTGTGTGTGTGTGTGTGTGTGTGTGTGTGTGTGTGTGTGTGTGTGTGCGCGCGTGTGCGTGTGCGTGTGTGTGTGTGTGTGGAAAAATGTCGATTTTACTGGTTTTCTGGGGCCAAACCGACCGGCGACGATATTTACTGTCGATTCGAATTTGTTGGTTTAAAAGTGGACATTTCAAGCTTTAGCCCGTTACAAGGCTAACGTTAGAGATGACAAATTAACAATGATAGTAAAATGATATCCTAAGCATGTGAAATGTTTTAATTTTTTTTCCAGCGTAACTTAACGTTACCAGCCCCAGATCTGTCACTGATTTGAATAAGAGGTAAGTTGCAATGGTAGTATCCATATAACGTTACTGTCCTAAAAATATTCCTTTCCCAATGTAAGAGAAAAGTAAGTGTGTTCTTCTAAACAAAAAATAGCTGCTGCATTGAATTTTTTTTTTTTAATGCAAATTTTTTGTTTGTATAGAATATGATGTCTTGCTCTCTTTGGTCTGACATTCAGAGTTCCAAAAACGACTCCGCTTCAACAGCTTAACAGACAGCTAACCAGCGAGGAAAAACGAAAACTCATGGTAGGTTACTATGAAAAAGTAAAACAAACATTTGCTAACAGATGCAATTATTAGACATACAATATCTTATTCACATATTCTTGTTCCTCATATACATTTCTGCATATTTGCTAAATTATTCCTTCAGACAGCTCCGATGTCAAATTGGTGCAGCTACCCTGTGGGAAAATGTCAACATTGTGATGAAAAGGTCAGTCTCTGAAGTTGTGCGGTTAATATCTTAAAATGTATTTAATACTCTTAAATGAATACGCCCAGATCTGCGGATTGAAGATGAAGAACACGCTGAATCTGATTATAACAAGACCGAAGCGAACACGAATTTGTGTGGTTTACACTTAATCACAAATATTTAGGGGAACGAGGCAGAAGTTTAGGGGAATTTGATTATACTATTTCAGATAGCCTGTTGGGCAGGACAGTTATGTATTTTGGTAGCCCTACTGAAAACACAATATAGCCCGGGACGTCTGGCTAGCGATTTTGTGAGCCCTGACATTATTTCACATTTCTTCCTGTACAGCATGTATAACTTTGTTTATTCACATTTTTATTTACAGAGTGCTCACAAATAGCCTCATGTCTATACTGAACATGGATGGGACTGGTGACAAGCTGCCTTTCAGAAGAATTGAACTTTATAAGGTCGCAATAGGTAATTATATTTTCTATTTGTGCACCTACACCACCTATAGCTCTATTCTCTACATGATTTTTATTTTGATCAGTATGTGCAAGATAAATGGCAATTGCTGTTACATTTTTTTCAGGTGCCATCTAGAAGTAACAACCCGGCATCACAGAAGCTTCCATTGGTAGCCTTACGGCCAACCATTTGCTCGCTGCACCGGACAGAAGAGGGGGCACTGGGCGCCGGAAGGTAGGAGCTGCTGCAAGCAATGTAGATTAGGCCCAATTCAATTTCTCTTTTTTTACCCTTCCCCTTCATTTTACCCCTACACCTGGTCCTTCGAAACATGTTGGAAAGATATAGGGGGAAAAATATTCTCCATGGAAAAAAAAAAGATATCAATCGCATACATAGGGAAGAGCCTGGACGAATGTGATGTTTTGAAATCACTGCTGTCTGGCTTTGAATGAATGTTCACATTCTAAAATTCCGTACAAAATGTGGACTGATGACTAGCAGTGAAATGAGATCCTGACATATGACACTGTTAACACAAATTAACCAAAAATTGACTCGATCCATTATCATATATTAGTACTAGGGCTGTCAAATGATTAATCACGATTAATCACATCCAAAATAAAAGTTTGTTTACATAATACATGTGGGTGCACTGTGTATAATTATTTTGTGTATATATATATATATATACACACACATGCATGTATATTTAATAAAAAAATGTTATTTATAAATAATTTAAATTATATATAAATCTATATACAGCATAAACATGAAAATATTTCTTAAATATATACAAGCATGTGTGTGTGTGTGTGTATATATATATATATATATATATATATATATATAAATATACACAGTGCAATCACATATTATGTAAACAAAAAACAAAAGCTTTTATTTTGGATGCGATTGATTAATCATTTGAAAGCCCTAATTAGTAGTGCACATCTGACAACTGCGTGTGATTAGGCTATAATGTGGATTATCTTTTAGTTTTCTATATACTGTAGAGTAGCCTACTACTGATGGGTACTAAGCATTTATTATGTTAATGGACAGGCCCCATTTTAATGTTTGCTTTCTTGTTTTCTTGTTCTCTTGTTCCCTTTTACAGGCATTTGAGAGCCCTTGAGTGAACCCATAGCCCCCCCCCCCACACTGCATTACACTGCTCAAAAAAATAAAATAAACATATCAGATCTCAAAGTATGTGTATGTTGTCAGTCATTGTACATTTAGGTTGGAATTGAGTGATGCTTAGCATTGAAATGATATCAAAATATGTCAATAATTTTATGTAATTTTGACATCAATGTTTGATGTCACATTTATGTTGAATTGATATCAAAGCTTGATATTGTATGATATCAAAATAGCATTAAAATGACGTCAACATGATGACATCTTGACGTCAAATAAATGTTGAATTGGCATCAAATGCATACAAAGCATGATCAAAATAACATCAAAATGACATCGGCAGAGGTCAAAATCTTGACATCAAATTGACGTTGTCACTTTGACGTCAAATTGACTTTCATTTTTGACCTATTTTGTGACGTAATTTTGACATCAATGTTTGATGTCATTTTGATGTTAAATTGACATCAAATGCCCACTGGGTACACATGTCCTGTTTCCACGTCCTGTCCTGACTGTTTTTAAGTGATGAAAATGTCCTGGTTTTCAAACAAAAACTGCTGGGAAAGATCAGTTCTACAGCAAAATATAGATGGGCAAACAAGGTGGATGAGGAAGAAAAACAAGATAAAGAGGATGAAAACTAAAGATATAAATAGATTTTGTTAGTTCGTTTTTGTAAGTTTGTGAGAGCTATTTTTTGTTACATTTGGAGGCATTTCTTTTAGTAATTTATTATTATTTATATATTTATTTTTCTAATACAGAAGACATTAGGCTATTTCTATCATTATTTCATTCGTTTTTTTCTATCTGTCATAATAAAACATTGAGACATGAATATGATCACCCTAGTATATTCTATTATTATTTCTGTTTTAGATTAAGCGGCATCTAATGTCAAGGAATGAATTTGCATGTTCACTCGGATCATCGTCAGCGAAAAACGCTTGGGTGTGAACACAAAAAACGCGTTGAAAAACGCTGACGAATAACGCGCGCTGATATTCGTCCCGGTGTGTACGGGCCTTTAGTGATTTGGTTTTTTTTTTTTTCCTCATTTTTCATCCCAAATCGTCATATAACTGACGTTTTGGGACGTCTTTTGACCATACGTCAATATTCGCCTTTTTAGGGCCCCCTTAAACGTCGGTAGATGAGGTTATGGGATCCTAACTCTACCCCATACCTAAACTTAACCCTAAACCTAACCCGTCACCTAACTGACGTTAAAGGTAAAGCGTCAGTTGTATGACGGCCCGGGATCGCCATCTACCGACGTTTAAGGGGGCCCTAAAAAGGCGGATATTGACGTATGGTCAAAAGACGTCCCAAAACGTCAGTTATATGACGATTTGGGATGAGACTGTGTTGGTGTTATTTTTACAGGCGAGCAGATCATTTGCCTTTTCTTTAATTCCAACAATGAACATGTTTTGACTAAAATCAAATACTCTGTAGTAGAGTCATTTCTCCTGTTCATCACCTGCAGTTTTCATGTCATTTCACAAATCATGTAAAATAAAGGAACAGTCTTCTAGAAAAAGTTTAAGAGTCCGATAAAGGCAGATGATTTAAAAGTTTGGGATTTTCTTCCAGAAGAACTGAGATTAAACTTTCCTTCACATCAACACTACCTTTCCGCACAATGCTGCAGATCTTTCTCATGCTTTCTTCTGCGGTTGAAGTCGGGTGTGTGATTTCAGAATATATTTCCTCATGAATGATTTGCTTCTGAAGAAGTTTGTCTGCAATGGCATTCACATTCGTAACGCTTTTGATAAGACCACTCCAATTTCTATCAAAATATTGAGCTTTATCAAAGTTGACAGCCACTGGTGGTGTATTATGTTGTTGTATATTTACAGCTTTGTTTGGATCGATGTTGGTTAATTCTTTCCAAATTGTTGCAGCCCATATTGTTTTCTGATCATCCACTCGGCTGAGAGTCATTTTGATGTCATCTGCCACAGTTTGTTTAACCTGAAAGAAGTTTGGCTCGATGTCACCTCTTAGCTTGATCTCTTTCGGTTGGACAGAAGCACCAGGAACCTCAAGACTGTGTTTTTTCATCATCTGCAGTGGGGTTTCAGGTCTTGAACACTTGATTTGATGATTTGGCTTTTCCTCCTTTTTAATTTTTTTTGCGACAACAGAATCTGATGGGAAAAAATACACATGGAGAATAATGGGGTTCTGTTTTGCAATGAAGATAAGTAGATCACAGTGCATTTTCACTGATATCCCTAGTTTCACAAGTACTGTTTTAGGAGAAAAATATGGTTGGAGTATTCTGGCATGAAAACGAGTCAACTCCACTGATTCCAAGGTTATTCCCTCATTTTCAACACTGAGCAGCTTCACATCATCTTTGAGAGAGGGGTCAGACTCTGCTAAACAGGCGTAATGAGGCAGATGGGCCTCCTCCAGTTTCCCTGAGATCACGGTCACATCGATCACTGGACCAATTCGCTCACACTGAAGCCTCTCCAGCTCTGCATTGAGGAAACGTCCATCCACTGGACAATACTGGAGAATGACGTCACCCGCACTGACCCATCGCATTCTGGTCCTGCTGCACTCGAATCGACCCGCCGGAGTGCTGATGCTGAACTTTGACCCTCCTTCATCTGTACAGACTGACGGCTCCACCTGAACCCACTGATCACAGTCGACAATGTGAACACAAGACTGAAAGTGAAGATTCATTTCAGAAGGTTCAGGAACAGAGACGTACAGCCTAGAGAACAGAGATGATAACCATAAATGAAATTACGTATGTATAAAAGATAAACACAATTTTTTTTTTTTTTTTTTTTTTTTAGAAAATAAAATTGATCTCACTCTTTCGGGTCTTTCAAAACATTTGAAAATACTGTAGATATTATACTTCCAGCTGTGTCTCCACTGTTCTGTGCACTGGTCTGTCCTTTATAAGCATGGAGAAAACCAGAATAAATAAAAAAAAAATGCAAAATATATCACTTTATGCTTTTTAGTAGGAAACATCTTGTTTTTGTTAGATTTGTACAAATTTGGTAACTATATCAAAATCAGCAACTGGTGACCCTAAATTAGGGACTCTAGAGACTGCATTGAACCTAATAAACAGAGAAAAAAATTCTGAAAGTAAATAAACAACTTTACCTCTTCCATATGTATCCTCAGAAAGCCATCTAAATATTTTGTCTTTCAGCTGAAAGACAGATTTTTTTAAGAAAGTAAATGGATGATAGATATTGATCCTTGATGGTGGACTCTACATAAAGAAGAAAAAAATCACAAAGACAATTGCTTAAAATACTAATTTTTCTGAAATAAATGTTGACATATTTTCAATGAGAGACAAATCTGGACTGCAGGCTGGCCAGTCAAGCACATCCACTCCAGTGTGTAGAGTGTCTAAGCTTGTGCAATTTGAGGCCTTGTATTGTCTTCCATTTAATCTTTTAATTAGTCATTTCAATCAGATCTTTCCAGTAGACAACCTGTTACAAGTGGCGTTCAAAGCAACTAAAGTGGCCGTCTGGCCGAGCACTGGATTCCTCACTGACTGACTGGAGTTGCCAGCAAATGTTCGTTCAGCTCTTTTCAAAACTTACCTCTATACCATCACTTATCTCACTAAGCACCTTACTTATTATGGCATCTTGGTCATTTTGACAGTGAGGGTTTCTACACGTGAGATCGGACTTGTCCTCAGTACAGACGTCACACTTCACATAATTAGATGCAGCGTAACTCTGATCAGGCTGAGCAACTTCTGTCTTTTCAACCATCTCCAGCAGTATAGCCTTGACGTTTTTCCATAAAACAGGTCTTGTAGTGAAGGTCTGTCTGCACTGAGGGCAGCTGTAGATTCTCTTCTGATCTTCTTTATTCCAGTAGTCTGTAATACAGCTCATACAGTAACTGTGTCCACAGGGAATGGTCTCTGGTTCCTTCAGTAGGTCCAGACAGATTGGACAGATGACCTGATCCTCAGCAACAGAAAAACTGGCTTCTGCCATTTTCCTGCAAACACAAATACAACCAGCAGAACAGCCTAAATCATACAAATCTCCAGCGAAATTTCATTGTAACAAGACCAATCCATCCAACAGCATTTTTACAGAAAGTGAAGCTCCTGGTAAGACACTCCACATAAAAAGTGTGTCCTCTGGAAGTGGTTACTGGATATTACCAGCCATTGTATCAGACTGAATCTGAAGACATATCTGCCTCAAAAACAGAGATACGCATACAGTACAAAACACAGGTTTCGGTTTCTCTCACTGCTGAGAAATTGAAATAGCTTCCTGGTTCTATATTTGAGAGAAGTGTGCAAAAAAGGAATGTTCAAAGACTTGCGACACACCCATAGACTGCCATAGGAAATTTGGAATGCGGAAATAACGCGTGTCGTGGGCCATAGACAGTAAAAGAAAGGGAGCAGCCAATAGTTCCAAACACTGATAGTTCCAGCATTGAACCCCATTCATTTTCAGTGTTTCCGAAGTACGCTCGCTGGTAAATTAATGAAATCACTTTATGTTTTACTTTTACACACATTAGCCCACCTTTTGTGCATCTAGTCAGTAGTTAGCTATATATTTTGTAGCCGGTTTTGGTTAAGGTTTATTGGAAGATAGGTTAATTGCAGCTATATCTTACGTGACCAACACTTCTCTAAAGTTAAGTAACTTATGGTAACCGGATGCATATTATTAATATGCATATATTTCAAAATGTATATTTCTACACACATGCATACAGTACATATGTATACATGCATCAATGCATACATAGACAATTATATTGTATTTAAGCGTGTACTGTACACAGTACCATGTACATGTATTTGTGTGAGTTTCCTGATGAATAGTCAATGAATGGATAAAGGGGTACATTCGGGCGTGTTAACAGTTAAAGGAATACTCTGACTTTTTGGGACTTTGGCTTATTCACTATATTCCCCAGTGTTAGATAAGTCCATACATATCTTTTTCATCTCTGTCCATGCTGTAACTGTCTGACGCACCCACCGCTAGCCTAGCTTAGCACAAAGACTGGATGTAAATGGTTGCAGTAGCATACTACTCCCAAATAAGTGACAAAATAACAAATAAGTGACAAACATTTTCCTATTTACATGCTACCTTTGAAATTATGAACTTGGGCGCGCAAAAGACGCGACATTAGCAGGCCCTATAATGTTATTGTTTCGTCTTTGTCATTTGTCATTGTATTGTTATTGCTCAATCGCCCCAGTAACAAATTAGTGGAGCAAGAGGTAAACTCAGAACTGTAGCCTTCGCCTTGCTAAAAAATCTTTTTAATTTTTTTTTTTTTTTTTTTTTGAGAAACAGTGACCTTGTCCAGTACGGGTAGGCTATTGTGGGTTCTCCCCTGTTTATTGTGGCAGCCACAATACAACTAACACACATGATTGTAAACTATGCTTTTACAAAGTATTAATTGCTGACTCTATTACTCCAACTCTGAACGAACTCTCTGCTCCTAACCACGATGCGTCTCAGGTGCTGCGGTTATCATTCCGCCCAAGTAGCAGTGCTTCGCCTTCTGAGAATAAAGTTCCCAATATATATACGGTAAAAGATGGCTGTGTCTCATTTGACCTTGTTATTTGTACACTCTGTGACTATACAAATCACAACATGTAAATAGGAAAATGTTTGGATTATTTTGTCACTTATTTGGGATTAGTATGCTACCGCAACCATTTACATCCAGTCTTTGTGCTAAGCTAGGCTAGCGGTGGGTGCGTCTGACAGAGTTACAGCACGCACGGAGATGAAAAAGATATGTATGGACTTATCTAACTCTGGGGGATATGCTGAATAAGCCAAAGTCCCAAAAAGTCGGAGTGTTCCTTTAATTCACTCATTAACTATCTCTCTGGTTTCATTTTCTGAAGTTAATATTTAGCCTACCGAACATTGCTGCATAGTCGTTGCTCGTTATTATGAGAGCGTCCGTTTGTAGCTACATGCACTGCACAGCATAATTAGGCCTATTTATAGCCTACGTTAAGTTGGTTGGAATTCTGAAAGGACTGCAGACCTCTTTGCGTGATCACGAAGATGGCTGAGTCGGAATTTATAAGCAATATTCAGGCCAGTTGTGCTAAAATAAATATCATGAGCTATGGCGGCAAGCCGTTTAGCTTTTATTCATTTCCGGGATATGAATTCTTGATATCAGGACTTACATTTTTTGATATCAACAATTTAATTATTGATATAAAAAAGGTAATTGTTGATATCAAAATTTTAATTGTTGATATCAATAATTAAATTGTTGATATCAAAAAAATTAATTGTTGATATCAAGGATGTTTGAGCTGGAAAACCCCAACTCTGGTAGGGCCAATCACATCGTGTATAGAGTCGGAGGGCGGGCTTAACATAATGATGACAGAGTTGCGACGACATATTCGGTTTGAAGTCGCTCATCCTCTCGGCGCCGCGCGCGCTGTTACAAAAAAGCTGTGGCGAAATGATCAACTTGTCATATTTGCCTCTCTCGTGGTGTCAAGTCGAGTATAAAGGCTTTACTCCGTGTCAGAGCGCGCTCTGATCAGTATTCTGCCCTACAAAGCAAAAAGGCAGTAACTGCAGTTTTGGTAAAGCATTAATTATTACAATTTTCATGACATTCAAGCCAACCTTTGTTATATGACAAAACATCTTATCTTAAACGCATGTCGTTTTAGTGAAAAATGGTAGTCGTTTGTACTGCAAAAAGCCCTAGCAAAAGTCATTTTTCTCAGCTCTGCACTCTGCGTAGTTACTGCCTTTTTGCTTTGTAGGGCAGTATAGGTGCACGGACCTCTCCCGAATCATCTCCACCACCCCGAAGCACCACTCCGGCTCCGTATCCCTCGTAAGCTGATATTAGTATTTAAACATTTTATATGATATTATTTTTTTAATGACACACTGCCTCTTTCTCTCTCATACCAGCCCATTCTCACCCCCAAGGCGTCACTTAACTGACGCCTTGGGAAGCATTTGGACATGCTTCAATATCTGACGCTTTAGGCGCCCTTTAGCGTCAGTTAGATGACGCCCTAGGATTGCGTGTACCCTACCCCCACCCCACACCTAAACCTAACCGCGTCCTCTAACTGACGCTTTCCTTTAGCGTCAGTTAGTTGACGCCATAGGATCGCGTCATGTAAGTGACGCTAAAGGGCGCCTAAAACGTCAAATATTGAAGCATGGTCAAAGGTGACGCCTTGGGGTGAGAATGCGTTGAATTTCTCTTGAAAATCTCTCTTCCTTGTCCACCATCAGCATCAAGCAGCTCTGACTGGAAAATACATAATTTTTACATCACCCTTTACTACCCTTTACTATTAATTTATTTCATTTTAAAACTTCTGTTGAGTGGAAAATAATTACTTTATGTACTTTTTAGGCAATAGTTAAATGCTCAGCTTAGTGTTTTGGTCATATAGGTTTGTAGTGATGTGTTTGTATTATTAGTGTGTTTCTTGCAGATCTCCAGAGTGTAATGAGCATACGACATGGTCTGTTTTCTTTCCTGCACCTTGTGTGTGGTTTGAAGAGTGTGGATTTGATGATATTCAGTCTGAATCAGAGCTGAGCTCGCAGGATTCTCTCTCTCACGTCAAACAAACCAGTCAATGTTGGATCACTCAGATTTGAGTACTTGGCTTGCCATAAAATGACTTTGATAATGTTATGGCAGGGCTATAGGCTGTGACATGATAGTTGCCACACAAAAGATTTTTATTTCATATCTAACCTCCCTCATTACTGACATGTTAAGGTGTCGCAGTGCTTATGTGCTGTGCTTATACGTGCCGGGAATGTTTCCACACTCTAAACAATGCTGGGTTGTTTTAACCCAAATTTGGGTAGAATATGGACAAATCCAAATGTTGGGTTAAAAAATGTACTGTAATTTCAAATTTGAACCCAACTTTCACTTTCACTTTCAACTGTACATTTTTTTAATTGCATTTTTAACCCAACATTTGCGTTCGTCCAAATTTGACCCAAATTTGGGTTGAAACAAACCAGCATTTTTTAGAGTGCATACGTACAAGCAGCTCTCATAAAGTGCTACAACTACAATTCTGTTGCATCTCAAGAAAGTCTCTGTTACGCTGAATTCTTGTCTCTGATTCATTTTCTTTCTCGGTTTTGATCTTAAAACAAGCTTTGATTATCAATGTGGTAAATGTCTGAATAAAAATTTAACTGTGACTAACATTTTAGTCTTAAGTAGTACAATGTTTTTTTGTAATATATAATAGAATGCATTTATATGTCAAAAGGAAAACAGTATTACTGTCCTCCAATATTTTGCACGTCAAGCTCGGAGTACTGGTGCATTTTTTTTTTTTTCATTTAAATTTAGCTTTGTACTTTTTTATTAAAATAAACTAAAGCTTGAATAACTTTTTTCACTTATATTACGGCTTGCTTCTTGAAGTCTAGGCATGTGCAGTTTTAAACAGTGTTTCCATATATATATATATATATATATATATATATATATTACGACACAAACTTTACAATGTTGCACAGACAGCATTTACCTATAACTTATTGCACATTTGCCTGTTTGTATTTTCAGTTCTTGTGTACTTAAAGGGTTCAGTTGGTTCAAACCCACAAGTGCAGAGTGAAATGATGCAGGTCAAACTTGTTGGTAGATGGTAGGTTACCAGTGTAATGCAAAATATGGATAGAGATTAATCCCGGATTTTTAAATGAAGTATTTTTCAAGTTAGCTGGCAAACATTTTTATATTTAAAATAAAGATGTTACAAGTCTCATTAGTATTAGTATTAGTATAGACCATTTTGCAAGATGTAAACAACACTGGTCCAGAAACACTTCCTGTTTCAGTTTGTAACTGTTTTCTTTATTTCACATGTAAAGAAAACATCTTAAAGATGTTTGTTCAACTTTTTGATTCAGTTTTATATGTTCTGTTGGTTATATTTTATCCCAGCTTTTATATAGTGTTAAAAAACTGAAACAGGAAGTGCTTCTGTTTACATCTAAATTGTGGTGTCACTTACTAAATTGTGGTGTAATTTCTCTGTTGTATATAATTCGAAATAGCTTTGCACAATTTTTTAACAGTAAACGTTAACAGTAAACTTTCTTGGTTACCTTTTTTTGTTCATAACTTTTGATTACACATTGGATACAGACTATGTAGATATATGTCTCCTACAGGAAGTTGGTTAGTATGGAAGTGGCAACAGTACAACCTACTTCCTTTTTTACAAAGATAACCAATTGAAACTACTAAACAGCCTATGACCAGTACAATACTTAAACCCCACAGGCTTTTGAAAAATGTCTGTCTGTCTCTCTATGCCTGTATCGATTATCCAATAATTCTGTCAATGGCTGGGAAAGAGATTAGGAGATCTGAAGTCACTTGTACCAGTGGATACAAAAAAAAAATCACGTACTGAAAATTAAGAAAATGTTTTCTTTATAAATCAATATTTTCAAACATTTAGAAGACAAAATGTAAAACTGCAACAAATATTCAATAAGCTACTCAAAACATTTAACACAACTACAAGCCAACTTTGAATATTTAATTATACTTTTAAAATATCTCAAAAGATTTTGTCTTTTTAATAGATTTAATTATTTTAATATATTTATGAGAATTACATGAAGCAGGGGAGAGCAGGGCACGTACAACCTAACACTTTTTGACTTTCTATGTTTGTGTTAATTCACTTGGGTTTCAGGTTATTATTTTTTTTCCCACATTAATTTCCCACATGTCTAGCCTACAATCCAGACTTTCCCGGAATCCATCCCCAAAATAAGGGATTTTTTTTTTTTTTTTACACGACCCACAAACTTTAAAAATAAAACACTAATCATTCAAAGTCTAAGAGTTTATAACTAGCCAAATTCAGACTTCCGTCTATGCCTCATCTATATTGCACATTCATGCAAGTGAGGAGAAAGACCGAAATCTGCTTATTTCAGATCATGGGCCTCTGCTGTTGCACATCAGACACATTTCAATCTTCTAGAGATAAATCAGAGTCCAGAATAATCAAATCTAGTCATTTATTAGTCAGGTGAAAATAATTCCATTTACAAAATTAAGGAATGAAAAAAGAACAATGTAAACCAATTCACAAAGTTATCAATTTATCAAGGAGAAGAGAATCCTTCCAACTGGAATGTAAAAAAACAGATGCACAATAATTATTTCGATGTGTTTTTTGATGTGATGAATTATGGCAATCAAATATATAAAGGCAGCACGACATGAAGGCAAGTTTATGACACTAAATTGTGACATCACTGATGTAGATCAATAGAGGATTTTTGCAAACACTGTAAAATCATTCCTTATTTCTTTTTAAAAACCATTTTATTAATATAAAGGCTTTCATTTGAATATATTTATGTCGAATAACTATAGATGGCGATGTATAAAATGTTATCTTTATATTATTAAAAGAGCAGTATAAAAATGTTTATGGGTTTAAGATGTTCAGCTAAAAAATATACAGTATATGTATATGCAACACATAGGTCAAATGTTCCAAATGTCTTATTTTTACATGACAAAGTTGAACTGTTTCTTTCATTTCAAAATTTCTTCCATGTTCATGTAGTTGCATCTTCTCTCTTTTTCACATTAGGTCTGTAAAGTCTTGCACAGTACTGTCTGTTGAGCACCAAGGACAGAATATCAGCAATCTGTAAAAAAATAAAAATACTTTGTTGTGCTTTGTTCTCCAGTGAGAATATTCCTAACACAGGTGGTTATTATTTGTATCGTGATTTGTGGTTATTATATAGCCTAGATCATTAGTGTTTGACATGTATATTAATATACAGTACATAACATGCATTTGACACTCACTGTTCAGTTCACTGTAGCTGCATTCTCTCCGACAGGTTCTGCTCTCTGTTGTCTCCAGCTGTGTTTTCAGTGCCACCACCTGTTATCATCAACCACAGGACAGGACAGGTCATATAGAGGTTTGAGTTTATAATCTCATAATACCAACTGTAGATTCTCGTACCCAGGTCTCTGAACAGGAATGGTTCATGGATTTTAAGTGCATGATAAAATTCATATTTCACTCTGTCTCCTCCGGCTTCCAGTGCTTCAAAGAGCTTTCTCATTTTTTCCTGGTTGGTTCTTTCTGCTCTGATCTCTGCATATGTTTCAGCATGGATCATGCCTTTACTATTTAGCTCATCAACTATTGGCATCACTGAAGTAACCCTTTGAATAAGAGCTGCACGGTTCCTATTCACAAACTGGGCCTCTGGACATAAAACAATGAATTAGGATATATAGCATAGAAACAAATATAATTAAACGTTTTCGAAAGTCTTCGAATATATATATATATTTCAAGAAAGACAATAAATAGGTTAATTGTTTATTTGTACAAAATAGAGATTAGATTTGTTTCAAATATTTGAGTTTGCCAACTAGATCGCGCCGTTTCTCTCACTTACCAAAGCTGCTCATCGTGTTTGAATAACGTTGATCCACGAAATGGTGAGCTATGATCCGCCGCGTCTGCCTAAAGTTAGGCTATAACTCTTGAATTAAAAACAAAGAAACAAATTTAAAAAAAAAAAAGTTTTTAATCTGCCGTATACGCGTTGGTAAAATACAATAGGCTATACTTTCAACTGAACTAGTTTGACGTAAAGAAACAGCTGCAGCAAGCACCGGACGTGAAAAACGAAAGTAGCCTTATATTCAATGTAAATAACATGGACTGGGCGTAGCTATAAGACGTAATGTCTTCGTAATGCATCGCTCTACAGGCCTATATTAGTAGGCTACAGTAGGCTAAATTCAATAATGGTATTTCCCCTTATGCTCATTTTGTCATCAGTTTGATGAGACAATTATTCATTTGTTTTGGGAATGTGTAGCCTATTGCAAAATCTTTTGGGTTGACTTTTCAAATGTTATATATTTCTTTAGACTTCTGTAGGCTATAAGCCAAAAAATATATATGTTTTTGGTGACTCTATGAAATTAGGCCCCTCTCAATTTGTAAATTTTCAAAGAAAACTGTTTTTTATTTTTGAGAAAGATATTGATATGTAGGCTATTTAAAATCATTGAAGAACTCTAAACTCTACTGCATGTAAGACTCTAAAATTGTGTCAATCATTTAAGCTTGTTTAATGTTATGTTTATGGAATGTAACCCTCTGTATTGTTGTAATGTTACTGTCTTGATTTGTGTTTGTTATTAGGCTACTGCATAAATAAATAAATAAATAAATAAATAAATAAATAAATAAATAAATAAATAAATAAATAAATAAATAATAAAAAATAGTAGGCAACAGTATGCTATTCAATCAAATAAGAGAATGGATGACTTGCGTTTGGTATGGATACAACTTTTTTTTTTTTTTACTTTCCCGCCATTGGCGGAGTTTCTGGGTTGTGTATCTCAGGTGTCTGTGTTTATAAACAAAACAACAACAACAACAACAAAAAACTATTTCTCTCCAGCCATTATAAAAAAAACTACATTTTCGTTAAAATAGACTATTTCATTCATACAGGCTTAGCTAAATAAGGAATTATTTAGCTAAAAAATCTCATTTGGCGTTGGGAACTAATTTTGGACCTTGAAGTATAATGCAAATGAATGGAGCCATATTTGAGAATAGGGTTATTTATTCTGACAATTGTCGGAACGACAAACTTGTCCCATGAGCCTTTATGTAGTCACTGATGTCCAAATATCATTTAAGAAAGGAACACAGGAACAACACAATATTTCATATGACTTCAAGAGGGCTGCTTAAACGTGTCAAAATGTTAGTTTGGCTTTGATTTAAAATTAATAACATTAATAACAAAAACATAATAAGTAATAATAAAAATAATAATATAATTATAATAATAATAAATAAATAATTAAATAATAAAATCTATATCATTAGAAAATATACAACATGAACAATTCAAGAATATGGGAGACAAATATTCTAAAACACAAAAAGTGCAAGATCATAGTTTCAAACAATTTCACTTGTTAATTGAATTTTAAAAAGCCGGCCAATGCCCAAAACATTTAATCTAAAGTTTCTTTCAGTATTACATAGACTGATGTTTAGATTCCCTTCATAAATCGACATTTAAAAACTCAATACTTTGATCCATGCACATTGACTTGGTACATTGACATTACATTGACATTGAATTTTGATACAGTATTTATATAGGCCATAAAAATATCCATATTTCAGCCAAGCATTGGACTGCATGTACATCTCACTCCAACATGTTCCAGTTCCTCTCTTACAGGTTTCACTCAGCAGTTTGCAATGAATGATACATCAGAAATGACTTAAATAAAGAAAACTGCATCTATTTCCAGAGGCTACAGACGCACTGTGATTGTGCAAAGCGGACACACAGAGATGCTATAAAATCTCAGGAAGGCCACAGGATAGATCACATGACACCACTGAGTCTGTGTTTTTCCAATTCTGTGTGGTGTGATTCAGTGTTTGATAAAGGTTACTGAATGGAAGTGCATATGTAGCCAAGCACACTACAGCAAATCATCACATCCCAATATGGCTCACGATCATGAGACGCACAGACACATGGCACTGGCAGTCAATCAGTTACTATAAAAAGGGTTTGCATTTATCTCAGCCACACACTGTGAATCAGAACTGTCATAAATACACAATCATACCAATAAAACAGAAGCACAGCGTCATACATTAATAAATGCACGCGTTGTTTCCCTCAGAGCTGGCTCTACGTGGCCTGTGTCCAGAGTGTGACAGGAGGAGGAGGACAAGAAGGAGAGGTGGTGTGTGTGCCA
This sequence comes from Pimephales promelas, assembly GCF_988280905.1. Classification (NCBI taxonomy): domain Eukaryota; kingdom Metazoa; phylum Chordata; class Actinopteri; order Cypriniformes; family Leuciscidae; genus Pimephales; species Pimephales promelas. The sequence goes on from NC_142773.1 coordinate 19,240,675, forward strand.
CCTGCACTGGATCACCTTATCCGCATGCTCACCCGCTACAGTCAACGGCAGCGGCTTCGTCAGGTCACCTGAGCATGTGCACACAGTAAAATTATCAAAAAATTAATTTAATACATATTTACACTGCATCATCTGCATAGATTATACACTGCAATCACAAGTACTGTTTTAGAAGAAAAATATGGTTGAAGTATTCTGGCATGAAAACGTGTCAACTCCACTGATTCCAAGGTTATTCCCTCATTTTCAACACTGAGCAGCTTCACATCATCTTTGAGAGAGGGGTCAGACTCTGCTAAACAGGAGCCAAACAGGCGTAATGAGGCAGATGGGCCTCCTCCAGTTTCCCTGAGATCACGGTCACATCGATCACTGGACCAATTCGCTCACACTGAAGCCTCTCCAGCTCTGCATTGAGGAAACGTCCATCCACTGGACGATACTGAAGAGTGACGTCACCCCCACAGACCCATCGGATTCTGGTCCTGCTGCACTCGAATCGACCCGCAGGAGTGCTGATGCTGAACTTTGACCCTCCTTCATCTGTACAGACTGACGGCTCCACTTGAACCCACTGATCACAGTCGACAATGTGAACACAAGACTGACAGTGAAGATTCATTTCAGAAGGTTCAGGAACAGAGACGTACAGCCTAGAGAACAGAGATGATAACCATAAATGAAATTACGTATGTATAAAAGATAAACACAATTTTTTTTTTTTTTTTTTTTTTTTAGAAAATAAAATTGATCTCACTCTTTCGGGTCTTTCAAAACATTTGAAAATACTCTAGGTATTACACTTCCAGCTGTGTTTCCACTGTTCTGTGCACTGGTCTGTATCTTTACTGCATGTACCTGTCCTTTATAAGCATGGAGAAAACCAGAATAAACAGAATAAATAAAAATATGCAAAATATATCACTTTATGCTTTTCAATCTTTTGTAGGAAACATCTTGTTTTTGTTAGGTTTGTACCAATTTGGTGACTATTTCAAAATCAGTAACTGGTGACCCTAAAATAGGGACTCTAGCCCTCTGATGGTCTTCAGGGTCCACTGGACCCCAAATGACTTTTGCTTGAATTAAAAAAAAAAAAAGTTCTCTTTTTCCAAATGGTATGAAACTTCCTACGGCTCTCAACACTTTCTAGATCTACAAAAAAAAAAAAAAAAAAAAAAATGGAATGTTATCTGTTTTTATGTAGGCGTGACAAAAATAGTCACACTCGTGGTCTTCGGGGTCCATCGGACCCCAAAAAATAACATTTAATTTTGTAACAGAACAATATATATATATATATATATATATAATATTTATATATAATATTAATGTTTAATAATGTTTTTACTCAACATTTGTGCAGTTTTTGGAGGATTTATGATATCTTTTAAATATCTATAAATAATTAAATACATATTTATTTATCATTGGACTCAAAATAGACAAAATTCATCATCAAAAACAGAAATAACGCAGAACACAGACAGAAATGACTGAAATAAAGTGGCACATTTCCAACAATGCAAAAAATATCCACAATCCAAAATTATCATGCTCACACATGCACACACACACACAAACGCACACATATAGAGGAATACAATATACAGGAATACATAAACAGACTATAAAAACTCTTATCATTTCTAAAATAAAATACTCTAAAATGCAGAACCATCGCAAAAATAAATTGGTAACACTAAGACACATTGGAAATGTGCACACCACACACACACAGGAATACATTTGTAAGGCTATAAAAAGATAGAAGAGATGAGACCAACTATTGTTCTATTGTTCCAAACTATTGTTAGTTGTTCGATTTTCTTCCCAATTTACTTCTTTTTTTTTTTTTTTTTTTTACAAAAACAAATGCTAAACTTTGACAAAAAGTATTTTATTTTTGTTATAATTGTGTTAATAAAATGATTAGGATATATAGAAAATGTAGCATTGGTGCATGTTGATTCAAAGTTTGCTTCATCAAAGTCCTCGCAGGAGTTGGAGTCCTCTCTTCACAGGAAGGCCTATCATGAAGGTATGGGCATTTGAAGTCTTCACAAGAATCTGGATTGTAAACTAGACAGGCATATGGGAAATTGAAAAAAAAAATACTCTGAAACCCAAGTGAAGTAAAACAAACTTAGAAGGTCAAAAACTGTTAGGTTGTACATACCATGCTCTCCCCTGCTTCATGTAATTCTCAGAAATATATTAAAATTGCATGCAAGACAAAATCTTTTGAGATATACTTATAATACGTAATTATGTATTCAAAGTTGGCTTGTAGTTGTGTTAAATGTTTTGAGTAGCTTATTAAATATTTGTTTCACAGTGTTACATATTGTCTTCTAAATTCACAATGTTTGAAAATATTGATTTTGAATATTGATACTGAAAAACATTTTCAGTATGTGATTTTTTTTTTGTATACACTGGTACAATTTACTTCAAATCTCCTAATCTCTTTCCCAGCCACTGACAGAATTATTGGATAATCGATAATGCACAGGCATAGAGAGACAGACAGACATTTTTCAATCATGAAGCTGTCAATATTGTGTTTTTAATATTGATTTAGTTCTACCAATTAATCTGAAAATACACCGGTGGCATAAAAGCCTGTGGAGTTGTACCGGTCATTAGGCTGTTTTTTCTTTGTAAAAAAGAAAGTAGGTTGTGCTGTTGCCACTTCCATACTAACCAACTTCTTGTAGGAGACATATATCTACATAGTCTGTAGTATCCAATGTGTAATCAAAAGTTATGAACAAAAAAAAAAGGCAACCAAGAAAGTTTTACTGTTAACGTTTACTGTTAAAAAATTGTGCAAAGCTATTTCGAATTATATACAACAGAGAAACAAACAAACAATATGACTTTGCAAAATGAGCTTTGTAAATCTAAATCATACACACAGGGAAGCACGTTGTTTCTTTTTCTGCTTTGGTGTTAGGTTGTTAGGTGAAACTCACATGTTTGCGTTAACACGCTCCAGTGGAGAGATACCTATTCTACTATTCTATTCTACACGCAATCGCCTCTGCCATAACGACCTATTGGTTTTCATTAAACCCAGAAAAATGGAATTTTGTTTTATTTACGATCACTGAGAAATGTTCTATTATTTTACCCTCTGGGATTGTTTGTTCCAGAGTCACACTTGGGGTGTTCGGGTCCAAATGGGGTGTTCGCCCAAAGGGCGGGATTCATATTTAGAAAAAAAAAAATCATTTTTTTTTTTTTACTCGTTTTTTATAATATTTTTTCTTTTCTTTTTTGGTGTTTTTTTTTTTTTTTTTAAATTTCAATATATATATATATAATTAGTATTAATGCAATAATTATGACAAAATTTCCCCCCATTGAACATAATAGAAAAAATGTATTTAAAAAAAGGGCAGAAAAAAAAAATTCTTCCTTGAGAGTAGTTGCATCTTGTTCGCTATAAGAACTTGACAGGGCTGGATCTATAAACATGCTAAAATTTTCCCCCTCAAAGAGCAGGTTGTGACTGTCACTATAAGCAATGCTGGCCATCTCACTGATCGTTTCCTTGTTGGCTGCTGCCTTTTGTGCCCTTGACACTCTAGCCCAGATTTTATTGTACTGCCTCTTACGCTATTGATGTCATCCATCTACTGTACTGGTGTCTCTGCCAATAATTCAATAAATGACAGTACATTCAGTACATTTTCAGATTTAATCTGTTTTTCCCTTAAACTTATATCAGCCATATAACTTGATTGGTACTGAACTTACATTTTTGGAGGACATACTGGCCAGAAGTACAAAGGCTGAGAAAACAAACAGAAATAAACAATTAAATAAATATACGTACACACACACACACACACACACACACACACACATATATATATATATATATATATATATACTATTTCAAATAAGATAAATTAAAAGATGTAGCCACACTCTTGGCTTTTTTTTTAGCATCATAATACTTAATATTGTTTATATCAAATTTAATTGTTATTTTTTTGTGATGTATGGCATAAAAAACTTAGTCATTACACATGTTTTTTGTTCTCAGGTAAATAATTTGTAAATTGTTCATAGTTTGATTTTTTAATGTTTAAAAGTTTAAATATACATTTAAATTTAATTAATTTTAATGTATAATAAGCTATACCAATTTAAAGATAATTCCAAAAAGATATGCATTATTAATACATAAATTCAGACTAAATCAATGGTCTGCACAGTCTATAGCTGTGACCTTGGAATAAGTTCATGAATCCACGTCTTTCTACAAACACGGGAGGTGAATTATTATTCTAATTTGGCCCAAAAGCTGCTTGCAGTGGTTATTGTTTTTAAGGTCCACTTGAATCATTACTTTTCAGTGTGTTTGCACCTGTAAAACAGTTTTCAAGATAGAAATAACTCTAATTTTAATTAAACTCCAGTACAATAGATGATCGTAAATAAAACAAAATTCCATTTTCTCGGTTTAATGAAAAACAATAGGTCTTTATGGCAGAGGCGAATAAACATCCGGATATCTCTCCAATGGAGCGTGTTAACGCAAACGTGTAAGTTTCACGTTTGAGGGGGTTAAACCGTGACATCTACACATTTTCCAAAGTGATTTAGGCTGCTTCGTTAAAAATGTGACATTTAGACGTTTTTTCAGCGTGGATCGAGGCAAATGAATCCTGTTCACCTTGAAAATAATAAATGTTTTGTTGCATAGACCATTTCTCAGTGATCGTCAATAAAACAAAATTCAATTTTTCTCAGTTTAATGAAAACCAAGGTAGCCTAAGTTTCAGTTTAAGTGTAAGTTTCACGTTTGAGGGGGTTTAAACTGTGACACGTTTTCAAAAGTGGACCAACGTGATTATTTCACGTCTTGTCTTGATATGGGTTGGGCACTGAAGTTACAGGAGTTTCTTCCCGTTGCTAAGCAATGGAACTAGGTCGAGTATTTAAAAGGTTATGGTTAACACGGTTAACGTGGTTTAACGTGGATGTAATACATTGTTTTAGCGTAGGCCTACCTTTTGCTTAAACGAGGAGCTGGGGGGACGCCGGAAAAATAGACATTTTACTCATTAGGCTGCTTCATTAAAAATTGTGACATTTAGATGTTTTTTTTTTCAGCGTGGATCCATGCAAATGAATCCTGTTCACCTTGAAAATAATATATATATATTTTTTGCTTTTTAAATATTAGACCATTTCTCAGTGATCGTCAATAAAACAAAATTCAATTTTTCTCAGTTTAATGAAAACGTTTCAGTTTAAGTGTAAGTTTCACGTTTGAGGGGGTTTAAACCGTGACATCTTCACGTTTTCAAAAGTGCACCAAAGTGATTATTTCACGTCTTGTCACGACACCGGGTTGAAGAAATATTATTTAGGCCACTTTGTTTGATATAATCACAACAATTTAACACAAGCATGGGAATTGAACTCAGGTCTTCTTGATTAAAGCCCAACGCTTTATAAACTGAGCCACTGAAACTGATGAGTTCAATGGTGTATTGGATAGGGTTTTATTGCAGGTTTGGTTTTATTTGTTGGAAAAATAAATATAGAAATATAATTTGACACAAGAGGGCAGTATAGCCTGTTTATGGTTTTGAGTTTAAACTAAACCGTGACATCTACACATTTTCCAATGTGGACCAACGTGATTATTTCACGTCTTGTCTTGATACGGGTTGGGCACTGAAGTTACAGGAGTTTCTTCCCATTGCTAAGCAATGGAACTAGCCTGCATTATAAATATCTCAATATCTCAGCTCTGGAAGGGTCTAGAGCCTCCATTTTTGCACTCAGGTCTAAGTCTAATGGGCCTCTATCAGAATCCAGAGTTTTGAGAAGATTGGGGAAACTTCATTTTTCGCCCAAAAAAAAAAAAAACGTAAGGGGTAACACTGTCGTTTTTTTTTTCAGACCGAATTTTTGAGTTTCAAAATCTCAGCTCTGGAAGGGTCTAAAGCCTCCATTTTTGCACTCAGGTCTAAGTGTCATGGCCCTCTATCAGAATCCAGAGTTTTGGGAAGATTGGAGAAACTTAATTTTTCGGCCAAAAAAAAAAAACGTAAGGGGTACCACTGTCGTTTTTTTTTTTCGGGCCCAATTTTTGAGTTTCGATATCTCAGCTCTGGAAGAGGCTAGAGCCTCCATTTTTGCACTCAGGTCTAAGTCTCACGGCCCTCTATCAGAATCCAGAGTTTTGGGAAGATTGGAGAAACTTAATTTTTCGCCCAAAAAAAAAAAACGTAAGGGGTACCACTGTCGGTTTTTTTTCGGGCCCAATTTTTGACTTTCGATATCTCAGCTCTGGAAGGGGCTAGAGCCTCCATTTTTGCACTCAGGTCTAAGTCTCATGGCCCTCTATCAGAATCCAGAGATTTGGGAAGATTGGAGAAACTTAATTTTTCGCCCAAAAAAAAAAACGTAAGGGGTACCACTGTCGTTTTTTTTTCGGGCCAAATTTTTGAGTTTCGATATCTCAGCTCTGGAAGGGGCTAGAGCCTCCATTTTTGCACTCAGGTCTAAGTCTCATGGCCCTCTATCAGAATCCAGAGTTTTGGGAAGATTGGAGAAACTTAATTTTTCGCCCCAAAAAAAAAATCGTAAGGGGTACCACTGTCGTTTTTTTTTCGGGCCCAATTTTTGAGTTTCGATATCTCAGCTCTGGAAGGGGCTAGAGCCTCCATTTTTGCACTCAGGTCTAAGTCTCATGGCCCTCTATCAGAATCCAGAGTTTTGGGAAGATTGGAGAAACTTAATTTTTCGCCCCCCCAAAAAAAACGTAAGGGGTACCACTGTCGTTTTTTTTCGGGCCCAATTTTTGAGTTTCGATATCTCAGCTCTGGAAGGGGCTAGAGCCTCCATTTTTGCACTCAGGTCTAAGTCTCATGGCCCTCTATCAGAATCCAGAGTTTTGGGAAGATTGGAGAAACTTAATTTTTCGCCCAAAAAAAAAAATCGTAAGGGGTACCACTGTCGTTTTTTTTTCGGGCCCAATTTTTGAGTTTCGATATCTCAGCTCTGGAAGGGGCTAGAGCCTCCATTTTTGCACTCAGGTCTAAGTCTCATGGCCCTCTATCAGAATCCAGAGTTTTGGGAAGATTGGAGAAACTTAATTTTTCGCCCCCCCCAAAAAAAACGTAAGGGGTACCACTGTCGTTTTTTTTCGGGCCCAATTTTTGAGTTTCGATATCTCAGCTCTGGAAGGGGCTAGAGCCTCCATTTTTGCACTCAGGTCTAAGTCTCATGGCCCTCTATCAGAATCCAGAGTTTTGGGAAGATTGGAGAAACTTAATTTTTCGCCCAAAAAAAAAACGTAAGGGGTACCACTGTCGTTTTTTTTTTCGGGCCCAATTTTTGAGTTTCGATATCTCAGCTCTGGAAGGGGCTAGAGCCTCCATTTTTGCACTCAGGTCTAAGTCTCATGGCCCTCTATCAGAATCCAGAATTTTGGGAAGATTGGAGAAACTTAATTTTTCGCCCAAAAAAAAAAATGTAAGGGGTACCACTGTCGTTTTTTTTTTCGGGCCGAATTTTTGAGTTTCGATATCTCAGCTCTGGAAGGGGCTAGAGCCTCCATTTTTGCACTCAGGTTTAAGTCTCATGGCCCTCTATCAGAATCCAGAGGTTTGGGAAGATTGGAGAAACTTAATTTTTCGCCCAAAAAAAAAAACGTAAGGGGTACCACTGTCGTTTTTTTTTCGGGCCCAAATTTTGAGTTTCGATATCTCAGCTCTGGAAGGGACTAGAGCCTCCATTTTTGCACTCAGGTCTAAGTCTTATGGTCCTCTATCAGAATCCAGAGTTTTGGGAAGATTGGAGAAACTTAATTTTTCGCCCAAAAAAAAAAAACGTAAGGGGTACCACTGTCGTTTTTTTTTTTCGGGGCCAATTTTTGAGTTTCGATATCTCAGCTCTGGAAGGGGCTAGAGCCTCAATTTTTGCACTCAGGTCTAAGTCTCATGGCCCTCTATCAGAATCCAGAGTTTTGGGAAGATTGGAGAAACTTAATTTTTCGCCCAAAAAAAAAACGTAAGGGGTACCACTGTCGTTTTTTTTTCGGGCCCAATTTTTGAGTTTCGATATCTCAGCTCTGGAAGGGGCTAGAGCCTCCATTTTTGCATTCAGGTCTAAGTCTTATGGTCCTTTATCAGAATCCAGAGTTTTGGGAAGATTGGAGAAACTTAATTTTTCGCCCCAAAAAAAAAAACCGTAAGGGGTACCACTGTCGTTTTTTTTTTTCGGGCCCAATTTTTGAGTTTCGATATCTCAGCTCTGGAAGGGGCTAGAGCCTCCATTTTTGCACTCAGGTCTAAGTCTCATGGCCCTCTATCAGAATCCAGAGTTTTGGGAAGATTGGAGAAACTTAATTTTTCGCCCAAAAAAAAAACGTAAGGGGTACCACTGTCGTTTTTTTTTTCGGGCCCAATTTTTGAGTTTCGATATCTCAGCTCTGGAAGGGGCTAGAGCCTCCATTTTTGCATTCAGGTCTAAGTCTTATGGTCCTTTATCAGAATCCAGAGTTTTGGGAAGATTGGAGAAACTTAATTTTTCGCCCCAAAAAAAAAAAAAAACGTAAGGGGTACCACTGTCGTTTTTATTTCGGGCCGAATTTTTGAGTTTCGATATCTCAGCTCTGGAAGGGGCTAGAGCCTCCATTTTTGCACTCAGGTCTAAGTCTCATGGCCCTCTATCAGAATCCAGAGTTTTGGGAAGATTGGAGAAACTTAATTTTTCGCCCCAAAAAAAAAATGTAAGGGGTACCACTGTCGTTTTTTTTTTCGGGCCCAATTTTTGAGTTTCGATATCTCAGCTCTGGAAGGGGCTAGAGCCTCCATTTTTGCACTCAGGTCTAAGTCTCATGGCCCTCTATCAGAATCCAGAGTTCTGGGAAGATTGGAGAAACTTAATTTTTCGCCCAAAAAAAAAACGTAAGGGGTACCACTGTCGTTTTTTTTTCGGGCCCAATTTTTGAGTTTCGATATCTCAGCTCTGGAAGGGGCTAGAGCCTCCATTTTTGCATTCAGGTCTAAGTCTTATGGTCCTTTATCAGAATCCAGAGTTTTGGGAAGATTGGAGAAACTTAATTTTTCGCCCAAAAAAAAAAAAACGTAAGGGGTACCACTGTCGTTTTTTTTTCGGGCCCAATTTTTGAGTTTCGATATCTCAGCTCTGGAAGGGGCTAGAGCCTCCATTTTTGCACTCAGGTCTAAGTCTCATGGCCCTCTATCAGAATCCAGAGTTTTGGGAAGATTGGAGAAACTTAATTTTTCGCCCAAAAAAAAAAAACGTAAGGGGTACCACTGTCGTTTTTTTTTTCGGGCCCAATTTTTGAGTTTCGATATCTCAGCTCTGGAAGGGGCTAGAGCCTCCATTTTTGCATTCAGGTCTAAGTCTTATGGTCCTTTATCAGAATCCAGAGTTTTGGGAAGATTGGAGAAACTTAATTTTTCGCCCAAAAAAAACAAAAACGTAAGGGGTACCACTGTCGTTTTTTTTTTCGGGCCCAATTTTTGAGTTTCGATATCTCAGCTCTGGAAGGGGCTAGAGCCTCCATTTTTGCACTCAGGTCTAAGTCTCATGGCCCTCTATCAGAATCCAGAGTTTTGGGAAGATTGGAGAAACTTAATTTTTCGCCCAAAAAAAAAAACGTAAGGGGTACCACTGTCGTTTTTTTTTTCGGGCCGAATTTTTGAGTTTCGTTATCTCAGCTCTGGAAGGGGCTAGAGCCTCCATTTTTGCACTCAGGTCTAAGTCTCATGGCCCTCTATCAGAATCCAGAGTTTTGGGAAGACTGGAGAAACTTAATTTTTCGCCCAAAAAAAAAAAACGTAAGGGGTACCACTGTCGTTTTTTTTTCGGGCCCAATTTTTGAGTTTCGATATCTCAGCTCTGGAAGGGGCTAGAGCCTCCATTTTCGCACTCAGGTCCAAGTCTCATGGCCCTCTATCAGAATCCAGAGTTTTGGGAAGATTGGAGAAACTTAATTTTTCGCCCCCCAAAAAAAAACCTAAGGGGTACCACTGTCGTTTTTTTTTCGGGCCGAATTTTTGAGTTTCGTTATCTCAGCTCTGGAAGGGGCTAGAGCCCCCATTTTTGCACTCAGGTCTAAGTCTCATGGCCCTCTATCAGAATCCAGAGTTTTGGGAAGACTGGAGAAACTTAATTTTTCGCCCAAAAAAAAAAACGTAAGGGGTACCACTGTCGTTTTTATTTCGGGCCGAATTTTTGAGTTTCGATATCTCAGCTCTGGAAGGGGCTAGAGCCTCCATTTTTGCACTCAGGTCTAAGTCTCATGACCCTCTATCAGAATCCAGAGTTTTGGGAAGATTGGAGAAACTTAATTTTTCGCTCAAAAAAAAAAACGTAAGGGGTACCACTGTCGTTTTTTTTCGGGCCCAATTTTTGAGTTTCGATATCTCAGCTCTGGAAGGGGCTAGAGCCTCCATTTTGCACTCAGGTCTAAGTCTCATGGCCCTCTATCAGAATCCAGAGTTTTGGGAAGATTGGAGAAACTTAATTTTTCGCCCAAAAAAAAAAAAAAACGTAAGGGGTACCACTGTCGTTTTTTTTTCGGGCCCAATTTTTGAGTTTCGATATCTCAGCTCTGGAACGGGCTAGAGCCTCCATTTTTGCACTCAGGTCTAAGTCTCATGGCCCTCTATCAGAATCCAGAGTTTTGGGAAGATTGGAGAAACTTAATTTTTCGCCCCCCCCCCAAAAAAACGTAAGGGGTACCACTGTCGTTTTTTTTTTCGGGCCCAATTTTTGAGTTTCGATATCTCAGCTCTGGAAGGGGCTAGAGCCTCCATTTTTGCACTCAGGTCTAAGTCTCATGGCCCTCTATCAGAATCCAGAGTTTTGGGAAGATTGGAGAAACTTAATTTTTCGCCCAAAAAAAAAAAAACGTAAGGGGTACCACTGTCGTTTTTTTTTCGGGCCCAATTTTTGAGTTTCGATATCTCAGCTCTGGAAGGGGCTAGAGCCTCCATTTTTGCACTCAGGTCTAAGTCTCATGGCCCTCTATCAGAATCCAGAGTTTTGGGAAGATTGGAGAAACTTAATTTTTCGCCCAAAAAAAAAAACGTAAGGGGTACCACTGTCGTTTTTTTTTCGGGCCGAATTTTTGAGTTTCGATATCTCAGCTCTGGAAGGGGCTAGAGCCTCCATTTTTGCACTCAGGTCTAAGTCTCATGGCCCTCTATCAGAATCCAGAGTTTTGGGAAGATTGGAGAAACTTAATTTTTCGCCCAAAAAAAAAAAACGTAAGGGGTACCACTGTCGTTTTTTTTTTCGGGCCCAATTTTTGAGTTTCGATATCTCAGCTCTGGAAGGGGCTAGAGCCTCCATTTTCGCACTCAGGTCCAAGTCTCATGGCCCTCTATCAGAATCCAGAGTTTTGGGAAGATTGGAGAAACTTAATTTTTCGCCCAAAAAAAAAAAACCTAAGGGGTACCACTGTCGTTTTTTTTTCGGGCCCAATTTTTGAGTTTCGATATCTCAGCTCTGGAAGGGGCTAGAGCCTCCATTTTTGCACTCAGGTCTAAGTCTCATGGCCCTCTATCAGAATCCAGAGTTTTGGGAAGACTGGAGAAACTTAATTTTTCGCCCAAAAAAAAAAACGTAAGGGGTACCACTGTCGTTTTTATTTCGGGCCGAATTTTTGAGTTTCGATATCTCAGCTCTGGAAGGGGCTAGAGCCTCCATTTTTGCACTCAGGTCTAAGTCTCATGACCCTCTATCAGAATCCAGAGTTTTGGGAAGATTGGAGAAACTTAATTTTTCGCTCAAAAAAAAAAACGTAAGGGGTACCACTGTCGTTTTTTTTCGGGCCCAATTTTTGAGTTTCGATATCTCAGCTCTGGAAGGGGCTAGAGCCTCCATTTTGCACTCAGGTCTAAGTCTCATGGCCCTCTATCAGAATCCAGAGTTTTGGGAAGATTGGAGAAACTTAATTTTTCGCCCAAAAAAAAAAAAAAACGTAAGGGGTACCACTGTCGTTTTTTTTTCGGGCCCAATTTTTGAGTTTCGATATCTCAGCTCTGGAACGGGCTAGAGCCTCCATTTTTGCACTCAGGTCTAAGTCTCATGGCCCTCTATCAGAATCCAGAGTTTTGGGAAGATTGGAGAAACTTAATTTTTCGCCCCCCCCCAAAAAAACGTAAGGGGTACCACTGTCGTTTTTTTTTTCGGGCCCAATTTTTGAGTTTCGATATCTCAGCTCTGGAAGGGGCTAGAGCCTCCATTTTTGCACTCAGGTCTAAGTCTCATGGCCCTCTATCAGAATCCAGAGTTTTGGGAAGATTGGAGAAACTTAATTTTTCGCCCAAAAAAAAAAAAACGTAAGGGGTACCACTGTCGTTTTTTTTTCGGGCCCAATTTTTGAGTTTCGATATCTCAGCTCTGGAAGGGGCTAGAGCCTCCATTTTTGCACTCAGGTCTAAGTCTCATGGCCCTCTATCAGAATCCAGAGTTTTGGGAAGATTGGAGAAACTTAATTTTTCGCCCAAAAAAAAAAACGTAAGGGGTACCACTGTCGTTTTTTTTTCGGGCCCAATTTTTGAGTTTCGATATCTCAGCTCTGGAAGGGGCTAGAGCCTCCATTTTTGCACTCAGGTCTAAGTCTCATGGCCCTCTATCAGAATCCAGAGTTTTGGGAATATTGGAGAAACTTAATTTTTCGCCCAAAAAAAAAAAACGTAAGGGGTACCACTGTCGTTTTTTTTTCGGGCACAATTTTTGAGTTTCGATATCTCAGCTCTGGAAGGGGCTAGAGCCTCCATTTTTGCACTCAGGTCTAAGTCTTATGGTCCTCTATCAGAATCCAGAGTTTTGGGAAGATTGGAGAAACTTAATTTTTCGCCCAAAAAAAAAAACGTAAGGGGTACCACTGTCGTTTTTTTTTCGGGCTGAATTTTTGAGTTTCGATATCTCAGCTCTGGAAGGGGCTAGAGCCTCCATTTTTGCACTCAGGTCTAAGTCTCATGGCCCTCTATCAGAATCCAGAGATTTGGGAAGATTGGAGAAACTTAATTTTTCGCCCCCCCAAAAAAAACGTAAGGGGTACCACTGTCGTTTTTATTTCGGGCCGAATTTTTGAGTTTCGATATCTCAGCTCTGGAAGGGGCTAGAGCCTCCATTTTTGCACTCAGGTCTAAGTCTCATGACCCTCTATCAGAATCCAGAGTTTTGGGAAGATTGGAGAAACTTAATTTTTCGCCCAAAAAAAAAACGTAAGGGGTACCACTGTCGTTTTTTTTTCGGGCCGAATTTTTGAGTTTCGATATCTCAGCTCTGGAAGGGGCTAGAGCCTCCATTTTTGCACTCAGGTCTAAGTCTCATGACCCTCTATCAGAATCCAGAGTTTTCGGAAGATTGGAGAAACTTAATTTTTCGCCCAAAAAAAAAAACGTAAGGGGTACCACTGTCGTTTTTTTTTCGGGCCGATTTTTTGAGTTTCGATATCTCAGCTCTGGAAGGGGCTAGAGCCTCCATTTTTGCACTCAGGTCTAAGTCTCATGGCCCTCTATCAGAATCCAGAGTTTTGGGAAGATTGGAGAAACTTAATTTTTCGCCCCCCCCAAAAAAAACGTAAGGGGTACCACTGTCGTTTTTTTTTTCGGGCCCAATTTTTGAGTTTCGATATCTCAGCTCTGGAAGGGGCTAGAGCCTCCATTTTCGCACTCAGGTCCAAGTCTCATGGCCCTCTATCAGAATCCAGAGTTTTGGGAAGATTGGAGAAACTTAATTTTTCGCCCAAAAAAAAAAAAAACGTAAGGGGTACCACTGTCGTTTTTTTTTTCGGGCCCAATTTTTGAGTTTCGATATCTCAGCTCTGGAAGGGGCTAGAGCCTCCATTTTTGCACTCAGGTCTAAGTCTCATGGCCCTCTATCAGAATCCAGAGTTTTGGGAAGATTGGAGAAACTTAATTTTTCGCCCAAAAAAAAAAGTAAGGGGTACCACTGTCGTTTTTTTTTCGGGCCCAATTTTTGAGTTTCGATATCTCAGCTCTGGAAGGGGCTAGAGCCTCCATTTTTGCACTCAGGTCTAAGTCTCATGGCCCTCTATCAGAATCCAGAGTTTTGGGAAGATTGGAGAAACTTAATTTTTCACCCAAAAAAAAAAAACGTAAGGGGTACCACTGTCGTTTTTTTTTCGGGCCCAATTTTTGAGTTTCGATATCTCAGCTCTGGAAGGGGCTAGAGCCTCCATTTTTGCACTCAGGTCTAAGTCTCATGGCCCTCTATCAGAATCCAGAGTTTTGGGAAGATTGGAGAAACTTAATTTTTCGCCCAAAAAAAAAACGTAAGGGGTACCACTGTCGTTTTTTTTTCGGGCCCAATTTATGAGTTTCGATATCTCAGCTCTGGAAGGGGCTAGAGCCTCCATTTTTGCACTCAGGTCTAAGTCTTATGGTCCTCTATCAGAATCCAGAGTTTTGGGAAGATTGGAGAAACTTAATTTTTCGCCCAAAAAAAAAAACGTAAGGGGTACCACTGTCGTTTTTTTTTTCGGGCCCAATTTTTGAGTTTCGATATCTCAGCTCTGGAAGGGGCTAGAGCCTCCATTTTTGCACTCAGGTCTAAGTCTCATGGCCCTCTATCAGAATCCAGAGTTTTGGGAAGATTGGAGAAACTTAATTTTTCGCCCAAAAAAAAAAAACGTAAGGGGTACCACTGTCGTTTTTTTTTCGGGCTGAATTTTTGAGTTTCTATATCTCAGCTCTGGAAGGGGCTAGAGCCTCCATTTTTGCACTCAGGTCTAAGTCTCATGGCCCTCTATCAGAATCCAGAGTTTTGGGAAGACTGGAGAAACTTAATTTTTCGCCCCCCCAAAAAAAACGTAAGGGGTACCACTGTCGTTTTTATTTCGGGCCGAATTTTTGAGTTTCGATATCTCAGCTCTGGAAGGGGCTAGAGCCTCCATTTTTGCACTCAGGTCTAAGTCTCATGACCCTCTATCAGAATCCAGAGTTTTGGGAAGATTGGAGAAACTTAATTTTTCGCCCAAAAAAAAAAACGTAAGGGGTACCACTGTCGTTTTTTTTTCGGGCCGAATTTTTGAGTTTCGATATCTCAGCTCTGGAAGGGGCTAGAGCCTCCATTTTTGCACTCAGGTCTAAGTCTCATGGCCCTCTATCAGAATCCAGAGTTTTGGGAAGATTGGAGAAACTTAATTTTTCGCCCAAAAAAAAAAAACGTAAGGGGTACCACTGTCGTTTTTTTTTTCGGGCCCAATTTTTGAGTTTCGATATCTCAGCTCTGGAAGGGGCTAGAGCCTCCATTTTCGCACTCAGGTCCAAGTCTCATGGCCCTCTATCAGAATCCAGAGTTTTGGGAAGATTGGAGAAACTTAATTTTTCGCCCCCCCCAAAAAAAACGTAAGGGGTACCACTGTCGTTTTTTTTTTCGGGCCCAATTTTTGAGTTTCGATATCTCAGCTCTGGAAGGGGCTAGAGCCTCCATTTTCGCACTCAGGTCCAAGTCTCATGGCCCTCTATCAGAATCCAGAGTTTTGGGAAGATTGGAGAAACTTAATTTTTCGCCCAAAAAAAAAAAAAACGTAAGGGGTACCACTGTCGTTTTTTTTTTTCGGGCCCAATTTTTGAGTTTCGATATCTCAGCTCTGGAAGGGGCTAGAGCCTCCATTTTTGCACTCAGGTCTAAGTCTCATGGCCCTCTATCAGAATCCAGAGTTTTGGGAAGATTGGAGAAACTTAATTTTTCGGGCTGAATTTTTGAGTTTCGATATCTCAGCTCTGGAAGGGGCTAGAGCCTCCATTTTTGCACTCAGGTCTAAGTCTCATGGCCCTCTATCAGAATCCAGAGTTTTGGGAAGACTGGAGAAACTTAATTTTTCGCCCCCCCAAAAAAAACGTAAGGGGTACCACTGTCGTTTTTATTTCGGGCCGAATTTTTGAGTTTCGATATCTCAGCTCTGGAAGGGGCTAGAGCCTCCATTTTTGCACTCAGGTCTAAGTCTCATGGCCCTCTATCAGAATCCAGAGTTTTGGGAAGATTGGAGAAACTTAATTTTTCGCCCCCCCCAAAAAAAACGTAAGGGGTACCACTGTCGTTTTTTTTTTCGGGCCCAATTTTTGAGTTTCGATATCTCAGCTCTGGAAGGGGCTAGAGCCTCCATTTTCGCACTCAGGTCCAAGTCTCATGGCCCTCTATCAGAATCCAGAGTTTTGGGAAGATTGGAGAAACTTAATTTTTCGCCCAAAAAAAAAAAAACGTAAGGGGTACCACTGTCGGTTTTTTTTTCGGGCCCAATTTTTGAGTTTCGATATCTCAGCTCTGGAAGGGGCTAGAGCCTCCATTTTTGCACTCAGGTCTAAGTCTCATGGCCCTCTATCAGAATCCAGAGTTTTGGGAAGATTGGAGAAACTTAATTTTTCGCCCAAAAAAAAAAGTAAGGGGTACCACTGTCGTTTTTTTTTCGGGCCCAATTTTTGAGTTTCGATATCTCAGCTCTGGAAGGGGCTAGAGCCTCCATTTTTGCACTCAGGTCTAAGTCTCATGGCCCTCTATCAGAATCCAGAGTTTTGGGAAGATTGGAGAAACTTAATTTTTCGCCCAAAAAAAAAAAACGTAAGGGGTACCACTGTCGTTTTTTTTTCGGGCCCAATTTTTGAGTTTCGATATCTCAGCTCTGGAAGGGGCTAGAGCCTCCATTTTTGCACTCAGGTCTAAGTCTCATGGCCCTCTATCAGAATCCAGAGTTTTGGGAAGATTGGAGAAACTTAATTTTTCGCCCAAAAAAAAAACGTAAGGGGTACCACTGTCGTTTTTTTTTCGGGCCCAATTTATGAGTTTCGATATCTCAGCTCTGGAAGGGGCTAGAGCCTCCATTTTTGCACTCAGGTCTAAGTCTTGTGGTCCTCTATCAGAATCCAGAGTTTTGGGAAGATTGGAGAAACTTAATTTTTCGCCCAAAAAAAAAAAAACGTAAGGGGTACCACTGTCGTTTTTTTTTTCGGGCCCAATTTTTGAGTTTCGATATCTCAGCTCTGGAAGGGGCTAGAGCCTCCATTTTTGCACTCAGGTCTAAGTCTCATGGCCCTCTATCAGAATCCAGAGTTTTGGGAAGATTGGAGAAACTTAATTTTTCGCCCAAAAAAAAAAACGTAAGGGGTACCACTGTCGTTTTTTTTTCGGGCTGAATTTTTGAGTTTCGATATCTCAGCTCTGGAAGGGGCTAGAGCCTCCATTTTTGCACTCAGGTCTAAGTCTCATGGCCCTCTATCAGAATCCAGAGTTTTGGGAAGACTGGAGAAACTTAATTTTTCACCCCCCCAAAAAAAACGTAAGGGGTACCACTGTCGTTTTTATTTCGGGCCGAATTTTTGAGTTTCGATATCTCAGCTCTGGAAGGGGCTAGAGCCTCCATTTTTGCACTCAGGTCTAAGTCTCATGACCCTCTATCAGAATCCAGAGTTTTGGGAAGATTGGAGAAACTTAATTTTTCGCCCAAAAAAAAAACGTAAGGGGTACCACTGTCGTTTTTTTTTCGGGCCGAATTTTTGAGTTTCGATATCTCAGCTCTGGAAGGGGCTAGAGCCTCCATTTTTGCACTCAGGTCTAAGTCTCATGGCCCTCTATCAGAATCCAGAGTTTTGGGAAGATTGGAGAAACTTAATTTTTCGCCCAAAAAAAAAAAACGTAAGGGGTACCACTGTCGTTTTTTTTTTCGGGCCCAATTTTTGAGTTTCGATATCTCAGCTCTGGAAGGGGCTAGAGCCTCCATTTTCGCACTCAGGTCCAAGTCTCATGGCCCTCTATCAGAATCCAGAGTTTTGGGAAGATTGGAGAAACTTAATTTTTCGCCCAAAAAAAAAAAAAAACCTAAGGGGTACCACTGTCGTTTTTTTTTCGGGCCAAATTTTTGAGTTTCGATATCTCAGCTCTGGAAGGGGCTAGAGCCTCCATTTTTGCACTCAGGTCTAAGTCTCATGGCCCTCTATCAGAATCCAGAGTTTTGGGAAGATTGGAGAAACTTAATTTTTCGCCCAAAAAAAAAAACGTAAGGGGTACCACTGTCGTTTTTTTTTTCGGGCCCAATTTTTGAGTTTCGATATCTCAGCTCTGGAAGGGGCTAGAGCCTCCATTTTTGCACTCAGGTCTAAGTCTCATGGCCCTCTATCAGAATCCAGAGTTTTGGGAAGATTGGAGAAACTTAATTTTTCGCCCAAAAAAAAAAACGTAAGGGGTACCACTGTCGTTTTTTTTTTCGGGCCCAATTTTTGAGTTTCGATATCTCAGCTCTGGAAGGGGCTAGAGCCTCCATTTTTGCACTCAGGTCTAAGTCTCATGGCCCTCTATCAGAATCCAGAGTTTTGGGAAGATTGGAGAAACTTAATTTTTCGCCCAAAAAAAAAAACGTAAGGGGTACCACTGTCGTTTTTTTTTTCGGGCCCAATTTTTGAGTTTCGATATCTCAGCTCTGGAAGGGGCTAGAGCCTCCATTTTTGCACTCAGGTCTAAGTCTTATGGTCCTCTATCAGAATCCAGAGTTTTGGGAAGATTGGAGAAACTTAATTTTTCGCCCAAAAAAAAAAACGTAAGGGGTACCACTGTCGTTTTTTTTTTCGGGCCCAATTTTTGAGTTTCGATATCTCAGCTCTGGAAGGGGCTAGAGCCTCCATTTTTGCACTCAGGTCTAAGTCTCATGGCCCTCTATCAGAATCCAGAGTTTTGGGAAGATTGGAGAAACTTAATTTTTCGCCCAAAAAAAAAAAACGTAAGGGGTACCACTGTCGTTTTTTTTTCGGGCTGAATTTTTGAGTTTCGATATCTCAGCTCTGGAAGGGGCTAGAGCCTCCATTTTTGCACTCAGGTCTAAGTCTCATGGCCCTCTATCAGAATCCAGAGTTTTGGGAAGACTGGAGAAACTTAATTTTTCGCCCCCCCAAAAAAAAACGTAAGGGGTACCACTGTCGTTTTTATTTCGGGCCGAATTTTTGAGTTTCGATATCTCAGCTCTGGAAGGGGCTAGAGCCTCCATTTTTGCACTCAGGTCTAAGTCTCATGACCCTCTATCAGAATCCAGAGTTTTGGGAAGATTGGAGAAACTTAATTTTTCGCCCAAAAAAAAAACGTAAGGGGTACCACTGTCGTTTTTTTTTCGGGCCGAATTTTTGAGTTTCGATATCTCAGCTCTGGAAGGGGCTAGAGCCTCCATTTTTGCACTCAGGTCTAAGTCTCATGGCCCTCTATCAGAATCCAGAGTTTTGGGAAGATTGGAGAAACTTAATTTTTCGCCCAAAAAAAAAAAACGTAAGGGGTACCACTGTCGTTTTTTTTTTCGGGCCCAATTTTTGAGTTTCGATATCTCAGCTCTGGAAGGGGCTAGAGCCTCCATTTTCGCACTCAGGTCCAAGTCTCATGGCCCTCTATCAGAATCCAGAGTTTTGGGAAGATTGGAGAAACTTAATTTTTCGCCCAAAAAAAAAAAAACCTAAGGGGTACCACTGTCGTTTTTTTTTCGGGCCCAATTTTTGAGTTTCGATATCTCAGCTCTGGAAGGGGCTAGAGCCTCCATTTTTGCACTCAGGTCTAAGTCTCATGGCCCTCTATCAGAATCCAGAGTTTTGGGAAGATTGGAGAAACTTAATTTTTCGCCCAAAAAAAAAAACGTAAGGGGTACCACTGTCGTTTTTTTTTTCGGGCCCAATTTTTGAGTTTCGATATCTCAGCTCTACAAGGGGCTAGAGCCTCCATTTTTGCACTCGGGTCTAAGTCTCATGGCCCTCTATCAGAATCCAGAGTTTTGGGAAGATTGGAGAAACTTAATTTTTCGCCCAAAAAAAAAAACGTAAGGGGTACCACTGTCGTTTTTTTTTCGGGCCCAATTTTTGAGTTTCGATATCTCAGCTCTGGAAGGGGCTAGAGCCTCCATTTTTGCACTCAGGTCTAAGTCTCATGGCCCTCTATCAGAATCCAGAGTTTTGGGAAGATTGGAGAAACTTAATTTTTCGCCCAAAAAAAAAAACGTAAGGGGTACCACTGTCGTTTTTTTTTCGGGCCCAATTTTTGAGTTTCGATATCTCAGCTCTGGAAGGGGCTAGAGCCTCCATTTTTGCACTCAGGTCTAAGTCTCATGGCCCTCTATCAGAATCCAGAGTTTTGGGAAGATTGGAGAAACTTAATTTTTCGCCCAAAAAAAAAAACGTAAGGGGTACCACTGTCGTTTTTTTTTTCGGGCCCAATTTTTGAGTTTCGATATCTCAGCTCTGGAAGGGGCTAGAGCCTCCATTTTTGCACTCAGGTCTAAGTCTCATGGCCCTCTATCAGAATCCAGAGTTTTGGGAAGATTGGAGAAACTTAATTTTTCGCCCAAAAAAAAAAACGTAAGGGGTACCACTGTCGTTTTTTTTTCGGGCCCAATTTTTGAGTTTTGATATCTCAGCTCTGGAAGGGGCTAGAGCCTCCATTTTTGCACTCAGGTCTAAGTCTCATGGCCCTCTATCAGAATCCAGAGTTTTGGGAAGATTGGAGAAACTTAATTTTTCGCCCAAAAAAAAAAACGTAAGGGGTACCACTGTCGTTTTTTTTTTTCGGGCCCAATTTTTGAGTTTCGATATCTCAGCTCTGGAAGGGGCTAGAGCCTCCATTTTTGCACTCAGGTCCAAGTCTCATGGCCCTCTATCAGAATCCAGAGTTTTGGGAAGATTGGAGAAACTTAATTTTTCGCCCCAAAAAAAAAACGTAAGGGGTACCACTGTCGTTTTTTTTCTGGCCCAATTTTTGAGTTTCGATATCTCAGCTCTGGAAGGGGCTAGAGCCTCCATTTTTGCACTCAGGTCTAAGTGTCATGGCCCTTTTTCAGAATCCAGAGTTTTGGGAAGATTGGAGAAACTTAATTTTTCGGCCAAAAAAAAAAAACGTAAGGGGTACCACTGTCGTTTTTTTTCCGGGCCCAATTTTTGAGTTTCGATATCTCAGCTCTGGAAGGGGCTAGAGCCTCCATTTTTGCACTCAGGTCCAAGTCTCATGGCCCTCTATCAGAATCCAGAGTTTTGGGAAGATTGGAGAAACTTAATTTTTCGCCCAAAAAAAAAAACGTAAGGGGTACCACTGTCGTTTTTTTTCGGGCCCAATTTTTGAGTTTCGATATCTCAGCTCTGGAAGGGGCTAGAGCCTCCATTTTTGCACTCAGGTCTAAGTCGCATGGCCCTCTATCAGAATCCAGAGTTTTGGGAAGATTGGAGAAACTTAATTTTTCGCCCAAAAAAAAAAAACGTAAGGGGTACCACTGTCGTTTTTTTTTTCGGGCCGAATTTTTGAGTTTCGATATCTCAGCTCTGGAAGAGGCTAGAGCCTCCATTTTTGCACTCAGGTCTAAGTCTCATGGCCCTCTATCAGAATCCAGAGTTTTTGGGAAGATTGGAGAAACTTAATTTTTCGCCCCCCCCCCCCCCAAAAAACGTAAGGGGTACCACTGTCGTTTTTTTTTCGGGCCCAATTTTTGAGTTTCGATATCTCAGCTCTGGAAGGGGTTAGAGCCTCAATTTTTGCACTCAGGTCTAAGTGTCATGGCCCTTTTTCAGAATCCAGAGTTTTGGGAAGATTGGAGAAACTTAATTTTTCACCCCCCCAAAAAAAACGTAAGGGGTACCACTGTCGTTTTTATTTCGGGCCGAATTTTTGAGTTTCGATATCTCAGCTCTGGAAGGGGCTAGAGCCTCCATTTTTGCACTCAGGTCTAAGTCTCATGACCCTCTATCAGAATCCAGAGTTTTGGGAAGATTGGAGAAACTTAATTTTTCGCCCAAAAAAAAAACGTAAGGGGTACCACTGTCGTTTTTTTTTCGGGCCGAATTTTTGAGTTTCGATATCTCAGCTCTGGAAGGGGCTAGAGCCTCCATTTTTGCACTCAGGTCTAAGTCTCATGGCCCTCTATCAGAATCCAGAGTTTTGGGAAGATTGGAGAAACTTAATTTTTCGCCCAAAAAAAAAAAACGTAAGGGGTACCACTGTCGTTTTTTTTTTCGGGCCCAATTTTTGAGTTTCGATATCTCAGCTCTGGAAGGGGCTAGAGCCTCCATTTTCGCACTCAGGTCCAAGTCTCATGGCCCTCTATCAGAATCCAGAGTTTTGGGAAGATTGGAGAAACTTAATTTTTCGCCCAAAAAAAAAAAAAAACCTAAGGGGTACCACTGTCGTTTTTTTTTCGGGCCAAATTTTTGAGTTTCGATATCTCAGCTCTGGAAGGGGCTAGAGCCTCCATTTTTGCACTCAGGTCTAAGTCTCATGGCCCTCTATCAGAATCCAGAGTTTTGGGAAGATTGGAGAAACTTAATTTTTCGCCCAAAAAAAAAAACGTAAGGGGTACCACTGTCGTTTTTTTTTTCGGGCCCAATTTTTGAGTTTCGATATCTCAGCTCTGGAAGGGGCTAGAGCCTCCATTTTTGCACTCAGGTCTAAGTCTCATGGCCCTCTATCAGAATCCAGAGTTTTGGGAAGATTGGAGAAACTTAATTTTTCGCCCAAAAAAAAAAACGTAAGGGGTACCACTGTCGTTTTTTTTTTCGGGCCCAATTTTTGAGTTTCGATATCTCAGCTCTGGAAGGGGCTAGAGCCTCCATTTTTGCACTCAGGTCTAAGTCTCATGGCCCTCTATCAGAATCCAGAGTTTTGGGAAGATTGGAGAAACTTAATTTTTCGCCCAAAAAAAAAAACGTAAGGGGTACCACTGTCGTTTTTTTTTTCGGGCCCAATTTTTGAGTTTCGATATCTCAGCTCTGGAAGGGGCTAGAGCCTCCATTTTTGCACTCAGGTCTAAGTCTTATGGTCCTCTATCAGAATCCAGAGTTTTGGGAAGATTGGAGAAACTTAATTTTTCGCCCAAAAAAAAAAACGTAAGGGGTACCACTGTCGTTTTTTTTTTCGGGCCCAATTTTTGAGTTTCGATATCTCAGCTCTGGAAGGGGCTAGAGCCTCCATTTTTGCACTCAGGTCTAAGTCTCATGGCCCTCTATCAGAATCCAGAGTTTTGGGAAGATTGGAGAAACTTAATTTTTCGCCCAAAAAAAAAAAACGTAAGGGGTACCACTGTCGTTTTTTTTTCGGGCTGAATTTTTGAGTTTCGATATCTCAGCTCTGGAAGGGGCTAGAGCCTCCATTTTTGCACTCAGGTCTAAGTCTCATGGCCCTCTATCAGAATCCAGAGTTTTGGGAAGACTGGAGAAACTTAATTTTTCGCCCCCCCAAAAAAAAACGTAAGGGGTACCACTGTCGTTTTTATTTCGGGCCGAATTTTTGAGTTTCGATATCTCAGCTCTGGAAGGGGCTAGAGCCTCCATTTTTGCACTCAGGTCTAAGTCTCATGACCCTCTATCAGAATCCAGAGTTTTGGGAAGATTGGAGAAACTTAATTTTTCGCCCAAAAAAAAAACGTAAGGGGTACCACTGTCGTTTTTTTTTCGGGCCGAATTTTTGAGTTTCGATATCTCAGCTCTGGAAGGGGCTAGAGCCTCCATTTTTGCACTCAGGTCTAAGTCTCATGGCCCTCTATCAGAATCCAGAGTTTTGGGAAGATTGGAGAAACTTAATTTTTCGCCCAAAAAAAAAAAACGTAAGGGGTACCACTGTCGTTTTTTTTTTCGGGCCCAATTTTTGAGTTTCGATATCTCAGCTCTGGAAGGGGCTAGAGCCTCCATTTTCGCACTCAGGTCCAAGTCTCATGGCCCTCTATCAGAATCCAGAGTTTTGGGAAGATTGGAGAAACTTAATTTTTCGCCCAAAAAAAAAAAAAACCTAAGGGGTACCACTGTCGTTTTTTTTTCGGGCCCAATTTTTGAGTTTCGATATCTCAGCTCTGGAAGGGGCTAGAGCCTCCATTTTTGCACTCAGGTCTAAGTCTCATGGCCCTCTATCAGAATCCAGAGTTTTGGGAAGATTGGAGAAACTTAATTTTTCGCCCAAAAAAAAAAACGTAAGGGGTACCACTGTCGTTTTTTTTTTCGGGCCCAATTTTTGAGTTTCGATATCTCAGCTCTACAAGGGGCTAGAGCCTCCATTTTTGCACTCGGGTCTAAGTCTCATGGCCCTCTATCAGAATCCAGAGTTTTGGGAAGATTGGAGAAACTTAATTTTTCGCCCAAAAAAAAAAACGTAAGGGGTACCACTGTCGTTTTTTTTTCGGGCCCAATTTTTGAGTTTCGATATCTCAGCTCTGGAAGGGGCTAGAGCCTCCATTTTTGCACTCAGGTCTAAGTCTCATGGCCCTCTATCAGAATCCAGAGTTTTGGGAAGATTGGAGAAACTTAATTTTTCGCCCAAAAAAAAAAACGTAAGGGGTACCACTGTCGTTTTTTTTTCGGGCCCAATTTTTGAGTTTCGATATCTCAGCTCTGGAAGGGGCTAGAGCCTCCATTTTTGCACTCAGGTCTAAGTCTCATGGCCCTCTATCAGAATCCAGAGTTTTGGGAAGATTGGAGAAACTTAATTTTTCGCCCAAAAAAAAAAACGTAAGGGGTACCACTGTCGTTTTTTTTTTCGGGCCCAATTTTTGAGTTTCGATATCTCAGCTCTGGAAGGGGCTAGAGCCTCCATTTTTGCACTCAGGTCTAAGTCTCATGGCCCTCTATCAGAATCCAGAGTTTTGGGAAGATTGGAGAAACTTAATTTTTCGCCCAAAAAAAAAAACGTAAGGGGTACCACTGTCGTTTTTTTTTCGGGCCCAATTTTTGAGTTTTGATATCTCAGCTCTGGAAGGGGCTAGAGCCTCCATTTTTGCACTCAGGTCTAAGTCTCATGGCCCTCTATCAGAATCCAGAGTTTTGGGAAGATTGGAGAAACTTAATTTTTCGCCCAAAAAAAAAAACGTAAGGGGTACCACTGTCGTTTTTTTTTTTCGGGCCCAATTTTTGAGTTTCGATATCTCAGCTCTGGAAGGGGCTAGAGCCTCCATTTTTGCACTCAGGTCCAAGTCTCATGGCCCTCTATCAGAATCCAGAGTTTTGGGAAGATTGGAGAAACTTAATTTTTCGCCCCAAAAAAAAAACGTAAGGGGTACCACTGTCGTTTTTTTTCTGGCCCAATTTTTGAGTTTCGATATCTCAGCTCTGGAAGGGGCTAGAGCCTCCATTTTTGCACTCAGGTCTAAGTGTCATGGCCCTTTTTCAGAATCCAGAGTTTTGGGAAGATTGGAGAAACTTAATTTTTCGGCCAAAAAAAAAAAACGTAAGGGGTACCACTGTCGTTTTTTTTCCGGGCCCAATTTTTGAGTTTCGATATCTCAGCTCTGGAAGGGGCTAGAGCCTCCATTTTTGCACTCAGGTCCAAGTCTCATGGCCCTCTATCAGAATCCAGAGTTTTGGGAAGATTGGAGAAACTTAATTTTTCGCCCAAAAAAAAAAACGTAAGGGGTACCACTGTCGTTTTTTTTCGGGCCCAATTTTTGAGTTTCGATATCTCAGCTCTGGAAGGGGCTAGAGCCTCCATTTTTGCACTCAGGTCTAAGTCGCATGGCCCTCTATCAGAATCCAGAGTTTTGGGAAGATTGGAGAAACTTAATTTTTCGCCCAAAAAAAAAAAACGTAAGGGGTACCACTGTCGTTTTTTTTTTCGGGCCGAATTTTTGAGTTTCGATATCTCAGCTCTGGAAGAGGCTAGAGCCTCCATTTTTGCACTCAGGTCTAAGTCTCATGGCCCTCTATCAGAATCCAGAGTTTTTGGGAAGATTGGAGAAACTTAATTTTTCGCCCCCCCCCCCCCCAAAAAACGTAAGGGGTACCACTGTCGTTTTTTTTTCGGGCCCAATTTTTGAGTTTCGATATCTCAGCTCTGGAAGGGGTTAGAGCCTCAATTTTTGCACTCAGGTCTAAGTGTCATGGCCCTTTTTCAGAATCCAGAGTTTTGGGAAGATTGGAGAAACTTAATTTTTCGGCCAAAAAAAAAAAACGTAAGGGGTACCACTGTCGTTTTTTTTCCGGGCCCAATTTTTGAGTTTCGATATCTCAGCTCTGGAAGGGGCTAGAGCCTCCATTTTTGCACTCAGGTCCAAGTCTCATGGCCCTCTATCAGAATCCAGAGTTTTGGGAAGATTGGAGAAACTTAATTTTTCGCCCAAAAAAAAAACGTAAGGGGTACCACTGTCGTTTTTTTTCGGGCCCAATTTTTGAGTTTCGATATCTCAGCTCTGGAAGGGGCTAGAGCCTCCATTTTTGCACTCAGGTCTAAGTCGCATGGCCCTCTATCAGAATCCAGAGTTTTGGGAAGATTGGAGAAACTTAATTTTTCGCCCAAAAAAAAAAAACGTAAGGGGTACCACTGTCGTTTTTTTTTTCGGGCCGAATTTTTGAGTTTCGATATCTCAGCTCTGGAAGAGGCTAGAGCCTCCATTTTTGCACTCAGGTCTAAGTCTCATGGCCCTCTATCAGAATCCAGAGTTTTTGGGAAGATTGGAGAAACTTAATTTTTCGCCCCCCCCCAAAAAAAACGTAAGGGGTACCACTGTCGTTTTTTTTTCGGGCCCAATTTTTGAGTTTCGATATCTCAGCTCTGGAAGGGGCTAGAGCCTCAATTTTTGCACTCAGGTCTAAATCTCATGGCCCTCTATCAGAATCCAGAGTTTTGGGAAGATTGGAGAAACTAAATTTTTCGCCCAAAAAAAAAAAAACGTAAGGGGTACCATTGTCGTTTTTTTTTCGGGCCCAATTTTTGAGTTTCGATATCTCAGCTCTGGAATGGGCTAGAGCCTCCATTTTTGCACTCAGGTCTAAGTCTCATGGCCCTCTATCAGAATCCAGAGATTTGGGAAGATTGGAGAAACTTAATTTTTCGCCCAAAAAAAAAAAACGTAAGGGGTACCACTGTCGTTTTTTTTTCGGGCCCAATTTTTGAGTTTCGATATCTCAGCTCTGGAAGGGGCTAGAGCCTCAATTTTTGCACTCAGGTCTAAGTCTCATGGCCCTCTATCAGAATCCAGAGTTTTGGGAAGATTGGAGAAACTTAATTTTTCGCCCAAAAAAAAAAAAACGTAAGGGGTACCACTGTCGTTTTTTTTTTCGGGCCGAATTTTTGAGTTTCGATATCTCAGCTCTGGAAGGGGCTAGACCCTCCATTTTTGCACTCAGGTCTAAGTCTCATGGCCCTCTATCAGAATCCAGAGATTCAAAAATTCGGCCCGAAAAAAAAACGACAGTGGTACCCCTTACGTTTTTTTTTTTTGGGCGAAAAATTAAGTTTCTCCACTCTTCCCAAAACTCTGGATTCTGATAGAGGGCCATGAGACTTAGACCTGAGTGCAAAAATGGAGGCTCTAGCCCCTTCCAGAGCTGAGATATCGAAACTCAAAAATTGGGCCCGAAAAAAAAAACGACAGTGGTACCCCTTACGTTTTTTTTTTTTTGGGCGAAAAATTAAGTTTCTCCAATCTTCCCAAAACTCTGGATTCTGATAGAGGGCCATGAGACTTAGACCTGAGTGCAAAAATGGAGGCTCTAGCCCCTTCCAGAGCTGAGATATCGAAACTCAAAAATTGGGCCCGAAAAAAAAAAACGACAGTGGTACCCCTTACGTTTTTTTTTTTTTGGCGAAAAATTAAGTTTCTCCAATCTTCCCAAAACTCTGGATTCTGATAGAGGGCCATGAGACTTAGACCTGAGTGCAAAAATGGAGGCTCTAGCCCCTTCCAGAGCTGAGATATCGAAACTCAAAAATTGGGCCCGAAAAAAAAACGACAGTGGTACCCCTTACGTTTTTTTTTTTTGGCGAAAAATTAAGTTTCTCCAATCTTCCCAAAACTCTGGATTCTGATAGAGGGCCATGAGACTTAGACCTGAGTGCAAAAATGGAGGCTCTAGCCCCTTCCAGAGCTGAGATATCGAAACTCAAAAATTGGGCCCGAAAAAAAAAAACGACAGTGGTACCCCTTACATTTTTTTTTTTTTTGGGCGAAAAATTAAGTTTCTCCAATCTTCCCAAAACTCTGGATTCTGATAGAGGGCCATGAGACTTAGACCTGAGTGCAAAAATGGAGGCTCTAGCCCCTTACAAAGCTGAGATATCGAAACTAAAAAATTGGGCCCGAAAAAAAAACGACAGTGGTACCACTTACGTTTTTTTTTGGGGGGGGCGAAAAATTAAGTTTCTCCAATCTTCCCAAAACTCTGGATTCTGATAGAGGGCCATGAGACTTAGACCTGAGTGCAAAAATGGAGGCTCTAGCCCCTTCCAGAGCTGAGATATCGAAACTCAAAAATTGGGCCCGAAAAAAAAACGACAGTGGTACCCCTTACGTTTTTTTTTTTGGCCGAAAAATTAAGTTTCTCCAATCTTCCCAAAACTCTGGATTCTGATAGAGGGCCATGAGACTTAGACCTGAGTGCAAAAATGGAGGCTCTAGCCCCTTCCAGAGCTGAGATATCGAAACTCAAAAATTGGGCCCGAAAAAAAAACGACAGTGGTACCCCTTACGTTTTTTTTTTTTGGGCGAAAAATTAAGTTTCTCCAATCTTCCCAAAACTCTGGATTCTGATAGAGGGCCATGAGACTTAGACCTGAGTGCAAAAATGGAGGCTCTAGCCCCTTCCAGAGCTGAGATATCGAAACTCAAAAATTGGGCCCGAAAAAAAAAAACGACAGTGGTACCCCTTACGTTTTTTTTTTTGGCGAAAAATTAAGTTTCTCCAATCTTCCCAAAACTCTGGATTCTGATAGGGCCATGAGACTTAGACCTGAGTGCAAAAATGGAGGCTCTAGCCCCTTCCAGAGCTGAGATATCGAAACTCAAAAATTGGGCCCGAAAAAAAAAACGACAGTGGTACCCCTTACGTTTTTTTTTGGGGGGGCGAAAAATTAAGTTTCTCCAATCTTCCCAAAACTCTGGATTCTGATAGAGGGCCATGAGACTTAGACCTGAGTGCAAAAATGGAGGCTCTAGCCCCTTCCAGAGCTGAGATATCGAAACTCAAAAAATCGGCCCGAAAAAAAAACGACAGTGGTACCCCTTAGAATTTTTTTTTTTTTTGGGTGAAAAATTAAGTTTCTCCAATCTTCCCAAAACTCTGGATTCTGATAGAGGGTCATGAGACTTAGACCTGAGTGCAAAAATGGAGGCTCTAGCCCCTTCCAGAGCTGAGATATCGAAACTCAAAAATTGGGCCCGAAAAAAAAAAAACGACAGTGGTACCCCTTATGTTTTTTTTTTTTGGGCGAAAAATTAAGTTTCTCCAGTCTTCCCAAAACTATGGATTCTGATAGAGGGCCGTGATACTTAGACCTGAGTGCAAAAATGGAGGCTCTAGCCCCTTCCAGAGCTGAGATATCGAAACTCAAAAATTGGGCCCGAAAAAAAAAACGACAGTGGTACCCCTTACGTTTTTTTTTTTGGGCGAAAAATTAAGTTTCTCCAATCTTCCCAAAACTCTGGATTCTGATAGAGGACCATGAGACTTAGACCTGAGTGCAAAAATGGAGGCTCTAGCCCCTTCCAGAGCTGAGATATTGAAACTCAAAAATTGGGCCCGAAAAAAAAACGACAGTGGTACCCCTTACGTTTTTTTTTTTTTGGGCGAAAAATTAAGTTTCTCCAGTCTTCCCAAAACTCTGGATTCTGATAGAGGGCCATGAGACTTAGACCTGAGTGCAAAAATGGAGGCTCTAGCCCCTTCCAGAGCTGAGATATCGAAACTCAAAAATTCGGCCTGAAAAAAAAACGACAGTGGTACCCCTTACGTTTTTTTTTGGGGCGAAAAATTAAGTTTCTCCAATCTTCCCAAAACTCTGGATTCTGATAGAGGGCCATGAGACTTAGACCTGAGTGCAAAAATGGAGGCTCTAGCCCCTTCCAGAGCTGAGATATCGAAACTCAAAAATTGGGCCCGAAAAAAAAACGACAGTGGTACCCCTTACGTTTTTTTTTTTTTGGGCGAAAAATTAAGTTTCTCCAATCTTCCCAAAACTCTGGATTCTGATAGAGGGCTTTGAGACTTAGACCTGAGTGCAAAAATGGAGGCTCTAGCCCCTTCCAGAGCTGAGATATCGAAACTCAAAAATTGGGCCCGAAAAAAAAAACGACAGTGGTACCCCTTACGTTTTTTTTTTTGGGCGAAAAATTAAGTTTCTCCAATCTTCCCAAAACTCTGGATTCTGATAGAGGGCCATGAGATTTAGACCTGAGTGCAAAAATGGAGGCTCTAGCCCCTTCCAGAGCTGAGATATCGAAACTCAAAAATTGGGCCCGAAAAAAAAACGACAGTGGTACCCCTTACGTTTTTTTTTTGGGGGGCGAAAAATTAAGTTTCTCCAATCTTCCCAAAACTCTGGATTCTGATAGAGGGCCTTGAGACTTAGACCTGAGTGCAAAAATGGAGGCTCTAGCCTCTTCCAGAGCTGAGATATCGAAACTCAAAAATTGGGCCCGAAAAAAAAAACGACAGTGGTACCCCTTACGTTTTTTTTTTTGGCCGAAAAATTAAGTTTCTCCAATCTTCCCAAAACTCTGGATTCTGAAAGAGGGCCATGACACTTAGACCTGAGTGCAAAAATGGAGGCTCTAGCCCCTTCCAGAGCTGAGATATCGAAACTCAAAAATTGGGCCCGAAAAAAAAACGACAGTGGTACCCCTTACGTTTTTTTTTTTTGGGCGAAAAATTAAGTTTCTCCAATCTTCCCAAAACTCTGGATTCTGATAGAGAGCCATGAGACTTAGACCTGAGTGAAAAAATGGAGGCTCTAGCCCCTTCCAGAGCTGAGATATCGAAACTCAAAAATTGGGCCCGAAAAAAAACGACAGTGGTACCCCTTACGTTTTTTTTTTTTGGGCGAAAAATTACGTTTCTCCAATCTTCCCAAGACTCTGGATTCTGATAGAGGGCCATGAGACTTGGACCTGAGTGCAAAAATGGAGGCTCTAGCCCCTTCCAGAGCTGAGATATCGAAACTCAAAAATTGGGCCCGAAAAAAAAACGACAGTGGTACCCCTTACGTTTTTTTTTTTGGGCGAAAAATTAAGTTTCTCCAATCTTCCCAAAACTCTGGATTCTGATAGAGGGCCATGAGACTTAGACCTGAGTGCAAAAATGGAGGCTCTAGCCCCTTCCAGAGCTGAGATATCGAAACTCAAAAATTCGGCCCGAAAAAAAACGACAGTGGTACCCCTTAGGTTTTTTTTTTTGGGGCGAAAAATTAAGTTTCTCCAATCTTCCCAAAACTCTGGATTCTGATAGGGCCATGAGACTTAGACCTGAGTGCAAAAATGTAGGCTCTAGCCCCTTCCAGAGCTGAGATATCGAAACTCAAAAATTGAGCCCGAAAAAAAAACGACAGTGGTACCCCTTACGTTTTTTTTTGGGGGGGCGAAAAATTAAGTTTCTCCAATCTTCCCAAAACTCTGGATTCTGATAGAGGGCCATGAGACTTAGACCTGAGTGCAAAAATGGAGGCTCTAGCCCCTTCCAGAGCTGAGATATCGAAACTCAAAAATTGGGCCCGAAAAAAAACGACAGTGGTACCCCTTACGTTTTTTTTTTTTGGGCGAAAAATTAAGTTTCTCCAATCTTCCCAAAACTCTGGATTCTGATAGAGGGCCATGAGACTTAGACCTGAGTGCAAAAATGGAGGCTCTAGCCCCTTCCAGAGCTGAGATATCGAAACTCAAAAATTCGGCCCGAAAAAAAAAACGACAGTGGTACCCCTTACGGTTTTTTTTTTTGTGCGAAAAATTAAGTTTCTCCAATCTTCCCAACTCTGGATTCTGATAGAGGGCCATGAGACTTAGACCTGAGTGCAAAAATGGAGGCTCTAGCCCCTTCCAGAGCTGAGATATCGAAACTCAAAAAATCAGCCCGAAAAAAAAACGACAGTGGTACCCCTTAGGTTTTTTTTTTTTTGGGCGAAAAATTAAGTTTCTCCAATCTCCCCAAAACTCTGGATTCTGATAGAGGGCCATGAGACTTAGACCTGAGTGCAAAAATGGAGGCTCTAGCCCCTTCCAGAGCTGAGATATCGAAACTCAAAAATTGGGCCCGAAAAAAAAAACGACAGTGGTACCCCTTATGTTTTTTTTTTTTGGGCGAAAAATTAAGTTTCTCCAGTCTTCCCAAAACTCTGGATTCTGATAGAGGGCCATGAGACTTAGACCTGAGTGCAAAAATGGAGGCTCTAGCCCCTTCCAGAGCTGAGATATCGAAACTCAAAAATTGGGCCCGAAAAAAAAACGACAGTGGTACCCCTTACGGTTTTTTTTTTTGGGCGAAAAATTAAGTTTCTCCAATCTTCCCAACTCTGGATTCTGATAGAGGGCCATGAGACTTAGACCTGAGTGCAAAAATGGAGGCTCTAGCCCCTTCCAGAGCTGAGATATCGAAACTCAAAAAATCAGCCCGAAAAAAAAACGACAGTGGTACCCCTTAGGTTTTTTTTTTTTGGGCGAAAAATTAAGTTTCTCCAATCTTCCCAAAACTCTGGATTCTGATAGAGGGCCATGAGATTTAGACCTGAGTGCAAAAATGGAGGCTCTAGCCCCTTCCAGAGCTGAGATATCGAAACTCAAAAATTGTGCCCGAAAAAAAAACGACAGTGGTACCCCTTACGTTTTTTTTTTGGGGGGCGAAAAATTAAGTTTCTCCAATCTTCCCAAAACTCTGGATTCTGATAGAGGGCCTTGAGACTTAGACCTGAGTGCAAAAATGGAGGCTCTAGCCCCTTCCAGAGCTGAGATATCGAAACTCAAAAATTGGGCCCGAAAAAAAAAACGACAGTGGTACCCCTTACGTTTTTTTTTTTGGCCGAAAAATTAAGTTTCTCCAATCTTCCCAAAACTCTGGATTCTGAAAGAGGGCCATGACACTTAGACCTGAGTGCAAAAATGGAGGCTCTAGCCCCTTACAGAGCTGAGATGTCGAAACTCAAAAATTGGGCCCGAAAAAAAAACGACAGTGGTACCCCTTACGTTTTTTTTTTTTGGGCGAAAAATTAAGTTTCTCCAATCTTCCCAAAACTCTGGATTCTGAAAGAGGGCCATGAGACTTAGACCTGAGTGCAAAAATGGAGGCTCTAGCCCCTTCCAGAGCTGAGATATCGAAACTCAAAAATTCGGCCCGAAAAAAAAACGACAGTGGTACCCCTTAGGTTTTTTTTTTTTGGGCGAAAAATTAAGTTTCTCCAATCTTCCCAAAACTCTGGATTCTGATAGGGCCATGAGACTTAGACCTGAGTGCAAAAATGTAGGCTCTAGCCCCTTCCAGAGCTGAGATATCGAAACTCAAAAATTGAGCCCGAAAAAAAAACGACAGTGGTACCCCTTACGGTTTTTTTTGGGGGGGCGAAAAATTAAGTTTCTCCAATCTTCCCAAAACTCTGGATTCTGATAGAGGGCCATGAGACTTAGACCTGAGTGCAAAAATGGAGGCTCTAGCCCCTTCCAGAGCTGAGATATCGAAACTCAAAAATTGGGCCCGAAAAAAAACGACAGTGGTACCCCTTACGTTTTTTTTTTTTGGGCGAAAAATTAAGTTTCTCCAATCTTCCCAAAACTCTGGATTCTGATAGAGGGCCATGAGACTTAGACCTGAGTGCAAAAATGGAGGCTCTAGACCCTTCCAGAGCTGAGATATCGAAACTCAAAAATTAGACCGGAAAAAAAAAGACAGTGGTACCCCTTAGGTTTTTTTTTTTGGGGGCGAAAAATTAAGTTTCTCCAATCTTCCCAAAACTCTGGATTCTGATAGGGCCATGAGACTTAGACCTGAGTGCAAAAATGGAGGCTCTAGCCCCTTCCAGAGCTGAGATATCGAAACTCAAAAATTGGGCCCGAAAAAAAAACGACAGTGGTACCCCTTACGTTTTTTTTTTTTTGGGCGAAAAATTAAGTTTCTCCAATCTTCCCAAAACTCTGGATTCTGATAGAGGGCCATGAGACTTAGACCTGAGTGCAAAAATGGAGGCTCTAGCCCCTTACAAAGCTGAGATATCGAAACTAAAAAATTGGGCCCGAAAAAAAAACGACAGTGGTACCACTTACGTTTTTTTTTTGGGGGGGCGAAAAATTAAGTTTCTCCAATCTTCCCAAAACTCTGGATTCTGATAGAGGGCCATGAGACTTAGACCTGAGTGCAAAAATGGAGGCTCTAGCCCCTTACAAAGCTGAGATATCGAAACTAAAAAATTGGGCCCGAAAAAAAAACGACAGTGGTACCACTTACGTTTTTTTTTTTGGGGGGCGAAAAATTAAGTTTCTCCAATCTTCCCAAAACTCTGGATTCTGATAGAGGGCCATGAGACTTAGACCTGAGTGCAAAAATGGAGGCTCTAGCCCCTTCCAGAGCTGAGATATCGAAACTCAAAAATTGGGCCCGAAAAAAAAACGACAGTGGTACCCCTTACGTTTTTTTTTTTGGCCGAAAAATTAAGTTTCTCCAATCTTCCCAAAACTCTGGATTCTGAAAGAGGGCCATGACACTTAGACCTGAGTGCAAAAATGGAGGCTCTAGCCCCTTCCAGAGCTGAGATATCGAAACTCAAAAATTGGGCCCGAAAAAAAAACGACAGTGGTACCCCTTACGTTTTTTTTTTTTGGGGCGAAAAATTAAGTTTCTCCAATCTTCCCAAAACTCTGGATTCTGATAGAGGGCCATGAGACTTAGACCTGAGTGCAAAAATGGAGGCTCTAGCCCCTTCCAGAGCTGAGATATCGAAACTCAAAAATTGGGCCCGAAAAAAAAAACGTCAGTGGTACCCCTTACGTTTTTTTTTTTTGGGCGAAAAATTACGTTTCTCCAATCTTCCCAAAACTCTGGATTCTGATAGAGGGCCATGAGACTTGGACCTGAGTGCAAAAATAGAGGCTCTAGCCCCTTCCAGAGCTGAGATATCGAAACTCAAAAATTGGGCCCGAAAAAAAAAACGACAGTGGTACCCCTTACGTTTTTTTTTTGGACGAAAAAATTAAGTTTCTCCAATCTTCCCAAAACTCTGGATTCTGATAGAGGGCCATGAGACTTAGACCTGAGTGCAAAAATGGATGCTCTAGCCCCTTCCAGAGCTGAGATATCGAAACTCAAAAATTCGGCCCGAAAAAAAAACGACAGTGGTACCCCTTAGGTTTTTTTTTTTTGGGGCGAAAAATTAAGTTTCTCCAATCTTCCCAAAACTCTGGATTCTGATAGGGCCATGAGACTTAGACCTGAGTGCAAAAATGGAGGCTCTAGCCCCTTCCAGAGCTGAGATATCGAAACTCAAAAATTGGGCCCGAAAAAAAAAACGACAGTGGTACCCCTTACGTTTTTTTTTTGGGGGGGCGAAAAATTAAGTTTCTCCAATCTTCCCAAAACTCTGGATTCTGATAGAGGGCCATGAGACTTAGACCTGAGTGCAAAAATGGAGGCTCTAGCCCCTTCCAGAGCTGAGATATCGAAACTCAAAAAATCGGCCCGAAAAAAAAACGACAGTGGTACCCCTTAGAATTTTTTTTTTTTTGGGTGAAAAATTAAGTTTCTCCAATCTTCCCAAAACTCTGGATTCTGATAGAGGGTCATGAGACTTAGACCTGAGTGCAAAAATGGAGGCTCTAGCCCCTTCTAGAGCTGAGATATCGAAACTCAAAAATTGGGCCCGAAAAAAAAAACGACAGTGGTACCCCTTATGTTTTTTTTTTTTGGGCGAAAAATTAAGTTTCTCCAGTCTTCCCAAAACTCTGGATTCTGATAGAGGGCCGTGATACTTAGACCTGAGTGCAAAAATGGAGGCTCTAGCCCCTTCCAGAGCTGAGATATCGAAACTCAAAAATTGGGCCCGAAAAAAAAAACGACAGTGGTACCCCTTACGTTTTTTTTTTTGGGCGAAAAATTAAGTTTCTCCAATCTTCCCAAAACTCTGGATTCTGATAGAGGACCGTGAGACTTAGACCTGAGTGCAAAAATGGAGGCTCTAGCCCCTTCCAGAGCTGAGATATTGAAACTCAAAAATTGGGCCCGAAAAAAAAACGACAGTGGTACCCCTTACGGTTTTTTTTTTTGGGCGAAAAATTAAGTTTCTCCAGTCTTCCCAAAACTCTGGATTCGGATAGAGGGCCATGAGACTTAGACCTGAGTGCAAAAATGGAGGCTCTAGCCCCTTCCAGAGCTGAGATATCGAAACTCAAAAATTCGGCCTGAAAAAAAAACGACAGTGGTACCCCTTACGTTTTTTTTTTTTGGGCGAAAAATTAAGTTTCTCCAATCTTCCCAAAACTCTGGATTCTGATAGAGGGCCATGAGACTTAGACCTGAGTGCAAAAATGGAGGCTCTAGCCCCTTCCAGAGCTGAGATATCGAAACTCAAAAATTGGGCCCGAAAAAAAAACGACAGTGGTACCCCTTACGTTTTTTTTTTTTTGGGCGAAAAATTAAGTTTCTCCAATCTTCCCAAAACGCTGAATTCTGATAGAGGGCTATGAGACTTAGACCTGAGTGCAAAAATGGAGGCTCTAGCCCCTTCCAGAGCTGAGATATCGAAACTCAAAAATTGGGCCCGAAAAAAAAACGACAGTGGTACCCCTTACGTTTTTTTTTTTGGGCGAAAAATTAAGTTTCTCCAATCTTCCCAAAACTCTGGATTCTGATAGAGGGCCA
This sequence comes from Pimephales promelas, assembly GCF_988280905.1. Taxonomy (NCBI): domain Eukaryota; kingdom Metazoa; phylum Chordata; class Actinopteri; order Cypriniformes; family Leuciscidae; genus Pimephales; species Pimephales promelas. Next base: position 19,277,247 of record NC_142773.1, read on the forward strand.
TGAGATTTAGACCTGAGTGCAAAAATGGAGGCTCTAGCCCCTTCCAGAGCTGAGATATCGAAACTCAAAAATTGTGCCCGAAAAAAAAACGACAGTGGTACCCCTTAGGTTTTTTTTTTTTGGGGCGAAAAATTAAGTTTCTCCAATCTTCCCAAAACTCTGGATTCTGATAGGGCCATGAGACTTAGACCTGAGTGCAAAAATGGAGGCTCTAGCCCCTTCCAGAGCTGAGATATCGAAACTCAAAAATTGGGCCCGAAAAAAAAAACGACAGTGGTACCCCTTACGTTTTTTTTTGGGGGGGCGAAAAATTAAGTTTCTCCAATCTTCCCAAAACTCTGGATTCTGATAGAGGGCCATGAGACTTAGACCTGAGTGCAAAAATGGAGGCTCTAGCCCCTTCCAGAGCTGAGATATCGAAACTCAAAAAATCGGCCCGAAAAAAAAACGACAGTGGTACCCCTTAGAATTTTTTTTTTTTTGGGTGAAAAATTAAGTTTCTCCAATCTTCCCAAAACTCTGGATTCTGATAGAGGGTCATGAGACTTAGACCTGAGTGCAAAAATGGAGGCTCTAGCCCCTTCTAGAGCTGAGATATCGAAACTCAAAAATTGGGCCCGAAAAAAAAAACGACAGTGGTACCCCTTATGTTTTTTTTTTTTGGGCGAAAAATTAAGTTTCTCCAGTCTTCCCAAAACTCTGGATTCTGATAGAGGGCCGTGATACTTAGACCTGAGTGCAAAAATGGAGGCTCTAGCCCCTTCCAGAGCTGAGATATCGAAACTCAAAAATTGGGCCCGAAAAAAAAAACGACAGTGGTACCCCTTACGTTTTTTTTTTTGGGCGAAAAATTAAGTTTCTCCAATCTTCCCAAAACTCTGGATTCTGATAGAGGACCATGAGACTTAGACCTGAGTGCAAAAATGGAGGCTCTAGCCCCTTCCAGAGCTGAGATATTGAAACTCAAAAATTGGGCCCGAAAAAAAAACGACAGTGGTACCCCTTACGTTTTTTTTTTTTTGGGCGAAAAATTAAGTTTCTCCAGTCTTCCCAAAACTCTGGATTCTGATAGAGGGCCATGAGACTTAGACCTGAGTGCAAAAATGGAGGCTCTAGCCCCTTCCAGAGCTGAGATATCGAAACTCAAAAATTCGGCCTGAAAAAAAAACGACAGTGGTACCCCTTACGTTTTTTTTTTTTTGGGCGAAAAATTAAGTTTCTCCAATCTTCCCAAAACTCTGGATTCTGATAGAGGGCCATGAGACTTAGACCTGAGTGCAAAAATGGAGGCTCTAGCCCCTTCCAGAGCTGAGATATCGAAACTCAAAAATTGTGCCCGAAAAAAAAAACGACAGTGGTACCCCTTACGTTTTTTTTTTGGGGGGCGAAAAATTAAGTTTCTCCAATCTTCCCAAAACTCTGGATTCTGATAGAGGGCCTTGAGACTTAGACCTGAGTGCAAAAATGGAGGCTCTAGCCCCTTCCAGAGCTGAGATATCGAAACTCAAAAATTGGGCCCGAAAAAAAAAACGACAGTGGTACCCCTTACGTTTTTTTTTTTGGCCGAAAAATTAAGTTTCTCCAATCTTCCCAAAACTCTGGATTCTGAAAGAGGGCCATGACACTTAGACCTGAGTGCAAAAATGGAGGCTCTAGCCCCTTACAGAGCTGAGATATCGAAACTCAAAAATTGGGCCCGAAAAAAAAACGACAGTGGTACCCCTTACGTTTTTTTTTTTTGGGCGAAAAATTAAGTTTCTCCAATCTTCCCAAAACTCTGGATTCTGATAGAGGGCCATGAGACTTAGACCTGAGTGCAAAAATGGAGGTTCTAGCCCCTTCCAGAGCTGAGATATCGAAACTCAAAAATTCGGCCCGAAAAAAAAACGACAGTGGTACCCCTTAGGTTTTTTTTTTTTGGGCGAAAAATTAAGTTTCTCCAATCTTCCCAAAACTCTGGATTCTGATAGGGCCATGAGACTTAGACCTGAGTGCAAAAATGTAGGCTCTAGCCCCTTCCAGAGCTGAGATATCGAAACTCAAAAATTGAGCCCGAAAAAAAAACGACAGTGAGCCCGAAAAAAAAACGACAGTGGTACCCCTTACGTTTTTTTTTGGGGGGGCGAAAAATTAAGTTTCTCCAATCTTCCCAAAACTCTGGATTCTGATAGAGGGCCATGAGACTTAGACCTGAGTGCAAAAATGGAGGCTCTAGCCCCTTCCAGAGCTGAGATATCGAAACTCAAAAATTGGGCCCGAAAAAAAACGACAGTGGTACCCCTTACGTTTTTTTTTTTTGGGCGAAAAATTAAGTTTCTCCAATCTTCCCAAAACTCTGGATTCTGATAGAGGGCCATGAGACTTAGACCTGAGTGCAAAAATGGAGGCTCTAGCCCCTTCCAGAGCTGAGATATCGAAACTCAAAAATTCGGCCCGAAAAAAAAACGACAGTGGTACCCCTTACGTTTTTTTTTTTTTGGGCGAAAAATTAAGTTTCTCCAATCTTCCCAAAACTCTGGATTCTGATAGAGGGCCATGAGACTTAGACCTGAGTGCAAAAATGGAGGCTCTAGCCCCTTCCAGAGCTGAGATATTGAAACTCAAAAAATCAGCCCGAAAAAAAAACGACAGTGGTACCCCTTAGGTTTTTTTTTTTTTTGGGCGAAAAATTAAGTTTCTCCAATCTTCCCAAAACTCTGGATTCTGATAGAGGGCCATGAGACTTGGACCTGAGTGCAAAAATTGAGGCTTTAGACCCTTCCAGAGCTGAGATATCGAAACTCAAAAATTCGGCCCGAAAAAAAAACGACAGTGGTACCCCTTAGGTTTTTTTTTTTTGGGCGAAAAATTAAGTTTCTCCAATCTTCCCAAAACTCTGGATTCTGATAGGGCCATGAGACTTAGACCTGAGTGCAAAAATGTAGGCTCTAGCCCCTTCCAGAGCTGAGATATCGAAACTCAAAAATTGAGCCCGAAAAAAAAACGACAGTGGTACCCCTTACGTTTTTTTTGGGGGGGGCGAAAAATTAAGTTTCTCCAATCTTCCCAAAACTCTGGATTCTGATAGAGGGCCATGAGACTTAGACCTGAGTGCAAAAATGGAGGCTCTAGCCCCTTCCAGAGCTGAGATATCGAAACTCAAAAATTGGGCCCGAAAAAAAACGACAGTGGTACCCCTTACGTTTTTTTTTTTTGGGCGAAAAATTAAGTTTCTCCAATCTTCCCAAAACTCTGGATTCTGATAGAGGGCCATGAGACTTAGACCTGAGTGCAAAAATGGAGGCTCTAGCCCCTTCCAGAGCTGAGATATCGAAACTCAAAAATTCGGCCCGAAAAAAAAAACGACAGTGGTACCCCTTACGTTTTTTTTTTTTTGGGCGAAAAATTAAGTTTCTCCAATCTTCCCAAAACTCTGGATTCTGATAGAGGGCCATGAGACTTAGACCTGAGTGCAAAAATGGAGGCTCTAGCCCCTTCCAGAGCTGAGATATTGAAACTCAAAAAATCAGCCCGAAAAAAAAAACGACAGTGGTACCCCTTAGGTTTTTTTTTTTTTGGGCGAAAAATTAAGTTTCTCCAATCTTCCCAAAACTCTGGATTCTGATAGAGGGCCATGAGACTTAGACCTGAGTGCAAAAATGGAGGCTCTAGCCCCTTCCAGAGCTGAGATATCGAAACTCAAAAATTGAGCCCGAAAAAAAAAACGACAGTGGTACCCCTTATGTTTTTTTTTTTTGGGCGAAAAATTAAGTTTCTCCAGTCTTCCCAAAACTCTGGATTCTGATAGAGGGCCATGAGACTTAGACCTGAGTGCAAAAATGGAGGCTCTAGCCCCTTCCAGAGCTGAGATATCGAAACTCAAAAATTGGGCCCGAAAAAAAAACGACAGTGGTACCCCTTACGTTTTTTTTTTTTGGGCGAAAAATTAAGTTTCTCCAATCTTCCCAAAACTCTGGATTCTGATAGAGGGCCATGAGACTTAGACCTGAGTGCAAAAATGGAGGCTCTAGCCCCTTCCAGAGCTGAGATATCGAAACTCAAAAATTCGGCCCGAAAAAAAAACGACAGTGGTACCCCTTAGGTTTTTTTTTTTTGGGCGAAAAATTAAGTTTCTCCAATCTTCCCAAAACTCTGGATTCTGATAGAGGGCCATGAGACTTAGACCTGAGTGCAAAAATGGAGGCTCTAGCCCCTTCCAGAGCTGAGATATTGAAACTCAAAAAATCAGCCCGAAAAAAAAACGACAGTGGTACCCCTTAGGTTTTTTTTTTTTTGGGCGAAAAATTAAGTTTCTCCAATCTTCCCAAAACTCTGGATTCTGATAGAGGGCCATGAGACTTGGACCTGAGTGCAAAAATTGAGGCTTTAGACCCTTCCAGAGCTGAGATATCGAAACTCAAAAATTCGGCCCGAAAAAAAAACGACAGTGGTACCCCTTAGGTTTTTTTTTTTTGGGCGAAAAATTAAGTTTCTCCAATCTTCCCAAAACTCTGGATTCTGATAGGGCCATGAGACTTAGACCTGAGTGCAAAAATGGAGGCTCTAGCCCCTTCCAGAGCTGAGATATTGAAACTCAAAAAATCAGCCCGAAAAAAAAACGACAGTGGTACCCCTTAGGTTTTTTTTTTTTTGGGCGAAAAATTAAGTTTCTCCAATCTTCCCAAAACTCTGGATTCTGATAGAGGGCCATGAGACTTAGACCTGAGTGCAAAAATGGAGGCTCTAGCCCCTTCCAGAGCTGAGATATCGAAACTCAAAAATTGGGCCCGAAAAAAAAAACGACAGTGGTACCCCTTATGTTTTTTTTTTTTGGGCGAAAAATTAAGTTTCTCCAGTCTTCCCAAAACTCTGGATTCTGATAGAGGGCCATGAGACTTAGACCTGAGTGCAAAAATGGAGGCTCTAGCCCCTTCCAGAGCTGAGATATCGAAACTCAAAAATTGGGCCCGAAAAAAAAACGACAGTGGTACCCCTTACGTTTTTTTTTTTTGGGCGAAAAATTAAGTTTCTCCAATCTTCCCAAAACTCTGGATTCTGATAGAGGGCCATGAGACTTAGACCTGAGTGCAAAAATGGAGGCTCTAGCCCCTTCCAGAGCTGAGATATCGAAACTCAAAAATTCGGCCCGAAAAAAAAACGACAGTGGTACCCCTTAGGTTTTTTTTTTTTGGGCGAAAAATTAAGTTTCTCCAATCTTCCCAAAACTCTGGATTCTGATAGAGGGCCATGAGACTTAGACCTGAGTGCAAAAATGGAGGCTCTAGCCCCTTCCAGAGCTGAGATATTGAAACTCAAAAAATCAGCCCGAAAAAAAAACGACAGTGGTACCCCTTACGTTTTTTTTTGGGGGGGCGAAAAATTAAGTTTCTCCAATCTTCCCAAAACTCTGGATTCTGATAGAGGGCCATGAGACTTAGACCTGAGTGCAAAAATGGAGGCTCTAGCCCCTTCCAGAGCTGAGATATCGAAACTCAAAAATTGGGCCCGAAAAAAAACGACAGTGGTACCCCTTACGTTTTTTTTTTTTGGGCGAAAAATTAAGTTTCTCCAATCTTCCCAAAACTCTGGATTCTGATAGAGGGCCATGAGACTTAGACCTGAGTGCAAAAATGGAGGCTCTAGCCCCTTCCAGAGCTGAGATATCGAAACTCAAAAATTCGGCCCGAAAAAAAAAACGACAGTGGTACCCCTTACGTTTTTTTTTTTTTGGGCGAAAAATTAAGTTTCTCCAATCTTCCCAAAACTCTGGATTCTGATAGAGGGCCATGAGACTTAGACCTGAGTGCAAAAATGGAGGCTCTAGCCCCTTCCAGAGCTGAGATATTGAAACTCAAAAAATCAGCCCGAAAAAAAAAACGACAGTGGTACCCCTTAGGTTTTTTTTTTTTTGGGCGAAAAATTAAGTTTCTCCAATCTTCCCAAAACTCTGGATTCTGATAGAGGGCCATGAGACTTAGACCTGAGTGCAAAAATGGAGGCTCTAGCCCCTTCCAGAGCTGAGATATCGAAACTCAAAAATTGGGCCCGAAAAAAAAAACGACAGTGGTACCCCTTATGTTTTTTTTTTTTGGGCGAAAAATTAAGTTTCTCCAGTCTTCCCAAAACTCTGGATTCTGATAGAGGGCCATGAGACTTAGACCTGAGTGCAAAAATGGAGGCTCTAGCCCCTTCCAGAGCTGAGATATCGAAACTCAAAAATTGGGCCCGAAAAAAAAACGACAGTGGTACCCCTTACGTTTTTTTTTTTGGGCGAAAAATTAAGTTTCTCCAATCTTCCCAAAACTCTGGATTCTGATAGAGGGCCATGAGACTTAGACCTGAGTGCAAAAATGGAGGCTCTAGCCCCTTCCAGAGCTGAGATATCGAAACTCAAAAATTGGGCCCGAAAAAAAAAACGACAGTGGTACCCCTTACGTTTTTTTTTTTGGCCGAAAAATTAAGTTTCTCCAATCTTCCCAAAACTCTGGATTCTGATAGAGGGCCATGAGACTTAGACCTGAGTGCAAAAATGGAGGCTCTAGCCCCTTCCAGAGCTGAGATATCGAAACTCAAAAATTGGGCCCGAAAAAAAAACGACAGTGGTACCCCTTACGTTTTTTTTTTTGGGCGAAAAATTAAGTTTCTCCAATCTTCCCAAAACTCTGGATTCTGATAGAGGGCCATGAGACTTAGACCTGAGTGCAAAAATGGAGGCTCTAGCCCCTTCCAGAGCTGAGATATCGAAACTCAAAAATTGGGCCCGAAAAAAAAACGACAGTGGTACCCCTTACGTTTTTTTTTTTGGGCGAAAAATTAAGTTTCTCCAATCTTCCCAAAACTCTGGATTCTGATAGAGGGCCATGAGACTTAGACCTGAGTGCAAAAATGGAGGCTCTAGCCCCTTCCAGAGCTGAGATATCGAAACTCAAAAATTGGGCCAGAAAAAAAACGACAGTGGTACCCCTTACGTTTTTTTTTTTGGGCGAAAAATTAAGTTTCTCCAATCTTCCCAAAACTCTGGATTCTGATAGAGGGCCATGAGACTTAGACCTGAGTGCAAAAATGGAGGCTCTAGCCCCTTCCAGAGCTGAGATATCGAAACTCAAAAATTGGGCCCGAAAAAAAAACGACAGTGGTACCCCTTATGTTTTTTTTTTTTGGGCGAAAAATTAAGTTCCTCCAGTCTTCCCAAAACTCTGGATTCTGATAGAGGGCCATGAGACTTAGACCTGAGTGCAAAAATGGAGGCTCTAGCCCCTTCCAGAGCTGAGATATCGAAACTCAAAAATTGGGCCCGAAAAAAAAACGACAGTGGTACCCCTTACGTTTTTTTTTTTTGGGCGAAAAATTAAGTTTCTCCAATCTTCCCAAAACTCTGGATTCTGATAGAGGGCCATGAGACTTAGACCTGAGTGCAAAAATGGAGGCTCTAGCCCCTTCCAGAGCTGAGATATCGAAACTCAAAAATTGGGCCCGAAAAAAAAACGACAGTGGTACCCCTTACGTTTTTTTTTTTGGGCGAAAAATTAAGTTTCTCCAATCTTCCCAAAACTCTGGATTCTGATAGAGGGCCATGAGACTTAGACCTGAGTGCAAAAATGGAGGCTCTAGCCCCTTCCAGAGCTGAGATATCGAAACTCAAAAATTGGGCCAGAAAAAAAACGACAGTGGTACCCCTTACGTTTTTTTTTTGGGGGGGCGAAAAATTAAGTTTCTCCAATCTTCCCAAAACTCTGGATTCTGATAGAGGGCCATGAGACTTAGACCTGAGTGCAAAAATGGAGGCTCTAGCCCCTTCCAGAGCTGAGATATCGAAACTCAAAAATTGGGCCCGAAAAAAAAACGACAGTGGTACCCCTTATGTTTTTTTTTTTGGGCGAAAAATTAAGTTCCTCCAGTCTTCCCAAAACTCTGGATTCTGATAGAGGGCCATGAGACTTAGACCTGAGTGCAAAAATGGAGGCTCTAGCCCCTTCCAGAGCTGAGATATCGAAACTCAAAAATTGGGCCCGAAAAAAAAACGACAGTGGTACCCCTTACGTTTTTTTTTTTTGGGCGAAAAATTAAGTTTCTCCAATCTTCCCAAAACTCTGGATTCTGATAGAGGGCCATGAGACTTAGACCTGAGTGCAAAAATGGAGGCTCTAGCCCCTTCCAGAGCTGAGATATCGAAACTCAAAAATTGGGCCCGAAAAAAAAACGACAGTGGTACCCCTTACGTTTTATTTTTTTGGCCGAAAAATTAAGTTTCTCCAATCTTCCCAAAACTCTGGATTCTGATAGAGGGCCATGAGACTTAGACCTGAGTGCAAAAATGGAGGCTCTAGCCCCTTCCAGAGCTGAGATATCGAAACTCAAAAATTGGGCCCGAAAAAAAAACGACAGTGGTACCCCTTACGTTTTTTTTTTTTTGGGCGAAAAATTAAGTTTCTCCAATCTTCCCAAAACTCTGGATTCTGATAGAGGGCCATGAGACTTAGACCTGAGTGCAAAAATGGAGGCTCTAGCCCCTTCCAGAGCTGAGATATCGAAACTCAAAAATTGGGCCCGAAAAAAAAAACGACAGTGGTACCCCTTGCGGTTTTTTTTTTGGGCGAAAAATTAAGTTTCTCCAATCTTCCCAAAACTCTGGATTCTGATAGAGGGCCATGAGACTTAGACCTGAGTGCAAAAATGGAGGCTCTAGCCCCTTCCAGAGCTGAGATATCGAAACTCAAAAATTGGGCCCGAAAAAAAAACGACAGTGGTACCCCTTACGTTTTTTTTTGGCCGAAAAATTAAGTTTCTCCAATCTTCCCAAAACTCTGGATTCTGAAAGAGGGCCATGACACTTAGACCTGAGTGCAAAAATGGAGGCTCTAGCCCCTTCCAGAGCTGAGATATCGAAACTCAAAAATTGGGCCCGAAAAAAAAAACCACAGTGGTACCCCTTACGTTTTTTTTTTTTTGGGCGAAAAATTAAGTTTCTCCAATCTTCCCAAAACTCTGGATTCTGATAGAGGGCCATGAGACTTGGACCTGAGTGCAAAAATGGAGGCTCTAGACCCTTCCAGGGCTGAGATATCGAAACTCAAAAATTTGACCAAAAAAAAAAAAAAAAACGACAGTGGTACCCCTTACGGTTTTTTTTCTTTTTTTCGGGCGAAAAATTAAGTTTCTCCAATCTTCTCAAAACTCTGGATTCTGATAGAGGGCCATGAGACTTAGACCTGAGTGCAAAAATGGAGGCTCTAGACCCTTTCAGAGCTGAGATATCGAAACTCAAAAATTCGACCCGAAAAAAAAAACGACAGTGGTACCCCTTATGTTTTTTTTTTTCGGGCGAAAAATTAAGTTTCTCCAATCTTCCCAAAACTCTGGATTCTGATAGAGGGCCATGAGACTTAGACCTGAGTGCAAAAATGGAGGCTCTAGACCCTTCCAGAGCTGAGATATCGAAACTCAAAAATTCGACCGGAAAAAAAAAAGAAAGTGGTACCCCTTTCGTTTTTTTTTTTTTTTGGGCGAAAAATTACGTTTTTCCAATCTTCCCAAAACTCTGGATTCTGATAGAGGGCCATGAGACTTAGACCTGAGTGCAAAAATGGAGGCTCTAGCCCCTTCCAGAGCTGAGATATCGAAACTCAAAAATTGGGCCCGAAAAAAAAACGACAGTGGTACCCCTTACGTTTTTTTTGGGGGGGGCGAAAAATTAAGTTTCTCCAATCTTCCCAAAACTCTGGATTCTGGTAGAGGGCCATGAGACTTAGACCTGAGTGCAAAAATGGAGGCTCTAGCCCCTTCCAGAGCTGAGAAATCGAAACTCAAAAATTGGGCCCGAAAAAAAAACGACAGTGGTACCCCTTACGTTTTTTTTTTTGGGCGAAAAATTAAGTTTCTCCAATCTTCCCAAAACTCTGGATTCTGATAGAGGGCCATGAGACTTAGACCTGAGTGCAAAAATGGAGGCTCTAGCCCCTTCCAGAGTTGAGATATCGAAACTCAAAAATTCGGCCCGAAAAAAAACGACAGTGGTACCCCTTACGTTTTTTTTTTTTGGGCGAAAAATTAAGTTTCTCCAATCTTCCCAAAACTCTGGATTCTGATAGAGGGCCATGAGACTTAGACCTGAGTGCAAAAATGGAGGCTCTAGCCCCTTCCAGAGCTGAGATATCGAAACTCAAAAAATCGGCCCGAAAAAAAAACGACAGTGGTACCCCTTAGGTTTTTTTTTTTTTGGGCGAAAAATTAAGTTTCTCCAATCTTCCCAAAACTCTGGATTCTGATAGAGGGCCATGAGACTTAGACCTGAGTGCAAAAATGGAGGCTCTAGCCCCTTCCAGAGCTGAGATATCGAAACTCAAAAATTGGGCCCGAAAAAAAAACGACAGTGGTACCCCTTACGTTTTTTTTTTTGGCCGAAAAATTAAGTTTCTCCAATCTTCCCAAAACTCTGGATTCTGATAGAGGGCCATGAGACTTAGACCTGAGTGCAAAAATGGAGGCTCTAGCCCCTTCCAGAGCTGAGATATCGAAACTTAAAAATTGGGCCCGAAAAAAAAACGACAGTGGTACCCCTTACGTTTTTTTTTTTTGGGCGAAAAATTAAGTTTCTCCAATCTTCCCAAAACTCTGGATTCTGATAGAGGGCCATGAGACTTAGACCTGAGTGCAAAAATGGAGGCTCTAGCCCCTTCCAGAGCTGAGATATCGAAACTCAAAAATTGGGCCCGAAAAAAAAACGACAGTGGTACCCCTTACGTTTTTTTTTTTGGGCGAAAAATTAAGTTTCTCCAATCTTCCCAAAACTCTGGATTCTGATAGAGGGCCATGAGACTTAGACCTGAGTGCAAAAATGGAGGCTCTAGCCCCTTCCAGAGCTGAGATATCGAAACTCAAAAATTGGGCCCGAAAAAAAAACGACAGTGGTACCCCTTACGTTTTATTTTTTTGGCCGAAAAATTAAGTTTCTCCAATCTTCCCAAAACTCTGGATTCTGATAGAGGGCCATGAGACTTAGACCTGAGTGCAAAAATGGAGGCTCTAGCCCCTTCCAGAGCTGAAATATCGAAACTCAAAAATTGGGCCCGAAAAAAAAAACGACAGTGGTACCCCTTACGTTTTTTTTTTTTTTGGGCGAAAAATTAAGTTTCTCCAATCTTCCCAAAACTCTGGATTCTGATAGAGGGCCATGAGACTTAGACCTGAGTGCAAAAATGGAGGCTCTAGCCCCTTCCAGAGCTGAGATATCGAAACTCAAAAATTGGGCCCGAAAAAAAAAACGACAGTGGTACCCCTTGCGTTTTTTTTTTTGGGCGAAAAATTAAGTTTCTCCAATCTTCCCAAAACTCTGGATTCTGATAGAGGGCCATGAGACTTAGACCTGAGTGCAAAAATGGAGGCTCTAGCCCCTTCCAGAGCTGAGATATCGAAACTCAAAAATTGGGCCCGAAAAAAAAACGACAGTGGTACCCCTTACGGTTTTTTTTGGGGGGGCGAAAAATTAAGTTTCTCCAATCTTCCCAAAACTCTGGATTCTGATAGAGGGCCATGAGACTTAGACCTGAGTGCAAAAATGGAGGCTCTAGCCCCTTCCAGAGCTGAGATATCGAAACTCAAAAATTGGGCCCGAAAAAAAAACGACAGTGGTACCCCTTACGTTTTTTTTTGGCCGAAAAATTAAGTTTCTCCAATCTTCCCAAAACTCTGGATTCTGAAAGAGGGCCATGACACTTAGACCTGAGTGCAAAAATGGAGGCTCTAGCCCCTTCCAGAGCTGAGATATCGAAACTCAAAAATTGGGCCCGAAAAAAAAAACCACAGTGGTACCCCTTACGTTTTTTTTTTTTTGGGCGAAAAATTAAGTTTCTCTAATCTTCTCAAAACTCTGGATTCTGATAGAGGGCCATGAGACTTAGACCTGAGTGCAAAAATGGAGGCTCTAGACCCTTCCAGAGCTGAGATATCGAAACTCAAAAATTCAACCCGAAAAAAAAATGACAGTGTTACCCCTTACGTTTTTTTTTTTGGGGCGAAAATTTAAGTATCCCCAATCTTCTCAAAACTCTGGATTCTGATAGAGGGCCATGAGACTTGGACCTGAGTGCAAAAATGGAGGCTTTAGACCCTTCCAGAGCTGTGATATCGAAACTCAAAATTAGACCGGAAAAAAAAAAGACAGTGGTACCCCTTTCGTTTTTTTTTTTGGGCGAAAAATTTAGTTTTTCCAATCTTCCCAAAACTCTGGATTCTGATAGAGGGCCATGAGACTTAGACCTGAGTGCAAAAATGGAGGCTCTAGACCCTTCCAGAGCTGAGATATCGAAACTCAAAAATTCGACCCGAAAAAAAAACGACAGTGGTACCCCTTACGTTTTTTTTATTGGGCGAAAAATTCAGTTTCTCCAATCTTCCCAAAACTCTGGATTCTGATAGAGGGCCATGAGACTTGGACCTGAGTGCAAAAATGGAGGCTCTAGACCCTTCCAGGGCTGAGATATCGAAACTCAAAAATTTGACCAAAAAAAAAAAAAAAACGACAGTGGTACCCCTTACGGTTTTTTTTCTTTTTTTCGGGCGAAAAATTAAGTTTCTCCAATCTTCTCAAAACTCTGGATTCTGATAGAGGGCCATGAGACTTAGACCTGAGTGCAAAAATGGAGGCTCTAGACCCTTTCAGAGCTGAGATATCGAAACTCAAAAATTCGACCCGAAAAAAAAAAACGACAGTGGTACCCCTTATGTTTTTTTTTTTCGGGCGAAAAATTAAGTTTCTCCAATCTTCCCAAAACTCTGGATTCTGATAGAGGGCCATGAGACTTAGACCTGAGTGCAAAAATGGAGGCTCTAGACCCTTCCAGAGCTGAGATATCGAAACTCAAAAATTCGACCGGAAAAAAAAAAGAAAGTGGTACCCCTTTCGGTTTTTTTTTTTTTTGGGCGAAAAATTACGTTTTTCCAATCTTCCCAAAACTCTGGATTCTGATAGAGGGCCATGAGACTTAGACCTGAGTGCAAAAATGGAGGCTCTAGCCCCTTCCAGAGCTGAGATATCGAAACTCAAAAATTGGGCCCGAAAAAAAAAACGACGGTGGTACCCCTTACGTTTTTTTTTTTGGCCGAAAAATTAAGTTTCTCCAATCTTCCCAAAACTCTGGATTCTGAAAGAGGGCCATGACACTTAGACCTGAGTGCAAAAATGGAGGCTCTAGCCCCTTCCAGAGCTGAGATATCGAAACTCAAAATTAGACCGAAAAAAAAAAAAGACAGTGGTACCCCTTTCGTTTTTTTTTTTTGGGCGAAAAATTTAGTTTTTCCAATCTTCCCAAAACTCTGGATTCTGATAGAGGGCCATGAGACTTAGACCTGAGTGCAAAAATGGAGGCTCTAGACCCTTCCAGAGCTGAGATATCGAAACTCAAAAATTCGACCCGAAAAAAAAAACGACAGTGGTACCCCTTACGTTTTTTTTTATTGGGCGAAAAAATCAGTTTCTCCAATCTTCTCAAAACTCTGGATTCTGATAGAGGGTCATGAGACTTAGACCTGAGTGCAAAAATGGAGGCTCTAGACCCTTTCAGAGCTGAGATATCGAAACTCAAAAATTCGACCCGAAAAAAAAAACGACAGTGGTACCCCTTATGTTTTTTTTTTCGGGCGAAAAATTAAGTGTCTCCAATCTTCCCAAAACTCTGGATTCTGATAGAGGGCCATGAGACTTAGACCTGAGTGCAAAAATGGAGGCTCTAGACCCTTCCAGAGCTGAGATATCGAAACTCAAAAATTCGACCGGAAAAAAAAAAGAAAGTGGTACCCCTTTCGTTTTTTTTTTTTTGGGCGAAAAATTACGTTTTTCCAATCTTCCCAAAACTCTGGATTCTGATACAGGGCCATGAGACTTAGACCTGAGTGCAAAAATTGAGGCTCTAGACCCTTCCAGAGCTGAGATATCGAAACTCAAAAATTCGACCCAAAAAAAAAATGGACAGTGGTACCCCTTACGTTTTTTTTATTGGGCGAAAAATTCAGTTTCTCCAATCTTCCCAAAACTCTGGATTCTGATAGAGGGCCATGAGACTTAGACCTGAGTGCAAAAATGGAGGCTCTAGACCCTTTCAGAGCTGAGATATCGAAACTCAAAAATTCGACCCGAAAAAAAAACGACAGTGGTACCCCTTTCGTTTTTTTTTATTGGGTGAAAAATTAAGTTTCTCCAATCTTCCCAAAACTCTGGATTCTGATAGAGGGCCATGAGACTTAGACCTGAGTGCAAAAATGGAGGCTCTAGACCCTTCCAGGGCTGAGATATCGAAACTCAAAAATTCGACCCCCAAAAAAAAAAAACCGACAGTCGTACCCCTTACCTTTTTTTTTTTTTTTTTGGGCGAAAAATTAAGTTTCTCTAATCTTCTGAAAACTCTGGATTCTGATAGAGGGCCATGAGACTTAGACCTGAGTGCAAAAATGGAGGCTCTAGACCCTTCCAGAGCTGAGATATCGAAACTCAAAAATTCAACCCGAAAAAAAAACGACAGTGGTACCCCTTACGTTTTTTTTTTTTCGGGCGAAAAATTAAGTTTCTCCAATCTTCTCAAAACTCTGGATTCTGATAGAGGGCCATGAGACCTAGACCTGAGTGCAAAAATGGAGGCTTTAGACCCTTCCAGAGCTGAGATATCGAAACTCAAAATTTCGACAAGAAAAAAAAAAACCACAGTGTTACCCCTTACGTTTTTTTTGGGGGGCGAAAATTTAAGTATCCCCAATCTTCTCAAAACTCTGGATTCTGATAGAGGGCCATGAGACTTGGACCTGAGTGCAAAAATTGAGGCTCTAGACCCTTCCAGAGCTGAGATATCGAAACTCAAAAATTGGGCCCGAAAAAAAAACCACAGTGGTACCCCTTACGTTTTTTTTTTTTGGGCGAAAAATTAAGTTTCTCCAATCTTCCCAAAACTCTGGATTCTGATAGAGGGCCATAAGACTTAGACCTGAGTGCAAAAATGGAGGCTCTAGACCCTTCCAGAGCTGAGATATCGAAACTCAAAAATTCGACCCAAAAAAAACGACAGTGGTACCCCTTACGTTTTTTTTTATTGGGCGAAAAATTAAGTTTCTCCAATCTTCCCAAAACTCTGGATTCTGATAGAGGACCATGAGACTTAGACCTGAGTGCAAAAATGGAGGCTCTAGACCCTTCCAGAGCTGAGATATCGAAACTCAAAAATTCGACCCGAAAAAAAAACGACAGTGGTACCCCTTTCGTTTTTTTTTTTTTGGGCGAAAAATTAAGTTTTTCCAATCTTCCCAAAACTCTGGATTCTGATACAGGGCCATGAGACTTAGACCTGAGTGCAAAAATGGAGGCTCTAGACCCTTCCAGAGCTGAGATATCGAAACTCAAAAATTCATCCCGAAAAAAAAATGACAGTGTTACCCCTTACGTTTTTTTTGGGGGGCGAAAATTTAAGTATCCCCAATCTTCTCAAAACTCTGGATTCTGATAGAGGGCCATGAGACTTGGACCTGAGTGCAAAAATGGAGGCTTTAGACCCTTCCAGAGCTGAGATATCGAAACTCAAAATTAGACCGGAAAAAAAAAAAAGACAGTGGTACCCCTTTCGTTTTTTTTTTGGGCGAAAAATTTAGTTTTTCCAATCTTCCCAAAACTCTGGATTCTGATAGAGGGCCATGAGACTTAGACCTGAGTGCAAAAATGGAGGCTCTAGACCCTTCCAGAGCTGAGATATCGAAACTCAAAAATTCGACCCGAAAAAAAAAACGACAGTGGTACCCCTTACGTTTTTTTTTATTGGGCGAAAAATTCAGTTTCTCCAATCTTCCCAAAACTCTGGATTCTGATAGAGGGCCATGAGACTTGGACCTGAGTGCAAAAATGGAGGCTCTAGACCCTTCCAGGGCTGAGATATCGAAACTCAAAAATTTGACCAAAAAAAAAAAAAAACGACAGTGGTACCCCTTATGTTTTTTTTTTCGGGCGAAAAATTAAGTTTCTCCAATCTTCCCAAAACTCTAGATTCTGATAGAGGGCCATGAGACTTAGACCTGAGTGCAAAAATGGAGGCTCTAGACCCTTCCAGAGCTGAGATATCGAAACTCAAAAATTCGACCCGAAAAAAAAAACGACAGTGGTACCCCTTACGTTTTTTTTTATTGGGCGAAAAATTCAGTTTCTCCAATCTTCCCAAAACTCTGGATTCTGATAGAGGGCCATGAGACTTGGACCTGAGTGCAAAAATGGAGGCTCTAGACCCTTCCAGGGCTGAGATATCGAAACTCAAAAATTTGACCAAAAAAAAAAAAAAAACGACAGTGGTACCCCTTATGTTTTTTTTTTCGGGCGAAAAATTAAGTTTCTCCAATCTTCCCAAAACTCTAGATTCTGATAGAGGGCCATGAGACTTAGACCTGAGTGCAAAAATGGAGGCTCTAGACCCTTCCAGAGCTGAGATATCGAAACTCAAAATTAGACCGGAAAAAAAAAAAAGACAGTGGTACCCCTTTCGTTTTTTTTTTGGGCGAAAAATTTAGTTTTTCCAATCTTCCCAAAACTCTGGATTCTGATAGAGGGCCATGAGACTTAGACCTGAGTGCAAAAATGGAGGCTCTAGACCCTTCCAGAGCTGAGATATCGAAACTCAAAAATTCGACCCGAAAAAAAAAACGACAGTGGTACCCCTTACGTTTTTTTTTATTGGGCGAAAAATTCAGTTTCTCCAATCTTCCCAAAACTCTGGATTCTGATAGAGGGCCATGAGACTTGGACCTGAGTGCAAAAATGGAGGCTCTAGACCCTTCCAGGGCTGAGATATCGAAACTCAAAAATTTGACCAAAAAAAAAAAAAACGACAGTGGTACCCCTTATGTTTTTTTTTTCGGGCGAAAAATTAAGTTTCTCCAATCTTCCCAAAACTCTAGATTCTGATAGAGGGCCATGAGACTTAGACCTGAGTGCAAAAATTGAGGCTCTAGACCCTTCCAGAGCTGAGATATCGAAACTCAAAAATTAGACCGGAAAAAAAAAAGACAGTGGTACCCCTTTCGTTTTTTTTTTTTTGGGCGAAAAATTACGTTTTTCCAATCTTCCCAAAACTCTGGATTCTGATACAGGGCCATGAGACTTAGACCTGAGTGCAAAAATGGAGGCTCTAGACCCTTCCAGAGCTGAGATATCAAAACTCAAAAATTCGACCCGAAAAAAAAAAGGACAGTGGTACCCCTTACGTTTTTTTTATTGGGCGAAAAATTCAGTTTCTCCAATCTTCCCAAAACTCTGGATTCTGATAGAGGGCCATGAGACTTAGACCTGAGTGCAAAAATGGAGGCTCTAGACCCTTCCAGAGCTGAGATATCGAAACTCAAAAATTAGACCGGAAAAAAAAAAGACAGTGGTACCCCTTTCGTTTTTTTTTTTTTGGGCGAAAAATTACGTTTTTCCAATCTTCCCAAAACTCTGGATTCTGATACAGGGCCATGAGACTTAGACCTGAGTGCAAAAATGGAGGCTCTAGACCCTTCCAGAGCTGAGATATCGAAACTCAAAAATTCGACCCGAAAAAAAAAACGACAGTGGTACCCCTTACGTTTTTTTTTTTTTTGGGCGAAAAATTAAGTTTCTCCAATCTTCCCAAAACTCTGGATTCTGATAGAGGGCCATGAGACTTAGATCTGAGTGCAAAAATGGAGGCTCTAGACCCTTCCAGAGCTGAGATATCGAAACTCAAAAATTCGACCCGAGAAAAAAAAAAAAACCGACAGTCGTACCCCTTACCTTTTTTTTTTTTTTTGGGCGAAATATTAAGTTTCTCTAATCTTCTCAAAACTCTGGATTCTGATAGAGGGCCATGAGACTTAGACCTGAGTGCAAAAATGGAGGCTCTAGACCCTTCCAGAGCTGAGATATCGAAACTCAAAAATTCAACCTGAAAAAAAAATGACAGTGTTACCCCTTACGTTTTTTTTTTTGGGCGAAAATTTAAGTATCCCCAATCTTCTCAAAACTCTGGATTCTGATAGAGGGCCATGAGACTTAGACCTGAGTGCAAAAATGGAGGCTCTAGACCCTTCCAGAGCTGAGATATCGAAACTCAAAAATTCAACCTGAAAAAAAAATGACAGTGGTACCCCTTACGTTTTTTTTTTGGGGCGAAAATTTAAGTATCCCCAATCTTCTCAAAACTCTGGATTCTGATAGAGGGCCATGAGACTTGGACCTGAGTGCAAAAAATTGAGGCTTTAGACCCTTCCAGAGCTGAGATATCGAAACTAAAAAATTAGACCGGAAAAAAAAAAGACAGTGGTACCCCTTTCGTTTTTTTTTTTGGGCGAAAAATTAAGTTTTTCCAATCTTCCCAAAACTCTGGATTCTGATACAGGGCCATGAGACTTAGACCTGAGTGCAAAAATGGAGGCTCTAGACCCTTCCAGAGCTGAGATATCGAAACTCAAAATTCGACCCGAAAAAAAAACGACAGTGGTACCCCTTACGTTTTTTTTTATTGGGCGAAAAATTAAGTTTCTCCAATCTTCCCAAAACTCTGGATTCTGATAGAGGGCCATGAGACTTGGACCTGAGTGCAAAAATGGAGGCTCTAGACCCTTCCAGGGCTGAGATATCGAAACTCAAAAATTTGACCAAAAAAAAAAAAAAAACGACAGTGGTACCCCTTATGTTTTTTTTTTCGGGCGAAAAATTAAGTTTCTCCAATCTTCCCAAAACTCTAGATTCTGATAGAGGGCCATGAGACTTAGACCTGAGTGCAAAAATGGAGGCTCTAGACCCTTCCAGAGCTGAGATATCGAAACTCAAAAATTAGACCGGAAAAAAAAAAGACAGTGGTACCCCTTTCGTTTTTTTTTTTTTGGGCGAAAAATTACGTTTTTCCAATCTTCCCAAAACTCTGGATTCTGATACAGGGCCATGAGACTTAGACCTGAGTGCAAAAATGGAGGCTCTAGACCCTTCCAGAGCTGAGATATCAAAACTCAAAAATTCGACCCGAAAAAAAAAAGGACAGTGGTACCCCTTACGTTTTTTTTATTGGGCGAAAAATTCAGTTTCTACAATCTTCCCAAAACTCTGGATTCTGATAGAGGGCCATGAGACTTAGACCTGAGTGCAAAAATGGAGGCTCTAGACCCTTCCAGAGCTGAGATATCGAAACTCAAAAACTCGACCCGAAAAAAAAAACGACAGTGGTACCCCTTTCGTTTTTTTTTTTGGGCGAAAAATTAAGTTTTTCCAATCTTCCCAAAACTCTGGATTCTGATAGAGGGCCATGAGACTTAGACCTGAGTGCAAAAATGGAGGCTCTAGACCCTTCCAGAGCTGAGATATCGAAACTCAAAAATTCGACCCGAGAAAAAAAAAAAAACCGACAGTCGTACCCCTTACCTTTTTTTTTTTTTTTTGGGCGAAAAATTAAGTTTCTCTAATCTTCTCAAAACTCTGGATTCTGATAGAGGGCCATGAGACTTAGACCTGAGTGCAAAAATGGAGGCTCTAGACCCTTCCAGAGCTGAGATATCGAAACTCAAAAATTCAACCTGAAAAAAAAATGACAGTGTTACCCCTTACGTTTTTTTTTTTGGGCGAAAATTTAAGTATCCCCAATCTTCTCAAAACTCTGGATTCTGATAGAGGGCCATGAGACTTGGACCTGAGTGCAAAAAATGGAGGCTTTAGACCCTTCCAGAGCTGAGATATCGAAACTCAAAATTAGACCGGAAAAAAAAAAAAAAAGACAGTGGTACCCCTTTCGTTTTTTTTTTGGGCGAAAAATTTAGTTTTTCCAATCTTCCCAAAACTCTGGATTCTGATAGAGGGCCATGAGACTTAGACCTGAGTGCAAAAATGGAGGCTCTAGACCCTTCCAGAGCTGAGATTGAAACTCAAAAATTCGACCCGAAAAAAAAACGACAGTGGTACCCCTTACGTTTTTTTTTATTGGGCGAAAAATTCAGTTACTCCAATCTTCCCAAAACTCTGGATTCTGATAGAGGGCCATGAGACTTGGACCTGAGTGCAAAAATGGAGGCTCTAGACCCTTCCAGGGCTGAGATATCGAAACTCAAAAATTTGACAAAAAAAAAAAAAAAAAAAAAACGACAGTGGTACCCCTTACGTTTTTTTTTCGTTTTTTTTTTCGGGCGAAAAATTAAGTTTCTCCAATCTTCTCAAAAGTCTGGATTCTGATAGAGGGCCATGAGACTTAGACCTGAGTGCAAAAATGGAGGCTCTAGACCCTTTCAGAGCTGAGATATCGAAACTCAAAAATTCGACCCGAAAAAAAAAACGACAGTGGTACCCCTTATGTTTTTTTTTTCGGGCGAAAAATTAAGTTTCTCCAATCTTCCCAAAACTCTGGATTCTGATAGAGGGTCATGAGACTTAGACCTGAGTGCAAAAATGGAGGCTCTAGACCCTTCCAGAGCTGAGATATCGAAACTCAAAAATTAGACCGGAAAAAAAAAAGACAGTGGTACCCCTTTCGTTTTTTTTTTGGGCGAAAAATTACGTTTTTCCAATCTTCCCAAAACTCTGGATTCTGATACAGGGCCATGAGACTTAGACCTGAGTGCAAAAATGGAGGCTCTAGACCCTTCCAGAGCTGAGATATCGAAACTCAAAAATTCGACCCGAAAAAAAAACGACAGTGGTACCCCTTACGTTTTTTTTTTATTGGGTGAAAAATTAAGTTTCTCCAATCTTCCCAAAACTCTGGATTCCGATAGAGGGCCATGAGACTTAGACCTGAGTGCAAAAATGGAGGCTCTAGACCCTTCCAGGGCTGAGATATCGAAACTCGAAAATTCGACCCCAAAAAAAAAAAAAAAAACCGACAGTGGTGCCCCTTACCTTTTTTTATTTTTTTTTTTGGGAGAAAAATTAAGTTTCTCTAATCTTCTGAAAACTCTGGATTCTGATAGAGGGCCATGAGACTTAGACCTGAGTGCAAAAATGGAGGCTCTAGACCCTTCCAGAGCTGAGATATCGAAACTCAAAAAATTCAACCCGAAAAAAAAACGACAGTGGTACCCCTTACGTTTTTTTTTTTCGGGCGAAAAATTAAGTTTCTCCAATCTTCTCAAAACTCTGGATTCTGATAGAGGGCCATGAGACCTAGACCTGAGTGCAAAAATGGAGGCTTTAGACCCTTCCAGAGCTGAGATATCGAAACTCAAAATTTCGACGAGAAAAAAAAAACCCACAGTGTTACCCCTTACGTTTTTTTGGGGGGGCGAAAATTTAAGTATCCCCAATCTTCTCAAAACTCTGGATTCTGATAGAGGGCCATGAGACTTGGACCTGAGTGCAAAAATGGAGGCTCTAGACCCTTCCAGGGCTGAGATATCGAAACTCAAAAATTTGACCAAAAAAAAAAAAAAACGACAGTGGTACCCCTTATGTTTTTTTTTTCGGGCGAAAAATTAAGTTTCTCCAATCTTCCCAAAACTCTAGATTCTGATAGAGGGCCATGAGACTTAGACCTGAGTGCAAAAATGGAGGCTCTAGACCCTTCCAGAGCTGAGATATCGAAACTCAAAAATTCGACCCGAAAAAAAAAGGACAGTGGTACCCCTTACGTTTTTTTTTTTTTGGGCGAAAAATTACGTTTTTCCAATCTTCCCAAAACTCTGGATTCTGATACAGGGCCATGAGACTTAGACCTGAGTGCAAAAATGGAGGCTCTAGACCCTTCCAGAGCTGAGATATCAAAACTCAAAAATTCGACCCGAAAAAAAAAGGACAGTGGTACCCCTTACGTTTTTTTTATTGGGCGAAAAATTCAGTTTCTCCAATCTTCCCAAAACTCTGGATTCTGATAGAGGGCCATGAGACTTAGACCTGAGTGCAAAAATGGAGGCTCTAGACCCTTCCAGAGCTGAGATATCGAAACTCAAAAATTCGACCCGAAAAAAAAAAGGACAGTGGTACCCCTTACAATTTTTTTATTGGGCGAAAAATTCAGTTTCTCCAATCTTCCCAAAACTCTGGATTCTGATAGAGGGCCATGAGACTTAGACCTGAGTGCAAAAATGGAGGCTCTAGACCCTTCCAGAGCTGAGATATCGAAACTCAAAAATTCGACCCGAAAAAAAAAACGACAGTGGTACCCCTTTCGTTTTTTTTTTTTTGGGCGAAAAATTAAGTATTTCCAATCTTCCAGAAAACTCTGGATTCTGATACAGGGCCATGAGACTTAGACCTGAGTGCAAAAATGGAGGCTCTAGACCCTTCCAGAGCTGAGATATCGAAACTCAAAATTCGACCCGAAAAAAAAAAAACGACAGTGGTACCCCTTACGTTTTTTTTTTATTGGGCGAAAAATTCAGTTTCTCCAATCTTCCCAAAACTCTGGATTCTGATAGAGGGCCATGAGACTTGGACCTGAGTGCAAAAATGGAGGCTCTAGACCCTTCCAGGGCTGAGATATCGAAACTCAAAAATTTGACCAAAAAAAAAAAAAAAAACGACATTGGTACCCCTTATGTTTTTTTTTTTCGGGCGAAAAATTAAGATTCTCCAATCTTCCCAAAACTCTGGATTCTGATACAGGGCCATGAGACTTAGACCTGAGTGCAAAAATGGAGGCTCTAGACCCTTCCAGAGCTGAGATATCGAAACTAAAAAATTCGACCCGAAAAAAAAAAGGACAGTGGTACCACTTACGTTTTTTTTATTGGGCGAAAAATTCAGTTTCTCCAATCTTCCCAAAACTCTGGATTCTGATAGAGGGCCATGAGACTTAGACCTGAGTGCAAAAATGGAGGCTCTAGACCCTTCCAGAGCTGAGATATCGAAACTCAAAAATTAGACCGGAAAAAAAAAAGACAGTGGTACCCCTTTCGTTTTTTTTTTTTGGGCGAAAAATTAAGTTTTTCCAATCTTCCCAAAACTCTGGATTCTGATACAGGGCCATGAGACTTAGACCTGAGTGCAAAAATGGAGGCTCTAGACCCTTCCAGAGCTGAGATATCGAAACTCAAAAATTCGACCCGAAAAAAAAAACGACAGTGGTACCCCTTTCGTTTTTTTTTTTGGGCGAAAAATTAAGTTTTTCCAATTTTCCCAAAACTCTGGATTCTGATAGAGGGCCATGAGACTTAGACCTGAGTGCAAAAATGGAGGCTCTAGACCCTTCCAGAGCTGAGATATCGAAACTCAAAAATTCGACCCGAAAAAAAAAACGACAGTGGTACCCCTTTCGTTTTTTTTTTTGGGCGAAAAATTAAGTTTCTCTAATCTTCTCAAAACTCTGGATTCTGATAGAGGGCCATGAGACTTAGACCTGAGTGCAAAAATGGAGGCTCTAGACCCTTCCAGAGCTGAGATATCGAAACTCAAAAATTCAACCTGAAAAAAAAATGACAGTGTTACCCCTTACGTTTTTTTTTTGGGGCGAAAATTTAAGTATCCCCAATCTTCTCAAAACTCTGGATTCTGATAGAGGGCCATGAGACTTAGACCTGAGTGCAAAAATGGAGGCTCTAGACCCTTCCAGGGCTGAGATATCGAAACTCAAAAATTCGACCCCAAAAAAAAAAAAAAAAACCGACAGTGGTGCCCCTTACCTTTTTTTTTTTTTTGGGGGCGAAAAATTAAGTTTCTCTAATCTTCTGAAAACTCTGGATTCTGATAGAGGGCCATGAGACTTAGACCTGAGTGCGAAAATGGAGGCTCTAGACCCTTCCAGAGCTGAGATATCGAAACTCAAAAATTCAACCCGAAAAAAAAACGACAGTGGTACCCCTTACGTTTTTTTTTTTTCGGGCGAAAAATTAAGTTTCTCCAATCTTCTCAAAACTCTGGATTCTGATAGAGGGCCATGAGACCTAGACCTGAGTGCAAAAATGGAGGCTTTAGACCCTTCCAGAGCTGAGATATCGAAACTCAAAATTTCGACGAGAAAAAAAAAAACCCACAGTGTTACCCCTTACGTTTTTTTGGGGGGGGCGAAAATTTAAGTATCCCCAATCTTCTCAAAACTCTGGATTCTGATAGAGGGCCATGAGACTTGGACCTGAGTGCAAAAATGGAGGCTTTAGACCCTTCCAGGGCTGAGATATCGAAACTCAAAAATTTGACCAAAAAAAAAAAAAAAACGACAGTGGTACCCCTTATGTTTTTTTTTTCGGGCGAAAAATTAAGTTTCTCCAATCTTCCCAAAACTCTAGATTCTGATAGAGGGCCATGAGACTTAGACCTGAGTGCAAAAATGGAGGCTCTAGACCCTTCCAGAGCTGAGATATCGAAACTCAAAAATTCGACCCGAAAAAAAAAAGGACAGTGGTACCCCTTACGTTTTTTTTTTTGGGCGAAAAATTACGTTTTTCCAATCTTCCCAAAACTCTGGATTCTGATACAGGGCCATGAGACTTAGACCTGAGTGCAAAAATGGAGGCTCTAGACCCTTCCAGAGCTGAGATATCAAAACTCAAAAATTCGACCCGAAAAAAAAAAGGACAGTGGTACCCCTTACGTTTTTTTTATTGGGCGAAAAATTCAGTTTCTCCAATCTTCCCAAAACTCTGGATTCTGATAGAGGGCCATGAGACTTAGACCTGAGTGCAAAAATGGAGGCTTTAGACCCTTCCAGGGCTGAGATATCGAAACTCAAAAATTTGACCAAAAAAAAAAAAAAAACGACAGTGGTACCCCTTATGTTTTTTTTTTTCGGGCGAAAAATTAAGTTTCTCCAATCTTCCCAAAACTCTAGATTCTGATAGAGGGCCATGAGACTTAGACCTGAGTGCAAAAATGGAGGCTCTAGACCCTTCCAGAGCTGAGATATCGAAACTCAAAAATTCGACCCGAAAAAAAAAAAGGACAGTGGTACCCCTTACGTTTTTCTTTTTTGGGGCGAAAAATTACGTTTTTCCAATCTTCCCAAAACTCTGGATTCTGATACAGGGCCATGAGACTTAGACCTGAGTGCAAAAATTGAGGCTCTAGACCCTTCCAGAGCTGAGATATCAAAACTCAAAAATTCGACCCGAAAAAAAAAAGGACAGTGGTACCCCTTACGTTTTTTTTATTGGGCGAAAAATTCAGTTTCTCCAATCTTCCCAAAACTCTGGATTCTGATAGAGGGCCATGAGACTTAGACCTGAGTGCAAAAATGGAGGCTCTAGACCCTTCCAGAGCTGAGATATCGAAACTCAAAAATTAGACCGGAAAAAAAAAAGACAGTGGTACCCCTTTCGTTTTTTTTTTTGGGCGAAAAATTAAGTTTTTCCAATCTTCCCAAAACTCTGGATTCTGATACAGGGCCATGAGACTTAGACCTGAGTGCAAAAATGGAGGCTCTAGACCCTTCCAGAGCTGAGATATCGAAACTCAAAAATTCGACCCGAAAAAAAAACGACAGTGGTACCCCTTACGTTTTTTTTTTATTGGGTGAAAAATTAAGTTTCTCCAATCTTCCCAAAACTCTGGATTCTGATAGAGGGCCATGAGACTTAGACCTGAGTGCAAAAATGGAGGCTCTAGACCCTTCCAGGGCTGAGATATCGAAACTCAAAAATTCAACCCCAAAAAAAAAAAAAAAACCCGACAGTCGTACCCCTTACCTTTTTTTTTTTTTTTTTGGGCGAAAAATTAAGTTTCTCTAATCTTCTCAAAACTCTGGATTCTGATAGAGGGCCATGAGACTTAGACCTGAGTACAAAAATGGAGGCTCTAGACCCTTCCAGAGCTGAGATATAGAAACTCAAAAATTCAACCCGAAAAAAAAATGACAGTGTTACCCCTTACGTTTTTTTTTGGGGTGAAAATTTAAGTATCCCCAATCTTCTCAAAACTCTGGATTCTGATAGAGGGCCATGAGACTTGGACCTGAGTGCAAAAATGGAGGCTTTAGACCCTTCCAGAGCTGAGATATCGAAACTCAAAATTAGACCGGAAAAAAAAAAAAAGACAGTGGTACCCCTTTCATTTTTTTTTTGGGCGAAAAATTTAGTTTTTCCAATCTTCCCAAAACTCTGGATTCTGATATAGGGCCATGAGACTTAGACCTGAGTACAAAAATGGAGGCTCTAGACCCTTCCAGAGCTGAGATATAGAAACTCAAAAATTCAACCCGAAAAAAAAATGACAGTGTTACCCCTTACGTTTTTTTTTGGGGTGAAAATTTAAGTATCCCCAATCTTCTCAAAACTCTGGATTCTGATAGAGGGCCATGAGACTTGGACCTGAGTGCAAAAATGGAGGCTTTAGACCCTTCCAGAGCTGAGATATCGAAACTCAAAATTAGACCGGAAAAAAAAAAAAAAGACAGTGGTACCCCTTACGTTTTTTTTTATTGGGCGAAAAATTCAGTTTCTCCAATCTTCCCAAAACTCTGGATTCTGATAGAGGGCCATGAGACTTGGACCTGAGTGCAAAAATGGAGGCTCTAGACCCTTCCAGGGCTGAGATATCGAAACTCAAAAATTTGACAAAAAAAAAAAAAAACGACAGTGGTACCCCTTACGTTTTTTTTTCTTTTTTTTCGGGCGAAAAATTAAGTTTCTCCAATCTTCTCAAAAGTCTGGATTCTGATAGAGGGCCATGAGACTTAGACCTGAGTGCAAAAATGGAGGCTCTGTCTAGACCCTTTCAGAGCTGAGATATCGAAACTCAAAAATTCGACCCGAAAAAAAAAACGACAGTGGTACCCCTTATGTTTTTTTTTCGGGCGAAAAATTAAGTTTCTCCAATCTTCCCAAAACTCTGGATTCTGATAGAGGGCCATGAGACTTGGACCTGAGTGCAAAAATGGAGGCTCTAGACCCTTCCAGAGCTGATATCGAAACTCAAAAATTAGACCGGAAAAAAAAAAGACAGTGGTACCCCTTTCGTTTTTTTTTTTTGGGCGAAAAATTACGTTTTTCCAATCTTCCCAAAACTCTGGATTCTGATACAGGGCCATGAGACTTAGACCTGAGTGCAAAAATGGAGGCTCTAGACCCTTCCAGAGCTGAGATATCGAAACTCAAAAATTCGACCCGAAAAAAAAAGGACAGTGGTACCCCTTACGTTTTTTTTATTGGGCGAAAAATTCAGTTTCTCCAATCTTCCCAAAACTCTGGATTCTGATAGAGGGCCATGAGACTTAGACCTGAGTGCAAAAATGGAGGCTCTAGACCCTTCCAGAGCTGAGATATCGAAACTCAAAAATTAGACCGGAAAAAAAAAAAAAGACAGTGGTACCCCTTTCGTTTTTTTTTTGGGCGAAAAATTAAGTTTCTCCAATCTTCCCAAAACTCTGGATTCTGATAGAGGGCCATGAGACTTAGACCTGATTGCAAAAATGGAGGCTCTAGACCCTTCCAGAGCTGAGATATCGAAACTCAAAATTAGACCGGAAAAAAAAAAAAAGACAGTGGTACCCCTTTTGTTTTTTTTTTGGGCGAAAAATTTAGTTTTTCCAATCTTCCCAAAACTCTGGATTCTGATAGAGGGCCATGAGACCTAGATCTGAGTGCAAAAATGGAGGCTTTAGACCCTTCCAGAGCTGAGATATCGAAACTCAAAATTTCGACGAGAAAAAAAAAACCCACAGTGTTACCCCTTACGTTTTTTTTGGGGGGCGAAAATTTAAGTATCCCCAATCTTCTCAAAACTCTGGATTCTGATAGAGGGCCATGAGACTTGGACCTGAGTGCAAAAATGGAGGCTCTAGACCCTTCCAGGGCTGAGATATCGAAACTCAAAAATTTGACAAAAAAAAAAAAAAAACGACAGTGGTACCCCTTATGTTTTTTTTTTCGGGCGAAAAATTAAGTTTCTCCAATCTTCCCAAAACTCTAGATTCTGATAGAGGGCCATGAGACTTAGACCTGAGTGCAAAAATGGAGGCTCTAGACCCTTCCAGAGCTGAGATATCGAAACTCAAAAATTCGACCCGAAAAAAAAAAGGACAGTGGTACCCCTTACGTTTTTTTTTTTTGGGCGAAAAATTACGTTTTTCCAATCTTCCCAAAACTCTGGATTCTGATACAGGGCCATGAGACTTAGACCTGAGTGCAAAAATGGAGGCTCTAGACCCTTCCAGAGCTGAGATATCAAAACTCAAAAATTCGACCCGAAAAAAAAAAGGACAGTGGTACCCCTTACGTTTTTTTTATTGGGCGAAAAATTAAGTTTCTCCAATCTTCCCAAAACTCTGGATTCTGATAGAGGGCCATGAGACTTAGACCTGAGTGCAAAAATGGAGGCTCTAGACCCTTCCAGAGCTGAGATATCGAAACTCAAAAATTAGACCGGAAAAAAAAAAGACAGTGGTACCCCTTTCGTTTTTTTTTTTGGGCGAAAAATTAAGTTTTTCCAATCTTCCCAAAACTCTGGATTCTGATACAGGGCCATGAGACTTAGACCTGAGTGCAAAAATGGAGGCTCTAGACCCTTCCAGAGCTGAGATATCGAAACTCAAAAATTCGACCCGAAAAAAAACGACAGTGGTACCCCTTTCGTTTTTTTTTTTTGGGCGAAAAATTAAGTATTTCCAATCTTCCCAAATTTCTGGATTCTGATACAGGGCCATGAGTCTTAGACCTGAGTGCAAAAATGGAGGCTCTAGACCCTTCCAGAGCTGAGATATCGAAATTCAAAATTAGACCGGAAAAAAAAAACGACAGTGGTACCCCTTTTGTTTTTTTTTGGGCGAAAAATTTAGTTTTTCCAATCTTCCCAAAACTCTGGATTCTGATAGAGGGCCATGAGACTTAGACCTGAGTGCAAAAATGGAGGCTCTAGACCCTTCCAGAGCTGAGATATCGAAACTCAAAAATTCGACCCGAAAAAAAAACGACAGTGGTACCCCTTACGTTTTTTTTTTATTGGGTGAAAAATTAAGTTTCTCCAATCTTCCCAAAACTCTGGATTCTGATAGAGGGCCATGAGACTTAGACCTGAGTGCAAAAATGGAGGCTCTAGACCCTTCCAGGGCTGAGATATCGAAACTCAAAAATTCGACCCCAAAAAAAAAAAAAAAACCCGACAGTGGTGCCCCTTACCTTTTTTTTTTTTTTTTTGGGCGAAAAATTAAGTTTCTCTAATCTTCTGAAAACTCTGGATTCTGATAGAGGGCCATGAGACTTAGACCTGAGTGCAAAAATGGAGGCTCTAGACCCTTCCAGAGCTGAGATATCGAAACTCAAAAATTCAACCCGAAAAAAAAACGACAGTGGTACCCCTTACGTTTTTTGTTTTCGGGCGAAAAATTAAGTTTCTCCAATCTTCTCAAAACTCTGGATTCTGATAGAGGGCCATGAGACCTAGATCTGAGTGCAAAAATGGAGGCTTTAGACCCTTCCAGAGCTGAGATATCGAAACTCAAAATTTCGACGAGAAAAAAAAAAACCACAGTGTTACCCCTTACGTTTTTTTTGGGGGGCGAAAATTTAAGTATCCCCAATCTTCTCAAAACTCTGGATTCTGATAGAGGGCCATGAGACTTAGACCTGAGTGCAAAAATGGAGGCTCTAGACCCTTCCAGAGCTGAGATATCGAAACTCAAAAATTCGACCCGAAAAAAAAAGGACAGTGGTACCCCTTACGTTTTTTTTATTGGGCGAAAAATTCAGTTTCTCCAATCTTCCCAAAACTCTGGATTCTGATAGAGGGCCATGAGACTTAGACCTGAGTGCAAAAATGGAGGCTCTAGACCCTTCCAGAGCTGAGATATCGAAACTCAAAAATTAGACCGGAAAAAAAAAAAAGACAGTGGTACCCCTTTCGTTTTTTTTTTTTGGCGAAAAATTAAGTTTCTCCAATCTTTCCAAAACTCTGGATTCTGATAGAGGGCCATGAGACTTAGACCTGATTGCAAAAATGGAGGCTCTAGACCCTTCCAGAGCTGAGATATCGAAACTCAAAATTAGACCGGAAAAAAAAAAAAAGACAGTGGTACCCCTTTTGTTTTTTTTTTGGGCGAAAAATTTAGTTTTTCCAATCTTCCCAAAACTCTGGATTCTGATAGAGGGCCATGAGACTTAGACCTGAGTGCAAAAATGGAGGCTCTAGACCCTTCCAGAGCTGAGATATCGAAACTCAAAAATTCGACCCGAAAAAAAAACGACAGTGGTACCCCTTACGTTTTTTTTTTATTGGGTGAAAAATTAAGTTTCTCCAATCTTCCCAAAACTCTGGATTCTGATAGAGGGCCATGAGACTTAGACCTGAGTGCAAAAATGGAGGCTCTAGACCCTTCCAGGGCTGAGATATCGAAACTCAAAAATTCGACCCCAAAAAAAAAAAAAAAACCCGACAGTGGTGCCCCTTACCTTTTTTTTTTTTTTTTGGGCGAAAAATTAAGTTTCTCTAATCTTCTGAAAACTCTGGATTCTGATAGAGGGCCATGAGACTTAGACCTGAGTGCAAAAATGGAGGCTCTAGACCCTTCCAGAGCTGAGATATCGAAACTCAAAAATTCAACCCGAAAAAAAAACGACAGTGGTACCCCTTACGTTTTTTTTTTTTCGGGCGAAAAATTAAGTTTCTCCAATCTTCTCAAAACTCTGGATTCTGATAGAGGGCCATGAGACCTAGATCTGAGTGCAAAAATGGAGGCTTTAGACCCTTCCAGAGCTGAGATATCGAAACTCAAAATTTCGACGAGAAAAAAAAAAACCACAGTGTTACCCCTTACGTTTTTTTTGGGGGGCGAAAATTTAAGTATCCCCAATCTTCTCAAAACTCTGGATTCTGATAGAGGGCCATGAGACTTGGACCTGAGTGCAAAAATGGAGGCTCTAGACCCTTCCAGGGCTGAGATATCGAAACTCAAAAATTTGACCAAAAAAAAAAAAAAACGACAGTGGTACCCCTTATGTTTTTTTTTTCGGGCGAAAAATTAAGTTTCTCCAATCTTCCCAAAACTCTAGATTCTGATAGAGGGCCATGAGACTTAGACCTGAGTGCAAAAATGGAGGCTCTAGACCCTTCCAGAGCTGAGATATCGAAACTCAAAAATTCGACCCGAAAAAAAAAAGGACAGTGGTACCCCTTACGTTTTTTTTTTTTGGGCGAAAAATTACGTTTTTCCAATCTTCCCAAAACTCTGGATTCTGATACAGGGCCATGAGACTTAGACCTGAGTGCAAAAATGGAGGCTCTAGACCCTTCCAGAGCTGAGATATCAAAACTCAAAAATTCGACCCGAAAAAAAAAAGGACAGTGGTACCCCTTACGTTTTTTTTATTGGGCGAAAAATTAAGTTTCTCCAATCTTCCCAAAACTCTGGATTCTGATAGAGGGCCATGAGACTTAGACCTGAGTGCAAAAATGGAGGCTCTAGACCCTTCCAGAGCTGAGATATCGAAACTCAAAAATTAGACCGGAAAAAAAAAGACAGTGGTACCCCTTTCGTTTTTTTTTTTTGGGCGAAAAATTAAGTTTTTCCAATCTTCCCAAAACTCTGGATTCTGATACAGGGCCATGAGACTTAGACCTGAGTGCAAAAATGGAGGCTCTAGACCCTTCCAGAGCTGAGATATCGAAACTCAAAAATTCGACCCGAAAAAAAAACGACAGTGGTACCCCTTTCGTTTTTTTTTTTTGGGCGAAAAATTAAGTATTTCCAATCTTCCCAAATTTCTGGATTCTGATACAGGGCCATGAGTCTTAGACCTGAGTGCAAAAATGGAGGCTCTAGACCCTTCCAGAGCTGAGATATCGAAATTCAAAAATTCGACCCGAAAAAAAAACGACAGTGGTACCCCTTACGTTTTTTTTTTTATTGGGTGAAAAATTAAGTTTCTCCAATCTTCCCAAAACTCTGGATTCTGATAGAGGGCCATGAGACTTAGACCTGAGTGCAAAAATGGAGGCTCTAGACCCTTCCAGGGCTGAGATATCGAAACTCAAAAATTCAACCCCCAAAAAAAAAAAAAAAACCGACAGTCGTACCCCTTACCTTTTTTTTTTTTTTTTGGGCGAAAAATTAAGTTTCTCTAATCTTCTCAAAACTCTGGATTCTGATAGAGGGCCATGAGACTTAGACCTGAGTGCAAAAATGGAGGCTCTAGACCCTTCCAGAGCTGAGATATCGAAACTCATAAATTCAACCCGAAAAAAAAATGACAGTGTTACCCCTTACGTTTTTTTTTTGGGGCGAAAATTTAAGTATCCCCAATCTTCTCAAAACTCTGGATTCTGATAGAGGGCCATGAGACTTGGACCTGAGTGCAAAAATGTAGGCTTTAGACCCTTCCAGAGCTGAGATATCGAAACTCAAAATTAGACCGGAAAAAAAAAAAAAAGACAGTGGTACCCCTTTCGTTTTTTTTTTTGGGGCGAAAAATTTAGTTTTTCCAATCTTCCCAAAACTCTGGATTCTGATAGAGGGCCATGAGACTTAGACCTGAGTGCAAAAATGGAGGCTCTAGACCCTTCCAGAGCTGAGATATCGAAACTCAAAAATTCGACCCGAAAAAAAAACGACAGTGGTACCCCTTACGTTTTTTTTTATTGGGCGAAAAATTCAGTTTCTCCAATCTTCCCAAAACTCTGGATTCTGATAGAGGGCCATGAGACTTGGACCTGAGTGCAAAAATGGAGGCTCTAGACCCTTCCAGGGCTGAGATATCGAAACTCAAAAATTTGACAAAAAAAAAAAAAAAACGACAGTGGTACCCCTTACGTTTTTTTTTCTTTTTTTTTTCGGGCGAAAAATTAAGTTTCTCCAATCTTCTCAAAAGTCTGGATTCTGATAGAGGGCCATGAGACTTAGACCTGAGTGCAAAAATGGAGGCTCTGTCTAGACCCTTTCAGAGCTGAGATATCGAAACTCAAAAATTCGACCCGAAAAAAAAAACGACAGTGGTACCCCTTATGTTTTTTTTTCGGGCGAAAAATTAAGTTTCTCCAATCTTCCCAAAACTCTGGATTCTGATAGAGGGCCATGAGACTTAGACCTGAGTGCAAAAATGGAGGCTCTAGACCCTTCCAGAGCTGAGATATCGAAACTCAAAAATTAGACCGGAAAAAAAAAAAGACAGTGGTACCCCTTTCGTTTTTTT
Source organism: Pimephales promelas (assembly GCF_988280905.1). Classification (NCBI taxonomy): domain Eukaryota; kingdom Metazoa; phylum Chordata; class Actinopteri; order Cypriniformes; family Leuciscidae; genus Pimephales; species Pimephales promelas. The sequence goes on from NC_142773.1 coordinate 19,310,229, forward strand.
TTTTTTGGGCGAAAAATTACGTTTTTCCAATCTTCCCAAAACTCTGGATTCTGATACAGGGCCATGAGACTTAGACCTGAGTGCAAAAATGGAGGCTCTAGACCCTTCCAGAGCTGAGATATCGAAACTCAAAAATTCGACCCGAAAAAAAAAGGACAGTGGTACCCCTTACGTTTTTTTTATTGGGCGAAAACTTCAGTTTCTCCAATCTTCCCAAAACTCTGGATTCTGATAGAGGGCCATGAGACTTAGACCTGAGTGCAAAAATGGAGGCTCTAGACCCTTCCAGAGCTGAGATATCGAAACTCAAAAATTAGACCGGAAAAAAAAAAAAAGACAGTGGTACCCCTTTCGTTTTTTTTTTTGGGCGAAAAATTAAGTTTCTCCAATCTTCCCAAAACTCTGGATTCTGATACAGGGCCATGAGACTTAGACCTGAGTGCAAAAATGGAGGCTCTAGACCCTTCCAGAGCTGAGATATCGAAACTCAAAATTAGACCGGAAAAAAAAAAAAAAAGACAGTGGTACCCCTTTTGTTTTTTTTTTGGGCGAAAAATGTAGTTTTTCCAATCTTCCCAAAACTCTGGATTCTGATAGAGGGCCATGAGACTTAGACCTGAGTGCAAAAATGGAGGCTCTAGACCCTTCCAGAGCTGAGATATCGAAACTCAAAAATTCGACCCGAAAAAAAAAAAACGACAGTGGTACCCCTTACGTTTTTTTTTTTCGGGCGAAAAATTAAGTTTCTCCAATCTTCTCAAAACTCTGGATTCTGATAGAGGGCCATGAGACCTAGATCTGAGTGCAAAAATGGAGGCTTTAGACCCTTCCAGAGCTGAGATATCGAAACTCAAAATTTCGACGAGAAAAAAAAAACCACAGTGTTACCCCTTACGTTTTTTTTGGGGGGCGAAAATTTAAGTATCCCCAATCTTCTCAAAACTCTGGATTCTGATAGAGGGCCATGAGACTTGGACCTGAGTGCAAAAATGGAGGCTCTAGACCCTTCCAGGGCTGAGATATCGAAACTCAAAAATTTGACCAAAAAAAAAAAAAAACGACAGTGGTACCCCTTATGTTTTTTTTTTCGGGCGAAAAATTAAGTTTCTCCAATCTTCCCAAAACTCTAGATTCTGATAGAGGGCCATGAGACTTAGACCTGAGTGCAAAAATGGAGGCTCTAGACCCTTCCAGAGCTGAGATATCGAAACTCAAAAATTCGACCCGAAAAAAAAAAGGACAGTGGTACCCCTTACGTTTTTTTTTTTTGGGCGAAAAATTACGTTTTTCCAATCTTCCCAAAACTCTGGATTCTGATAGAGGGCCACGAGACTTGGACCTGAGTGCAAAAATGTAGGCTTTAGACCCTTCCAGAGCTGAGATATCGAAACTCAAAATTAGACCGGAAAAAAAAAAAAAGACAGTGGTACCCCTTTCGTTTTTTTTTTTTGGGGCGAAAAATTTAGTTTTTCCAATCTTCCCAAAACTCTGGATTCTGATAGAGGGCCATGAGACTTAGACCTGAGTGCAAAAATGGAGGCTCTAGACCCTTCCAGAGCTGAGATATCGAAACTCAAAAATTCGACCCGAAAAAAAAACGACAGTGGTACCCCTTACGTTTTTTTTTCTTTTTTTTTCTGGCGAAAAATTAAGTTTCTCCAATCTTCTCAAAAGTCTGGATTCTGATAGAGGGCCATGAGACTTAGACCTGAGTGCAAAAATGGAGGCTCTGTCTAGACCCTTTCAGAGCTGAGATATCGAAACTCAAAAATTCAACCCGCAAAAAAAAATGACAGTGTTACCCCTTACGTTTTTTTTTTGGGGCGAAAATTTAAGTATCCCCAATCTTCTCAAAACTCTGGATTCTGATAGAGGGCCACGAGACTTGGACCTGAGTGCAAAAATGTAGGCTTTAGACCCTTCCAGAGCTGAGATATCGAAACTCAAAATTAGACCGGAAAAAAAAAAAAAAGACAGTGGTACCCCTTTCGTTTTTTTTTTTTGGGGCGAAAAATTTAGTTTTTCCAATCTTCCCAAAACTCTGGATTCTGATAGAGGGCCATGAGACTTAGACCTGAGTGCAAAAATGGAGGCTCTAGACCCTTCCAGAGCTGAGATATCGAAACTCAAAAATTCGACCCGAAAAAAAAACGACAGTGGTACCCCTTACGTTTTTTTTTCTTTTTTTTTCTGGCGAAAAATTAAGTTTCTCCAATCTTCTCAAAAGTCTGGATTCTGATAGAGGGCCATGAGACTTAGACCTGAGTGCAAAAATGGAGGCTCTGTCTAGACCCTTTCAGAGCTGAGATATCGAAACTCAAAAATTCGACCCGAATAAAAAACGACAGTGGTACCCCTTACGTTTTTTTTTATTGGGCGAAAAATTCAGTTTCTCCAATCTTCCCAAAACTCTGGATTCTGATAGAGGGCCATGAGACTTGGACCTGAGTGCAAAAATGGAGGCTCTAGACCCTTCCAGAGCTGAGATATCGAAACTCAAAAATTAGACCGGAAAAAAAAAAAAGACAGTGGTACCCCTTTCGTTTTTTTTTTTTGGGCGAAAAATTAAGTTTCTCCAATCTTCCCAAAACTCTGGATTCTGATACAGGGCCATGAGACTTAGACCTGAGTGCAAAAATGGAGGGTCTAGACCCTTCCAGAGCTGAGATATCGAAACTCAAAATTAGACCGGAAAAAAAAAAAAAGACAGTGGTACCCCTTTTGTTTTGTTTTTTGGGCGAAAAATTTAGTTTTTTCAATCTTCCCAAAACTCTGGATTCTGATAGAGGGCCATGAGACTTAGACCTGAGTGCAAAAATGGAGGCTCTAGACCCTTCCAGAGCTGAGATATCGAAACTCAAAAATTCGACCCGAAAAAAAAACGACAGTGGTACCCCTTACGTTTTTTTTTATTGGGCGAAAAATTCAGTTTCTCCAATCTTCCCAAAACTCTGGATTCTGATAGAGGGCCATGAGACTTGGACCTGAGTGCAAAAATGGAGGCTCTAGACCCTTCCAGGGCTGAGATATCGAAACTCAAAAATTTGAAAAAAAAAAAAAAAACGACAGTGGTACCCCTTACGTTTTTTTTTTCTTTTTTTTTCGGGCGAAAAATTAAGTTTCTCCAATCTTCTCAAAACTCTGGATTCTGATAGAGGGCCATGAGACTTAGACCTGAGTGCAAAAATGGAGGCTCTAGACCCTTTCAGAGCTGAGATATCGAAACTCAAAAATTCGACCCGAAAAAAAAAAACGACAGTGGTACCCCTTATGTTTTTTTTTTCGGGCGAAAAATTAAGTTTCTCCAATCTTCCCAAAACTCTAGATTCTGATAGAGGGCCATGAGACTTAGACCTGAGTGCAAAAATGGAGGCTTTAGACCCTTCCAGAGCTGAGATATCGAAACTCAAAATTTCGACGAGAAAAAAAAAACCCACAGTGTTACCCCTTACGTTTTTTTTGGGGGGCGAAAATTTAAGTATCCCCAATCTTCTCAAAACTCTGGATTCTGATAGAGGGCCATGAGACTTGGACCTGAGTGCAAAAATTGAGGCTTTAGACCCTTCCAGAGCTGAGATATCGAAACTCAAAATTTCGACCAGAAAAAAAAACGACAGTGTTACCCCTTACGTTTTTTTTTTTTGGGCGAAAATTTAAGTTTCCCCAATCTTATCAAAACTCTGGATTCTGATAGAGGGCCATGAGACTTGGACCTGAGTGCAAAAATGGAGGCTTTAGACCCTTCCAGAGCTGAGATGTCGAAACTCAAAATTTCGACGAAAAAAAAAAACGACAGTGTTACCCCTTACGTTTTTTTTTTTGTTTTTTTTGGGCGAAAAATTAAGTTTCCCCAATCTTCTGAAAACTCTGTATTCTGATAGAGGGCCATAAGACTTGGACCTGAGTGCAAAAATGGAGGCTTTAGACCCTTCCAGAGCTGAGATATCGAAACTGAAAATTTCGACCAGAAAAAAAAAAACGACAGTGTTACCCCTTACGTTTTTTTTTTGGGCGAAAATTTAAGTATACCCTATTTTCTCAAAATTCTGGATTCTGATAGAGGGCCATGAGACTTGGACCTGAGTGCAAAAATGGAGGCTCTAGACCCTTCCAGAGCTGAGATATCAGACTCAAAATTTCGACCAGAAAAAAACAACAACAGTGTTACCCCTTACGTTTTTTTTGTTTTTTTTTGTGGCGAAAATTTAAGTATCCCCAATCTTCTCAAAATTCTGGATTCTGATAGAGGGCCATGAGACTTGGACCTGAGTGCAAAAATGGAGGCTTTAGACCCTTCCAGAGCTGAGATGTCGAAACTCAAAATTTCGACGAGAAAAAAAAAACGACAGTGTTACCCCTTACGTTTTTTTTTTGTTTTTTTGGGGCGAAAAATTAAGTTTCCCCAATCTTCTGAAAACTCTGTATTCTGATAGAGGGCCATAAGACTTGGACCTGAGTGCAAAAATGGAGGCTTTAGACCCTTCCAGAGCTGAGATATCGAAACTGAAAATTTCGACCAGAAAAAAAAAAACGACAGTGTTACCCCTTACGTTTTTTTTTTGGGCGAAAATTTAAGTATACCCTATTTTCTCAAAATTCTGGATTCTGATAGAGGGCCATGAGACTTGGACCTGAGTGCAAAAATGGAGGCTCTAGACCCTTCCAGAGCTGAGATATCAGACTCAAAATTTCGACCAGAAAAAAACAACAGTGTTACCCCTTACGTTTTTTTTTTTTTTTTTGTGGCGAAAATTTAAGTATCCCCAATCTTCTCAAAATTCTGGATTCTGATAGAGGGCCATGAGACTTGGACCTGAGTGCAAAAATGGAGGCTTTAGACCCTTCCAGAGCTGAGATATCGAAACTGAAAATTTCGACCAGAAAAAAAAAAACGACAGTGTTACCCCTTACATTTTTTTTTTTTTTGTGGCGAAAATTTAAGTATCCCCAATCTTCTCAAAATTCTGGATTCTGATAGAGGGCCATGAGACTTAGACCTGAGTGCAAAAATGGAGGCTTTAGACCCTTCCAGAGCTGAGATATCGAAAATCAAAATTTCAACCAGAAAAAAAAAAACGACTGTGTTACCCCTTACGTTTTTTTTTTTTTTTTGGGCAAAAAATTAAGTTTCCCCAATATTCTCAAAACTCTGGATTCTGATAGAGGGACATGAGACTTAGACCTTAGTGCAAAAATGGAGGCTTTAGACCCTTCCACAGCTGAGATATCGAAACTCAAAATTTCGACCAGAAAAAAAAAAAAAAACGACAGTGTTACCCCTTACGTTTTTTTTTTTGGGGCGAAAAATTAAATTTCCCCAATATTCTCAAAACTCTGGATTCTGATAGAGGGCCATGAGACTTAGACCTGAGTGTAAAAATGGAGGCTTTAGACCCTTCCAGAGCTGAGATATCGAAACTCAAAATTTCGACCAGAAAAAAAAAAAAAAAAACGACAGTGTTACCCCTTACGTATTTTTTTTTGGGGGGCGAAAATTTAAGTATCCCCAATCTTCTCAAAATTCTGGATTCTGATAGAGGGCCATGAGACTTAGACTTGAGTGCAAAAATGGAGGCTTTAGACCCTTCCAGAGCTGAGATATCGAAACTCAAAATTTCGACCAGAAAAAAAAACGACACTGTTACCCCTTACGTTTTTTTTGGGGGGGGGGGGCGAAAATTTAAGTATCCCCAATCTTCTCAAAACTCTGGATTCTGATAGAGGCCCATTAGACTTAGACCTGAGTGCAAAAATGGAGGTTCTAGACCCTTCCAGAGCTGAGATATTGAGATATTTATAATGCGTTGAGTTTACCAATCGTGCTGTTCATCTCACTCACCAATTCTGTTCATCATGTTGAATAACCTTGATCCACGAAATGGCGAGCTAAGATCCACCGCGTCTGCAAAGTTAGGCTGTAACTGAATTAAAAACAAAACTTACGAAAGTAACGAAAGTACAGTATTCAATGTAAATAACATGGATGGGCTGGACGTATAGACGTAATGTCTTCGTAATGCATACCTATATGCTATTCAATAAAATCAGAGAATGGATGATTTGCGTTTTTTTTTTTTTTTTTTTTTTTACTTTCCAGCCATTGGTGGAATTTGATTTGTGTATCATAAGTGTCTGCGTTTATAAAAGTAAAAAAAAAAAATAAATAAAAAATCTCACCAGCCCTTAAAATAGCTAGCCTATATTTTCCTTAAAATAGTTAAAAAAATATATATATATAGCTCATTTGGCGTTTGGAACTAATTTTGGACCTTAAGCGACGTAATAGGCCTACACAATAACGCATCATGTGTAATGCATCGATGACCATTCAAGAGAGTAGCTAACTTCAGCTCCCATTGTCTATTATTGACTAATGATGGTTCTATAATGAATGATCATTCTCAGTGGTGTGACAAAACAATCCAATATTTTCACCGTTAAAATAAATCAATCAAGATCAAGAAACTGAAAAAGAGTTTGACCCACTATAGTGCTTAATGCAAATGAATGGAGCCATATTTGAGAATAGGGTTATTTATTCCGACACAGCAGCAACAAACTTGTCCCATGTGCCTTATGTAGTCACTGATGTCCAAATATCATTTATTAAAGGAACACAGCAACAACACAATATTTCACTACATGACTTCAAGAGGGCTGCTTATTCGCATAAACGTGTCAAAATGTTAGTTTGGCTTTGATTTAAAATTAATAACATTAATAACAAAAACCTAATAACATTAAATAATAAAAATCTACATCATTAAAAATATACAACATAAACAACCCAGAATATGGGGGACAAATATTATAAAACAAAAATAAAAGTGCAAGATTATCAAACAAATTCACTTGTTAATTGAAGTTAACAAGCCAATGTGCCAATGCCCAAAACATTTAATCTAATGTTTCTTTCAGCACATAGACTGAAGTGTAGATTCCCTTAAATCTACATTTAAAAACTCAATACTTTGATCATGCCATCAATCCAGAGGCAGTGCACTCACAAGGGCTGCAAAAACTGTGAAATTCAAACATCAACCACTTTAAATGACGGACTTACTTGACAGCATTTACAAAGGCAGTTTACATTGACTTGGTTTTGATATTTGCACGAGCAGCTGAATTTTGATACAGTATTTGCAGCAGGCCATAAAAATATCCATATTTCAGCCAAGCATTGGACTGCATGTACATCTCACTCCAACATTTTCCACTCTTACAGGTTTCACTCAGCAGTTTGCAATGATACATTAATGACTTAAATAAAAAAAAAACTGCATCTATTTCTAGAGGCTAGATTCAAACAGGCAAGTACAGACGCACTGTGATTGTGCTAAGCGGACACACAGAGATGCTATAAAATCTCAGGAAGGCCACAGGATAGATCACATGACACCACTGAGTCTGTGTTTTTCCAATTCTGTGTGATGTGGTTCAGTGTTTGATAAAGGTTACTGAATGGAAGTGCATATGTAGCCAAGCACACTACAGCAAAGCATCACATCCCAATATGGCTCACGATCATGAGACGCACAGACACATGGCACTGGCAGTCAATCAGTTACTATGTACATAAAAAGGGTTTGCATTTATCTCAGCCACACACTGTGAATCAGAACTGTCATAAATACACAATCATACCAATAAAACAGAAGCACAGCGTCATACATTAATAAATGCACGTGTTGTTTCCCTCAGAGCTGGCTCTACGTGGCCTGTGTCCAGAGTGTGACAGTGCGGTCAGCGGAGGAGGACAAGAAGGAGAGGTGGTGTGTGTGCCACCTGCACTGGATCACCTTATCCGCATGCTCACCCGCTACAGTCAGCGGCAGCGGCTTCGTCAGGTCACCTGTGCACACATACAGTAAAATGATCAAAAAAATCATTTCATTTTTTTTAAATGTTTCAAAAATGTTACAATACATATTTACACTGCATCATAGGTTATACACTGCATTATAAGTGTGGCGGACACTTCAACAAACTATAAAACAGGTTCCCGCCCTTTTTGACCAATGAACTTCTTCAGTTATTTGACAATATCGGATATCCTACAGATAAAAAAAAATAAAATATATATATATATATATATATATATATATATATATTTAGATTAAACACATAAAGAGCCATTTCAAACTTATTACTGTAAATATTGTACAGAAAAGCACAACTGGGAACAATATATATTCACTATAATAATTCCTTTTTTGTTTGACTGTGGAAACCCTGATAATTTTTTTGTGTGTGTGTATGTGTTAGCCTTTTGGCACACACCGAATAAGGAGAAAAGTGAAAATTTATGCCAAAAAAATGCAATATTAATACTTTTAATTGTTTTTTCCATTTAAATTATTTTCCATTATGCACTCTTAACACTCTCTAATATATATGTGGTAAAATATATTAAAATGTAATAAATAAATATAAAGGTTTAGAGGAGGGTTATAGTTAACTAAATCTAAAACCATAAAAAAAAAACATTTTACTTGAAATAAAATAAACTTTTAACTGAAATAAAATAAAATATAATAAAAACTTAAATCAAATAAATTTGAAATTAAAATAAACAAAAACTATACAGATATAAAAAAACACTACAAAAAGTACTAAAACTGTAAAGTACTAAACTTGAAAATGTCCCAAAACTTGTAAAATGAAAACATAAATGTATATATAAAATTAAAACTGATTCAAAATATTAATAACAGTATCTCAATGATACTAAAATAACACTAGTTTGATCAACTTAAGTTGCCGGGATGATTCCGGTTCACGTGGCTACGCCTAAACAATAAAATTCTGTAGTATAAATTTCAAGGCCAGACAAGTAGTTTGTTGAGGGTTGTTTTTTTAGGGAAGGACTACATGCCTGCACAAATGTATTCAAATGCGCATACCTATAGATTTAACTCCTAATAAGCATGTAAACGCCATCAGCATTCTCACAGGTTTGCGTTTTTAAAGTTTGCGTAGAGTGAGTTTTCTGTTAAAACGGTGTCGTGTTAGCGGCCCCTAAGTTAAAGGGATACTTCACCTTTTTGTCATATGAAACTATGTTATTCCCTTAACTAAAACGAGTTGATACATACCTCTCTCGTCTCAGTGCGAGCACTCAATTGCTCTGGCGCACAAGACACTTTGATAGCACTTAACTAGCCGAGTTCATTTAATATCGGCCAAGCACAGAAGCGACCAAACACCTCCACATTTTCCCTATTTAAATACAGTTACTCGAGCAGTGTAACTCGACCTAGGATGGTGACACAAAATAAAACGTTGCACTTTTCTAAGCGTGTAAAGTGGATAACTATAATGTATGTCGGAATACCACAGAAAGTGCTTGGGAGCACTTCGACTTGGCGCAGTAAAACTCTCCCCCCTCTCACTCTCCGGAGTGATGATATTACTGCGCCGAGTCCATAGATAAATATGCGCCACAGTGTATCCCAGTGTAAGGAGTATCCCTTTAATAACTAATGATCGTTGCGACGGAAGTGAATCAATTAAAACTAACTTTAGCAGGAAAATAACTTTATTCTAGAGCTGTTGTAGCCCAAACAATCTCTGTTGCTTTGACTTCCTATTATAACTGTAAAGCAGCTTTGGAACAATCTACATTGTTAGAAGCGCTATATAAATGAAGATGACTTGACATATATTCAGTTCAATAACAGAAAGGGGCATCTTTAATCTCACCTTGTAGGTCAGTGACGATGACCTTGGTGTCGTAGGATCCCGTGAGCAGGTAATGAGCCCCGGGGGAGAAGCGCACCGATCGGACATCGCTGGAGTGCGGTTGATACGTCTGAACCATGCGCCCGCCTCTGATGTCATACAGCATACAGGAACTGTCCTCCTGCCCTGTCGCCAGCAGGCGCCCGCTCGGGTCCACCGCCACTGATGCCACAGGACTGCCTGAGACACACACAAAGGATACACACCACATCAACAATCACAAACTCAACACTACAATTCAACAACACTGACCAAAACTGACTACCTAGACTGTGAATGTGGAGACAACATTTATATTCATTTTATTTAGTCAAAAGCTTCTCACAATATTTCTGAATGGGGCATAAAGAGGCAATATAATGTCATACACTGTTGTAATTATTTTCACTGTAGTATGCTTTAATTGTCCAACACAATATTTTGAAACAGGGTTTTTATACAGGGTTTATAATAGTTAACTTAAACTAAAGCCACAAAAAACCTTTATTACTCAAAATAAAATAAACTTTAACTGTAATAACGATTCTTTCCAGTTAGTTGCTGGGGCAACTTTGTCATTTTCATTAAATTTAACCTCGTACTAAAATAACCAAAACAGAAACAAAAAGAAATAAAAAAATATTTCTGAAAATAATAAAAAATATTTTATTTTGGAATAATAAAAATCCAAAATTGCAAAGGGCATTAGTATGTGATTGTGATATGGCAGCCATACGATGCCAGTGAATCAGGTCAGATATACAGTCAGAAAAACCGGGTCATACCAGCTCAGGTTTTTTTTATTTTTATTTTATATATATATATATATATATATATATATATATATATATGTGTGTGTGTGTGTGATATACCAATTCTAAATAGCTTGACCAAAATGGTCTACCAATAAGATTTCAGCCCCACTAGCATCTAATGAACCATCTAGACCAGTTTGAAGTAGCTAATGAGCATAAATGACCAGCATAGACCAGCTAGAAACCATGAACCAAAAACCATCAGAAACTGTTACTGGGTCATTTCACGTCAAATCAATCCCACCTGAGCCTTGGAAGGACGTCCCCACCACTCTCACACAGCTGGGAACACGTAGGTCCCAAAAACGCACGGTCTTATCCTGAGAGCCAGACGCGATCATCCAGCCCCCCCATGTGTACAGAGACAGAATATGACCTGAGGAGAGAAAACACACACATCACATAAGAACGAAAATATTTATGAGGATCTGTGTATTAGGGGTTGAACGACTTCAGATTTTTTGAAGTCGACTGTTATGACATCAAAGTCAAGTCGACGTCGACTAGTCGCTGACGTCATTCATACAAACACAAGAGATGTGACAGATTTGCAACATGCCACAATTTGCAATTAATTAACAGAAAATTATACAGACGCTAACAGCTCATAATGGGGCCGTTTACACCTGGACACTTCATGCGTTTTTACTGACCTGATTTATCAAAACGATTCCATTTACACATAAATATGTTTTCGCATCCGATCTTCAAACGAGCTGTATGCAGATTTAGCGGAGTTCACAGCACCGAAAGCAACAGTAATGAGCTGCATTTTATTGATCATCAGCTAATTTCACAATGAAAGACCGCAATAAGAGAGACAGCACTGGTAAGATCATTTTGTTTCTTTACTTTTAACGAAGATGATTGTGTGTTAAGCGTCTGTGACTTACTTTCACTTTGATTTACGATAGTTTGCGCGTTGGCTTTATGAATAGATGCTCAGCTGCGGTGCGTTTTATAGCTTCGTCATATAATGAATATAATAGCACAGGCTGCTCTCACACGTTTTATTTTAGCATTTTTGGGAGAATTCCAATTTACATATGCGGTTTCAACAACCAGATACGAGTCCAGTTTCGTCTGTAAAGCGGCCCAGACCTCCTCATGAAGTGGTTTGAGCGATCGGATTTAAATCCGTCTCCAATGCGTTTCGGAGGGCTTTTAGCTTACACCTGGTCTTTTCGCGATCGGATAGCAATCAGATCACAGAAACACAGATGTAGCTAAACAGCCCGCTGTTTACATCATCACTTAAGATGAAAAGAAAAAAAAAAGCTATAAATTCACATCTGCACGTTAGTGATGGATCTAAGTAATACCAAATAATATTCCAATTGATTGCGGGTGAATTAGATGCATTAATATGTTTAAATAAATATATGGAAAAAAAATAGGCTAATGTTTGAATGATTTTAAAAGAGACTGCTCTCATTTCCCGGTAAAACAGAGAGCGTGCGTCATGCTTTTACTTTCGTTTTCAACAATATAGTGGTGCTACATTAGTAAAGTATTCCCATACGCTTTATGTGCCAATGCTGCTTTCTTGCTGCAATGACCCTCTGGGCTCTTCATCTGTTGTCGTCTTTAACGCGGCCATATACTATTAAAATTAGCGCAATCATATAGTGTCACATGATCAACGCGACTAGTCAAGCTTAAAGCGTCACGGCATTGCATTAAGGTCGACTAGTCGACTAATCGGCTAGTCGGTTCAACCCCTAATGTGTATATATGATATGTATGATATGATATGAGGTGTACCTGTGTGTCCACTCAGTGCATGCAGTCCCTGTCCTCTCTGGCAGTCGGTGGTGTAGATGTTACAGTCTCCAGCTCCTGCACTGATTAAAATGGCCCCTCCGCTCTCAGGACCCTCCATAAACGCCAGATCTCTGATAGTCCCATCATGCATACTGAACTCCAGATCAGGACCTGAATTTTAATATATAAAGTACAAGTCATTCAACCAAACTACATTAAATTCCTCTGAAGATTCATGAATGTTGGTTTGCAATCTTTCTCCCCTCACCTGTAGCATTGCAGGTTTCAGGGTTAAAGGGCAGCACTTTGACGTATTTGTCGTTGGAGCCGGTGGCCAGTAACTGTCCGCAGGGGCTCCAGGCCACACAATATATAGAGCCTTTGTGATGCTTGTTCCTCTTGAAGCGGATTGGAGGAGGTTTACTCGTGCACGAGCCACTGAACACGAAAAACAACAATACAAATATATAAAGAGATTTTATTAATATGTTTATTAAAAGGTTCTGATTCCCTACAAACGAACTGTCACACTTGGTTGATTCAGCCAGAACAAGTTACAATTGTATTAACATTTATTTTCATTTGGAATAGCATGCAGTGATGAATCGTACACAATAAGACTTGGAAAGGGTGATCGATATTGATAAATAATGGCTCTATTTTCTGATGATATTATTAAGTTAGAATAATAAGACACTTTAGGCTGTTACTAATCAAATGAAATCAGTATCAACAAAATCCATGTTTGCACTGCATACAGAAGTGGCACAGACGCTAAGCAGCATTAAATGTATTTACACTGCAGTTATGATTGCGTTAATAATGTGTTAATGTTTAAATAAAATATATTTCGGTATTGTAGTAAGTATTCAACTATAATACTTTACAAGCACTACTTTACAAATAAAAACTAAAACAGCCAGTAGGTGGCGGCAAGTAACTGTGAGTCACTGAGTCATTCATTCAAACAGCTTATTCATTCAGGAACAAAGCAAGTGACTCTCTTTATGAATGGATCATTGAATCGTTCAAAATGCTTTGGCAAAAACAGCACTCTTGCTGGTTTCTCAGACACTTTCATTTTCTAGTTTTTAAAATTAAAGTTGGGCAGCTGAAATGAGGATTTCAGGCCCTTGCTTGTATCCCATCATTTATAACGGATCTGATTCAGATCTTTTAAGCAGATTTTAATGCAGTGTGTGGGCGGCTGACCTCGTGTCCAGAGTGTCGGGGTAGGCACACACGCGCAGAGTTTTAGAGTTGGAGCCGACCGCGTATAATGTTCCTGTGGGGTGGAAGGCCACGGCGCGGACCGCCTGCGTATCCTCCAGGGTGTTGACCATCACAAACTTGGCTTTAGACGTCTCTTTCTGCAATATACGCATATAAACACACATTTGGCATGTGAGAAGGGTTATTTGAAGATTATGTTCATTTAATCTCAAATAATCCCTGAACAATCCCTAATCTTTCTTTGATCTGAGAAGTTTTAGAGCTGTAATTAAACCAACACTAAAGCTTTCAGAGGGAGAATGTTTTATTCAGTGAATGTTAACTCTGTAAAAAAGCCCAACATTTGAAACAAAAGTCTAAAAATTTGGCATACTTGTTTTTGGTTGAGTATCTAATTAGATAAATCAGACTTTTGAACTCATACTCAACAAGGGAAACAAATTTAATTCAGAGGCAAAATATGCAATTTGGTGCAGCTTTTATTTATAAGGCCAAAATATTTGTATGACATTCTGATAGCTCGTCAATAATGAGCTCTTTATAACTTTATTAACTTTACATAAAATTCCTATAAATATCAGTTGCCACTCCCCAACTCTCAATAATAAGTTCTAGTATCTAGTTTTATGATCAATTAGTTTTAGTTTTAATTGTTTGGGGGCAAAACTTATAATATAATACAATGATGATTGAAAGATGTATAAATAAATGTTCCTTAAAACCCATGCCATATTTGATGATGCTCACATTTTAACCAGATTTTTCTAAAAAGTTCCATCTTTTTTAAATTTTATTAACATTATAAAAGTAATATTTAAGTTTACTTTGTAAAAATCATTTTTCACACTTCACAGCAAACGTGGACCACGACCTGAAAGGGGACATTTTTAGAATGACAATAAAAGGCCTTTTACTTGCTAAAAAGTATGAACTACCAATCAGATGAGAGTATTATATACAGGGCCTGAAATTAACACCCGACCACCTGCCAAATGCGGGTGAATTTTGCTATTGGCGGGTAACACTGTCAATCTACCTGCCACATTGGCAGGTAGCCAATGAGAATTGAGTGATTCATTAGGATTTTTACATTTCAACGAAGTCCGCTATTGCGGTGGACTTTAGCTAAAATGTGGCGGCACATTACTGGGGTAAAGAGGCCAGCTGAAACAAAACAAACAGCCAACAAAAAGATGAGGATGAGAAAAAGAAAAGTAAAGAAGACATTTTAATACAAAGTGAACAATCGGCGGCAATGGCAAGGTTCGTGAGCGGCTGATTTATGACAGCGACTGTTGTTTCGTAACGTTCATGCGATCAGAAAGAAGATGAGGCTCTTTTTCCGACTACGTGTGCGAGTATTAAACTGTTGATGAGATGGGATGAGATAATGTAACGCGTCGCTGTAAGTTAGTAGGTTAAAGTACAATGACAGTTGCACAGATGTGTGTGCGTGTGCAACTGTGCATGTTGGGAGTTGGGAACCGGTGAGAAAATGTCCAGTACCCGGTAATTTTATCAGTAATAACAGTATTAATTTAGTTCATATTTAACCGTTCCTGAACGCTGTAACTAAAAGCTGTTAAGAGTACGACCTGTACGTGACTAAATCTGCCATCAACACAGCCGCGTGTGATTTGTTTACGAGCTGCGGTAGGTCTATCTGTTGAGTATATACTATATTATAGCCTATACTATATATGTTGTGTGTGTGTGTGTGTGTGTGTGTGTGTCTGTCAAAATCAATGAATAAAAAGATTTTTTTTAAATGTATGTTATTAGAGTTATTAGTACTTGACAGCACTTAAATTTGTGTTCTTACAAGTTAAAGAACAATATTGTGAAATTCCCGTTTTTTTGTTGTTGTTTTTTTTACGTTTATGAGGCAAAAAAAAAATGGCTGGTAAAAAGTCTCTGTGGCAGGTGAATTTTTAAATCCACCTGCCACAGTGGCCGGTGGCCGAAAAAATTAACTTCAGGCCCTGATTATATATATATGAAGCATTATATATTTGTGTATCAGTAGGCTTTATAGGGTTAAATAGGTTGAGGTGTACCTCTGGGCCTTTAGAGCGGGTCAAACTGCTGTCATTCAGTCCAGTTTTGTCTTCGGTGTGGACACTGCAGGTGAAAAGAAAACCTTTTTTAGAACCCTAAACATTAATAATCGCTAAAAACATAACCAAGCAAATTTCACAAATTTGATATGACAAAAAGCTTATATTTTCCTCAAAAACAATCTTACGTTTCAGGATTCACTAGAGTAGAAATTTTGAAACTCTTTGATTGACTGATAAATGAATTGAGTGTGACTTGAAAGAGTTAGAGAACTGGTCTCTTCTCACCTCTGGGACAGTACAGGAGACTGGCTGGGCGGAGGGAGGGCTGCTTGCCCTGCTGACCTCTGAGGAGTGCTGGTGACCACATGACTGGCTCCTCCAACCCCTTCCTGTGTCTGTGGCTTGGCTGAGGCATCTATCGCCTCGCTGTTGTTGGTACTGCCTCCATTACACTGCTGAGAGAGAGCCTGCACCTCTTCTCCCAAATCATCCATTCCCACATTCAGCTCCTCCAGTCTTTGAATAGACCTGCATGCATACATACAAAAACATGAAGCTTTAGAGCCAACTTGGTGCCCACAGACTGCCCGCTGACTGTTCACTGCAAAAAGAGCTTTCTCAAAATCATTAGATCCTATTTAAATCAAAAATACAATTTGGCTTAATGGAGTAAGTCAGTAACTATTTTTTCATCTGAATTTTAAAATGAACTTTATACCATTACATAAACTTGAAACTTACAAGCCTTGAAACCATATTTTGCACTATTTTTACATGCTCTGGACCCTGGTTGCAAGTGGACCCAGGGTTTCATCTGAGACATTCACAATTACACTATAGAGATATATAAACTGTATGTGAATATGGCCACTGGTCATTTTACATGTCGCTCATACAGTTGCTTCCAGTCAAAGTGACCAGAATGAACTAATACTAATAGTTAAATGCCTGGCTAAATGGGACTAACTTCGAGCTAGCTCAAAAGATTTATTTTTAAGTTCTTATGATTACTGATGATCACAGTTGCTTTTTTAATAACATACACATCAAAGTGCATATAGCTTATGAAATGTATAAGTGTTTTCTTTGGGGATTTCTCCACCCACTGAAGGATCCATAGCTGCTCGCTGCACCATCTGTAGAAGCCGGAGGTTCATCTAATTAGCCTTTCATTTGATATTCCTCTTAATCTCTGCCAAACACAAGCCACGATTAACACAACTGGTCATTTCCTTGTGCCCAAGGGGGGTTTCCCCCTCAAAATCCCCTGAAGCAGATGGCACGAGGCCAGTGTGAACACAGAATAGGTTTTTATTCGTTTTTAGATTATTTTTCTTAATAAGCTATACTTGTCCTGATATATTTTCAAATTAACATCCTACATTTCTTTAATAACTCAAGACAAGTATGGCTTCTGTTGAAAGAACAATGAATGTTTCTTCTGCCCTGCCCTCCCCTCGGGTACACTGCATTATTTATGGTTGTGGACTTTAATGATGACATCACCAGTGGAACGGTACGGCAGAGTTCCAAAACCGCCCTTTGTTATGTTTCTGTGTTACAATTGTGCCGTAACCACAGCAACACAACTAGAGAAGTATCAAAGCCAAAAACACACACACACACACACACACGCACACACACGTCCCCATTACAAAGGCCATCAAATGGGGGGCGGGGACCTTATGACAAGAGAGCCCCACAATACACCAAAAACTTTCTGGTTCAAAAACATTCTGATTTTCAAATATAACTTTAAGGCGTATTTCACCCAAAAATTTGAATTCTTTCATTTATTTACTCACAATCATGTTGAAAAAAACTTTTAGTTTCTTTAAAATATCTTTATTTGTGCTCCAAAGATGAAGTAAACTCTTGAGGATGAATATTAGATGCCAGAATTGTTTATTTTTTGGGTGAACTAACACTTAAAAGCTGGAACTAGAAAGAATAAAAAATAAAAGAAACACTAATGTCAGCTTGAGTTCTGCTGTCATTGAAGCAAAAGAAGACAAACCAAATAAAAAAATATAATATTGTAATATTTTCATTCAAATTGTTATGCTGACAATAAAATTTGTAATGAAAAAATTGACTATTTCATGTATTATTTAAAAAAAAAAAAAAAAAAAGGTTGGGTCGTGGATGGTATTGCCTACTTGTCAGACCAGAAGAGCATGGGCCAGCCATAAAAAAATTGTCCTGGAAACCATGAATACAAGCTACTACCCTGTCTGGTACTAAAAAAAAACACTATGTAAATGTGAGTTGAAGGCACACAAATGTAAAACAGGTCATGTGTGTGTATATGTGTTTGTATTCCTGAGGGAATTCTCCTCCCACTTCCGAGTTCTGTGGCTGCTCGCTGTACCATCTGTAAAACCCTGAGGTCATTCTCATCTACATCTCATTAGTCTTTCATTTGATATTGAACCTGCCATGCCTTTTTCTCTGCATCCCAGCCTCTTGCTTCTAGCAGAATCAGATTTCACCTTGCGTCTTTGTGTTTGTAAACTTCAGCTGATCAGTGCAGCTCTAGAAACAAAAGCTGACCTTTGGATGTGACGTTAGCGGTGACGTGGAGCTTGGCTGACCTGGTAAGGAAGGCCTCTGTGAGGTTGTGCTTGGCGGTGGGCGGAGCCTCGTGCTGCTGGACTCCGCCCTCTCGCAGCATCTGCTGGTAGAGTTCCCGCTGCTGCTGCTTCTGTTCCAGATGCTGCTGGACACGCAAACGCTGGCGGTAGTACTCCTGAAACTGCTCTGTGGAGTCCCACAACTACACAGAAACAGAGGGGACAAAGATGAGATGAGAGAATCTCATGGAGAGTCACCATGAAATAAAAACAGATAGTTTATATAAATTGTGTTTATTATAAATTGTTTTTTTGTTGACATCATTATTAAAATTTTTATTCGTGTGCCCTCGTAACCTTTTTTTTTGTTGACATCATTATTACAATTTTTATTCGTGTGCCCTCGTAACCTTTAACCAAAATAACTTCCCTTCCTTCTGGCAGACATCTCTCCTCTGATGTCGTGTTTACTGACACGAGGGCGGGACAACCTGTCACTCACATGACATCTCAGCAATAGCAAACAACAACCAACCATCCAATCGAATCCACACAGACACAATCTCACCCTAAACTTTTTCTAGTTCAAAAAGACCATTCACTCGGATATACATCACAATAGGGAAGAAAAGACGATCACAACTTTCCATTTCTGACTTTAAAGCCTAAAGTCCGAAATTTTCGTGTGCGTTTTTTGTATTCGTGATTCGGTGGCTCTGAATTGTCAAAGCGGCATTCAAACTGCTTGCTACGGATGCAAAAAAAACGAGGAAAAAAAAACCCGCAGAAAATCGAACCTGATTCGATTTTTTTATGTTGTTATGTCAATCACACTTGCACACTGCCTTTTGTCTGTCTCAAAAAAAAAAAATTTTTTTGCATCCGTAGCAAGCGGTTTGATTGGTGTTTTGAAACGGACTTAGTGTGCGAGGACCTTAATGCTGAAAAGTTACTCCCATTTCACCCTCAAAGCTTATGAGTAGACAGACGCTGAAAGGGAGTCACTTTCTGGTCTGGTGAACAGATTTAATACATCACAGCTCTACAGTGATTACAACCACAGATTAAAACCCAGACAGGAAATAAACTGTGTTTGTTTTGACAGAGCTTAGAGTCTCTGCAATGAGAGCTATCAATGCATTGGCTGTTTCTCAATTCTAAGAACGGAAAGGACAGACTTGCGTTCCCCTAAAGAACGGTGTTGCCAGGCTACCTTGAAAGAACGAACTTGGAAGGACATGAGGAGATGTGCTGTGATATTGTTTTAGATATCCTTGTGCAGAGAACACAGAAGGTTAAAGCTACACTGTGTAACTCTTTTAGTTTATTCTTAGCTAAAAACACTTAGTTCTTTCAAAAATATATGTGCTCATTAATATATATTTACTTCGTTCAAGTAATAAAGTATTCTCGTGAGTGTATAATATGCCATTGAAAATACATACGGGTAAGGGGTTCTAATGTCGGTCGCCATGTTGCCCCTCCATCTTGAAAGTACATTAGCCAAAGAGGGACATACACGTTTGAATTAACTCTCATGGACGAGGTCGAACTGGAAGCCATGTTAATCTTGGACTACATTGGCCACCGTAGGAGTTAAAACGAAATCGGAATTGAGAGGAACAGAAACTAATATTCACTGGATGGTCATATACCTTTTCACCACTAGATGTGGGTAAAAATCACACAGTGTAGCTTTAAGTAAATGGCTGTCTTTCTGAATGTTTCCTCTGTCTCCTTTATTAATTATTTTGTATACAAATGATTGTAAAAGATTTTTAGAATTAGACATGTAATTTGCAGACTACTCTGTAATTGTTAGTATTATATTGAGTGTGGAGGACACAACACATGGACCTGTGTTTGATGATTTCGTTACTTGTTGTCAGGATGCCTTTTTTTTTTTAAACTTAATGTTCTTTAAACCAAAGATTATTGACTTTAGCTCTTGGAAGCAATCGATTCAGTATAAACAAACAACTACAAATGGAATGGGTGTTGAGAGTGTTGAGCAGTATTAGTATTAGGGCACTATTTTAGATAATAAATCAACGGTCGGGTTCAGTGTTTGTGAAATTGAATGATACTAAACAACACTGTTCTATAGCACAACATTCCAATTTACTTTTAGAACCCTTCGTACAACAGACTAAATATAAGCATTCCAGACAACAGCCACTAATGGGGAACAATCTAGAAGTCTTTTCATCACAACCTCTGACAGTCAACGTTCTACAACCCTTCACACAAGAGAGATCTGCATGTAAAGGTCAACATTCCAGAACTCTTCACACAAAAACAAACTTTATGATTGAACATTGTAGAAAGTTTGCTCAAACAGTCCCATCACAAACACATGCCTATCAACTGTACAGTAGCTTGGCAACAGCCAATCCAAGCCCTGTGCAACTATGCAGTGATAAATTGCAAGCAGTAGCTGAGCTTGACTGCACATGCAAACTTCTACTGCTCACAAACAATTGCAAGGCATGTTAATAACAACAGCTGGAGAGTCACTAAAAAACTTACTTGAATTTGAATGCTAAATTTAAGTTATATTACATTTACATCAATGCATTTAGCAGATTACTCATCCAAAAAGACGAGCAAATCACTTCGGCAAGGAGCCAACAATATTCGTAAAATACAATGCCAGGTTTATTTGAAATCTAGATTAGGAAGCAAGCTAGAGAAGATGAGATTTTATGTGTGTGGGAGTTATACTCGCATAACTAATAATTGGAAAAGCAACATGCCTTATAATTCAGTTAAGTAGCACTAAATCTAATGTTCAGGTGACATCAATGGATACACCGACCGACAAAATACCTCATTCTTCTCTGCAGAACCAGGTGCTGGAGCATCTTGACCTGGGGCAGAGGCCGGGCGAGAGTTTTGAGGACCAGGTGAGCTCAACATTTTATCAGATGGAGTTTCAGTTCTGGAGCTGCAAGACCAGAGAGTCCACATTACTGTTTCAGACGCAACAGTATATAGCAATAACCATGTTCTGAAAAGATTCTGCTTTCAAGTCATCCTTCTCTACCACACTCATCAAAATTTATCTTAACTGAAAAAGCCTTGAATATGCAACACACATTGCCATTTTATTCACAGGGTGTTTTAAACAATAACAGAAATTTGGAATAATCAAGAATAATCAAGAAAGTGTTTTTCCACGCGCCTGGTGTGTGCTTTCAATTGTTTACAATGGGAGCGCCAAGTTTTTTAAACGCCATGACCGTAACGAGGAGGTGCTGAGCATTTTTTTCACGCTGAAGCGTCGAGCGCCCGGCGTTTTTACTGGTCGCCGGGAGTTAAAAATTTTTTAACTTTGGATAAAACGCAGCGCTCATCACTGTCACTTTTTACTCAACCGTCCAATCACAGTGGAGGAGGGGCGGGACTAAACCACACTGACCAACTGTCACAACATTCTTTCTGTACAACGACATAAACCAGCAGAGCTAATTGAACAACATGGATGAAAAATAAATTGTTAGTATGAAACAAATTATAGTGCGGAATCAGTTCCTCGGCGACCAGTAAAAAACAATAAAAATGCTCAGCGCCTCGTTTAAAAAACGCGGCGCTCCCATTGCAAACAATTGAAAACATACGCCAGGCGCGTGGAAAAACGCTTTGGTGGACACACGGCCTTATACTCACCAAGGCTGCATTTATTTGATCACAAATACAGAAAAAACAGTAATGTTGTGAAATATTTTTACAATTTAAAGGAGCTGTATGTAAGATTGTGGCCAAAACTGGTACTGCAATCACTTTCAAATTACTGTAGAGAGGTGTATCCCCTTCCCCTCCCCCCTGACTTGAGGTTGCCAGATAGGCTGCAGGATCCAACATTTTTTTATCACCCAGATGCTGCAACACCACTGACTTTGTGATTAGTAGATAGGTGGAGCATCAGACCAAAACACAACATGACAACATCAACATCAGTTGAGGGCTGCAACTTCACTTTTTAAATGACAATATCCTGGCCGGACTACTGTTGTCAGTGATATAAGTATTTGAAATGAACATGATTTCTTAATGCCTAGTGACATATCAGGGCCATTTTATGATTACTTGAAATAAATTTCTTACATACAGCTCCTTTAAAATAACTCTTTTCTATAATAATATATTTTAAAATATACCAGAAAGTTATATCTTTATTTATTTATTTAAGTCATTGTCATTTTAATAATTACAGGTAATTTGCTAATAGTATTCTGGAGTTTGTTTTAAGCGTGTAATGCTTCTCGAGCTCGAATGCAGATTTAAAGCTGTATCAGGTGATGTTTACCTCTCTGGTGACTCCTCAAAGATGCTGTGACATCCTGAATTCTCCATCATCACACTGCGGTTCAGGTGTTGAATATTAGCAAACGAGTGTGACATGGGAGAAGTTTTCCCTCCGTCTGTTCCCGCACCTCTCTTCTCTTGGCCAGAGAGACCGTAGGACAGGCCGTCCAGTGCTGGGTTCAGAGAGCGGGTCATGTAGGTGTCTGCAGACTGCGGGCGGCGGAGAGGGGAAGCGGGATACGGGGAGAGCTTGCTGATGAGCGGAGTGAGGAGGTCGGCGTAAGTGGCCTTGGCAGGTTTAACAAGCCGGTCCACGTGGATATTGAGCATCTTCTGCTCAAAGGCGCAAGAGAAGACGTTGGGCGACAGGTTCTGGAGCCAAGAAAGCAAGCTCAGGTCGAGATCGTCGCAGCCGTTCCCGCACAGCATGTCTATACCCAGAAGAACCTCACTCTCTGTGATCTCCTCTCCGGTGGCTTTGCTCTGGCAGAACTCCACGCAGCATTCGTACAGTACACCTTTAATCAGAAGCTGGAATAGACGGTTGGCGCTGGCGCGGAACCCCGCCTCGCTCAGCTTTCGGTCAGCGGGAATAAACTCCGCCACCATGACACAGGCCTCCTCAAAACACTGTACCCGTGCCGTACTCGGATTCCAGTCCTTGAACTCGGCATGGTTGGTGAGGCGGGGCAGCGTCAGGAGAAGGCAAAGCTTGCTGTAGTCGTCTTTAGTTGGACAAAACTCTTCCAGAGCATGCAGACACTTCACAGCCTCTTGCATGGTTAGCTCCAACTGAACAGAGAGAGAGAAGATTAAGAAAGCTGGTCAGAAACATTTGCAAACAAGCAGTTTCTTACATGGTGTTAACATAGATTTTTGGACATGATAATCTCTCAAGATTTACATGCTATTATTAAAATAAGCTTAGCAGAAACAAAATAAACTAAAATGACTTTACAGTAGGTAATCAACCTTCTTAATACATAAGAAGTAAAAGCAAACAATTATAGATAATCACGACACGCAGGCGGCGGTACGGAGCGCGTCTCATAAATATAAACTCAGCGTATAGCCTAAGTATATCCTACTCCACAGACCTGAAACGTATATCTATATTGAAATGTCAACTTGTAAACAGAACAATTCAAAACGAAACTAAACCAAAAAGATTGATTCAGTCTTCTCATTCCTCAATAGCGTACATTGAAAGCACCCAATTTATTTCACTGACTGCGGCCTATTTTAACTTTTGATTAATAAAATGTTCTGCTATAAAAGTTTAGATTATATTTAAAGCAATATTCTATTTAAAATGTAGGCTACTTTTACATAATTACGTTTTGCTTTCGCTAAATGTCCCTTTGCGCCACCTGGTGGTCATTTCGCGACCGACTTTGAAATACGGCTGGTTTAATTTTGCCGCGGCGGTAAGTGGCATTCTGGTTGATCACCTACTGTACATGCATATTCTTTTATCTTCTATATAATATAATTAAAAAAATATATATAATATAATATTGTTTGGTTCACATTACTGTTGATTATTATAAAGATTATTATTATACATAAATGACAGTTCAAAACTTTAAGGGCGGTAAGGTTTTTAAATATTTTTGAAACTCTCTTACGCTCACCTAAACTGCATTTATTTTAATGAAAAATACCGTAAAGACAGTAATATTGTAAAATATTATGACAATTTAAAATAACTGTCTTCTGTTTGAATATATTTTAAAATGTAATTTCTTCCTGTGATAGTAAAGCTGAATTTTCAGCATCATTGCTCCAGTTTTCAGTCACATGATCCTTCAGAAATAATTCTAATGTTGATTTGGTGAACAAAAAAAAAAAAAACACATTTATTCTTATTACCAAAAATAAAAACAGTTGTGCTACTTCATATTTTAGTGGAAACTGCGATACTTTTTTTTTTTCAGGATTTTTTTCAGAATAGATGTTACTCACATGCTGTGGCTCATCCTCAGCAGACATGGCGTTGTTCACACACAAAGCTTCCAGAAACTTCTGTTTCAAAACAATGTAGCGGAACCTGAGAGGGGAAAATGCACATATATGGGAAGTTAAACCAGCAGTGTCTGATTTTATTTAAATATTCATAAACATTAAACAATTAAATGAACCCCAATTCAGCATTTATGTACAAAATGATACAATTCTAAAGGGTAAAAAGATGCCTTATTCGTTTATTTTAAGTGCATTTAAGTGCAAGTGAGCTTCTATTATTTGGGTTGAAATTCTGGAAAGATTCTGAGCTGATCTCTCACCTTTTCCTGTCAAATTTATCCAGACACTCAAGAGGCTGAATAAACTGCAACACTTCATCCCACTGTCCATCCAGAATGAGCTGCCTGCAGAGGGGAGAATGAATGAGAAAGAGAGAAAAAGAGTGCGTCTAGCCTCGAAAATTGGACTCATAATAGCACAATAACAGTACCAGTTCCAAACTAAGAACATACAAGTTTAGACTAGGCTATATTTAAAGGAAACTTTGTATTTGTTACCATCTGAATTTATGTTGTTTTACACTGTCTCAAATAGTAATAATCACTAGAGACAAACTACATGCAAATTCTTGGTGGTAAAACTCTGGAGTTATCTTATCATTCAGACTGTGGCCCTGTTTAGGGGCCGCATTAAGATGCGTTTTGGTTGATCGGACCAAATCCATAAAGTTTTTGTTAATTTGCGAATATAATCATGATGAACAAAACGTGTAAGTATCATAAACTTTTGCTGGTCACAGAGCTTAATTTCTGCAATAATCCAAAAGCCAATTGAAAAATCCAAATGGGTTCTTGTCGATGAAACGAGTGTGATGCTAACCTCTGGTTTGGCCTGCAAAAATGTGGCATCATTGCAGCACTCTAGTGAAACCAATGCTTGATTTTCTAGCTTCAATGCAGAGTAAAACTGCTGTAAATTGGCAAAAGCATAAGCATTGTATTAACGCTATTTTAGGTGTCCCATATTTGCCGGGATTTGAATTCTGCCAGAGGTGTGTTTAGATCATACCTGAGGAAGAGCATGTCGTCTGAGTAGAGGCCGTTAATGATCCCACTCTCCTTCTCCAGGGCCAACATGCTAATGTGCAGCTTGCGTGAGTTTAGGAAGTCCAGCATCACCTTGATGATCTCCACTTCCTTTACATTTATGATCTCCTCAGCCGTCATGGTGGCAAGCTTTCACAGAAAAGATGAGAGAATGAACACTTTGTTTAGGATATGGTTTTATACAAAAACAGTTATAGTTCACATTTGCTCAAGCGACCAGTGGTGAGCAGACCTTAAGGGCTTGAACCCCCACTACTAAGAAACGTGAAACATTTTTTATGGCAATCGCAGTGTAACGGAAGTAGTACTGTAACTTTATTTTAACATACAGTATGGTGACACAACATTAGAGTTGTAGGGTGTGGTTCTATCCATCAGTTGTTGATTGGATGGAAACAGATCTGAAAGCACGCTTATGGTTTATTGTTAAAAAAGAGGCGGATGATTGCAATCAACGGGTTAAATGATTGGAGATGATTTGATTAAATATTCAGATCCAAAAAGCAACAACATTGAACACATGGATGAATCATTCATAATAAGATATAACATGCAAATTAACAGATTAAATGAACAAAGGAAATCAATTTGCAATCATTTAGATTGAAAAAAAAAACAAACATTTGGCATGGATACTGTTATTAATAATTAATTACTAAATTATTTCAATTATATTATATTTAGTTTTTTTATTTTTGTTACATGAACAATAAAAATACACTTCTAAAGCATTTATTTATCTTATGTCAATTTGTACATTTATTACAGCATTATTAACAACTATTTGTATTACCTAATGTTAACAAAGATTAATAAATACAGTAACAAATGTATTTCTTATTGTTAGTTAATGTTAGTCATTGCATTAAAACTGACTAATTGAAAAATATTGTAAAGTGTGATGTGATGTATAAAACACTGTATTGCTTGAAGACTGCAAGTGAAAAAAACGACAACAACCTTCTAATTAAAATACCAGACCATGTTGTGAAAAAGAAGAGTCATCATGCCAGAATTTGCAGATGTAAACACACACACACACACATGGGGGGTGACATTCCACCAAAAAACAAAAACAGCCTGTTCCTCAATACTATTCTCTTCTCAGCAGATGTTTTCACATCCAACCTAACCTGTTTTAAATCATTTGAAATAACTGTAATTAAAACACTAGTTAGACTTATGCTTAAAAATTACACATTATTGCTGAAACCTAAAATAATTACAACCATAAAAATTAGAAAACTGTATTAATATTAATTATAATAATATTAAACAATAATATTATTAATTTGAGGATGCTGTAACACACACAAAGGAAAATGTGAAGAAGAAAAATACAGTTCTACAAGAAGCACTATGGTAGTAGCTTACGAACTGCCCTTTTTTGGGGGATTTTAACTTTAAACCCTTCATTTTTAACCACTAAACCACAGCACCGGGCCCCAACCTTGCACTATGGGCAACGCAGATTTGCTTTCTCGTGCTTTCTCATCGCTGGATCGAGATGAGCTCATTGCAATGTATTTATCTCACCGCTTACATTAATTATTTCTTAGATAAGCCACATTACATCCTATCAAGCACCAGTGAGAGGGGACATCCACCCATATCTACATTATTCTGACGCTGCAAGGGGAGAGTGTGTCATCCAGGCGGAGCAGCAGCAGCCTCTCCGGCCTCGCCTATCCTCAAAACAACAGCGATAAGCGCCGTGAAAAGCGATTTAAATCTCACCTGATAAACTCTACATATACGCGAAGTGCAGAAATCCTCTGTGGGTCCACCGAGGGTGTGTCGACACGCACTGTCTGGTGTTTTTTTCCTCCGTGTTTCGGGGCGAGAGGCTCTTGTTGTCTCTGGCGCTCGCTGGTTGTCAAGCACAAGCTTCCTCTGCGCGCTCCACCAATCCTCGCTCACGCACACAAACCCCCTCAAAACCCGCCCCGCACCGGCCTGCGTGTTATTCACCAAACTGAGGCTTAATGCGGATTTGTGATTAGCAGCATTATATACGCATTATACTACAGTATGTGTGTGTAAACTTATACTAAGCCGAGAAAGTAGCGGTTTATAGGGGCTGTTTTGGGCTTTGAACGATGTCAGGGTTATGTACGATTCTCAAATAGCATGCAAAAAAGTTACACAACACAAAATGAAATACCCGCATTTGATGCAAAATTCATTTTTACTTTTTTTATGTGGTAATTTTAAACAATTAATTCAAAGGTCAACTGACGATTCCAAAACAATAGTTTGATATTTGCTTTTTTAAGTTAATTTGTGTTCCATAATTGTTTTACTTTTTATTTATTTTTTAAGTGAATATAAAGTATAGTCCGACTACCTAATGAATCATTCTTGTGAGTCAAAATCAAAATGCAGCACGGCCTGTAATCATATCTGTAATCTGACTCTTGAACGTATGACTCTTCTGAACCAGTTCTTTTTAGTGAATCAAAGCGTAACCGGTGAAGTTCAACTCTCTAATGAATCACTCTTATTAGTGAATCAAACACAATTGTGTCAAACGTTTTAAAATCAATTCGAGATTTATAAAACGGTTGTTATTGAATTTTCATACCTTAAATAAACACAAAATGATTTTCTGTAATTTTTATAAATAACTTTATCGATTCCCTTTTAATAAGTAGACAACAATATTGGATCATAACACAAAGGAAAAAGGGGTCAAATAGGTCAATATTTTGGATGTAAATCTGTATTTATGTTAAGGTTAACATTCAAATACAAACAGACAAAGCGCATAATGCACAAACACAGCGGACATGACCTGAAAAAAAGATTAGACAGCGTGTGGAAATGATCATCTCTCAGAACAGCTTTTATCACTGATCCATACTTGCACCTGTTAAACATCATCTTTTTTCATATGAAAAATATCAGTAATATTCAATGGCTTAAAAAATATGCTTAGTGTGTAAAACTATATCTGTACAGCATCAATAAATTCAAACGATGATTTACTTCACTTAGTAAAAATAACAAATATCTTTCGATTCTTTTGCACCAGAAGACAAAATGTCTTGCTGACCAAACATCCCAGCTCTTTTAAAATGCACTTCATAATTAAAAATGAGTAACAACATCATTTAGCAATAATACTCACCATTTCTTTGAAAGCTTCATTATATGATATTCAATATCTCAGTTTGTCCTCTGTATTATTTATATGGATTTTTACACTACTCAGTCAGTTAGCAGATCTGTCTCTTTAAAATGTATGTTTCTAACATACATGGCACACAGATATTCTGGGCCGTGACACAAGTAATTGCAACATGTCTAGGGACGTATAATTCTAAAGCTCTAATGTTTAGTTTTGGTCCTCAACTTCATCAGTTAAAGGTCCCATCATTACTTTTACATGACAGATACAGAGCAACACAAATGTGTTCATTTTGTAGAAAGAGTCTTGAGCAACCACTCTTACTGTAGCTAATATTACACAAGTTCTTCTGGAGTAGCGGATGTGCAACAAGGATTACGGATCCTACCCAAAATATAAAAACAGACATTAAATAAAGCAAAAAAGGGTTCCAGTAAATGAAATGCTTCCTCAACTGCATGACCTTCAGAAAAGTTAGGCTTCAAGTGTAGTATGTCCCTAATATTCTTTTACACCTGCATTTCCACAAACACAAAAGAAGCAGGTTGTGTACGACAAAATGACTTGCTCATAAACTCAGTCACTGTGCGTTAAGCATTGCATAAAAGACACGACAAGACAAGCATAAGGCCACAAAATTGAACATGTTTGAAATAAAAAAACGGGTAAAAGCGCATCCGTCAGTGCTGCAAAGACTGTGGAACAGAGAGTCTCAAGTTCGCCACAAATGAGCATCCAACAAAGCCTGCAAAAGTGTTTTCGTTACATTCAAGATGTGCATTGTAATGTCCGATGGGCAGGAACACTAAGTGAGCTGTGAACTTATTTGAGGAGTTTTTTGGGTGTGATTTGTTTCTTGTTCTGCCAGAGGTGGCTGTAGATGGTGATGGCATCCACGCTTGCTGACATGGTCTTGGCGGGGATTTTGCTGAACTGTTTCTTATCTGAGCTGTATTTGTAAAGGTTCTCGATCATCTTGGGCGTGATGGTCTTGGGCCCGATACCAGCTAGCTTGTTGATCTCCTCCGCTTCTGGATAATATGAGTACAGAGAGCGAAACTGGCAGCCAGAGTCTCGGAACAGAATTAGAAAGTTGTTGGCTTCTGTTTTCTCCATTTCCTGGGGAAAAATAAAACAAACATTTACAAATATGAAATGATTATTATTTCCTTTCAGGTTTAAAATGATATTCTGTACCTCTATACCAAGTAAAACGAGAATTAATTTAAACGGATTGATGTCATTTCTGTATATTCTACAGTTCCAGGGTAACATTTTTATAAAAATAATATAAATAAATATTATAATAAAATAAATAAATACATGTAATTAAATTTCAGGTAAAGAATAATAATTCACTACATCAATTAAACTTAAATACAAAAGATTCCAGTTTTTAGATTAGCAGTAAACTGCATGCAAATCTTTTTGTAACATTTTTCCCCTCACCTCCAGGATTTTGTTCTTCTGTCCCTCGTTGACGCGGCCCGCGAGGCAGCAGTGAGCCAGTGCGTTCTGGATGATGTATTTATTTGATTTAGCACTGGGCTCCTTGTACAACTTTGGCCCTAGAGAGAAAGAGAAATAAGAATTAGAGGAAGCGATCAACATTTGTGAGCAGTGTACTGTTGAGGGTCAAAGTTATGACATTTAAGGGTCCGTACATTTATATATGTAATTCGATTCATTTTAAAAGCCAAAGTTCAGTGTATTCAGTTTAATGTTGGAGGAAATGGTATATTACTGCATAAAATCTGTTTGTAGCTGATAAAATACAGTAAACACATTCTTTCTTATGCATCAAAATGTTTGTTTGTAATCATTCAAACATTTTAAATCAGTAAATGTTTTGCAGCAAATTAAGTTAAGTTAAGTTAAAAAATGTACAAACACTATATACTGGATATTACTGTTCAAACTATTAAAAAAAGTGTCACGATGATTTCAACAAAAATAACAATAAGCAGCAAAACTGTTTTCAACATTGATAATAAGAAATGTTTGCCAATGTGGCTTTCCCATTACAGGAATAATATACATGTAAAAAACGATTAAAATAGAAAAAAGTTATTTTAAAGTGTAATAATATTGAATATTAATAATATTTCACAATTTTCAACGCTTTCAAAAACATCTTTTCGACAGTGGTGTAGTATCTAAATGAACAAGTCATACAAAGTGCATGCATGCATAATAATGAAAAAAGAGTTGAAACAGTTTTGGAATATAGAATGTGACACAACAGGACTGCCATGCGACCTGCCCACCTGTGTATTCTGTGTTAGATGCTGCAGATGATGTTGATTCGAGTTCCCAGTTCTCCCCGTTTCCACTTACTGACGGACACGGTGACAAAAAACCCTCAGCAGACTCCGGCCTGAGAATAAACAAACATACACACTGCAACCATCTCTTTAATAAAGACTGAGGTACTAATTTAACAGGTGGGCCCTTATTGAAGGCTGGAAAATCACAGAAGCGAAGCATGGATGCAGCAGACATAGGCTACTCATTTTCATCATGCATCAAGTTTCCGCTGACAAATAAAGCTCAGAAGGAAAGCAAAAATGCTGCACGACTTGTCATAGAAGTGATAGCCAATCAGAACATATGTGAAGTTTTTATACAGTGATGCTGAGCATGCTTCTGTAGCACTGAGATGACAACCAAATGGAGAGACAAATCCATGTTGCTTGTCATTTTTTCAGTTGCGGCAGGATTGGGCAGAAACTAATATGGAGAATTCAGAATTTACAGTCTCACTTGTTTATGACATTGCACCTGGTTAATACACAATGCTACACTGTTCACAACTGGTATTCAGATGTATTTTGGTCAGATCACCACTAAATACAGGTGTAAACAGGGTCTAAAACATTTTGAGCTTGTCCACTTTCGGCCACTTCCAGAGGTAGTCTAAAAAACACATTCGACCGGATTGCTTTCGTAGTGTAAAAGCTAATGTGGTCGTATGTTTTCAAACAGCCAAAAAAGACCAACTACTGACCTAATGCTTCAACATTATGGCAAGTACACTAGCCAGATGGGATTTATACTTTGTCGGCTGGAGACCCAATTTTGGATTGAAGACGGAAAAATGTACCAAGCACAATGTTCTCTCACCGTTCCTGATTTCTAACACAAACTCGCAGCTTTCGCCGTGGACTTGCGGGTTTAAGAGCAAAAACAAAAGCTGTTGCACTCCGTATGTTTTTCCGTAGTCTCCTTTCACGTTCATATGTAAATTGCTTGAGCTTATTTTGTCCATTAGATTGAAAGATCTGGAAAACCCATACACCCGCCCATAGATCCTCCCCTCGAAGAAATCAGGAGAGAAGTGGTTGAAAGTGGACAAAAGAGATGGATTAAATACCAGGTTAAACTGGAATGTATCTCCCTTGTCTACTTGTGATCCGATCGACCAAAACGCATCTTAATAGCTGGTGTAAACAGGGCCTGAGTCTCATAAACAATAGCCAAAATTAGCTGCAATGATAAAGTAGCTGATAAATAAACACAACTGCAAAGAAACATGAGAATCACAAGAAAATCAAGTAAACTTAAAATATTGATTGTTCTATAATAACATATATGATTCAAAGATGATAATTATATAACAGTTTATTATGTTCCACCTATATGCTGATGAACCAGTGAACTGATCTGTCCGAGCGAATGAGTTTGTTCAGTGCCCAAGCTGAGATGACCGTCAGCACTGTGAGGCAATGACATGTTTGTGATGCTGTCTGCAAACTGACCTTCCCTTTCTCCCTTTAGGGGAGCTCAGAAAGAAACACAGATTGCCAGGAGACAGTCTGCTTCCTCTGAGCAACCAGTACAGAGAAAACACAAAGATACCAAAGACAGAGGGAGGACAGAAGGTTATGAACATAACCCGTCTCGCAGCAATAGAGATGTGTGTCAGTGTTGATTAACACAATAACTCATTATTTTCTCTGCTTTTTGAATGATCTTTAACAGGGAAGGTAATAGTGAATTGGACATGGTCTTACCTAGATGTCCTCTTATCTGATTGGACGCTCTCATTGTCTGCCAAGTTAAGGGAGGCGAGTGATAAGCTGGACACGGAATATCCACGAGGCCGTGACCCTGAACACACAAATACACATATTTGCACATGCATACACATAATTTGCATACATTTTCTCTCAGAAGCCAGTTTCAAAAGCTCTCTGGATATCACAACAGCAAATTACATGTGGAATTTTAATGATTAAAAATATAAATATTTGATTACTAAGTAAAAAAATATAGGTTAATTACTAATGATTAATATTATAACAAAAAATATTAAATAATTAGACTTCATTTAACAAAATTACTAAAATAATGTATATTATTAAAACATAAATACTTTATAAAAATATATTAATAATTATTCATATAATTCATGTATAAATGAATAATTTTTTTTATAATTAAATATACTGTAGATATAATATTCATATTCTTAATTTTATAAATATAATTAAAATATTATTATTAAAATTATTCAATTAATATATTGAAGTTTAATAAGCAGACAAGAAGTAAGCCATTCGTAGGTTGATATCTCTGTGGCTCTGTCACAGCAACACTGACACATCGTACCTGTGGCTGCCCGTGCTGGAGGTTTCGGAGACTCCATGATGTCTCTGTGCATAGATTTGGGGCGTGGCTTCTTTTGCTTGACACCAGGGGGGCGGGGCTTAACAACACTGTCCATGTCATCCATCAGTTTCAGCTGCTTCTTCCTCATATATTCATTTCTTATAAACTCTCGTCGTGCCTTCTCTTCTTCCTTCTTCACAAGATCCTCTTCTGCTTTCAATCTGAACAAGGAAGCAGAGATTTCATGCATTTCGAGCAAGTATAATGACTTTTACAAACCATTTAAGATTCCTTTAAATACAGAAGTAAAACAGGTGAATGTTGCATGGAGTTTTAGTAAAGAATATAGGTAATTATTACATTATATTCCTACTTATTGTTAAGCACAAATAAACAGTTATATACTGAATAAATGCTGAATTGCAGATCAGTGAACTCTGAACTGAACTATAATTTCTATTATATTTTAATTAGCTCTAGTGTATATTGATTTCTGTGAACATGACATGTTGAAATAGTTGTGCCATCTTTGATAGTGTGGCTTTGTTTTCAGTGATCATGTCCTTTTCTATTATTGTGTTGTGTTTTTTGTGGTGTTTTTCATACCGTGCTGCTTCTTTCTTCTGTTCTAACTCGGCCTCCTGTTGCTGTTTCTTCATCTGCATCTCTTTCTCTCTCCGCAGCCTTTTCTCCATCAGAGCTGCTTTCTTCTGTGCAACATCCTCCTCTCCCTTCAGGTCGTCCTAAATCACAGCAACACAAACAAACAATTATTCAGTCTGACACAGAAGCTCATGTGCAGCTGGTTGTATGAGACAATGTCTCTCACAGAACATTGTGATGTGCGAAGAAAAACAACAACACATTTTTAAAACACAAAATGTTGAGTGTTTACTTGAGATGAATTAAAAAGAATAACAAAGGCACTTGTTGAAGCTCCTGAACAGAAAAATATATGCGGTCACAAACATTTATATCAATATATACACATTATACGAACCCTTTTCACAGACAGTGATGACATCATCATCACAAATTGAGTAAAGATTTTTGTATTAAATTTTTTTGTTGTGATGAATACACGTTTTTAATGCTATACTTTGCTTTATATTACTGTGGTAGTAAATGACAAAAAATGAAATAACGCTGCACCAAGGGTGTTTATAGTACAATGGCTGAGGAAGTGACGGCTAATATATGACATCTTTCTCTTCTCTCCTCTAACCAATGTAATCAGTCTCTCTATTTTTTTTATTCTCTTTTGGAAAGTCTGCTATTGGAGATATTGGGAATACAAAATTTATATTAGCCGTCATCTTGTGTTCACTATTATAGAAGTTTACCCAACTTTGGCAACTTCCGCTTCTGAGAAACCCTGATATGTGAAATGGGTCTATTATTTGGTCTGAACCATGGTGCATTTGCATCAAAGCTGCAGCTGTTTACCTTGCTTGGCAAAATGTATTGCATTGCTCAGCTCACTATTATATTTTTGTTTTTGAACCTTTGGTTTTGTTTTCATAGCGTTAACAAATAAAGGCATTTGCCTGTATCCGCTTCCAAATGTACTGAAAATGTTCTAAAAAAAAATCCATTCCTGTTAAAGGCGATCCGAAAT